>NC_136913.1:143433314-144636992 GCF_949752795.1 Hyperoodon ampullatus | reverse complement strand
ACGAGGTCATGGACCATTGTGATGACAAAGGTCATGAAGCATTGTGATGACTGGAGTCACCGAGCATTGTGATGACAAGGGCATGGAGCATTGTGATGACAGGGGGATGGAGCATTGGTCTGACAAGTTTCATGGATTATTGTGATGATAGTGGGCATGGCACATTGTGATGACAAGGGCATGGAACATTGTTATGACAAGGTCATGGAGTATTGTGAAGACAGGTGTCAGGGAGCATTGTGATGACATATGTCATGGTGCATTGTGATGACAATGGCATGGAGCATTTTGAAGCCAAGTGTCATGGAGGATTTTGATGACAAAAGTAATGGAGCATTGTGATGATAAGGTCTTGGAGCATTGTGATGACAATGGTCATGGAGCATTGTGATGACAACGGCATGGAGCATTGTTATGACAAAGGCCATTGAGAATTTTCATGACAAGGTCGTGAAGCACTGTGATGAAAAGCACATGGAGCTTGCTATGTCAGGTGTCCTGGAGCATTGCGATGACAAGTGCATGGAGAATTGTGATGACAAGAGCATGTAACATTGTGATGAGAAGTGTCATGGAGCATTGTGATGGCAAGACGGTGGAGCGTTGTGATGAGAAGACCATGGATAATTGTGATGACGATCGTCATGGAGCACTGTAATGACAAGGGGCATGGAACATTGTGATGACAAGGGTCATGGATCATTCTGATGACAAGCTTTTGGAGTATTGTGATGACAATGGCAAGGAGCATTGAGATGAAAAGGGCATGGAGCATTGTGATGAAAAAGGCATGGAGCCTTTTCATGACAGGGTTCAAGGAGCATGCTGACGACAAGTGTCAGGGAGCATTGTGATGACAAGTGTATTGAGCATTGTGATGACAAAGTTCAGGGAGCATTGTGATGACACGGGCAAGGAGTATTGTCATGACAGGCATCATGGAGCTTTGTGATGACAAGTGTATTGAGCATTGTGCTGACAAAGGCATGGAGCATTGTGATGACAAGTGTTACAGAGCATAGTCATGACGAGGGAATGGACCATTGTGATGACAAAGTTCATAAAGCATTGTGATGACTGGATTCACGGAGCATTATGATGTGTGGGGTCATGGAGCATTGTGATTACAAGGGCATGGAGCATTGTGATGACAGGGCCATGGAGAATTGGTCTGACAAGTTTCATGGATTATTGCTATGAGGGTGGGCATGGCACAATGTGATGACAAGGGAATGGAACATTGTTATGACAAGGTCATGTAGTATTGTTAAGAGAGGTGTCAGGGAGCATTGTGATGACATATGTCATGGTGCATTGTGATGACAATGGCGTGGAGCATTGTGATGCCAATTGTCATGGAGTACTGTGATGACAAATGTAATGGAGCATTGTGATGCCAAGTGTCATGGCGGATTGTGATGTCAAATGTAATGGAGCGTCATGATGACAACTGCTTCGGGAATTGTGATGAAAAGTGTCATGGAGCATTGTGATGACAAGGACATGGAGCATTGTGATGACTAGGGCCTTTGAGAATTTTGATGCCAACGTCCTGAAGCATTGTGATGACAAGCGCACGGAGCTTGCTATAACAGGGGACATGGAGCATTGCGATGAAAAGTGCATGGAGAATTGTGATGACAAGAGCATGAAACATTGTGATGAGAAGTGTCATGGAGTATTGTGATGACAAGGACGTGGAGAACTGTGATGACAAGGGACAAGTTGCATTGTGATGACCAGGGCAGGGAGCATTGTGATGGCAAGACCGTGGAGCACTGTGCTGAGAAGACCATAGATAATTGTTATGACGAGTGTCATGGAGCACTGTAATGACAACGGGCATGGAGCATTGTGATTACAGGTGTCATGGAGCATTCTGATGACAGGGGTCATGGAGCATTGTGATGACATGTGTCATGGAGCATTCTGATGACAAGCTTGTGGAGTATTGTGATGACAATGACATGGAGCATAGTGATGAAAAAAGCAGGGAGCATTGTGATGAAAATGGCATGGACCCTTTTCATGACAGGGTTCAAGGAGCATTCTGAAGACAAGTGTCTGGGAGCATTGTGATGACATGGGCATGGAGCATGGTGATGAGAAGGCCATGGAGCATTCTGATGATATGGGTCATGGAGCTTTGTGATGACAAGGGCATGGAGCATTGTGATTACAGTGGTCTTGGAGCATTGTGATGAAAATCGCATGGATCATTGTGATGACAAATGCAATGGAGCATTGTGATGAGAAGACCATGGATAATTGTGATGAGGAGCGTCATGGGGAATTGTGATGACAAGTGTTATGGAACACTGTGATCACAAGGGTTTGGAGGATTGTGATGACAGAGGTCATGGAACATTTTGATTTCATTGTTATGACAATAGCATGAAGCATTATGATGATGGGCATGGTGCATTGTGATGACAGTGTTCATGGAGCATTGAGATGAAAAGTGGCATGGAGAATTGTGATTACAGGGGTCTTGGAGAATTGTGATGACAAGGGTCATGGAGCCTTGTGATGACGAGGCCGTGGATCATTGTGATGGCAGGGGTCATGGAGCATTGTTATGACACGGGTAATGGAGCCTTTCGATGACAAGGGCATGGAGCATTGGTGTGAAAAGGTTCATGGTTTATTGTGATGAGAAGGGCATTGAGCATTGTGATGACAAGCGTCAGGGAGCTTTGTGATGACAAGTGCATGGAGCAATGTGATGAGATGGTTCATGGAGCATTGTGATGACAATGGCATGGAGCATTGTGATGTCAAGGGTCATGGAGCACTGGTATGACAAGCGTCACAGACTATTCTGATTACAGGGGTCATGGAGCATTGGGATGACAAGCGCCTGGATCATTGTGATGACAAGTGTCATGGAGCATTTTGATGACAAAGGTCCCGGATCATTTTGTTGTCAGGGGTCATGGATCGCTGTGATGACAGTGGTCATGGAGCATTGTGATGACAGGGGTAATGGAGCATTGTGATGGCAAGGGCATGTAGCATTCTGATGACATGCATCACGGAGCATTGTGATGACAAGGGCATGGAGCATTGTGATTACAGGGGTCTTGGAGAATTGTGATGACAAGGGTCATGGAGCCTTGTGATGACGAGGCCGTGGATCATTGTGATGGCAGGGGTCATGGAGCATTGTTATGACACGGGTAATGGAGCCTTTCGATGACAAGGGCATGGAGCATTGGTGTGAAAAGGTTCATGGTTTATTGTGATGAGAAGGGCATTGAGCATTGTGATGACAAGCGTCAGGGAGCTTTTTGATGACAAGTGCATGGAGCAATGTGATGAGAGGGTTCATGGAGCATTGTGATGACAATGGCATGGAGCATTGTGATGTCAAGGGTCATGGAGCACTGGTATGACAAGCGTCACAGACTATTCTGATTACAGGGGTCATGGAGCATTGGGATGACAAGCACATGGATCATTGTGATGACAAGTGTCATGGAGCATTTTGATGACAAGAGTCCCGGATCATTTTGTTGTCAGGGGTCATGGATCGCTGTGATGACAGTGGTCATGGAGCATTGTGATGACAGGGGTAATGGAGCATTGTGATGGCAAGGGCATGTAGCATTCTGATGACATGCATCACGGAGCATTGTGATGACAAGGGCATGGAGCATTGTGATTACAGGGGTCATGGAACATTGTGATGACAGGGGTGAGGGAGTATTGTGATGACTAGTGATGGAACATTGTGATATCAGTGGTGACAGAGCATTTTGATGAGAAGTGCATGGAGCATTGTGATGACAAGTTTTAAGGAGCATTGTGATGAAAAGTTTGTGGAGCTTTGTGATGACAAGCGCATGGCTCATTGTGATGACATGGGTCATGGAGCATTGTGCTGACAGAGGCATGGAGCATTATGATGACAAGGGTCATGGAGCATTGTGATGAAAAGTTCATGGAGCATTGTGGTGACAATGGTCACAGAGACGTGTGATGACGAGGGCATGGACCATTGTGATGACAAAGGTCATGAATCATTGTGATGACTGGAGTCATGGAGCATTGTGATGACAGGGTTCATGGTGCATTGTGATGACAATGGCATGGAGCATTGTGATGATAGGTGCATGGAGAACTGGTCTGACAACTTTCAAGGATTATTGTGATGAGTGACGGCATGGCGCATTGTGAAGACAAGGGCATGGAGCATTGTGATGACAAGATCATGTAGTATTGTGAAGACAAGTGTCAGGGAGCATTGTGATGACATATGTCATGGTGCATTGTGATGACAATGGCGTGACGAATTATGATGGTGTGCATGATGCATTGTGATGACAGGGTTCATGGAGCATTGAGATGAAAAGGGGCATGGAGCATTGTGATTACAGGGGTCTTGGAGCATTGTGATGACAAGGGCATGGAGCAATGTGATAAGAAGGCCATGGAGAACTCTGATGACATGTGTCATTGTGCTTTGTGATGACAAGGGAATGGAGCATTGTGACTACAGGATCTTGGAGCATTGTGATGACAAGTGTCATGGAGCATTGTGATGACACGGCTGTAGAGCATTGTGATGGCAGGGGTCATGGAGCATTGCTATGACTGGGGTAATGGAGCTTTGTGATGAGAAGTGCAATGAGCATTGGTCTGAAAAGTTTCATGGATTATTGTGATGAGAGTGGGCATGGAGAATTGTGATGACAAGGTCATGGAAAACTGTGATGCATTGGTCATGGAGGATTGTAATGACAAGGGCTTGGAGCACTGTGATGAGAAAAGCATCGAGCATTGTGATGACAAGCGTCATGGAGCTTTGTGATGACAAGGGCATGGATCAATGTGATGAGAGTGTTCATGGAGCATTGTGTTGACAATGACATGGAGCATTGTGATACCAAGGCTCATCGAGCTTTGAGATGACAAATGTCATGGAGCATTTTGATGACAACGGCGTTTTGCATTGTGTTGAGAAGGGCAGGGAGCATTGTGATGACAGGGTCATGGTGCAATTTGATGAAAAGTGTCATGGAACATTTTGATGACAGGTGTTTTGGCACTTTGTGATATCATGTGTCATGGCACATTGTGATGATAAGTGCATGTAGCATTGTGCTGACGGGTTCCTGGAACATTGTGATGATAGGGGTGAGCGAGTATTGTGATGACTAGTGATGGAACATTGTGATATAAGGGCTGAGAGAGCATTTTGATGAGAAGTGCATGGAGCATTGTGATGACAATGTTTATGGAGCATTGTGATAACAAGGTTGTGGACTATTGTGATGAAAAGCATGTGGCACATTGTGATGACAAGGGTCCTGGAGTATTGTGCTGACAAAGGCAAGGAACATTGAGATGACAAGGGTCAAGGAGCATTGTGATGACGCGGGCATGGACTATTGTGGTGACTAAGGTCATGAAGCATTGTGATGACTGGAGTCACGGAGCATTGTGATGACAAGGGAATGGAGCATTGTGATGACAGGGGCATGGAGCATTGGTCTGACAAGTTTCATGGATTATTGTGATGACAGTGGGCATGGCGGATTGTGATGACAAGGGCATGGAGCATTGTGATGACAAGGTCATGGAGTATTGTGAAGACAGGTGTCAGGGAGCATGTGATGATATATGTCATGGTCCATCGCGATGACAATGGCATGGGGCATTGTGAAGCAAAGTGTCATGGAGGATTGTGATGAGAAAGATAATGGGGCATTATGATGATTAGGGCTTGGAACATTATGATGACAAGGGCCATTGAGAATTTTGATGAGAAGGTTCTGAGACATTGTGATGAGAAGGTCCTGGAGCATTGTGAGGAGAAAACCATGGAGCCTTGTGAGGACAAGTCTCATGGAGCATACTGATGAAAAGGGGCATGGAGCATTGTGATTACAGGGGTCTTGGAACATTGTGATGACAAGGGCATGGAGCATTGTGATGAGAAGACCAAGGAGCATTCTGCTGACATGTGTCATGGAGCTTTGTGATGACAAGGGCATGGAGCATTGTGATTACAGGGGTCTGGGAGCATTGTGATGACAAGGGTCATGGAGCCTTTTGATGACAAGGCCGTGCAATATTGTGATGGCAGGGTTCATGGAGCATTGTTATGACAAGTATAATGGAGCATTGTGATGACAAGTGCATGGAGAATTGGTCTGAAAATTTCCATGGATTATTGCGATGAGAGTGGGCATGGAGCATTGTGATGACAAGGGCAAGGAACACTGTGATACATGGGTCATGGAGGATTGTAATGACAAGGGCCTGGAGCATTGTGATGCGAAAGGCATCGAGCATTGTGATGACAAGCGTCATGGAGCTTTGTGATGACAAGTGCATGGAGCATTGTGATGAAAAAGGCATGGAGCCTTTTCATGACAGGGTTCAAGGAGCATTCTGATGACAAGTGTCAGGGAGCATTGTGATGACAAGTGTATTGAGCATTGTGATGACAAAAGTCAGGGAGCATTGTGATGACAAGGGCATGGAGTAATGTGATGACAGGCATAATGGAGCGTTGTGATGACAAGTGTTATGGAACATTGTGATCACAAGGGCTTGGAGCATTGTGATGACAGAAGTCATAGATCATTTTGATTTCAAGTAGAATCGACCATTGTGATGACAAGGGCAAGAAGCAATGTGATCCCAAGGTTCATGGAGGATTGTGATGACAAAGGTAATGGAGTATTTTGATGACAAGCACATGGAGCATTGTGATGACAAGGTCATGTAGCATTTTGCTAACAAAGGCATGGAGCATTGTGATGACAAGGGTCATGGAGCACTGTGATGACAAGCGTCACGGAGCATTCTGATTACTGGGTTCATTGAGCATTGGATTGACAAGGGCATGGAGCATTGTGATGACAACTGTCATGGAGCATTTTGATGACAAGAGTCCCGGATCATTGTGTTTTCATGGGTCATGGAGCATTGTTATGACAGGGCTAATGGAGTATTGTGATGGCAAGGGTATGGAGCATTGTGATGAGAAGGCCATGGAACATTCTGGTGACATGTGTCATGGATTTTTGTGATGACAAATGCATGGAGAATTGTTATTACAGGGTTCTTGGTTCATTTTGATGACCAGGGTTAAGGAGCCTTGTGATGACAAGGCCGTGGATCATTTTGATGGCTGGGGTAATGGAGCATTGTCATGAAGGTGTAAAGGAGCATTGTGATTACAAGGGCATGGAGCTTTGGTCTGAAAAGTTTTATGGATTATTGTGATGAGATAGGGCATGGAGCATTGTGATGACAAAGGCATGGAACACTGTGATACATGGGTCATGGAGTATTGTAATGACAAGGGCATGGAGCATTGTGTTGAGAAGGGCATGGAGCATTTTGATGACAAGCATCGTGGAGCTTTGTGATGACCAGGATATGGAGCAATGTGATGAGAGGCTTCATGAAGCATTGTGATGACAATGGCATGGAGCATTGTGAGGCCAACGGTCATGGAGCTTTGTGATGACAAAAGTCATGGAGCATTTTGATGACAAGGGCGTGGTGCATTGTGATGAGAAGCGCAGGGTGCATTGTGATGACAGGGTCATGGAGCAATTTGATGAAAAGGGTCATCGAACATTTTGATGACAGGGGTTATGGAACATTGTGATGTCAGGGGTCATGGAGCATTGTGATAAAAGGGTCATGGAGCAGTTTGATGACAGGGGTTATGGAACATTGTGATGTTAGGGGTAATGGAACATTGTGATGGTAAGGGCATATAGCATTGTGATGACAGGGGTCATGGATCATTATGATGACAGGGGTGAGGGAGTATTTTAATGACTAGTGATGGAATATTGTGATATCATTGGTGAGAGAGCATTTTGATGATAAGTGTATGGAGCATTGTGATGACAAATTTTATGGAGCATTGTGATGACAAGATTGTGGAGCATTGTGGTGACAAGCGCATGGCGCATTGTGATGACATATGTCATGGAGCATTGTGCTGACTAGAACATCCAGCATTGTTATGACATGTGTCATGGAGCATTGTGCTGACTAGCACAAGGAGCATTGTGATGACATGGGTCATGGTGCATTGTGCTGAGAAAGGCATGGAACATTGTGAAGACAAGGGTCACGGAGCATTGTGATGAAAAGTTCATGGAGCATTGTGGTGACAAAGGTCACAGAGACTTGTGATGATGAGGGCATGGACCACTGTGATGACAAATGTCATGAAGAATTGTGATGACTGGAGTCACGGAGCATTGTGATGACAGGGGTCATGGAGCATTGTGATGACAAGGGAATGGAGCATTGTGATGACAGAGGCATAGAGCATTGCTATGACAAGTTTTGTGGATTATTGTGATGACATTGGGCATGGCGCATTGTGATGACAAGGGCATGGAACATTGTGATGACAAGGTCATACAGTATTGTGAAGACAGTTGTCAGGGAGCATTGTGATGACATCTGTCATGGTCCATTGTGATGACAATGGCATGGGGCATTGTGATGCCAAGTGTCATGGAGTATTGTGATGACAAAGGAAATAGAGCATCGTGATGACAAGGGTCATGGAGCATTGTGATGACAAGATCATGGAGCACTGAGTTGACAAGGGCCATTGAGAATTTTGATGAGAAAGTCGTGAAGATTTGTGATGACAAGCACATGGAGCTTGCTATGAAGGGGTCAGGGAGCATTTCGATGACAATTGCATGGAGAATTGTATTGACAAGAGCATGTAACATTTTGATTAGAAGTGTCATGGAGCATTGTGATGACAAGGATATGTAGAATTGTGATGACCAGGGCATGGAGCATAGTGATGGCAAGACCGTGGAGCACTGTGATGAGAAGACCATGGATAATTGTGATGACGAGCGTCATGGAGCACTGTAATGACAAGGGGCATGGAACATTGTGATGACTGGTGGCATGGATCATTGTGATGACAAGGGTCATGGAGCATTCTGATGACAAGCTTGTGGAGTAATGTGATGACAATGGCATGGAGCATTGTGATGAAAACGGCATGGAGCATTGTGATGAAAAAGGCATGGAGCCTTTTCATGACAGTGTTCAAGGAGCATTCTGACGAAAAGTGTCAGGGAGCACTGTGATGACAAGTGTATTGAGCATTGTGATGACAAAGGTCATGGAGCATTGTGATGACAGGCATCATGGAGCATTGTGATGACAAGTGTTATGGAACATTGTGATCACAAGGATTTGGAGCATTGTGATGACAGAAGTCATGTATCATTTTCATTTCAAGGAGCATGGAGAATTATGATGACAAGGGCATGAATCAATGTGAACCCAAGGTTCATGGAGGATTTTGATGACAATGGGAATGGAGTATTGTGATGACAAGTGCATGGAGCATGTGAAGACAAGGTCATGTAGCATTTTGATGACAATTGTCAGGGAGCACTGTGATGACAAGTGTCATGGAGCATTGTGATTACAGGGGTCATGAGCATTGGGATGGCAAGGGCATGGATCATTGTGATGACAAGTGTCATGGAGCATTTTGATGACAAGAGTCCCGGATCATTGTGTTGTCTGGTGTCATGGAGCGTTGTGATGACTGTGGTCATGGAGCATTGTGATGACAGGGGTTATGGAGCATTGTGAACAGAAGTTCATGGAGCATTGGGATGACAATATTCATTGAGTATTGTGATGGCAGTTGTAATGGAGCATTGTGATGACATTGGAACGGAGCATTGTGATGAAAAGGTCCTGGAGCATAGTGAGGAGAAACCATGGTGCCTTGTGATGACAAGTCTCATGAAGCATTCTGATGAAAAGGGGCATGGAGCATTGTGATTACAGGGGTCTTGGAGCATTGTGATGAATAGGGCATGGGTGATTGTGTTGAAAAAGCATGGAGCCTTGTAATGAGAGGGTTCAAGGAGCATACTGACGACAAGTGTCAGGGAGCATTGTGATGATAAGTGTATTGAGCATTGTGATGAGAAACGTCATGGAGCATTGTGATGAGAAGACCATGGATAATTGTGATGACGAGCATCATGGGGAGTTGTGATGACAAGTGTTATGGAACATTGTGATCACAAGGGTTTGGAGCATTGTGATGACAGAGCTTATGGAGCATTTTAATTTCATTGTGATGACAATAGCATGAAGCATTATGATGATGGGCATGGTTCATTGTGATGACAGAGTTCATGGAGCATTGAGATGAAAAGGGGCATGGAGCATTGTGATTACAGTTGTCTTGGAGTATTGTGAAGAAAAGGGCATGGAGCTTTGTGATGATAAGGCCATGGAGCTGTCTGATGACATGCATCATGGAGCCTTGTGATGACAAGGACGTGGAATATTGTCATGACACGGGTAAAGGAGTATTGTGATGACTAGAGATGGAACATTTTGATATCAGTGGTGAAAGAGCATTTTGATGAGAAGTGCATGGAGCTTTGTGATGACAAGGTTTATGGAGCATTGTGATGATAAAGTCGTGGAACATTGTGATGACAAGTGCATGGCACATTGTGATGACATGGGTCATGGAGCATTGTGCTGACAAGCGCATGGAGCATTGTGATGAAAAGGGTCATGGAGCACTCTGCTGACAAAGGCATGGAGCGTTGTGTTGACAAGGGTCACAGAGCATTGTGATGAAAACTTCATGGAGCATTATGGTTACAAATTTCACAGAGTCCTGTGATGACGAGGTCATGGACCATTGTGATGACAAAGGTCATGAAGCATTGTGATGACTGGAGTCACCGAGCATTGTGATGACAAGGGCATGGAGCATTGTGATGACAGGGGGATGGAGCATTGGTCTGACAAGTTTCATGGATTATTGTGATGATAGTGGGCATGGCACATTGTGATGACAAGGGCATGGAACATTGTTATGACAAGGTCATGGAGTATTGTGAAGACAGGTGTCAGGGAGCATTGTGATGACATATGTCATGGTGCATTGTGATGACAATGGCATGGAGCATTTTGAAGCCAAGTGTCATGGAGGATTTTGATGACAAAAGTAATGGAGCATTGTGATGATAAGGTCTTGGAGCATTGTGATGACAATGGTCATGGAGCATTGTGATGACAACGGCATGGAGCATTGTTATGACAAAGGCCATTGAGAATTTTCATGACAAGGTCGTGAAGCACTGTGATGAAAAGCACATGGAGCTTGCTATGTCAGGTGTCATGGAGCATTGCGATGACAAGTGCATGGAGAATTGTGGTGACAAGAGCATGTAACATTGTGATGAGAAGTGTCATGGAGCATTGTGATGGCAAGACGGTGGAGCGTTGTGATGAGAAGACCATGGATAATTGTGATGACGATCGTCATGGAGCACTGTAATGACAAGGGGCATGGAACATTGTGATGACAAGGGTCATGGATCATTCTGATGACAAGCTTTTGGAGTATTGTGATGACAATGGCAAGGAGCATTGAGATGAAAAGGGCATGGAGCATTGTGATGAAAAAGGCATGGAGCCTTTTCATGACAGGGTTCAAGGAGCATGCTGACGACAAGTGTCAGGGAGCATTGTGATGACAAGTGTATTGAGCATTGTGATGACAAAGTTCAGGGAGCATTGTGATGACACGGGCAAGGAGTATTGTCATGACAGGCATCATGGAGCTTTGTGATGACAAGTGTATTGAGCATTGTGCTGACAAAGGCATGGAGCATTGTGATGACAAGTGTTACAGAGCATAGTCATGACGAGGGAATGGACCATTGTGATGACAAAGTTCATAAAGCATTGTGATGACTGGATTCACGGAGCATTATGATGTGTGGGGTCATGGAGCATTGTGATTACAAGGGCATGGAGCATTGTGATGACAGGGCCATGGAGAATTGGTCTGACAAGTTTCATGGATTATTGCTATGAGGGTGGGCATGGCACAATGTGATGACAAGGGAATGGAACATTGTTATGACAAGGTCATGTAGTATTGTTAAGAGAGGTGTCAGGGAGCATTGTGATGACATATGTCATGGTGCATTGTGATGACAATGGCGTGGAGCATTGTGATGCCAATTGTCATGGAGTACTGTGATGACAAATGTAATGGAGCATTGTGATGCCAAGTGTCATGGCGGATTGTGATGTCAAATGTAATGGAGCGTCATGATGACAACTGCTTCGGGAATTGTGATGAAAAGTGTCATGGAGCATTGTGATGACAAGGACATGGAGCATTGTGATGACTAGGGCCATTGAGAATTTTGATGCCAACGTCCTGAAGCATTGTGATGACAAGCGCACGGAGCTTGCTATAACAGGGGACATGGAGCATTGCGATGAAAAGTGCATGGAGAATTGTGATGACAAGAGCATGAAACATTGTGATGAGAAGTGTCATGGAGTATTGTGATGACAAGGACGTGGAGAACTGTGATGACAAGGGACAAGTTGCATTGTGATGACCAGGGCAGGGAGCATTGTGATGGCAAGACCGTGGAGCACTGTGCTGAGAAGACCATAGATAATTGTTATGACGAGTGTCATGGAGCACTGTAATGACAATGGGCATGGAGCATTGTGATTACAGGTGTCATGGAGCATTCTGATGACAGGGGTCATGGAGCATTGTGATGACATGTGTCATGGAGCATTCTGATGACAAGCTTGTGGAGTATTGTGATGACAATGACATGGAGCATAGTGATGAAAAAAGCAGGGAGCATTGTGATGAAAAAGGCATGGACCCTTTTCATGACAGGGTTCAAGGAGCATTCTGAAGACAAGTGTCTGGGAGCATTGTGATGACATGGGCATGGAGCATGGTGATGAGAAGGCCATGGAGCATTCTGATGATATGGGTCATGGAGCTTTGTGATGACAAGGGCATGGAGCATTGTGATTACAGTGGTCTTGGAGCATTGTGATGAAAATCGCATGGATCATTGTGATGACAAATGCAATGGAGCATTGTGATGAGAAGACCATGGATAATTGTGATGAGGAGCGTCATGGGGAATTGTGATGACAAGTGTTATGGAACACTGTGATCACAAGGGTTTGGAGGATTGTGATGACAGAGGTCATGGAACATTTTGATTTCATTGTTATGACAATAGCATGAAGCATTATGATGATGGGCATGGTGCATTGTGATGACAGTGTTCATGGAGCATTGAGATGAAAAGTGGCATGGAGAATTGTGATTACAGGGGTCTTGGAGAATTGTGATGACAAGGGTCATGGAGCCTTGTGATGACGAGGCCGTGGATCATTGTGATGGCAGGGGTCATGGAGCATTGTTATGACACGGGTAATGGAGCCTTTCGATGACAAGGGCATGGAGCATTGGTGTGAAAAGGTTCATGGTTTATTGTGATGAGAAGGGCATTGAGCATTGTGATGACAAGCGTCAGGGAGCTTTGTGATGACAAGTGCATGGAGCAATGTGATGAGATGGTTCATGGAGCATTGTGATGACAATGGCATGGAGCATTGTGATGTCAAGGGTCATGGAGCACTGGTATGACAAGCGTCACAGACTATTCTGATTACAGGGGTCATGGAGCATTGGGATGACAAGCGCCTGGATCATTGTGATGACAAGTGTCATGGAGCATTTTGATGACAAAGGTCCCGGATCATTTTGTTGTCAGGGGTCATGGATCGCTGTGATGACAGTGGTCATGGAGCATTGTGATGACAGGGGTAATGGAGCATTGTGATGGCAAGGGCATGTAGCATTCTGATGACATGCATCACGGAGCATTGTGATGACAAGGGCATGGAGCATTGTGATTACAGGGGTCTTGGAGAATTGTGATGACAAGGGTCATGGAGCCTTGTGATGACGAGGCCGTGGATCATTGTGATGGCAGGGGTCATGGAGCATTGTTATGACACGGGTAATGGAGCCTTTCGATGACAAGGGCATGGAGCATTGGTGTGAAAAGGTTCATGGTTTATTGTGATGAGAAGGGCATTGAGCATTGTGATGACAAGCGTCAGGGAGCTTTTTGATGACAAGTGCATGGAGCAATGTGATGAGAGGGTTCATGGAGCATTGTGATGACAATGGCATGGAGCATTGTGATGTCAAGGGTCATGGAGCACTGGTATGACAAGCGTCACAGACTATTCTGATTACAGGGGTCATGGAGCATTGGGATGACAAGCACATGGATCATTGTGATGACAAGTGTCATGGAGCATTTTGATGACAAGAGTCCCGGATCATTTTGTTGTCAGGGGTCATGGATCGCTGTGATGACAGTGGTCATGGAGCATTGTGATGACAGGGGTAATGGAGCATTGTGATGGCAAGGGCATGTAGCATTCTGATGACATGCATCACGGAGCATTGTGATGACAAGGGCATGGAGCATTGTGATTACAGGGGTCATGGAACATTGTGATGACAGGGGTGAGGGAGTATTGTGATGACTAGTGATGGAACATTGTGATATCAGTGGTGACAGAGCATTTTGATGAGAAGTGCATGGAGCATTGTGATGACAAGTTTTAAGGAGCATTGTGATGAAAAGTTTGTGGAGCTTTGTGATGACAAGCGCATGGCTCATTGTGATGACATGGGTCATGGAGCATTGTGCTGACAGAGGCATGGAGCATTATGATGACAAGGGTCATGGAGCATTGTGATGAAAAGTTCATGGAGCATTGTGGTGACAATGGTCACAGAGACGTGTGATGACGAGGGCATGGACCATTGTGATGACAAAGGTCATGAATCATTGTGATGACTGGAGTCATGGAGCATTGTGATGACAGGGTTCATGGTGCATTGTGATGACAATGGCATGGAGCATTGTGATGATAGGTGCATGGAGAACTGGTCTGACAACTTTCAAGGATTATTGTGATGAGTGACGGCATGGAACATTGTGAAGACAAGGGCATGCAGCATTGTGATGACAAGGGCATGGAACATTGTGATGACAAGGGCATGGAGCATTGTGATGACAAGGTCATGGAGTATTGTGAAGACAGGTGTCAGGGAGCATTGTAATGACATATGTCATGGTCAATTTTGATGACAATGGCATGGAGCATTGTGATGCCATGTGTCATGGAGGATTGTGATGACAAGAGCATGTAACATGGTGAAGAGAAGTGTCATGGAGCATTGTGATGACAAGGGACAGGGAGCATTGTGATGTCCAGGGCATGGAGCATTGTGATAGCAAGACCGTGGAGCATTGTGATCGCAAGACCATGGAGCATTTTGTTGACGAGTGTCATCGAGCACTGTAGTGGTACGGGGCATGGAGAATTGTGATGATAGGTGTCATGGATCATTGTGATGACAAGGGTCATGGAGCATTCTGATGACAAGCTTGTGGAGTATTGTGATGACAATGGCATGGAGCATTGTGATGAAAAAGACATGGAACCTTTTCATGACAGGGATCAAAGAGCATTCTGACATCAAGTGTCATGGAGCATTGTGATGAGGAGGCCATGGAGCATTCTGATGACATGCGTCATGGAGCCTTGTGATGACAAGGGCATGCAGGATTGTGATTTCAGGGGTCTTGGAGCATGGGGATGAAAAGGGCATGGATCATTGTGACGGAAAATGCATGGAGCCTTGTCATGACAGGCTTCAAGGAGCATAGTGACGACAAGTATCCGGGAGCATTGTGACGACAAGTGTATTGAACATTGTGATGACAAAAGTCATGGAGCATCGTGATGAGAAAACCATGGGTAATTGTGATGACGAGCGTCATGGGGCGTTGTGATGACAAGTGTTATGGAACATTGTGATCACAAGGGTTTGGAGCATTGTGATGACAGGGTTCATGGAGCATTGAGATGAAAAGGGACATGGAGCATTGTGAATAAAGTGGTCTAGGTGCATTGTGATGACAAGGGCATGGACCATTGTGATGAGAATGCCATGGAGCATTCTGATGACATGCGTCATGCAGCTTTGTGATGACAAGGGCATATAGCATTGTGATGACAGTGGCATGGAACGTTGGACTGACAAGTTTCATGGATTATTGTGATGACAGTGGGCATGGCACATTGTGATGACAAGGGCATGGAGCATTGTGATGACAAGGTCATGGAATACTCTGAAGACAGGTGACAGGGAGCATTGTGATGACATATGTCATGGTCCATTGAGATGACAATGGCATGGAACATTGTGATGCCAAGTGTAATGGAGGATTGTGATGACAAAGGTAATGGAGCATTGTGATGACAACAGCTTGGAGCTCTGTGATAACAAGGGTCATGGAACATTGTGATGACAAGTGCATGGAGCATTGTGATGACAACAGACATTGAGAATTTTTATGAAAATGTTTTGAAGCATTTTGATGACAAAGGCATGGAGCTTGCTATGACAGTGGTCATGGGGCATTGCGAAGACAAGTTCATGGAGAATTGTGAAGAGAAGAGCATGTAACATTGTGATGTGAAGTGTCATGGAGCATTGTGATGACAAGGACATGGAGAATTGTGATGAAAAGGGACATGGAGCATTGTTATTACCAGGGAACGGAGCATTGTGATGGCAAGACCGTGGAGCACTGTGATGAGAAGACCATGAATAACTGTGATGACGAGCATCATGGAGCACTGTAATGACAAGGGTCATGGAGCATTCTGAAGACCGGTGTCATGGAGCATTGTGTTGACATGGGTCATGGAACAATGTGATGACAGGGGTCATGGAGCATTGTGATGGCAAGGTTCATGGAGCATTCTGATGATAAGCTTGTGGAGTATTCTGATGACATTGGAATGGAGCATTGTGATGAAAAGGGCATGGATCATTGTGATGAAAAAGTCATGGAGCCGTGTCATGACAAGGTTCAAGGAGCATACTGATGACAAGTGTCAGGGAGCATTGTGATGACAAGTGTATTGAGCACTGTGATGACAAAGGTCATGGAGCATTGTGATGAGAAGACCATGGATAATTGTGATGACGGGAGTCATGGGGCGTTGTGATGACAAGTTTTATGAACATTGTGATCACAACGGTTGGGAGCATTGTGATGACAGAGGTCATGGAGCATTTTGATTTCATTGTGATGACAATAGCTTGAAGCAGTATGATGATGTGCATGGTGCATTGTGATGACAGGTTTCACGGAGCATTGAGAAGAAAAGGGGCATGGAGCATTGTGATTACAGGTGTCTTGGAGCATTGTGATGACAAGTGCATGGAGCATTGTGATGGGAAAGCCATGGAGCATTCTGATGACATGCGTCATGGAGCTTTCTGATGACAAGGGCATGGAGCATTGTGATTACAGGTGTCTTGGAGCATTGTGATGACAATTGCTTGGAGCATTGTGATGACAATGGTCATGGAGCATTGAAATGACAAGGGCATGGAGCATTGTGATGACAAGGGCCATTGAGAATTTAGATGACAAGGTTGTGAAGCACTGTGATGAAAAGCACATGGAGCTTGCTATGACAGGTGTCAAGGAGCATTGCGATGACAAGTGCATGGAGAATTGTGATGAGAAGAGCATGTAACATTGTGATGATAAGTGCATGTAGCATTTTGATGACAGGTGTCATGCAACATTGTGATGACAGGGGTGATGGAGTATTGGGATGACTAGTGATGGAACATTGTGATATCAGTGGTGAGAGAGCATTTTGATGAGAAGTGCATGGAGCACTGTGATGACAATGTTTATGCAGCATTGTGATGAAAAGGATGTGGAGCATTGTGATGACAAGCACATGGTGCATTGTGATGACATGGGTCTTGGAGTATTGTGCTAAAAAGCTCATGGAGCATTGTGATGACAAGAGTCATGGAGCATTGTGCTGAGAAACGTATAGAGCATTGTGATGACAAGGGTCACAGAGCATTGTGATGAAAAGTTCATGGAGCATTGTGGTGACAAAAGTCACAGAGACTTGTGATGACGAGGGCATGGACCATTGTGATGAGTAAGGTCATGAAGCATTGTGACGACAGGAGTCACGGAGCATTGTGATGACGGCTCATGGAGCATTGTGATGACAAGGGCAAGGAGCATTGTGATGACAGGGGCATGGAACATTGGTCTTACAAGATTCATGCATTATTGCGATGAGAGTGGGAATGGCGCATTGTGATGACAAGGGCATGGAGCATTGTGATGACAAGGTCATGCAGTATTGTGAAGACAGGTGTCTGGGAGCACTATGAAGACATAAGTCATGGCCCATTGTGATGACAATGCCATGGAGCATTGTGATGCCAATTGTCATGGAGGTTTGTGATGACAAATGTAATGGAGCATTGTGATGACAAGGACTTGGAGCATTGTGATGACAAGGTTCATGGAGCACTGTGCTGACAAGGGCATGGAGCATTGTGATGACAAGGGTCATGGAGCTTGGTGTTGACAAATGTCATGGAGCATTTTGATGACAAGAGTGTGGTGCATTGTGATGAGTAGGGCAGGGAGCATTGTGATGAAAGGGTCATGGAACAATTTGATGAAAAGGGTCAGGGAACATTTTGATGAGAGCAGTTATGGAACATTGTGATGTCAGTGGTCATGGAGCATTGTGAAGATAAGGGCATGTAGCATTTGGATGACAGGGGTTATGGAACATTGTGATGACAGGGGTGAGGGAGTATTGTGATGACTAGTGATGGAACATTGTGATATCAGTGGTGAGAGAGCATTTAGATGACAAGTTCATGGAGCACTGTGATGACCACTTTTATGGAGCATTTTGATGACAAGGTTATGGAGCATTGTCATGACAAGTGCATGGCACATTGTGATGACATGTGTCTTGGAGCATTGTGCTGAGAAGCTCGTGTAGTATTGTGATGACAAGTTTCATGGAGCATTGTGCTCACAAAGGCATGGAGCATTGTGATGACAAGGGACACAGAGCATTGTGATGAAAATTTCATGGAGCGTTGTGGTGACAAAGATCACAGAGCCTTGTGTGACGAGGGCATGGACCATTGTGAGGACAAAGGTCATGAAGCATTGTGATGACTGGAGTCACGGAGCATTATGATGTGAGGGGTCATGGAGCATTGTGATTACAGGGGCATGGAGCATTGTGATGACCGGGGCATTGAGAATTGGTCTGACAAGTTTCATGGATTATTGCTATGAGGGTGGGCATGGCACATTATGATGACAAGGGCATGGAACATTTTTATGACAAGGTCATGTTGTATTGTGAAGACAGGTGTCAGGGAGCACTGCGATGACATATGTCATGATGCATTTTGATGACAATGGGGTGGAGCATTGTGATGCCAAGTGTCATGGAGGATTGTGATGACAAGGGCCATTAAGAATTTTGATGCCAACGCCGTGAAGCATTGTGATGACAAGCGCACGGAGCTTGCTATGACAGGGGACATGGAGCATTGCAATGAAAAGTGCATGGAGAATTGTGAAGACAAGAGCATGTAACATTGTGATGAGAAGTGTCATGGAGTATTGTGATGACAAGGACGTGGAGAATTGTGATAACAAGGGATATGGAGCATTGTGATGGCCAGGGCAGGGAGCATTGTGATGGCAAGACTGTGCAGCATTGTGATGAGAAGACCATGGATAATTGTGATGACGATCATCATGGAGCACTGTAATGACAAGGGGCATGGAGCATTGTGATGACAGGGGTCATGGAGCATTGTGATGACATGGGTCATGAAGCATTCTGATGACAAGCTTGTGGAGTATTGTGATGACAATGGCATGGAGCATAGTGATGAAAGGTCATGGAACATTGTGATGAAAAAGGCATGGAGCCTTTTCATGACAGTGTTCATGGAGCATTCTTAAGACAAGTGTCAGGGAGCAGTGTGATGAAAAGTGCATGGAGCATGGTGTTGAGAAGGCCATGGAGCATTCTGATGATATGGGTCATGGAGCTTTGTGATGACAGGGGCATGGAGCACTGTGATTACTGGGGTCTTGGAGCATTGTGATGAAAGTGCATGGATCATTTTAATGAAAAAGTCATGGAGCCTTGTCATGACAGGGTTCAAGAAGCATACTGATGACAAGTGGCAGGGAGCATTGAGATGACAAGTGTATTGAGCATTGTGATGACAAAGGTCAAGGAGCATGGTGATGAGAAGACCATGGATAATTGTCATGAGGAGCATCATGGGGAATTGTGATGACAAGTGTTATGGAACATTGTGATCACAAGGGTTTGGAGCATTGTGATGACAGAGGTCATGTAGCATTTTGATTTCATTGTGATGACAATAGCATTAAGCATTATGATGTTGGGCATGGTGCATTGGAATGGCAGAGTTCATGGAGAATTGAGATGAAAAGGGGCATGGAGCATTGTGAATACAGGGGTCTTGGAGCACTGTGATGACAAGGGTCAGGGAGCCTTTTGATGGCGAGGCCGTGGAACATTGTGATGGCAGGGGTCATGGAGCATTGTTATGACACAGGTAATGGAGCCTTTTGATGACAAGGGCATGGAGCATTTGTGTGAAAATTTTCATGGATTATTGTGATGAGAGTGGGCATGGAGCATTGTGATGTCAAGAGCAAGGAACACGGTGATACATGGATCATGGAGGATTGTAATGACATGGGCATGGAGCACTGTGATGAGAAGGGCATCGAGCATTGTGATGACAAGCGTCATGGAGCTTTGTGATGACAAGGGCATGGAGCAATATGATGAGAGGGTTCTTGGAGCACTGTGATGACAATGGCATGGAACATTGTGATGTCAATGGTCATGGAGCACTGGGACGACAACCGTCAGGGAGCATTCTGATTACAGGTGTCATGGAGCATTGGGATGACAAGTGCATGGATCATTTTGATGACAAGTGTCATGGAGCATTTTGATGACAAGAGTCCCAGAAAATTGTGTTGTCTGCGGTCATGGAGCACTGTGATGACACTCGTCATGGAGCATTGTGATGACAGGTGTAATGGAGCATTGCGATGGCAAGGGAATGGAGCATTGTGATGAGAAGGCCATGGAACATTCTGATGACATGCATCATGGAGCTTTGTGATGACAAGGGCATGGAGCATTGTGATTACAGGGGTCATGGAACATTGTGATGACAGGGGTGAGGGCGTATTGTGATGACTAGTGATGGAACATTGTGATATAAGTGGTGAGAGAGCATTTGGATGAGAAGTGCATGGTGCATTGTGATAACAAGCTTTATGGAGCATTGTGATGACAAGGTTGTGGAGCATTGTGATGAGAAGCGCTTGGCACTTTGTGATGTCATGGGTCATGGAGCATTGTGCTGAGAAGCGCATGGAGCATTGTGATGACAAGGGACATGGAGCATTGTGATGTCCAGGTCATGGAGCATTGTTATGGCAAGACCATGGAGCATTTTGATGACGAGTGTCATCAAGAACTGTAATGACACGGGGCATGGAGAATTGTGATGACAAGTGTTATGGATCATTGTGATGACAAGGGTCAAGGAGCATTCTGATGACAAGCTTGCGGAGTATTGTGATGACAATGGCATGGAGCATTGTGATGAAAAAGGCATGGAGCATTGTGATGAAAAAGGCATGGAACCTTTTCATGACAGGGATCAAGGAGCATTCTGATGTCAAGTGTCAGGGAGCATTGTGATGACAAGTGTATTGAGCATTGTGATGAAAAAGTTCTTGGAGCATTGTGCTGAGAGGACCATGGATAACTGTGATGAGGAGCGTCATGGGGCAATGTGATGACAAGTGTTATGGAACTTTGTGATCACAAGTGTTTGGAGCATTGTGATGACAGAGGTCATGGAGCATTTTGATTTCATTGTGATGACAATAGCATGAAGCATTATGATGATGGGCATGGTTCGTTGTGATGACAGGGTTCATGGAGCATTGAGATGAAAAGGGGTATGGAGCACTGTGATTACTCGGGTCATGGAGCCTTGTGATGACAAAGCCCTGGAACATTGTGATGACAGGGGTGAGGGTGTATTGTGATGACTAGTGATGGAAAATTGTGATATCAGTGGTGAGAGAGCATTTTGATGTGAAATGCATGGAGCTTTGTGATGACAATGTTTATTGAGCATTGAGATGACAAGTTTGGGGAGCACTGTGATGACAAGGGCATGGAGCATTGTGAATGAGAAGGCCATGGAGCATTCTGATGACATGCATCATAGAGCTTTGTGATGACAAGGGCATGGAGCATTTGTCTGAAAATTTTCATGGATTATTGTGATGAAAGTGGGCATGGAGCATTGTGATGAGAAGTGCATCGAGCATTGTGATGACAAGCGTCATGGAGCTTTGTGATGACAAGGCCATGGAGCAATGTGATGAGAGGCTTCATGAAGCATTGTGATGACAATGGCATGGAGCATTGTGATGCCAAGGGTCACAGAGCATTGTGATGAAAAGTTCATGGAGCATTGTGGTGACAAAGGTCACAGAGACTTGTGATAATGAGGGCACGGACCATTGTGATGACAAAGTCTTGAAGCATTGTGATGACTGGAGTCACGGAGCATTGTTATGACAGGTGTCATGGAGCATTGTGATGACAAGTACATGGAGCATTGTGATGACAGGGGCATGGAGCATTGGTCTGAAAAATTTCATGGATTATTGTGATGACAGTGGGCATTGTGTATTGTGATGACAAGGGCTTGGAGCACTGTGAAGAAAAGGTCATGGAGTATTGTGAAGTCAGGTGTCAGGGAGCATTGTGATAACCTATGTCATGGTGCATTGTGATGACAATGGCATGGAGCATTGTGATGCCAATTGTCATGGAGGATTGTGACGACAAAGGTAATGGAGCATTGTGATGCAAGGGCTTGGAGCATTGTGATGACAATGGTCATGGAGCATTGTGATGACAAGGGCTTTTGAGAATTTTGATGACAAGTTCGTGAAGCACTGTGATGAAAAGCACATGAGGCTTGCTATGACAGGGGTCATGGAGCATTGCGATGACAAGTGCATGGAGAATGTGATTACAAGAGCATGTAACATTGTGATTTCAAGGGTCATGGAGCATTGTGATTGCAAGACGGCGGAACATTGTGATTAGAAGACCATGGATAATTGTGATGACGAGCGTCATGGAGAACTGTAATGACAAGGGGCATGGAGAATTGTGATGACAGGTGTCATGGAGCTTTGTGATGAGCGGGGTCATGGAGCATTGTGATGACAAGGGTCATGGAGCATTCTGATGACAAGCTTGTGGAGTATTGTGATGACAATGACATGGAACATTGTGATGAAAAGGGCATGGAGCATTGTGATGTAAAAGGCATAGAGCCTTTCCATGACAGTGTTCGAGAAGCATTCTGACGACAAGTGTCAGGGAGCATTGTGATGACAAGTGTATTGAGCATTGTGATGACAAAGGTCATGGAGCATTGTGATGACAAGGGCATGGAGTATTGTGATGACAGGCATCATTGAGCGTTGTGATGACAAGTGTTATGGAACAATGTGATCACAAGAGTTCGGAGCACTGTGATGACAGAGGTCATGGATCATTTTGATATCAAGGAGCATGCAGCATTTTGATGACAGGGGTCATGGAGCATTGTAATGAGAAGATCATGGAGCATTGAGCTGAAAATATTCATGGAGTATTCTGATGAAATGCATCATGGAGAATTGTGATGACAAGGTCCTGGAGCACTCTGATGAGAAGACCATGGAGAGTTGTGATGAGAAGTCTCATGGAGCATTCTGATGAAAAGGGGCATGGAGCATTGTGATTACAGGGGTCTTGGAGCATTGTGATTACAAGGGCATGGAGCATTGTGAGAGATGTCCAAGGAGCATTCTGATGACATGTGTCATGGAGCTTTGTGATGACCAGGGCAAGGAGTATTGTGATTACAGGGGTCTTGGAGCATTGTGATGAAAAAGGCATGGATCATTGTAATGAAAAAGGCATGGAGCCTTGTCATGACAGTGTTCAAGGAGCATACTGATTGCAAGAGTCAGGGAGCATTGTGATGACAAGTGTATTGAGCATTGTGATGACAAAGGTCATGGAACATTGTGATGATAAGACCATGGATAATTGTTAAGACGATCGTCATGGGGCGTTGTGATGACAAGTGTTATGGAACATTGTGATCACAAGGGTTTGGAGCATTGTGATGACAGAGGTCATGGAGCATTTTGATTTCATTGTGATGACAATAGCATGAAGCATTATGATGATTGGCATGGTGCAGTGTGATGACAGGGTTCACGGATCATTGAGATGAATAGGGACATGGAGTATTGTGATTACAGGTGTCTTGGAGCATTGTGATGGCAAGGGCATGGAGCATTGTGAATGAGAAATCCATGGAGCATTCTGATGACATGCGTCATGGAGCTTTGTGATGACAAGGGCATGGAGCATTTGTCTGAAAATTTTCATGGATTATTGTGATGAGAGTGGGCATGGAGCATTGTGATGAAAAGGACACGAAACAGTGTGATACATGGGTCATGGAGGATTGTAATGACAAGGTCATGGAGCATTGTGATGAGAAGGACATCGAGCATTGTGTTGACAAGCGTCATGGAGCTTTGCGATGACAAGGGCATGGAGCACTATGAAGAAAAGGTTATGGAGTATTGTGAAGTCAGGTGTCAGGGAGCATTGTGATGACCTATGTCATGGTGCATTGTGATGACAACGGCATGGAGCATTGTGATGACAAGTGTCATGGATCATTGTGATGACAAATGTAATGAGGCATTTTGATGACAATGGTCATGGATCATTGTGATGAAAAGGGCATGGAGCATTGTGATGACAAGGGCTTTTGAGAATTTTGAGGACAAGTTCGTGAAGCACTGTGATGAAAAGCACATGGAGCTTGCTATGACAGGGGTCATGGAGCATTGCGATGACAAGTTCATGGAGAATGTGATTACAAGAGCATGTAACATTGTGATTTGAAGTGTCATGGAGCATTGTGATGGCAAGACAGTGGAGCATTGTGATGAGAAGACCATGGATAATTGTGATGATGAGCGTCATGGAGAACTGTAATGACAAGGGGCCTGGAGCATTGTGATGACAGGGGTCATGGAGAATTGTGATGACAAGTGTCATGGAGCATTCTGATGACAAGCTTGTGGAGTATTGTGATGACAATGGCGTGGAGCATTGTGATGAAAAGGGCATGGAGCATTGTGATGAAAAATGCATACAGCCTCTTCATGACAGGGTTCGAGAAGCATTCTGACGACAAGTGTCAGGGAGCATTGTGATGACAAGTGTATTGAGCATTGTGATGACAAAGGTCATGGAGCATTGTGATGACAAGGGCATGGAGTATTGTGATGACAGGCATCATGGAGCATTGTGATGACAAGTGTTATGGAACAATGTGATCACAAGGGTTTGGAGCACTGTGATGACAGAGGTCATGGATCATTTTGATATCAAGGAGCATGGAGCATAGTGATGACAGGGGTCATGGAGCATTGTGATGAGAAGATCATGGAGCACTGAGCTGAAAATGTTCATGGAGTATTCTGATGAATGTGGTCACGGTGCATTGTGATGACAGGTGTCATGGAGCATTGTGATGATAAATGCATGGAGCATTGTGATGACAGGGGCATGGAGCACCGGTCTGAAAAATTTCATGGAATATTGTGATGACAGTGGGCATTGCGCATTGTGATGACAAGGGCATGGAGCACTGTGAAGAAAAGTTCATGGAGTACTGTGAAGTCAGGCGTCAGGGAGCATTGTGATGACCTATGCCATGGTGCATTGTGATGACAATGGCATGGAGCACTGTGATGACAAGTTTCATGGAGGATTGTGATGATAAAGGTAATGGAGCATTGTGATGACCAGCGCTTGGAGCATTGTGAAGAGAAGTGTCATGGAGCATTGTGATGACAGGGGCATGGAGCATTGTGATGACTAGGGCCATTGAGAATTTTGATGCCAACGTCGTGAAACATTGTGATGACAAGTACATGGAACTTGCTATGACAGGTGTCATGGAGCATTGTGATAACAAGTGCATGTATAATTGTGATGACAATAGCATGTAACTTTGTGATGATAAGTGTCATGGAGCACTGTGATGACATGGACGTGGAGAAATGTGATAACAAGGGACATGGAGCACTCTGATGACCAGGGCATTGAGCATTGTGATCGCAAGACCGTGGAGCATTGTTATGAGAAGGTCATGGATAATTGTGATGATGAGCGTCATGGAGCACTGTAATGACAAGGGAAATGGAGCATTTTGATGACAGGTGTCATGGATCAATGTGATGACATGGGTCATGCAGCATTCTGATGACAAGCTTGCGGAGTACTGTGATGACACTGTCATGGAGCATTGTGATGAAAAGGGCATGGAGCATTGTTATGAAAAAGGCATGGAGCCTTTTCATTACAGGGTTCAAGGAGCATTCTGACGACAAGTGTCAGGGAACATTGTGTTGACAAGTGTATTTAGCATTGTGATGACAAAGTTCATGCAGCATTGTAATGACAGGCATCATGGAGCGTTGTGATGACAAGTGTTATGGAACATTGTGATCACAAGGGTTTGTAGCATTGTGATGACAGAGGTCATGGATCATTTTGATTTCAAGGAGCATGGAGCATTGTAATGACAAGGGCATGAAGAAATGTGAACCCAAGGTTCACCGAGGATTTTGATGACAATGGGAATGGAGTATTGTGATGACAAGCGCATGGAGAATTGTGATGACAATGTCATGAAGCATTTTGCTGACAAAGGCATGGAGCATTTTGATTTCATTGTGATGACAATATAATGAAGCATTATGATGATGGGCATGGTGCATTGTGATGACAGGGTTCATGCAGCACTGAGATGAAAAGTGGCATGGAACATTGTGATTACAAATGTCACGAATCATTCTGATGACTGGAGTCACGGAGCATTGTGATGACAGGGGTCATGGAGCATTGTGATGACAAGGGCATGGAGTATTGGGGTGAAAGGGGCATGGAGCATTGGTCTGACATGTTTCATGGATTATTGTGATGACAGAGGGCATGGCACATTGTGATAACTAGCGCATAGAGCATTGTGATGACAAGGTCATTGATTATTGTGAAGAAAGGTGTCAGGGAGCATTGTGGTGACATACGTCACGGTGCATTGTGATGACAATGGCATTGAGCATTGTGATTCCAAGTCTCATGGAGAAATGTGAGGACAAATGTAATGGAGCATTGTGATGACAAGGGTTTGGAGCATTGTGATGACAAGGGTAATGGAGCATTGTGATGACAATGGAATGGATCATTGTGATGACAAGGGTCATGGAGCATTTTGATGACAAAAGTCAAGGATCATTGTGTTGTCAGGGTTCATGGAGCATTGTGATGATATGGGTCATGGAGCATTGTGATGACAGGGTTCATGGGGCATGGTGAGGAGAAGGTCATAGAGCATTGGGCTGAAAATGTTCATGGAATATTGTGGTAACAGGGGTCATGGGGCATTTTGATGACAAGGGAATGGAGCATTTTGATGAAAATATCATGGAGCATGTTGATGAGAAGGCCATGGAGCATTCTGAAGATATTCGTCATGACGCTGTGTGATGAAAACGGCATGGAGCACTGTGATTACAGGGGTCTTGGAGCATTGTGAGGAAAAGGGCATGGATCATTGTGATGAAAAATGCACGGAGCCTTGTCATGTCAGGGTTCAAGGAGCATACTGACGACAAGTGTCAGGGAAAATTGTGATGACAAGTGTATTGAGCATTGTGATGACAAGTGTATTGAGCATTGTGATGACAAGGTCATGGAGTATTGAGAAGACAGGTGTCAGGGAGCACTGTGATGACATATGTCATGTTACATTGCGATGACAATGGCATGGGGCACTGTGATGCCAAGTGTCATGGAGGATTGTGATGACAAAGATAATGGGCATTGTGATTAGGGCTTGGAACTTTATGATGACAAGGGACATTGAGAATTTTGATGAGGAGGTCGTGAAGCATTGTGATGACAAGGTCCTGGAGCATTGTGATGAGAAGACCATGGAGCCTTGTGATGACAAGTCTCATGGAGCACACTGATGACCAGGGACATGGAGCATTGTGATTACAGGGGTCTTGGAGCATTGTGATGACAAGGGTCAATGAGCCCTGGGATGACAAGGCCGTGGAACATTATCATGACAGGGGTGAGGGAGTAGTGAAATGACTAATGATGGAACATTTTGATATCAGTGGTGAAAGAGCATTTTGATGAGAAGTGCATGGAGCTTTGTGATGACAATGTTTACAGAGCGTTGTGATGATAAGGTTGTGGAACATTGTGATGACAAGCGCATGGCACATTGTGATGACATGGGTCATGGAGCATTGTTCTGACAAGCGCATGGAGCATTGTGATGCCAAGGGTCATGGAGCACTCTACTGACAAAGGCATGGAGCATTGTGATGACAAGGGTCACAGAGCATTGTGATGAAAAGTTCATGGAGCATTATGGTGACAAATTTCAAAGAGCACTGTGATGAGGAGGGCATGGACCATTGTGATGACAAAGGTCATGAAGCAATGTGATGACTGGAGTCACGGAGCACTGTGATGACAAAGGCATGGAGCATTGTGATGATAGGGGCATGGAGCATTGGTCTGACAAGTTTCATGGATTATTGTGATGATAGTGGGCATGGCACATTGTGATGACAAGGGCATGGAGCATTGTTATGACCAGGTCATGAGTACTGAGAAGACAGGTGTCAGGGAGCATTGTGATGACATATGACATGGTGCATTGTGATGACAATGGCATGGAGCATTGTGAAGCCAAGTGTCATGGATGATTGTGATGACAACGGTAATGGAGCATTGTGATGACAAGGGCCATTGAGAATTGTGATGACAAGTTCGTGAAGCACTGTGATGAAAAGCACATGTTGCTTGCTATGACAGGGGTCATGGAGCATTGCGATGACAAGTGCATGGAGAATTGTGATGACAAGAGCATGTAACATTGTGATGAGAAGTGTCATGGAGCATTGTGATGGCAAGACCGTGGAGCACTGTGATGAGAAGACCATGGATAATTGTGAAGACGAGCGTCATGGAGCATTGTGATGAAATGGGCCATTGAGAATTTTGATACCAACGTCGTGAAGCATATTGATGACAAGCACACATAGCTTGCAATGACAGGGGACATGGAGCATTGCGATGAAAAGTGCATGGAGAATTGTGATGACAGGGGTCATGGAGCATTGTGATGAAAAGGGCATGGAGCTCTTCATGACAGGGTTCAAGGAGCATTCTGACAACAAGTGTCAGTGAGCATTGTGATGACAAGTGTATTGTGCATTGTGATGACAAAGTTCATGGAGCATTGTGATGACTCGGGCATGGAGTATTATGATGACAGGTATCATGGAGCGTTGCAATAACAAGTGTTGTGGAACAATGTGATCACAAGGGTTTGGAGCATTGTGACGATAGAGGTCAGGGATCATTCTGATTTCAAGGAGCATGGAGCATTGTGATGAAAGGGGTCATGGAGCATTGTGATGAGAATATCATAGAGAATTGGGCGGAAAATATTCATGGAGTATTGTGATGACAGGGTTCTTGGAGCATTGTGATAACACGGGCATGGAGAATTGTGATGAGAAGGCCATAGTGCATTCTGATGACATGCGTCATGGAGGTTTGTGATGATAAGGGCAAGGAGCATTGTGATTACAGGCTTCTTGGAGCATTGTGATGAAAAGGGCATGGAGCCATGTCATGACAGGGTTCAAGGAGCATACTGATGATGTGTCTGGGAGCATTGTGATGACAAGTGTATTGAGCATTGTTTTAACAAAGTTCATGGAGCATTGTGATGAGAAGAACATGGATAACTGTGATGAGGTGCATCATGGGGCATTGTGATGACAAGTGTTATGGAACATTGTGATCACAAGGGTTAGGAGCATTGTGATGACAGAGGTCATGGAGCATTTTGATTTCATTGTGATGACAAAAGCATGAAGCATTATGATGATGGGCATGGTGCATTGTGATGACAGGGTTCATGGAGCATTGAGATGAAAAGGGGAATGGAGCATTGTGATTACAGGTGTCTTGAAGCATTGTGATGACAAGGGAATGGAGCATTGTGAATGAGAAGGCCATGGAGCATTCTGATGACATGCACCATGGAGCTTTGTGATGACAAGTGCATGGAGCATTGTGATTACAGGGTCTTGGAGCATTGTGATCACAAGGGTCATGGAGTCTTGTGATGACAAGGCCGTGGAACCTTGTGATGGCAGGTGTCATGGAGCATTGTTATGACAGGTGTAATGGAGCATTGTGATGACAAGGGCATCAGCATTGGTCTGAAGAGTTTCATGGATTATTGTGATAAGAGTGGGCATGGAGCATTGTGATGACAAGGTCACGGAACACTCTGTTACATGGGTCATGGAGGATTGTAATGACAAGGGCATGGAGCATTGTGATGAGAAGGGCATCGAGCATTGGTATCACAAGCGTCATGGAGCTTTGTGATGACAAGTGCATGGAGCAATTTGATGAGAGGGTTCATGGAGCATTGTGATGCCAAAGGTTATGGAACTTTGTGATGACAAATGTCATGGAGCAATTTGATGACAAGGGCATAGAGCATTGTGATTAGAAGGGCAGGGAGCATTGTGATGACAGGGTCATGGAGAAATTTGATGAAAAGTGTCATGGAACATTTTGATTAGAGGGGTTATAGAATATTGTGATGTCAGGGGTCATGGAGCAGTGTGATGAAAAGGGTCATGGAGCATTTTGATGACAGAGGTTATGGAACATTGTGATGTCAGGGGTCATCGAACATTGTGATGATAAGTGCATGTAGCATTTTGATGACAGGGGTAATGGAACATTGTGATGACAGGGGTGATGGAGTATTGGGATGACTAGTGATGGAACATTGTGATATCAGTGGTGAGAGAGCATTTTGATGAGAAATGCATGGAGCACTGTGATGACAAATTTTATGGAGCATTGTGATGACGAGGATGTGGAGCATTGTGATGACAAGTACATGGTGCATTGTGATGACGTGGGTCATGCAGCATTGTGCTGATAAGCACATGGAGCATTGTGATGACAAGAGTAATGGAGAATTGTGATGAAAAGTTCATGGAGCATTGTGGTGACAAATGTCACAGAGACTTGTGATGACGAGGGCATGGACCATTTTGATGAGAAAGGTCATGAAGCATTGTGATGACAGGAGTCACGGAGCATTGTGATGACGGGTCATGGAGCATTGTGATGACAAGGGCATGGATCATTGTGATGACAGGGGCATGGAGCATTGTGATGACAGGAGCATGGAACATTGGTCTTACATGTTTCATGGATTATTGCGATGACAGTGGGAATGGCACATTGTGATGACAAGGGCATGGAGCATTGTGATGACAAGGTCATGCAGTATTTGAAGACAGGTGTCTGGGAGCATTTTGAAGACATAAGTCATGGCCCATTGTGATGACAATGCCATGGAGCGTTGTGATGCTAAGTGTCATGGAGGTTTGTGATGATAAAGGTAATGGAGCCCTGTGATGACAAGGGCTTGGAGCCTTGTGTTGACAAGGGTCATGGCACACTGTGCTGACAAGGCCATGGAGCATTGTGATGACAATGGTCATGGAACATTGTACTGAGAAAGGCTTGGAGCATTGTGATGACAACGGTCCCAGACAATTATGATGAAAATTTCATGGAGCAGGGTGGTGACAAATGTCACAGAGCATTGTGAAAACGGGGCATGGACCATTGTGATGACAAAGGTCATGAAGCATTGTGATGACTGGAGTCATGGAGCATTGTGATGACAGGGGTCATGGAGCATTGTGATGGCAAGGGCATGGATCATTGTGATGACAAGTGTCATGGAGCATTTTGATGACAGGGGTCCCGCATCATTGTGTTGTCTGGTGTCATGGAGGGTTGTGTTGACAGTGGTCATGGAGCATTGTGATGACAGGGGTCATAGTTCATTGTGATGACAGGGGTCATGGAGCATTGTGATCAGAAGTTCATGGAGCATTCGGCTGACAGTATTCATTGAGTATTGTGATGGCAGGGGTCATGGAGCATTGTGATGACAAGGTCCTGGAGCATTGTGAGGAGAAGAACATGGAGCCTTGTGATGACAAGTATCATGGAGCATTCTGATGAAAAGTGTCATGGAGCATTGTGATTACATGGGTCTTGGAGCATTGTGAAGAATAGGGCATGGATGATTGTGAGGAAAGAGCATGGAGCCTTGTCATGAGAGGGTTCAAGGACCATACTAACGACAAGTGTCAGGGAGCATTGTGATGACAAGTGTATTGAGCATTGTGATGACAAAGGTCATGGAGCATTGTGATGAGAAGACCATGGATAATTGTGATGATGAGCGTCAGGGGGAGTTGTGATGACAAGTGTTATGGAACATTGTGAACACAATGGTTTGGAGCATTGTGATGACAGAGGTTATGGTGCATTTTGATTTCATTGTGATGACAATAGCATGAAGCATTATGATGATGGGCATGGTTCATTGTGATGACAGAGTTCATGGAGCATTGTGAAGAAAAGGGCATGGAGCATTGTGATGAGAATGCCATGGAGCTGTCTGATGACATGCGTCATGGTGCTTTGTGATGACAAGAGCATGGAGCAGTGTGATTACAGGGTTCTTGGAACATTGTGATGACAAGGGTCATGGAGCCTTGTGATGACAAGGCCGTGGAACATTGTCATGACAGGGATGTGGGAGTATTGTAATGACTAGTGACGGAACATTTTGATATCTGTGGTGAAAGAGCATTTTAATGAGAAGTGCAGGGAGCTTTGTGATGACAAGGTTTATGGAGCATTGGGATGACAAAGATGTGGAACATTGTGATGACAAGCGCATGGCATATTGTGATGACATGGGTCATGGAGCATTGTGCTGACAAGCGCATGGAGCATTGTGATGACAAGGGTCATGGAGCACTCTGCTGACAAAGGCATGTGGCATTGTGATGACAAGGGTCACAGAGCATTGTGATGATAAGTTCATGGAGCATTATGGTGACAAAGTGCAGAGAGCCCTGTGATTACGAGGGCATGGACCATTGTGATGACAAAGGTCAAGAAGCAGTGTGATGACTGGAGTTACGGAGCATTGTGATGACAAGGGCATGGAGCATTGTTATGACCAGGTCATGGATTATTGTGAAGACAGGTATCAGGGAGCATTGTCATGACATATGTCCTGGTGCATTGTGATGACAATGTCACGGAGCATTGTGAAGCAAAGTGTCATGGAGGATTGTTATGATAAAGGTAATGGAGCATTGTGATGACAAAGGCTTGGAGCACTGTGGTGATAAGGGCCATTGATAATTTTGATGACAAGGTCGTGAAGCAATGTTATGACAAGCACATGGAGCTTGCTATGACAGGGGTCATGGAGCATTGCGATGCGAAATGCATGGAGCATTGTGATTACAGTGGTCTTGGAGCATTGTGATGAAAATGGCATGGAGCATTGTGATGCCAAGGGTTATGGAGCTATGTGATGACAAATGTCATGGAGCATTTTGATGACAAGGGCATGGTGCATTGTGATGGGAATGGCAGGGAGCATTGTGATGACAGGGTCATGGAGCAATTTGATGAAAAGGGTCATGGAACATTTTGATTACATGTGTTATAGAATATTGTGATGTCAGGGGTCATGGAGCAGTGTGATGAAAAGGGTCCTAGAGCATTGTGATGACAAGGGTCGCAGAGCATGGTGATGAAAAGTTCATGGAGCATTGTGGTGACAAATGTCAAAGTGACTTGTGATGACGAGGGCATAGACCATTGTGATGAGAAATGTCATGAAGCATTGTGATAACAGGAGTCACGGTGCATTATGATGACGGGTCATGGAGCATTGTGATGACAAGGGCATGGAGCATTGTGATGACAGAGTTATGGAGCATTGGTCTTACAAGTTTCATGGTTTATTGTGATGACAGTGGGAATGGCGCATTGTGATGACAAGGGCATGGAGCATTTTGATGACAAGGTCATGCAATATTTGAAGACAGGTGTCTGGGAGCATTTTGAAGACATAAGTCATGGCCCATTGTGATGACAATGCCATGGAGCGTTGTGATGCCAAGTGTCATGGAGGTTTGTGATGACAAAGGTAATGGAGCATTGTGATGATAAGGGCTTGGAGCCTTTTGATGACAAGGTTCATAGCGCACTGTGCTGACAATGGCATGGAGCATTGTGATGACAATGGTCATGGAGCATTTTACTGAGAAAGCCTTGGAGCATTGTGATGACAACGGTCACAGACCATTATGATGAAAATTTCATGGAGCATTGTGGTGACAAAGGTCACAGAGCCTTGTGAAAACGAGGGCATGGACCATTGTGATTACAAAGGTCATGAATCATTGTGATGACTGGAGTCATGGAGCATTGTGTTGACAGGTCTCATGGAGAATTGTGATGGAAAGGGCATGGATCATTGTGATGACAAGTGTCATGGAGCATTTTGATGACAGGGGTCCCGCATCATTGTGTTGTCTGGTTTCATGGAGCGTTGTGATGACAGGGGTCATGGAGCATTGTGATGACAGGGGTCATGGAGCATTGTGATCAGAAGTTCATGGAGCATTGGACTGACAGTATTCATTGAGTATTGTTTTGGCATGGGTCATAGATCATTGTGATGACAAAGGAATGGGGCACTGTGATGACAAGGTCCTGGAGCATTGTGAGGAGAAGACCATGGAGCCTTGTGATGAGAAGTATCATGGAGCATTCTGATGAAAAGGGGCATGGAGCATTGTGATTACATGGGTCTTGGAGCATTGTGAAGAATAGGGCATGGATGATAGTGATGAAAGAGCATGGAGCCGTGTCATGAGAGGGTTCAAGGAGCATATTAACGACAAGTGTCAGGGAGCATTGTGATGACAAGTGTATGGAGCATTGTGATGACCAAGGTCATGGAGCATTGTGATGAGAAGACCATGGATAATTGTGATGATGAGTGTCATGGGGAGTTGTGATGACAAGTGTTATGGAACACTGTGAACACAATGGTTTGGAGCATTGTGATGACAGAGGTTATGGTGCATTTTGATTTCATTGTGATGACAATAGCATGAAGCATTATGATGATGGGCATGGTTCATTGTGATGACAGAGTTCATGGAGCATTGTGATGAAAAGGGCATGGTGCATTGTGATGAGAATGCCATGGAGCATTCTGATGACATGCGTCATGGTGCATTGTGATGACAAGAGCATGGAGCAGTGTGATTACAGTGGTCTTGGAGCATTGTGATGACAAGGGTCATGGAGCCTTGTGATGACAAGGCCGTGGAACATTGTCATGACAGGGGTGTGGGTGTATTGTAATGACTAGTGATGGAACATTTTGATATCTGTGGTGAAAGAGCATTTTAATGAGAAGTGCATGGAGCTTTGTGATGACAAGGTTGATGGAGCATTGGGATGACAAAGATGTGGAACATTTTGATGACAAGCGCATGGCATATTGTGATGACATGGGTCTTGGAGCATTGTGCTGACAAGCGCATGGAGCATTGTGATGACAAGGGACATGGAGCACTCTGCTGACAAAGGCATGGAGCATTGTGATGACAAGGGTCAGAGACCATTGTGATGTTAAGTTCATGGAGCATTTTGATGACAAAGTTCAGAGAGCCCTGTGATTACGAGGGCATGGACCACTGTGATGACAAAGGTCAAGAAGCAGTGTGATGACTGGAGTCACAGGGCATTGTGATGACAAGGGCATGGGGCATTGTGATGACAGGGGCATGGAGCATTGGTCTGAGAAGTATCATGGATTATTGTGATGAAAGTGTGCATCTCGCATTATGATGACAAGGGCATGGAGAATTGTTATGACCAGGTCATGGATTATTGTGAAGACAAGTATCAGGGAGTATTGTGATGACATATGTCCTGGTGCATTGTGATGACAATGTCATGGAGCATTGTGAAGCCAAGTGTCATGGAGGATTGTGATGACAAAGGTAATGGACCATTGTGATGACAAGGGCTTGGAGCATTGTGGTGACAAGGGCCATTGAGAATTCTGATGACAAGGTCGTGAAGCATAGTTATGACAAGCGCATGGAGCTTGCTATGACATGGGTCATGGAGCATTGCGATGACAAGTGCATGGAGTATTGTGATTAGAGGGGTCTTGGAGCATTGTGATGACAATGGCATGGAGCATGGTGATGACAATACCATGGAGCATTCTGATGACATGCGTCCTGGAGATTTGTGATGACAAGCACATGGAGCATTGTGATTACAGGGGTCTTGGAGCATTGTGATGAAAAGTGCATGTATCATTGTGAGGAAAAGGCAAAGAGCCTTGTCATGACAGGTTTCAAGTTGCATACTGAAGACAAGTGTCAGGGAGCATTGTGATGACAAGTGTATTGAGCATTGTGTTGACAAAGGTCATGGAGCATTTTGATGAGGAGACCATGGATAATTGTGATGACGAGCGTCATGGCGCACTGTGATGACAAATGTTATGGAACATTGTGATCAGAGGGGTTTGGAGGATTTTGATGACAGATGTCATGGAGCATTTTGATTTCTTTGTGATGACAATAGCATGAAGCATTATGATGATTGGCATGGTGCATTTTGATGACAGTGTTCATGGAGAATTGAGATGAAAAGGGGTATGGAGCATTGTGATTACAGGGGTCTTGGAGCATTGTGATGACAATGTTCATGGAGCCTTGTGATGACAACGCCGTGGAACATTGTGATGGCAGGGGTAATGGAGCATTGTTATGACAGGGGTAATGGAGCATTGTGATGACAAGGGCATGGAGCACTGGTTTTAAAAGTTTCATGTATTATTGTGATGAGTGTGGGCATGTGGCATTGTGATGACAAGGGCAGGGAACACGGTGATACATGGGTCATGGAGGATTGAAATGACAAGGCATGGATCATTGTGATGAGTAAGGCATCGAGCATTGTGATGACAAGCGTCATGGAGATTTGGGATGACAAGTGCATGGAGTAATGTGATGAGATGTTTCATGGAGCATTGTGATGACAATGGATTGGAGCATTGTGATGCCAAGGGTCATGGACGTTTGTGATGACAAATGTAATGGAGCATTTTGATGACAAAGGCGTGGTGCATTGTGATGAGTAGGGCAGGGAGCATTCTGATGACAGGTTCATGGAACAATTTGATGGAAAGGGTCAGGGAATATTTTGATGACAGGGTTTATGGAACATTGTGTTGTCAGTGGTCATGGAGCATTGTGATGATAAAGGCATGTAGCATTTTGTTGACAGGGGTCATGGAACATTGTGATGACAGTGTTGAGGGAGTATTGTGATGACTGATGATGGAACATTGTGATATCAGTTGTGAGAGAGCATTTAGATGAGAAGTGCACGGAGCATTGTGATGACAAGGTTTATGGAAAATTGTGATGACAATGTTGTGGAGCATTGTGATGACAAGTGCATGGCACATTGTGATGACATGTGTCTTGGAGCATTGTGCTGACAAGCGCATGGAGCATTGTGATGACAAGGGTCATGGAGCATTGTGCTGACAATGGCATGGAGCATTGTGATGACAAGTGTTACAGAGCATTGTGATGACGAGGGAATAAACCATTGTGATGAAAAAGTTCATAAAGCATTGTGATGGCTCGAGTCATGGAGCATTATGATGTGAGGGGTCATGGAGCATTGTGATTACAAGGGCATGGAGCATTGTGATGACAGGGGCATGGAGCATTGGTCTGAAAATTTTCATCAATTTTTGCTATGAGAGTGGACAGGGCACATTGTAATGACAAGGGTATGGAACATAGTTATGACAAGGTCATGTAGTATTGTGAAGACAGGTGTCAAGGAGCACTGTGATGACATATGTCATGGTGCATTGTGATGACAATGGCATGGAGCATTGTGATGCCAAGTGTCATGGAGGATTGTGATTACAACTGTAATGGAGCCTTGTGATGCCAAGTGTCATGGAGGATTGTGATGACAAAGGTAATGGAGCATTGTGATGAAAATTTCTTTTAGAATTGTGAAGAAATGGGTCATGAAGCATTGTGATGACAAGGACATGGAGCATTGTGATGACAAGGGCCATTAAGAATTTTGATGCAAACGTCGTGAAGCACTGTGATGACAAGCGCACGGAGCTTGCTATGACAGGGGACATGGAGCATTGCTATGAAAAGTGCATGGAGAACTGTGATGACAAGACCACGCAACATTGTGATGAGAAGTGTCATGGAGTATTGTGATGACAAGGACGTGGAGAATTGTGATGACAAGGGACATGGAGCATTGTGATGACCAGGGCATGGAGCATAGTGATGGCAAGACCGTGGAGCAGTGTGATGAGAAGGCCACGGATAATTGTGATGACGAGAGTCATGGAGCACTGTAAAGACAAGGGGCATGGAGCACTGTGATGACAGGTGTCATGGAGCATTGTGATGACAGGGGTCATGAAGCATTGTGATGACATGGGTCATGGAGCATTCTGATGACAAGCTTGTGGAGTTTTGTGATGACAATGGCCTGGAGCATAGTGATGAAAAGGGCATGGAGCATTGTGATGAAAAATGCATGGAGCCATTTCATGACAGGTTTCAAAGAGCATTCTGAAGACAAATGTCAGGGAGCATTGTGATGACAAGGGCATGGAGCATGGTGATGAGAAGGCCATGGAGACTTCTGATGACATGGGTCATGGAGCTTTGTGATGACAAGGGCATGAAGCATTGTGATTACAGGGGTCTTGGAGCATTGTGATGAAAAGTGCATGGATCATTGTGATGAAAAATGCATGGAGCCTTGTCATGACAGGGATCAAGGAGCATACTGAGGACAAGTGTCAGGGAGCATTGAGATGACAAGTGTATTGAGCATTGTGATGACAAAGGTCATGGAGCATTGTGATGAGAAGACCATGGATAATTGTGATGAGGAGCGTAATGGGGAATTGTGATGACAAGTGTTATGGTTCATTGTGATCACAATGGTTTGGAGCACTGAGATGCCAGAGGTCATGGAGCATTTTGATGATATGCGTCATGGAGCTTTGTGATGACAAGTGCATGGAGCATGGCGATTACAGTGTTCTTGGAGAATTGTGATGACAAGGGTCATGGAGCCTTGTGATGATGAGGCCGTGGAACATTGTGATGGCAGGGATCATGGAGCATTGTTATGACACGGGTAATGGAGCCTTTTGATGACAAGTGCATGGTGCATTGATGTGACAAGTTTTATGGATTATTGTGATGAGAGTGGGCATGGAGCATTGTGATGACAAGGGCACGGAACACGGTGATACATGGACCATGGAACATTGTAATGACAAGGGCCTGCAGCATTGTGATGAGAATGGCATCGAGCAGTGTGATGACAAGCGTCATGGAGCTCTGTGATGACTAGGGCATAGAGCAATGTGATGAGAGGGTTCATGGAGCATTGTGATGACAATGGCATGGAGCATTGTGATGCCAAGGGTCATGGAGCACTGGGATGACAAGCATCACGGAACATTCTGATTACAGGGGTAATGGAGAATTGGGATGACAAGCGCATGGATCATTGTGATGACAAGTGTCATGGAGCATTTTGATGACAAGTGTCCCAGATCATTGTGCTGTCAGGGGTCATGGAGCGCTCTGTTGACAGTGGTCATGGAGCATTGTGATGACAGGGGTAATGGAGCATTGTGATGGCAAGGGCATGGAGCATTGTGATGAGAAGGCCATGGAGTATTCTGATGACATGCATCATGGAGCTTTGTGATGACAAGGGCATGGAGCATTGTGATTGCAGGGGTCATGGAACATTGTGATGACAGGGGTGAGGGAGTATAGTGATGACTAGTGATGGAACATTGTGATATCAGTTGTGAGAGAGCATTTTGATGAGAAGTGCATGGTGCATTGTGATGACAAGGTTTATGGAACACTGTGATGACAAGGTTGTGGAGAATTTTGATGACAAGCGCATGACACATTGTGATGACATGGGTCATGGAGCATTGTGCTGAGAAGCGCATGGCGCTTTGTGATGAAAAGGGTCATGGAGCATTGTGATGAAAAGTTCATGGAGCATTGTGGTGAGAAAGGTCACAGAGACTTCTGATGACCAGGGCATGGACCACTGTGATGTCAAAGTTCATGAAGCAGTGTGATGTGTGGAGTCAGGGAGCAATGTGATGACAGGGTTCATGGTGCATTGTGATGACAACGGCATGGAGCACTGTGATGATAGGGTCATGGAGATTTGGTCTGACAACTTTCATGGATTATTGTGATGAGTGTAGGCATGGTGCATTGTGAAGACAAGGGCATGGAGCATTGTGAAGACAGGGGCATGGAGTATTGTGAAGACAGGTGTCAGGGAGCATGGTGATGACATATGTCATGGTCCATTGTGATGACAATGGCATGGAGGATTGTGATGACAAGAGCATGTAACATGGTGATGAGAAGTGTCATGGAGCATTGTGATGACAAGGGACATGGAGCATTGTGATGTCCAGGGCATGGAGCATTGTGATGGCAAGACCGTGGAGCATTGTGATGGCAAGACCATGGAGCATTTTGATGACGAGTGTCATCGAGCATGTAATGACACGTGGCATGGAGAATTGTGATGACAGGTGTCATGGATCATTTTGATGACAAGGGACATGGAGAATTCTGATGACAAGCTTCTGGAGTATTGTGCAGACAAAGGCAAAGAGCATTGTGATGACAAGTTTCACAGATTCTTGTGACGAAAAGTTCATGGAGCACTGTGGTGACAAAGGTCACTGAGCCTTGTGATGACGAGGGCATGGCCCATTGTGATGACAAAGGTCATGAAGCATTGTGATGAATGGTGTCACGGAGCATTGTGATGACAAGGGCATGGAACATTGTGATAACAGTGGCATGGAACATTGGTCTGACAAGTTTCATGGATTATTTTGATGACAGTGGGCAAGGCACATTTTGATGACAAGGGCATGGAGAATTGTGATGACAAAGTCAAGTGTATTATGAAGACAGGTGTCAGGGAGCGTTTTATTGACATATGTCATGGTCCATTGTGATGACAATGGCATGGAGCATTGTGATGCCAAGTGTCATGGAGGATTGTGATGACAAAGGTAATGGAGCATTGTGATGACAAGGGTCATGGAGCATTTTGATGAGAAGAGCATGGAGCATTGTGATGACAAGGGCAATTGATAATTATGATGACAAGGTCGTGAAGCGTTGTGATAAAAAACATATGGAGCTTGCTATGACAGGGTTCATGGAGCATTGCGATGACAATTGCATGGAGAATTGTGATGACAAGATCATGTAACATTGTGATGAAAAGTGTCATGGATCCTTGTGATGGCAATACCGTGGAGCACTGTGATGAGAAGACCATGTATAATTGTGATGACGAGCGTCATGGAGCACTGTAATGACAAGGGGCAAGGAGCATTTTGATGACAGGTGTCATGGAGCATTGTGATAGCAGGGGTCATGGAACATTGTGATGACAGGTGTTATGGAGCATTCTGATGACAAGCTTGTGGAGTATTGTGATGACAATGGCATGGAGCATTGTGATGCAAAGGGCATGGAGCATTGTGATGAAAAAGGCATGGAGCCATTTCATGACAGGTTTCAAGGAGCATTCTGACGACAAGTGTCAGGGAGCATTGTGATGACAAGTGTATTGAGCATTGTGATGAAAAGGTCATGGATCGTTGTGAAGACAAGGGCATGGAGTATTGTTATGACAGTCATCCTGGAGTGTTGTGAAGACAAGTGTTATGGAACAATGTGATCACAATGATTTGGAACATTGTGATGAGAGAGGTCATGGATCATTTTGATTCCAAACAGCATGGAGAATTGTAATGATAGGGGTAATGGACCATTGTGATGAGAAGTTCATGGAGCATTGGGCTGAAAATGTTCTTGGAGTATTGTTATGTAAGGGGTCATGGAGCATTGTGATGACAAGGGAATGGAGCATAGTGATGACAAGGTCCTGGAGCATTGTGATGAGAAGACAATGGAGCCTTGTGATGACAAGTCTCATGGAGCATTCTGATGAAAAGGAGCATGGATCATTATGATGACAGTAGTCTTGGAGCACTGAGATGACAAGGTCATGGAGCATAGTGATGAGAAGGCCATGGAGCATTCTAATGACATGAATAATGGAGCTTTGTGATGACAAGGGCAAAGAGCATTGAGATTAGAGTGGTCTTGGAGCATTGTGATGAAAAGGGCATGGATCATTGTGATGAAAAATGCATGGAGCCTTGTCATGAAAGGGTTCAAGGAGCATTCTGACGACAAGTGACATGGAGCATTGTGATGACAAGTGTATTGAGCATTGTGATGACAAAGATCATGGAGCATTGTGATGAAAAGACCATGGATAATTATGATGACCAGAGTCATGGGGCATTGTGATGACAAGTGTTATGGAACATTGTGATCACAAGGGTTTGGAGCATTGTGATGACAGAGGTCATGGAACATTTTAATTTCATTTTGATGACAATAGTATGAAGCATTTTGATGATGGGCATGGTGCATTGTTATGACCGGGTTCATAGAGCATTGAGATGAAAAGGGGCCGGGAACATTGTCATTACAGGAGTCTTGGAGCATTGTGATGACAAAGGTATGGAGCATTGTGAATGAGAAGGCCATGGAGCATTCTGATTACATGTGTCATGGATTTTTGTGAGACATGGGTATGGAGAATTTTGATTACATTGTCTTGGAGCATTGTGATGAAAAGTGTCATGGAGTCTTGTGATGACAAGGTCGTTTAACCTTGTGTGGGCAGGTGTCATGGAGCAGTGTTATGACAGAGGTAATGGTGCGTTGTGATGACAAGGGCATGGTGAATTGGTCTGAAAAGTTTCATGTATTATTGTGATGACAAGGGCACGGAACACTTTGATACATGGGTCATGGTGGATTGTAATGACAAGGGCATGAAGCATTGTGATGAGAAGGGCATCAAGCATTGGGATCACAAGCGTCATGGAGCTTTGTGATGACAAGGGCATGGAGCAATGTGATGAGAGGCTTCATGGAGCATAGTGATGACAATGGCATGGAGCATTGTGATGCTAAGGGTCATGCAGCTTTGTGATGACAAAGGTCATGGAGCATTTTGATGACAAGCTCGAGATGCGTTGTGATGAGAAGGGCAGGGAGCATTGTGATAACAGGGTCATAGAGCAATTTGATGAAAAAGGTCATGGAATATTTTGATGAGAGTGGTTATGGAAAATTGTGGTGTCATGGGTCATGAAGCATTGTGATGAAAAGGGTATTGGAGTATTTTGATGACAGGGTTTATGGAACATTGTGATGTCAAGGGTCATGGAGCACTTAATGATAAGTGCATGTAGCATTGTGATGATAGGTGTCATGGAACATTGTGATGTCAGGGGTGAGGGAGTATTGTGAAGACTAGTGATGGAACATTGTGATATCTGTTGTGAGAGAGCATTTTGATGAGAAGTGCAGGGAGCATGTGATGACACTGTTTATGGAGCTTTGTGGAGACAAGGATGTGGAGCATTGTGATGACATGGGTCAAAAAGCATTGTGCTGAAAAGCGCATGTACCATTGTGATGACAAGTGTCATGGATCATTGTGCTGACAAAGGCATGGTGCATTTTGATGACAAGGGTCACAGAGCATTGTGATGAATATTTCAGGGAGCATTGTGGTGACAAAAGTCAAAGAGCCTTCTGTGACAAGGGCATGGACCATTGTGATGACAAAGGTCATGAAGCATTTTGATGACTGGAGTCACGGAGCATTGTGATGACAGGTTTCATGGGGCATTGTGATGAGAAGGTCATGGAGCATTGGGCTGAAAATGTTCATCGAGTATTGTGATGACAGGGCTCATGTGGCATTTTGATGACAAGGGAATGGAGCATTGTGATGAAAAGGGCATGGAGCATGGTGATGAGAAGGCCCTGGAGAATTCTGAAGTCATGCGTCATGAAGTTTTGGGATGACAAGGGCATGGAGCATTGTGATTACAGGGGTCTTGGAGCATTGTGAGGAAAAGGGCATGGATCATTGTGATTAAAAAGGCATGGAGCCTTGTCATGACAGAGTTCAAGGAGCATACTGACGACAAGTGTCAGGAAGCATTGTGATGACAAGTGTATTGAGCATTGTAATGACAAAGTTCATGGAGTATTGTGAATAGAAGACCATGGATAATTGTGATGATGAGCGTCATGGGGCGCTGTGATGACAAGTGTTATGGAACATTGTGATCACAAGGGTTTGGAGCATTCTGATGACAGAGGTCATGGAGCATATTGATTTCATTTTGATGACAATTGCATGAAGCATTATGATGATGGGCGTGGTGCATTGTGATGACACGGTTCATGGAGCATTGAGATGAAAAGGGGCATGGAGCATCGTGATTACAGGCGTCTTGGAGCATTGTGATGATGAGGGCATGGAGCATCGTAAATGAGAAGGCCATGGAGCATTCTGATGACATGTGTCATGGAGCTTTGTGATGACAAGTGTATGGAGAATTGTGATTACAGTGTCTTGGAACATTGTGATGACCAGTGTCATGGTGTCTTGTGATGAGAAGGCCTTGGAACATTGTGATGGCAGGGGTCATGGAGCATTGTTATGACAGGGGTAATGGAGCATTGTGATGACAAGGGCATGGAGCACTTGTGTGAAATATTTCATGGATTATTATGATGAGAGAGGGCATGGAGCATTGTGATGACAAGGGCACAGAACACTTTGATACATGGGTCATGGAAGATGGTAATTACAAGGGCACAGAACACTTTGATTCATGGGTCATGGAGGATTGTAATGACAAGGGCATGGAACATTGTGATGAGAAAGGCATCGAGCATTGGGATCACAAGCGTCATGGAGCTTTGTGATGACATGGGCATGGAGCAATGTGATGAGAGGCTTCATGGAGCTTTGTGATGACTATGGCATGGAGCATTGTGATTCCAAGGGTCATGGATCTTTGTGATGACAAAGGTCATGGAGCATTTTGATGACGAGGTCGTGGTGCGTTGTGATGAGAAGTGCAGCGAGCATTGTGATAATAGGTTCATGGAGCAATTTGATGAAAAATGTCATGGAGCATTTTGATGAGAGTGGTTATGGAAAATTGTGATGACAGGGGTTATGGAACATTGTGATGGCAGGGGTCATGGAGCATTTTGATGATAAGTGCGTGTAGCATTGTGATGATAGAGGTCATGGAACATTGTGATGACAGCGGTGAGGGAATATTGTGAAGACTAGTGATGGAATATTGTGATACCAGTGGTGAGAGGGCATTTTGATGAGAAGTGCATGGAACATTGTGATGAAAAGGTTTATGGAGCATTGTGATGACTATGATGTTGAGCATTGTGATGACAAGCGCATGGTACATTGTGATGCCACGGGTCAAGGAGCATTGTGATGACAAGCGCATGGAGCATTGTGATGACAAGTTTCATGGATCATTGTGCTGACAAATGCATGGTGCATTGTGATGACAAGGGTCACAGAGCATTGTGATGAAATGTTCATGGAGCATTGTGGTGACAAATGACACAGAGCCTTGTGTGACAAGGGCATGGACCATTCTGATGACAAAAGTCATGAAGCATTGTGATGACTGGAGTCACGGAGCATTGTGATGACTGGGGTCATGGAGCATTGGGATGACAGGATTCATGGGGCATTGTGATGAGAAGGTCATGGAGCATTGGGCTGAAAATATTCAAGGAGTATTGTGATGACAGGGGTCATGGATCATTGTCAGGAATAGGGCATGGATCATTGTGATTAAAAAGGCATGGAGCCTTGTCATGACAGGTTTCAAGGAGCATACTGACGACAAGTGTCAGGGAGCATTGTGATGACAAGTGTATTGAGCATTGTGATGACAAAGTTCATGGAGTATTGTGAATAGAAGGCCATGGATAATTGTGATGATGAGCGTCATGGGGCGTTGTGATGACAAGTGTTATGGAACAATGTGATCACAAGTGTTTGGAGCATTGTGATGACAGAGGTCATGGAGCATTTTGATTTCATTGTGATGAAAATAGCATGAAGCATTATGATGATGGGCATGGTGCATTTTGATGACAGGGTTCATGGAGCACTGAGATGAAAAGGGGCATGGAGCAATGTGATTACAGGGGTCTAGGAGAATTGTGATGAAAAGGGCATGGAGCATCGTGAATGAGAAGGCCATGGGGCATTCTGATGACATGCATCATGGAGCTTTGTGATGACAAGGACATGGAGCATTGTGATGACAAGGGCCATTGAGAATTTTGTTGACAACGTCGTGAAGCATTGTGATGACAAGCGCATGGAGCTTGCTATGACGGGGGTCATAGAGCAATGCGATGACAAGTGCATGGAGAATTGTGATGAGAAGATCATGCAATATTGTGATGAGAAGTGTCACGAAGTATTGTGTTGACAAGGACGTGGAGAATTGTAATGACATGGGACATGGAGCATTGTGATGAACAGGGCATGGAGAATTGTGATAGCAAGACCGTGCAGCATTGTGATGAAAAGACCATGGATAATTATGATGAAGAGCATCATGGATCACTGTAATGACGAGGGGCATGGAGCATTGTGATGACAGGTGTCATGGAGCATTGTGATGAGAGGGGTCATGGAGCATTGTGATGACAAGGGTCATGGAGCATTGTGATGAGAAGGTCATGGAGCATTGGCCTGAAAATGTTCATGGAGTATTGTAATGACAGTGGTCAAGGAGCATTGTGATGACAAGGAAATGGAGCATTGTGATGACAAGGTCCTGGAGCAGTGTGATGAGAAGACCATGGAGCCTTTTGATGACAAGTCTCATGGAGCATTCTGATGAATAGGGGCATGGAGGATTGTGATTACAGGGGTCTTGGAGCATTGTGATGACAAAGGTCATGGAGCCTTTGATGCCAAGGCGGTGGAACATTGTGATGGCAGGTGTCATGGAGCATTGTGATGACAGGGGTAATGGAGCATTGTGATGACAAGGGCATGGAACATTGGTCTGAAAATTTCATGGATTATTGTGATGAGATTCAGCATAGAACATTGTGATGACTAGGGAAGCGAATACTGTGATACATGTGTCATGGTGGTTTGTAATGACAAGGGCATGGAGCGTTGTGATGAGAAGAGTATCGAGCATTGTGATGACAAGCGTCATGGAGCATTGTGGTGACAAGTGCATGGAGCAATGTGATGAGAGCTTTCATGTAGCACTGTGATGAAATGCCATGGAGCATTGTGATGCCAAGGGTCATGGAGCTTTGTGATGACAAAGGTCATGGAGCATTCTGATGACAAGATTGTGGTGCATTTTGATGAGAAGGGCAGGGAGCATTGTGATGACAGGGTCATGGAGCAAATTGATGAATAGTGTCATGGAACATTTTGATGACAGTGTTTATGGAACTTTGTGATGTCAGGGGTTATGGAGCATTTTGATGAAACGGGTCATGGAGCATTCTGATGAAAAGGTGCATGGAGCATTGAGATTACAGGGGTATTGAAGCAATGTGATTACAAGGCATGGAGCATTGTGATGAAAAGGTGCATGGAACATTGTGATTACAGGGGTTTGGAAGCAATGTGATTACAAGGCAAGGAGCATTGTGATGAGAAGGCAATGGAGAATTCTGATGACATGCGTCATGGAGCTTTGTGATGACAAGGACATGGAGCATTGTGATTACAGGGGTCTTGGAGCATTGTGATGAAAAGGGAATAGATCATTGTGATGAAAAATGCATGGAGCCTTGTCATGACAGGGTTCAAGGAGCATACTGATGACAACTGTCAGGGAGCATTGTGATGATAAGTGTATGGAGCATTGTGATGACCAATATCATGGAGCATTGTGATGAGAAGACCAAGGATAATTGTGATGACCAGCGTCATGGGGCATTGTGATGACAAGTGTTATGGAACATTGTAATCAGAAGGGTTTGGTGCATTGTGATGGCAGAGGTCATTGAGCATTTTGATTTCATTGTGATGACAATAGCATGAAATATTATGGTGATGGGCACGGTGCATTGTGATGACAGGGTTCATGGAGCATTGAGATGAAAAGTGGCATGAAGCATTGTGATTACAGGGGTGTTGGAGCATTGTGATGACAAGGGCATGGAGCATTGTGATGAGAGGGCCATGGAGCATTCTGATGACATGCGTCATGGAGCTTTGTGATGACAAGGGCATGGAGAATTGTGATTACAGGGTTCATGGAATATTGTGATGACAGGAGTGAGGGAGTATTGTAATGACTAGTGATGGAACATTGTGATATCAGTGGTGAGAAAGCATTTTGAGGAGAAGTGCATGGAGCATTGTGATGACAAAGTTTATGGAGCATTTTGATGACAAGGATGTGGAGCATTGTGATGACAAGTGCATGGCGCATTATGATGACATGGGTTATGGAGCATTGTGCTGACACACGCATCGAGCATTGTGATGACAAGGGTCATGGAGCATTGTGCTGACAATGGCATGGAGCTTTGTGATGAAAAGAGTCACAGAGCATTGTGATAAAAATTTCATGGAGCATTGTGGTGACAAAAGTCACAGAGATTTGTGTGACGAGGTCATAGACCATTGTGATGACAAAGGTCATGAAGCATTGTGATGACTGGAGTCACGGAGCATTGTGATGACAGGGGTCATGGAGCATTCTGATGACAAGATTTATGGATTATTGTGATGAGAGTGGGCAGGGCGCATTGTGATGACAAGGGCATGGAACATTTTGATGACAAGGTCATGGAGTATTGTGAAGACAGGTGTCAGGGAGCATTGTGATGACATATGTCATTGTCCATTGTGATGACAATGGCATGGAGCATTTTGATAACAAGTGTCATGGAGGATTGTGATGAAAAAGGTAATGGAGCATTTTGATGACAAGGGCTTCGAACGTTGCGATGACAAGTGTCATGGAGCATTGTGATGACAAGGGCATGGAGCATTCTGATGAAAATGTGAATGGAGCATTGAGATTACAGGGGTTTTGAAGCAATGTGATTACAAGGGCATGGAGCATTGTGATGAGAAGGCAATTGAGCATTCTGATGACATGCGTCATGCAGCTTTGTGATGACAAGGACATGGAGCATTGTGATTACAGGGGTCTTGGAGCATTGTGATGACAAGGGTCATGGAGCCTTGGATGCCAAGGCGGTGGAACATTGTGATGGCAGGGGTCATGGAGCATTGATATGACAGGGGTAATGGAGCATTGTGATGACAAGGGCATGGAACATTGGTCTGAAAATTTCATGGATTATTGTGATGATATTTAGCATGGAATATTGTGATGACTAGGGCACGGAATACTGTTATACTTGTGTCATGGAGGATTGTAATGACAAGGGCATAGAGCATTGTGATGAGAAGAGAATTGAGCATTGTGATGACAAGCGTCATGGAGCATTGTGGTGACAAGTGCATGGAGCAATGTGATGAGAGCTTTCATGTAGCACTGTGATGAAATGGCATGGAGCATTGTGATGCCAAGTGTCATGGAGCTTTGTGATGACAAGTGCATGGAGCATTTTGATGACAAGTGTCGTGGTGCATTGTGATGAGAAGGGCCGGGAGCATTGTGATGACAGGGTCATGGAGCAAATTGATGAAAAGTGTCATGGAACATTGTGATTACCGGGGTGAGCGAGTATTGTGATGACTAGTGATGGATCATTGTGATATATGTCGTGAGAGATCATTTTGATGAGAAGTGCATGGAGCATTGTGAAGACAAGTTTTATGGAGCATAGCGATTAAAAGGATGTGGAGCTTTGTGATGAAAAGAGCATGGCACATTGTGATGACATGTGTCATGGAGCATTGTGCTGACAAGCGCATGGAGCATTTTGATGACAAATGTCATGGAGCATTGTGCTGACAAAGGCATGGAGCATTGTGATGACAAGGGACACAGAGCATTGTGATGAAAATTTCATGGACCATTGTGGTGACAAAGGTCACAGAGCTTTCTGTGACGAGGTCATGGCCGATTGTGATGACAAGTGTCATGAAGCATTGTGATGACTGGAGTCACGGAGCATTGTGATAACAAGGGTCTTGGAGCATTGTGATGAAAAGGGAATGGATCATTGTGATGAAAAAGGCATGGAGCCTTGTCATGACAGTGTTCAAGGAGCATACTGATGACAAGTGTCAGCGAGCATTGTGATGCCAAGTGTATTGAGCATTGTGGTGACAAAGGTCATGGAGCATTGTGATGAGAAGACCGTGCATCATTGTGAAGACGAGCGTCATTGGGCATGTGATGACAAGTGTTATGGAACATTGTGATCAGAAGGGTTTGGAGCATTGTGATGACAGAGGACATGGAACATTTTGATTTCATTGTGATGACAATAGCATGAATCATTATGATGATGGGCATGGTGCATTGTGATGAGAGTGTTCATGGAGCATTGAGATGAAAAGTGGCATGGAGAATTGTGATTACAGAGGTCTTGGAGCATTGTGATGAAAAGTGTCATGGAGCCCTGTGATGACATGTCCGTGGAACATTGTGATGGCAGGTGTCATGGAGCATTGTTATGACAGGTGTAATGGAGCATTGTGATGACAAGGGCATGGAGCAAAGTGATGAGAGATTTCATTGAGCATTGTGATGACAATGGCATGGAGCATTGTGATTCCAAGGGTCATGGAGCTTTGTGATGACAAATGTTATGGGGCATTTTGATGACAAGGGTGTGGTGCATTGTGATGAGAAGGGCAGGGAGCATTGTGATGACAGGGTCATGGAGCAATTTGAATAAAAGGCTCATGGAATATTTTGATCACATGGGTTATGGAACATTGTGATGTCATGGGTCATGAAGCAATGTGATGAAATGGGTCATGGAGCATTTTGTGACAGGGGTTATGGAACATTGTTATGTCAGGTGTCATGGAACATTGTGATGTCAGGGGTGAGCAAGTATTGTGAATGACTAGTGATGGAACATTCTGATATATGTGGTGAGAGAGCGTTTTGATGAGAAGTTCATGGAGCATTGTGATGACAAGTTTCATGGATCATTGTGCTGACAAATGCATGGTGCATTGTGATGACAAGGGTCACAGAGCATTGTGATGAAATGTTCATGGAGCATTGTGGTGACAAATGACACAGAGCCTTGTGTGACAAGGGCATGGACCATTCTGATGACAAAAGTCATGAAGCATTGTGATGACTGGAGTCACGGAGCATTGTGATGACTGGGGTCATGGAGCATTGGGATGACAGGATTCATGGGGCATTGTGATGAGAAGGTCATGGAGCATTGGGCTGAAAATATTCAAGGAGTATTGTGATGACAGGGGTCATGGATCATTGTCAGGAATAGGGCATGGATCATTGTGATTAAAAAGGCATGGAGCCTTGTCATGACAGGTTTCAAGGAGCATACTGACGACAAGTGTCAGGGAGCATTGTGATGACAAGTGTATTGAGCATTGTGATGACAAAGTTCATGGAGTATTGTGAATAGAAGGCCATGGATAATTGTGATGATGAGCGTCATGGGGCGTTGTGATGACAAGTGTTATGGAACAATGTGATCACAAGTGTTTGGAGCATTGTGATGACAGAGGTCATGGAGCATTTTGATTTCATTGTGATGAAAATAGCATGAAGCATTATGATGATGGGCATGGTGCATTTTGATGACAGGGTTCATGGAGCACTGAGATGAAAAGGGGCATGGAGCAATGTGATTACAGGGGTCTAGGAGAATTGTGATGAAAAGGGCATGGAGCATCGTGAATGAGAAGGCCATGGGGCATTCTGATGACATGCATCATGGAGCTTTGTGATGACAAGGACATGGAGCATTGTGATGACAAGGGCCATTGAGAATTTTGTTGACAACGTCGTGAAGCATTGTGATGACAAGCGCATGGAGCTTGCTATGACGGGGGTCATAGAGCAATGCGATGACAAGTGCATGGAGAATTGTGATGAGAAGATCATGCAATATTGTGATGAGAAGTGTCACGAAGTATTGTGTTGACAAGGACGTGGAGAATTGTAATGACATGGGACATGGAGCATTGTGATGAACAGGGCATGGAGAATTGTGATAGCAAGACCGTGCAGCATTGTGATGAAAAGACCATGGATAATTATGATGAAGAGCATCATGGATCACTGTAATGACGAGGGGCATGGAGCATTGTGATGACAGGTGTCATGGAGCATTGTGATGAGAGGGGTCATGGAGCATTGTGATGACAAGGGTCATGGAGCATTGTGATGAGAAGGTCATGGAGCATTGGCCTGAAAATGTTCATGGAGTATTGTAATGACAGTGGTCAAGGAGCATTGTGATGACAAGGAAATGGAGCATTGTGATGACAAGGTCCTGGAGCAGTGTGATGAGAAGACCATGGAGCCTTTTGATGACAAGTCTCATGGAGCATTCTGATGAATAGGGGCATGGAGGATTGTGATTACAGGGGTCTTGGAGCATTGTGATGACAAAGGTCATGGAGCCTTTGATGCCAAGGCGGTGGAACATTGTGATGGCAGGTGTCATGGAGCATTGTGATGACAGGGGTAATGGAGCATTGTGATGACAAGGGCATGGAACATTGGTCTGAAAATTTCATGGATTATTGTGATGAGATTCAGCATAGAACATTGTGATGACTAGGGAAGCGAATACTGTGATACATGTGTCATGGTGGTTTGTAATGACAAGGGCATGGAGCGTTGTGATGAGAAGAGTATCGAGCATTGTGATGACAAGCGTCATGGAGCATTGTGGTGACAAGTGCATGGAGCAATGTGATGAGAGCTTTCATGTAGCACTGTGATGAAATGCCATGGAGCATTGTGATGCCAAGGGTCATGGAGCTTTGTGATGACAAAGGTCATGGAGCATTCTGATGACAAGATTGTGGTGCATTTTGATGAGAAGGGCAGGGAGCATTGTGATGACAGGGTCATGGAGCAAATTGATGAATAGTGTCATGGAACATTTTGATGACAGTGTTTATGGAACTTTGTGATGTCAGGGGTTATGGAGCATTTTGATGAAACGGGTCATGGAGCATTCTGATGAAAAGGTGCATGGAGCATTGAGATTACAGGGGTATTGAAGCAATGTGATTACAAGGCATGGAGCATTGTGATGAAAAGGTGCATGGAGCATTGTGATTACAGGGGTTTGGAAGCAATGTGATTACAAGGCAAGGAGCATTGTGATGAGAAGGCAATGGAGAATTCTGATGACATGCGTCATGGAGCTTTGTGATGACAAGGACATGGAGCATTGTGATTACAGGGGTCTTGGAGCATTGTGATGAAAAGGGAATAGATCATTGTGATGAAAAATGCATGGAGCCTTGTCATGACAGGGTTCAAGGAGCATACTGATGACAACTGTCAGGGAGCATTGTGATGATAAGTGTATGGAGCATTGTGATGACCAATATCATGGAGCATTGTGATGAGAAGACCAAGGATAATTGTGATGACCAGCGTCATGGGGCATTGTGATGACAAGTGTTATGGAACATTGTAATCAGAAGGGTTTGGTGCATTGTGATGGCAGAGGTCATTGAGCATTTTGATTTCATTGTGATGACAATAGCATGAAATATTATGGTGATGGGCACGGTGCATTGTGATGACAGGGTTCATGGAGCATTGAGATGAAAAGTGGCATGAAGCATTGTGATTACAGGGGTGTTGGAGCATTGTGATGACAAGGGCATGGAGCATTGTGATGAGAGGGCCATGGAGCATTCTGATGACATGCGTCATGGAGCTTTGTGATGACAAGGGCATGGAGAATTGTGATTACAGGGTTCATGGAATATTGTGATGACAGGAGTGAGGGAGTATTGTAATGACTAGTGATGGAACATTGTGATATCAGTGGTGAGAAAGCATTTTGAGGAGAAGTGCATGGAGCATTGTGATGACAAAGTTTATGGAGCATTTTGATGACAAGGATGTGGAGCATTGTGATGACAAGTGCATGGCGCATTATGATGACATGGGTTATGGAGCATTGTGCTGACACACGCATCGAGCATTGTGATGACAAGGGTCATGGAGCATTGTGCTGACAATGGCATGGAGCTTTGTGATGAAAAGAGTCACAGAGCATTGTGATAAAAATTTCATGGAGCATTGTGGTGACAAAAGTCACAGAGATTTGTGTGACGAGGTCATAGACCATTGTGATGACAAAGGTCATGAAGCATTGTGATGACTGGAGTCACGGAGCATTGTGATGACAGGGGTCATGGAGCATTCTGATGACAAGATTTACGGATTATTATGATGAGAGTGGGCAGGGCGCATTGTGATGACAAGGGCATGGAACATTTTGATGACAAGGTCATGGAGTATTGTGAAGACAGGTGTCAGGGAGCATTGTGATGACATATGTCATTGTCCATTGTGATGACAATGGCATGGAGCATTTTGATAACAAGTGTCATGGAGGATTGTGATGAAAAAGGTAATGGAGCATTTTGATGACAAGGGCTTCGAACGTTGCGATGACAAGTGTCATGGAGCATTGTGATGACAAGGGCATGGAGCATTCTGATGAAAATGTGAATGGAGCATTGAGATTACAGGGGTTTTGAAGCAATGTGATTACAAGGGCATGGAGCATTGTGATGAGAAGGCAATTGAGCATTCTGATGACATGCGTCATGCAGCTTTGTGATGACAAGGACATGGAGCATTGTGATTACAGGGGTCTTGGAGCATTGTGATGACAAGGGTCATGGAGCCTTGGATGCCAAGGCGGTGGAACATTGTGATGGCAGGGGTCATGGAGCATTGATATGACAGGGGTAATGGAGCATTGTGATGACAAGGGCATGGAACATTGGTCTGAAAATTTCATGGATTATTGTGATGATATTTAGCATGGAATATTGTGATGACTAGGGCACGGAATACTGTTATACTTGTGTCATGGAGGATTGTAATGACAAGGGCATAGAGCATTGTGATGAGAAGAGAATTGAGCATTGTGATGACAAGCGTCATGGAGCATTGTGGTGACAAGTGCATGGAGCAATGTGATGAGAGCTTTCATGTAGCACTGTGATGAAATGGCATGGAGCATTGTGATGCCAAGTGTCATGGAGCTTTGTGATGACAAGTGCATGGAGCATTTTGATGACAAGTGTCGTGGTGCATTGTGATGAGAAGGGCCGGGAGCATTGTGATGACAGGGTCATGGAGCAAATTGATGAAAAGTGTCATGGAACATTGTGATTACCGGGGTGAGCGAGTATTGTGATGACTAGTGATGGATCATTGTGATATATGTCGTGAGAGATCATTTTGATGAGAAGTGCATGGAGCATTGTGAAGACAAGTTTTATGGAGCATAGCGATTAAAAGGATGTGGAGCTTTGTGATGAAAAGAGCATGGCACATTGTGATGACATGTGTCATGGAGCATTGTGCTGACAAGCGCATGGAGCATTTTGATGACAAATGTCATGGAGCATTGTGCTGACAAAGGCATGGAGCATTGTGATGACAAGGGACACAGAGCATTGTGATGAAAATTTCATGGACCATTGTGGTGACAAAGGTCACAGAGCTTTCTGTGACGAGGTCATGGCCGATTGTGATGACAAGTGTCATGAAGCATTGTGATGACTGGAGTCACGGAGCATTGTGATAACAAGGGTCTTGGAGCATTGTGATGAAAAGGGAATGGATCATTGTGATGAAAAAGGCATGGAGCCTTGTCATGACAGTGTTCAAGGAGCATACTGATGACAAGTGTCAGCGAGCATTGTGATGCCAAGTGTATTGAGCATTGTGGTGACAAAGGTCATGGAGCATTGTGATGAGAAGACCGTGCATCATTGTGAAGACGAGCGTCATTGGGCATGTGATGACAAGTGTTATGGAACATTGTGATCAGAAGGGTTTGGAGCATTGTGATGACAGAGGACATGGAACATTTTGATTTCATTGTGATGACAATAGCATGAGTCATTATGATGATGGGCATGGTGCATTGTGATGAGAGTGTTCATGGAGCATTGAGATGAAAAGTGGCATGGAGAATTGTGATTACAGAGGTCTTGGAGCATTGTGATGAAAAGTGTCATGGAGCCCTGTGATGACATGTCCGTGGAACATTGTGATGGCAGGTGTCATGGAGCATTGTTATGACAGGTGTAATGGAGCATTGTGATGACAAGGGCATGGAGCAAAGTGATGAGAGATTTCATTGAGCATTGTGATGACAATGGCATGGAGCATTGTGATTCCAAGGGTCATGGAGCTTTGTGATGACAAATGTTATGGGGCATTTTGATGACAAGGGTGTGGTGCATTGTGATGAGAAGGGCAGGGAGCATTGTGATGACAGGGTCATGGAGCAATTTGAATAAAAGGCTCATGGAATATTTTGATCACATGGGTTATGGAACATTGTGATGTCATGGGTCATGAAGCAATGTGATGAAATGGGTCATGGAGCATTTTGTGACAGGGGTTATGGAACATTGTTATGTCAGGTGTCATGGAACATTGTGATGTCAGGGGTGAGCAAGTATTGTGAATGACTAGTGATGGAACATTCTGATATATGTGGTGAGAGAGCGTTTTGATGAGAAGTTCATGGAGCATTGTGATGACAAGTTTTATGGAGCATAGCGATGAAAATGATGTGGAGCATTGTGATGAAAAGAGCATGGCACATTGTGATGACATGTGTCATGGAGCATTGTGCTGACAAGCGCATGGAGCATTTTGATGACAAGTGTCATGGAGCATTGTGCTGACAAAGGAATGGAGCATATTGATGACAAGTGTCATGGAGCATTGTGCTGACAAAGGCATGGAGCATTGTGATGACAAGGGACACAGAGCACTGTGATGAAAATTGCATGGAGCGTTGTGGTGACAAAGATCACAGAGCCTTGTGTGATGAGGGCACGGACCATTGTGAGGACAAAGGTCATGAATCTTTATGAAGACTGGAGTCACGGGGCATTGTGATGACAGGGTTCATGGAGCATTGTGATGACAAGGTCATGGAGCAATGTGATGACAGGGGGATGGAACATTGGTCTGACAAGTTTCATGGATTATTGTGATGACAGTGGGCATGGAGCATTGTGATTACAGGGGTCTTGGAGCATTGTGATGACAAGGTCATGGAGCATAGTGATGAGAAAGCCATGGAGAATTCTGATGACATGTGTCATGGATCTTTGTGATGACAGAGGCATGGAGCATTGTGATGACAGTGTTCAAGGAGCATACTTATGACAAGTGTCAGCGAGCATTGTGATGCCAAGTGTATTTAGCATTGTGGAGACAAAGGTCATGGAGCATTGTGATGAGAAGACCTTGCATAATTGTGATGACGAGCGTCATGGGGCATGTGAAGACAAGTGTTATGGAACATTGTGATCAGAAATGTTGGGAGCATTGTGATGACAGTGGACATGGATCATTTTGATTTCATTGTGATGACAATAGCATGAATCATTATGATGATGGGAATGGTACATTGTGATTACATGGTTCATGGAGCATTAAGATGAAAGGGGGCATGGAGCATTGTGATTACAGGGGTGTTGGAGCATTGTGATGACAAGGGCATGGAGCATTGTGATGAGAAGACCATGGAGTATTCTGATGACTTGCGTCATGGAGCTTTGTGATGACAAGGGCATGGAGAACTGTGATTACAGGGGTCATGGAATATTGTGATGACAGGGGTGAGGGAGTATTGTGATTACTAGTGATGGAACATTGTGATATCAGTGGTGAGAAGGCATTTTGAAGAGAAGTGCATGGAGCATTGTGATGACAAAATTTATGGAGCATTTTGATGACAAGGATGTGGATCATTGTGATGAGAAGTGCATGGTGAATTGTGATGACTTGGGTTATGGAGCATTGTGCTGACACACGCATCGAGCATTGTGATGAAATGGGTCATGGAGCATTGTGCTGACAAAGGCATGGAGCTTTGTAATGACAAGGGCCTCAGAGCATTGTGATAAAAATTTCTTGGAGCATTGTGTTGACAAAGGTCACAGCGCGTTGTGTGACGAGGTCATGGACCATTGTGATGACAAGTGTCATGAAGAATTGTGATGACTGGAGTCACGGAGCATTGTGATAACAGTGGTCTTGGATCATTGTGATGAAAAGGGAATGGATCATTTTGATGAAAAAGGCATGGAGCCTTGTCATGACAGTGTTCAAGGAGCATACTGATGACAAGTGTCAGCGAGCATTGTGATGCCAAGTGTATTGAGCATTGTGGTGACAAAGGTCATGGAGCATTGTGATGAGAAGACCTTGCATAATTGTGATGACGAGCGTCATGGGGCATGTGATGACAAGTGTTATGGAACATTGTGATCAGAAGGTTTTGGAGCATTGTGATGACAGAGGACATGGAGCATTTTGATTTCATTTTGATGACAATATCATGAATCATTATGATGATGGGCATGGTGCATTGTGATGACAGTGTTCATGGAGCATTGAGATGAAAAGTGGCATGGAGAATTGTGATTACAGAGGTCTTGGAGCATTGTGATGACAAGGGTCATGGAGCCTTGTGATGACAAGGCCGTGGAACATTGTGATGGCAGGGGTCATGGAGCATGTTATGACAAGTGTAATGGAGCATTGTGATGACAAGGTCAGGGAGCAATGTGATGAGAGATTTCATTGAGCACTGTGATGACAATGGAATGGAGCATTGTGTCGACAAGGGTCATGGAGCTTTGTGATGACAAATGTCATGGGGCATTTTGATGACAAGTGCATGGTGCAGTGTGATGAGAAGGGCAGGGAGCATTGTGATGACAGGGTCATGGAGCAATTTGAATAAAAGCGTCATGGAATATTTTGATGACAGGGGTTATGGAACATTGTGATGTCAGGGGACATGAAGCATTGTGATGAAATGGGTCATGGAGCATTTTGTGACAGGGGTTATGGAACATTGTGATGTCAGGGGTCATGGAACATTATGATGACTGGGGTGATCGAGTATTGTGATGACTAGTGATGGAACATAGTGATATATGTGGTGAGAGAGCATTTTGATGAGAAGTACATGGAGCATTGTGATGACAAGTTTTATGGAGCATAGCGATGAAAAGGATGTGGAGCATTGTGATGAAAAGAGCATGGCACACTGTGACGACATGTGTCATGGAGCATTGTGCTGACAAAGGCATGGAGCATTGTGATGACAAGGGACACAGAGCATTGTGATGAAAATTTCATGGAGCATTGTGGTGACAAAGATCACAGAGCCTTGTGTGACGAGCGCATGGACCATTGTGATGAGAAAGGTCCTGAATCATTGTGATGACTGGAGTCACGGAGCATTGTGATGACAGGGGTCATGGAGCATTGTGATGACAAGGGCATGGAGCAATGTGATGACAGGGGCATGGAACTTTGGTCTGACATGTTTCATGGATTATTGAGATGACAGTGGGCATGGAGCATTGAGATGACAAGGGCATGGAACATTGTGATGACAAGGTCATGGAGTATTGTGAAGACAGGTGTCAGGGAGCATTGTGATGACATATGTCATTGTCCATTGTGATGACAATGGCATGGAGCATTGTGATACCAAGTGTCATGGAGGATTGTGATGACAAAGGTAATGGAGCATTTTGATGACAAGGGCTTGGAACATTGCGATGACACGGGGCATGGAGCATTGTGATGACAAGGGCATGGAGCATTCTGATGAAAAGGTTCATGGAGCATTGAGATTACAGGGGTGTTGAAGCAATGTGATTACAGCGGCATGGAGCATTGTCATGAGAAGGCAATGGAGCATTCTGATGACATGCGTCATGGAGCATTGTGATGACAAGGACATGGAGCATTGTGGTGACAAAGGTCACAGAGCCTTGTGTGACGAGGGAATGGTCCATTGTGATGACAAATGTCATGAAGCATTGTGGTGACAGAAGTCACGGAGCATTGTGATGACAGGGGTCCTGGAGCATTGTGATGACAAGGGCATGGAGCATTGTGATGACACGGGCATGGAGCATTGGTCTGACATGTTTCATGGATTATTGTGATGACAGTGTGCATGGCCCATTGTGATGACAAGGGCATGGAGCATTGTGATGACAATGTCATGGAGTATTGTGAAGACAGGTGTCAGGGAGCATTGTGATGACATATGTCATTGTCCATTTTGATGACAATAGCATGGAGCATTGTGATACCAAGTGTCATTGAGGATTCTGATGACAAATGTAACGGAGCATTTTGATGACAAGAGCTTGGAACATTGCGATGACAAGGGTCACAGAGCATTGTGATGACAAGGGCATGGAGCATTCTGATGAAAAGGTGCATGGAGCATTGAGATTACAGGGGTTTTGAAGCAATGTGATGACAAGGGCTGGAGCATTGTGATGAGAAGGCAATGGAGCATTCTGATGACATGCGTCATGGAGCTTTGTGATGACAAGGACATGCAGCATTGTGATTACAGGGTTGTTGGAGTATTGTGATGACAAGGGTCATGGAGCTTTGTGATGAGAAGGTCATGGAGCATTGGCCTGAATATGTTCATGGAGTATTGTGATGACAGTGGTCAAGGAGCATTGTGATGACAAGGGAAAGGAGCCTTGTGATGACAATGTCCTGGAGCAGTGTGATGGGAAGACCATGGAGCCTTGTGATGACAAGTCTCATGGAGCATTTTGATTATTTGGGGCATGGAGAATTGTGATTACAGGTTTCCTGGAGCATTGTGATGACAAGGGCATGGAGCATTGTGATGAGAAAGCCATGGAGCATTCTGATGACATGTGTCATGGATCTTTGTGATGACAAGGGCATGGAGCATTTTGATTACAGGTGTCTTGGAGCATCGTGATGACAAGGGTCATGGAGCCTTGGATGACAAGGCGGTGAAACATTGTGATGGCAGGGGTCATGGAGCATTGTTATGACAGGGGTAAGGGAGCATTGTGATGACAAGGGCATGGAACATTTTTCTGTAAATTTCATGGATTATTGTGATGAGATTCGGCATGGAACAGTGTGATGACTAGGGCACGGAACACTGTGATACATGTGTCATGGAGGATTGTAATTACATGGGCATGGAGCATTGTGATGATAAGAGTATCGAGCATTGTGACGACAAGCGTCATGGAGCATTGTGCTGACAAGGGCATGGAGCAATGTGATAAGAGCTTTCATGAAGCATTGTGATGACATGGCATGGAGCACTGTGATGCCAAGGGTCATGGAGCTTTGTGATGACCAAGGTCATGTAGAATTTTGATGACAAGGTCGTGTTGCATTGTGATGAGAAGGGCAGGGAGCATTGTGATGACAGGGTCATGGAGCAAATTGATGAAAAGTGTCATGGAACATTTTGATGACAGTGGTTATGGAACATTGTGATGTCAGGGGTCATGGAGCATTGTGACGATAAGGGCATGTAGCACTGTGATGACAGTGGTCATGGAACACTGTGATGACAGGGGTGAGCGAGTATTGTGATGACTAGTAATGGAACATTGTGATATATGTGGTGAGAGAGCATTTTGATGAGAAGTTCATGGAGCATTGTGATGACAAGTTTTATGTAGCATAGCGATGAAAAGGATGTGGAGCATTGTGGTGAAAAGGGTCATGGAGTCTTGTGATGACAAGGCCGTGGAACATTGTGATGGCAGGGGTCGTGGAGCATTGTTATGGCAGGTGTAATGGAGCATTGTGATGACAAGGGCATGGAGCAATGTGATGAGCGATTTCATTGAGCATTGTGATGACAATGGCATGGAGCATTGTGATGCCAAGTGTCATGGAGCTTTGTGATGACAAATGTCATGCGGCATTTTGATAACAAGGGCCTGGTATATTGTGATGAGAACGGCAGGGAGCTTTGTGATGACAGGGTCATGGAGCAATTTGAATAAAGGGTCATTGAATATTTTGATGACAGGGGTTATGGAACATTGTGATGTCAGGGGTCATGAAGCATTCTGATGAAATGGGTCATGGAGCATTTTGTGACAGGGGTTATGGAACATTGTGATGTCAGGGGTCATGGAGCATTGTGATGAAAATGGCATGGCACATTGTGATGACATGTGCCATGGAGCATTGTGCTGACAAGTGCATGGAGCATTTTGATGACAACTGTCATGGAGCATTGTGCTGACAAAGGCATGGAGCATTGAGATGACAAGGGACACAGAGCATTGTGATGAAAATTTCATGGAGCATTGTGGTGACAAAGATCACAGAGCCTTGTGTGACGAGGGCAAGGACCATTGAGATGAGAAAGGTCATGAATCATGGTGATGACTGGAGTACAGGAGCACTGTGATGACAGGGGTCATGGAGCATTGTGATGACAAGGGCATGGAGCAATATGATGACAGTGGCATGGAACATTGGTCTGACAAGTTTCACGGATTATTTTGATGACAGTGGGCATGGAGCATGGAGATGACAAGGGCATGGATCATTGTGGTGAAAAAGATCACAGAGCCTTGTGTGACGAGGGCATGGACCATTGTGAGGACAAAGGTCATGAAGCATTGTGATGACTGGAGTCACGGAGCATTGTGATGACAGGGGTCATGGAGCATTGTGATGACAAGGGCATGGAGCATTGTGATGACAGGGACATGGAACATTAGTCTGACATGTTTCATGGATTATTGTGATGACATTGGGCATGGCGCATTGTGATGACAAGGGCATGGAACATTTTGATGACAAGGTCATGGAGTATTGTGAAGACAGGTGTCAGGGAGCATTGTGATGACATATGTCATTGTCCATTGTGATGACAATAGCATGGAGCATTGTGATACCAAGTGTCATGGAGGATTGTGATGACAAAGGTAATGGAGCATTTTGATGACAAGGGCTTGGAATATTGCGATGACAATGGACATGGAGAATTGTGATGACAAGGGCATGGAGCTTTCTGATGAAAAGGTGCATGGAGTATTGAGACTGCAGGGATTTTGAATCAATGTGATTACAAGGGCATGGAGCATTGTGATGAGAAGGCAATGGAGCATTCTGATGACATGCGTCATGGAGCTTTGTGATGACAAGGACATGGAGCATTGTGATGAGAAGACCATGGATAACTGTGATGACCAGCGTCATGGGGCATTGTGATGACAAGTGTTATGGAACACTGTGATCAGAAGGGTTTGGTGCATTGTGATGACAGAGGACATGGAGCATTTTGATTTCATTTTGATGACAATAGCATGAAATATTATGGTGATGGGCACGGTGCATTGTGATGACAGTGTTCATGGAGCATTGAGATGAAAAGTGGCATGGAGAATTTTGATTACAGTGGTCTTGGAGCATTGTGATGACAAGGGTCATGGAGCCTTGTGATGACAATGCCGTGGAACATTGTGATGACAATGCCGTGGAACATTGTGATGGCAGGGGTCAGTGAGCATTGTTATGACAGGTGTAATGGAGCATTGTGATGACAAGGGCATGGAGTATTTTGATGCCAAGGGTCATGGAGCTTTTTTTTTTTTTTAGAAAAATTTTTTTAATTAGTTTCTGCTTTATAACAAAGTGAATCAGTCATACATATATATCTGTTCCCACATCCCTTCCCTCATGCATCTCCCTCCCTCCCACCCTCCCCATCCCACCCCTCCAGGCGGTCACAAAGCACTGAGCTGATCTCCCTGTGTTCTGCGGCTGCTTCCCACTATCTATCTAACTTACGTTTGGTAGTGTACATATGTCCATGCCTCTCTTTCGCTTTGTCACAGCTTACCCTTCCCCCTCCCCATATCCTCAAGTCCATTCTCAAGTAGGTCTGTGTCTTTATTCCCGTTTTACCCCTAGGTTCTTCCTGACTTTTTTTTTAATTCCATATATATGTGTTAGCATACGGTATTTGTCTTTCTCTTTCTGACTTACTTCACTCTGTATGACAGACTCTAGGTCTATCCACCTCATTACAAATAGCTCAGTTTCATTTCTTTTTATGGCTGAGTAATATTCCATTGTATATATGTGCCACATCTTCTTTATCCATTCATCCGATGATGGACACTTAGGTTGTTTCCAGCTCTGGGCTATTGTAAATAGAGCTGCAATGAACATTTTGGTACATGACTCTTTTTGAATTATGGTTTTCTCAGGGTATATGCCTAGTAGTGGGATTGCTGGGTCATATGGTAGTTCTATTTGTAGTTTTTTAAGGAACCTCCATACTGTTCTCCATAGTGGCTGTACCAATTCACATTCCCACCAGCAGTGCAAGAGTGTTCCCTTTTCTCCACACCCTCTCCAGCATTTATTGTTTCTAGATTTCTTGATGATGGCCCTTCTGACTGGTGTGAGATGATATCTCATTGTAGTTTTGATTTGCATTTCTCTAATGATTAATGATGTTGAGCATTCTTTCATGTGTTTGTTGGCAGTCTGTATATCTTCTGTGGAGAAATGCCTATTTAAGTCTTCTGCCCATTTTTGGATTGGGTTGTTTGTTTTTTTGCTATTGAGCTGCATGAGCTGTTTATAAATTTTGGAGATTAATCCTTTGTCAGTTGCTTCATTTGCAAATATTTTCTCCCATTCTGAGGGTTGTCTTTTGGTCTTGTTTATGGTTTCCTTTGCTGTGCAAAAGCTTTGAAGTTTCATTAGGTCCCATTTGTTTATCTTTGTTTTTATTTCCATTTCTCTAGGAGGTGGGTCCAAAAGGATCTTGCTGTGATTTATGTCATAGAGTGTTCTACCTGTGTTTTCCTCTAAGAGTTTGTTAGTTTCTGGCCTTACATTTAGGTCTTTAATCCATTTTGAGCTTATTTTTGTGTATGGTGTTAGGGAATGATCTAATCTCATACTTTTACATGTCCCTGTCCAGTTTTCCCAACACCACTTATAGAAGAGGCTGTCCTTTCTCCACTGTACCTTCCTGCCTCCTTTATCAAAGATAAGTTGGCCATATGTGCGTGGGTTTATCTCTGGGCTTTCTATCCTGATCCACTGATCTATCTTTCTGTTTTTATGCCAGTACCACACTGTCTTAATTACTGTAGCTTTGTAGTATAGTCTGAAGTCAGGGAGCCTGATTCCTCCAGCTCCGTTTTTCGTTCTCAAGATTTCTTTGGCTATTCGGGGTCTTTTGTTTTTCCAAACAAATTTTGAAATTTTTTCTTCTAGTTCTGTGAAAAATGCCAGTGGTAGTTTGATAGGGATTGCATTGAATCTGTAGATTGCTTTGGGTAGTAGAGTCATTTTCACAATATTGATTCTTCCAATCCAGGAGCATGGTATATCTCTCCATCTATTTGTATCATCTTTAATTTCTTTCATCAGTGTCTTATAATTTTCTGCAAACAGGTCTTTTGTCTCCTTAGGTAGGTTTATTCCTAGATATTTTATTCTTTTTGTTGCAATGGTAAATGGGAGTGTTTTCTTGATTTCATTTTCAGATTTATCATCATTAGTGTACAGGAATGCCAGAGATTTCTGTACATTAATTTTGTATCCTGCTACTTTACCAAATTCATTGACTAGCTCTAGTAGTTTTTCGGTAGCATCTTTAGGATTCTCTATGTATAGTATCATGTCATCTGCAAACAGTGACAGCTTTACTTCTTCTTTTCCAATTTGGATTCCTTTTATTTCCTTTTCTTCTCTGATTGCTGTGGCTAAAACTTCCAAAACTATGTTGAATAAGAGTGGTGAGAGTGGGCAGCCTTGTCTTGTTCCTGATCTTAGTGGAAATGGTTTCAGTTTTTCACCATTGAGGACAATGTTGGCTGTGGGTTTGTCATACATGGCCTTTATTATGTTGAGGAAAGTTCCCTCTATGCCTACTTTCTGCAGGGTTTTTATCATAAATGGGTGTTGAATTTTGTCGAAAGCTTTCTCTGCATCTATTGAGATGATCATATGGTTTTTCTCCTTCAACTTGTTAATATGGTGTATCACGTTGATTGATTTGCGTATATTGAAGAATCCTTGCATTCCTGGAATAAACCCCACTTGATCATGGTGTATGATCCTTTTAATGTGCTGTTGGATTCTGTTTGCTAGTATTTTGTTGAGGATTTTTGCATCTATGTTCATCAGTGATATTGGCCTGTAGTTTTCTTTCTTTGTGACATCCTTGCCTGGTTTTGGTATCAAGGTGATGGTGGCCTCGTAGAATGAGTTTGGGAGTGTTCCTTCCTCTGATATTGTTTGGAAGAGTTTGAGAAGGATGGGTGTTAGCTCTTCTCTAAATGTTTGATAGAATTCGCCTGTGAAGCCATCTGGTCCTGGGCTTTTGTTTGTTGGAAGATTTTTAATCACAGTTTCAATTTCAGTGCTTGTGATTGGTCTATTCATATTTTCTATTTCTTCTTGAGTCAGTCTTTGTAGGTTGTGCATTTCTAAGAATTTGTCCATTTCTTCCAGGTTGTCCATTTTATTGGCATAGAGTTGCTTATAGTAATCTCTCAAGATCTTTTGTTTTTCTGCAGTGTCAGTTGTTACTTCTCCTTTTTCATTTCTAATTCTATTGATTTGAGTCTTCTCCCTTCTTTTCTTGATGAGTCTGGCTAATGGTTTGTCAATTTTGTTTATCTTCTCAAAGAACCAGCTTTTAGTTTGGTTGATCTTTGCTATCGTTTCCTTCATTTCTTTTTCATTTATTTCTGATCTGATCTTTATGATTTCTTTCCTTCTGCTAACTTTGGGGGTTTTTGTTCTTCTTTCTCTAATTGCTTTAGGTGCAGGGTCAGGTTGTTTACTCGAGATGTTTCCTGTTTCTTAAGGTGGGATTGTATTGCTATAAACTTCCCCCTTAGAACTGCTTTTGCTGCATCCCATAAGTTTTGGGTCATCGTGTCTCCATTGTCATTTGTTTCTAGGTATTTTTTAATTTCCTCTTTGATTTATTCAGTGATCACTTCGTTGTTGAGTAGTGTATTGTTCAGCCTCCATATGTTTGTATTTTTTACAGATCTTTTCCTGTAATTGATGTCTAGTCTCATAGCATTGTGGTCGGAAAAGATACTTGATACAATTTCAATTTTCTTAAATTTACCAAGGCTTGATTTGTGACCCAAGATATGATCTATCCTGGAGAATGTTCCATGAGCACTTGAGAAAAATGTGTATTCTGTTGTTTTTGGATGGAGTGTCCTATAGATATCAACTAAGTCCATCTTGTTTAATGTATCATTTAAAGCTTGTGTTTCCTTATTTATTTTCATTTTGGATGATCTGTCCATTGGTGAAAGTGGGGTGTTAAAGTCCCCTACTATGAGTGTGTTACTGTCGATTTCCCCTTTTATGGCTGTTAGTATTTGCCTTATGTATTGGGGTGCTCCTATGTTGGGTGCATAAATATTTACAATTGTTATATCTTCTTCTTGGATCGATCCCTTTATCGTTATGTAGTGTCCTTCTTTGTCTCTTCTAATAGTCTTTATTTTAAAGTCTATCTTGTCTGATATAAGAATTGCTACTCCAGCTTTCTTTTGATTTCCATTTGCATGGAATATCTTTTTCCATCCCCTTACTTTCAATCTGTATGTGTCTCTAGGTCTGAAGTGGGTCTCTTGTAGACAGCATATATATGGGTCTTGTTTTTGTATCCATTCAGCCACTCTGTGTCTTTTGGTGGGAGCATTTAGTCCATTTACATTTAAGGTAATTATTGATATGTATGTTCCTATTCCCATTTCCTTAATTGCTTTGGGTTCGTTATTGTAGGTATATTCCTTCTGTTGTGTTTCTTGCCTAGAGAAGTTCCTTTAGCATTTGTTGTAAAGCTGGTTTGGTGGTGCTGAACTCTCTCAGCTTTTGCTTGTCTGTAAAGGTTTTAATTTCTCCATCAAATCTGAATGAGATCCTTGCTGGGTAGAGTAATCTTGGTTGCAGGTTTCTCTCCTTCATCACTTTCATTATGTCCTCTCACTCCCTTCTGGCTTGTAGAGTTTCTGCTGAGAGATCAGCTGTTAACCTGATGGGGATTCCCTTGTGTGTTATTTGTTGTTTTTCCCTTGCTGCTTTTAATATGATTTCTTTGTGTTTAATTTTTGAAAGTTTGATTAATATGTGTCTTGGCGTATTTCTCCTTGGATTTATTCTGTATGGGACTCTCTGTGCCTCCTGGACTTGATTAATTATTTCCTTTCCATATTAGGGAAGTTTTCAACTATAATCTCTTCAAATATTTTCTCAGTCCCTTTCTTTTTCTCTTCTTCTTCTGGAACCCCTATAATTCGAATGTTGGTGCGTTTAATGTTGTCCCAGAGGTCTCTGAGACTGTCCTCTGTTCTTTTCATTCTTTTTTCTTTATTTTGCTCTGCATTAGTTATTTCCACTATTTTATCTTCCACCTCACTTATCCGTTCTTCTGCCTCAGTTATTCTGCTATTGATCCCATCTAGAGTATTTTTCATTTCATTTATTGTGTTTTTAATGGATGCTTGATTCATCTTTAGTTCTTCTAGGTCCTTGTTAACTGTTTCTTGCATATTGTCTAATCTATTTCCAAGATTTTGGATCTTGGAAATAGAATCTTGGATCAGCTTTACTATCATTATTCTGAATTCTTTTTCAGGTAGACTGCCTATTACCTCTTCATTTGTTAGGTCTGGTAGGTTTTTATCTTGCTCCTTCACCTGCTGTGTGTTTTTCTGCTTTCTCATTTTGCTTATGTTACTGTGTTTGGGGTCTCCTTTTTGCAGGCTGCAGATTCGTAGTTTCCGTTGTGTTTGGTGTCTGTCCCCCGTGGCTAAGGTTGTTTCAGTATGTTGTGTAGGCTTCCTGGTGGGGGGGACTAATGCCTGTGTTCTGGTGGCCGAGGCTCGATCTTGTCTTTCTGGTGGACAGGTCCACGTCTGGTGGTGTGTTTTGGGGTGCCTGTGGCCTTATTATGTTTTTAGGTAGCCTCTCTGCTAATGGGTGGGGTTGTGTTCTTGCCTTGCTAGTTGCTTGGCATAGAGTGACCAGCACTGTAGCTTGCTAGTCGTTGACTGAAGCTGGGTGCTGGTGTTGAGATGGAGATCCCTGGGAGATTTTCGCTGCTTGATATTATGTGTAGCTGGGAGATCTCTTTTGGACCCGTGTCCTGAAGTTGGCTCTCCCACTTCAGAGGCACAGCACTGACTCCTGGCTGCAGCACCAAGAGCCTTTCATCCACCCGGCTCAGAATAACACTGAGAAAAAGTAGAAAGAAAGAATTAGTAGAAGAAAGAAAGAGAGAGGGGAAGAAAGGAAGAAGGGAAGGAAGGAAGGAAGGAAGAAAGAAAGAAAGGAGGGAGGGAGGGAGGAAGGATGGAAAGAAAGAAGGAAAGAAAGGAGGGAGGGAGGGAAGAATGAAAGCAAAAGGAAGAGTGAATGGAAGAAGGGAGGGAGGGAGGAAGGAAAGAAAGAAAGAAAAACAGGAGGGAGGGAGGAAGGAAAGAAAAAGAAAGTGGAAAGAAGAAGGGTGGGAGGGAGGGAGGGAGGGAGGAAAGAAAAAGAAAGAAGGAAAGGAGGAGCGGAGGGAGGGAGGGAGGAAGGAAAGAAAAAGAAAGTGGAAAGAAGAAGGGTGGGAGGGAGGGAGGGAGGAAAGAAAAAGAAAGAAGGAAAGGAGGAGCGGAGGGAGGGAGGGAGGACGGGAAGGTAGGAAAAAAAGAAAGAGCAGGTAAAGTAAAATAGAATAAAGTATGAAATATAGTAGCGTTATTAAAATTAAAAAGTAATTATTGAAAAAAAACACGGACCGATAGAACCCAGGGACATATGGTGGAAGCAAAGCTATACAGAGAGAATCTTACACAGAAGATTACACATACACATTCACAAAAAGAGAGCAGGGGGAAAAATCAAAAATCTTGCTCTCCAAGTCCACCTCCTTGATTTGGGATAATTCGTTGTAAAAAGAGGAAAAAGGGGGGAAAGTCTTAAATCTTGTCCTCAAAGTCCACTTCCTCAATTTGAGATGATTTGCTGTCTATTTATGCACTCCAAAGACGCAGGGCACATCAAATGGACCGTGGAGCTTTAATCCGCTGCCTCCGAGGCTGCACAGTGAGATTTCCCTGTCTCTGCTCTCACAACTCCCGGTTCTCAGCCTTGGACCTGGCCCTGCCTCTGCGCGTAGGTCGCCGGAGGGCGTCCGTTCTTCGCTCAGACTGGACGGGATTAAAGGAGCCGCTGATTTGGGGGCTCTGGCTCACTCAGGCAGAGGGGAGGGAGGAGCGCGCAGTGTGGGGCGGGCCTGCGGCGGCAGAGGCTGGCGTGACGTTGCAGCAGCCCGTGGCGCTCCGTGCGCCCTCCCGGGAAAACCGTCCCCGGGTCCCGGTACCCTGGCAGTGGCGGGGTGCACAGGCCCCCCGGAAGGTGGGGCGGACAGTGACCCGCGCTCGCACACAGGCCCCGCGGCGGTGGCCGGCGGCGGCGGCGGCCGTCGGCGGCGGGGTCGGCGGCGGCGGCCAGCGGCGGCACAGCGGCCGGCGACGGCGTCGGCCAGCGGTGGCAGTGGAGGCGGTGGCAGCAGCAGCAGCCGCCCCAGCGTCCCACGCCCGTCTCCGAGGTCCGCGCCTTACCCGCAGCTCGCGTGTGTCTCCAGCGCCTCATCAGGCAGCCCTCTTAATGCCCTCTCCTCGTGCACCAGGCAACAAAAGGGAAAAAAGTCTCTTTCCTCTCCGGTATCTTCAGACCCTTTCCCCGGACTCACTCCGGGCTAGCCGTGGTGCACTAACTCCTTCAGGCTCTCTTCCTGCCGCGAGCCCCAATCCTCTCCCTGCGCTCTGACTGAAAGCCTATACCCGAGCCTCAGCTCCCAGCCCCGCCCGCCCCGGCGGCCCAGCAGACAAGCCTCTCGGGATGGTGTGTGCCTGAGGGCACCGATCCTCTGTGCCAGAATCTCTCCGCTTTGCCCTCCGCACCGCTGTTGCTGCGCTCTCTTCCGCTACTCCGAAGCTTTCCCCCTCCACCACCTGCAGTTTCCGCCCGCGAAGGGGCTTGTAGTGTGTAGAAACCTTCCCTCCTTCACGGCTCCCTCCAACTGGTGCAGGTCCCGTCCATATCCTATTGTCTCTGTTTATTCTTTTTTTTTTCTTTTGACCTACCCAGGTATGTGGGGAGTTTCTTGCCTTTTGGGGGGTCTGAGGTATTCTGTCAGCGTTCAGTAGGTGTTCTGTTGGAGTTGTTCCACGTGTAGATGAATTTCTGATGTATCTGCGGGGAGGAAGGTGATCTCCGCGTCTTACTCTTCCGCCATCTTCCCTTTGTCCCCGTCATGGAGCTTTGTGATGAAAAATGTCAGGGGCATTTTGATGACAAGGGCGTGGTACATTGTGATGAAAAGGGCAGGGAGCATTGTGATGACAGGGTCATGGAGAAATTTGAATAAATGTGTCATGGAATATTTTGATGACAGGGGTTATGGAACATTGTGATGTCAGGGGTCATGGAGCATTGTGATGATAAGGGCATGTAGCACTGTGATGACAGTGGTCATGGAACATTGTGATTACAGGGGTGAGCGAGTATTGTGATGACTAGTGATGGAACATTGTGATATATGTGGTGAGAGAGCATTTTGATGAGAAGTGCATGGAGCATTGTGATGACAAATTTTATGGAGCATAGCGATGAAAAGGATGTGGAGCATTGTGATGAAAAGGGACATGGAGCCTTGTGATGACAAGGCCGTGGAACATTGTGATGGCAGGGGTCATGGAGCATTGTTATGACAGGTGTAATGGAGCATTGTGATGACAAGGGCATGGAGCAATGTGATGAGAGATTTCATTGAGCATTGTGATGACAATGGCATGGAGCATTGTGATGCCAAGTGTCATGGAGTTTTGTGATGACAAATGTCATGGGGCATTTTGATGACAAGGGCATGGTGCATTGTGATGAGAAGTGCAGGGTGCATTGTGATGACAGGGTCATGGAGAAATTCGAATAAAATTGTCATGGAATATTTTGATGACAGGGGTTATGGAACATTGTGATGTCAGGGGTCATGAAGCATTCTGATGAAATGGGTTATGGAGCATTTTGTGACAGGGGTTATGGAACATTGCGATGTCAGGGTTCATGGAGCATTGTGATGAAAAGGGCATGGCACATTGTGATGACATGAGTCATGGAGCATTGTGCTGACAAGCACATGGAGCATTTTGATGACAAGTGTCATGGAGCATTGTGCTGAAAAAGGCATGGAGCTTTGTGATGACAAGGGACACAGAGCATTGTGATGAAAAATTCATGGAGCATTGTGGTGACAAAGATCACAAAGCCTTGTGTGACGAGGGCATGGACCATTGTGATGAGAAATGTCATGAATCATTGTGATGACTGGAGTCACGGAACACTGAGAAGACAGGGATCATGGAGCATTGTGATGACAAGGGCTTGGAGCAATATGATGACAGTGGCATGGAACATTGGTCTGACAAGTTTCATGGATTATTGTGATGACAGTGGGCATGGAGCATGGAGATGACAAGGGCATGGAGCATTGTGGTGACAAAGATCACAGAGCCTTGTGTGACGAGGTCATGGACCATTGTGAGGAAAAAAGTCATGAAGCATTGTGATGACTGAAGTCACGGAGCATTGTGATGACAGGGGTCATGGAGCATTGTGATGACAAGGGCATGGAGCATTGTGATGACAGGGGCATGGAACATTGGTCTGACATGTTTCATGGATTATTGTGATGACAGTGGGCATGGCGCATTGTGATGACAAGGGCATGGAACATTTTGATGACAAGGTCATGGAGTATTGTGAAGACAGGTGTCAGGGAGCATTGTGATGACATATGTCAGTGTCCATTGTGAAGACAATGGCATGGAGCATTGTGATACCAAGTGTCATGGAGGATTGTGATGACAAAGGTAATGGAGCATTTTGATGACAAGGGCTTGGAATATTGCGATGACAAAGGCATGGAGCATTCTGATGAAAAGTTGCATGGAGTATTGAGATTACAGGGATTTTGAAGCAATGTGATTACAAGGGCATGGAGCATTGTGATGAGAAGGCAATGGAGCATTCTGATGACATGCGTCATGGAGTTTTGTGATGACAAGGACATGGAGCATTGTGATTACAGGGGTGTTGGAGCATTGTGATGAAAAGGGAATGGATCATTGTGATGAAAAATGCATGGAGCCATGTCATGACAGGGTTCAACGAGCATACTGATTACAACTGTCAGGGAGCTTTGTGATGATAAGTATATTGAGCATTGTGATGACAAAGATCATGGAGCATTGTGATGAGAAGACCATGGATAATTGTGATGACCAGCGTCATGGGGCATTGTGATGACAAGTGTTATGGCACATTGTGATCAGAAGGTTTTGGTGCATTGTGATGACAGAGGTCATTGAGCATTTTGATTTCATTGTGATGACAATAGCATGAAATATAGTGATGGGCACGGTGCATTGTGATGACAGTGTTCATGGAGCATTGAAATGAAAAGTGGCATGGAGAATTGTGATTACAGAGGTCTTGTAGCATTGTGATGACAAGGGTCATGGAGCCTTGTGATGACAAGGCCGTGGAACAATGTGATGGAAGGGGTCATGGAGCATTGTTATGACAGGTGTAATGGAGCATTGTGATGACAAAGGCATGGAGCAATGCGATGAGAGATTTCATTGAACATTCTGATGACAATGGCATGGAGCATTGTGATGCCAAGCGTCATGGAGATTTGTGATGCCAAATGTCTTGGGGCATTTTGATGACAAGGGCGTGGTGCACTGTGAGGAGAAGGGCCGGGAGCATTGTGATGACAGGGTCAATGAGCAATTTGAATAAAAGGGTCATGGAGCATTTTGTGACAGGTATTATGGAACATTGTAATGTCAGGGGTCATGGAGCATTGTGATGAAATGGGCATGGCACATTGTGATGACATGTGTCATTTAGCATTGTGCTGACAAGTGCATGGAGCATTTTGATGACATGTGTCATGGAGCATTGTGCTGACAAAGGCATGGAGCATTGTGATGACAAGGGACACAGAGCATTGTGATGAAAATTTCATGGAACATTGTGGTGACAAAGATCACAGAGCCTTGTGTGACGAGGGCATGGACCACTGTGATGAGAAAGGTCATGAATCATTGTGATGACTGGAGTCACAGAGCACTGTGATGACATGGGTCATGGAGCATTTTATTTCATTGTGATGACAATAGCATGAATCATTATGATGATGGGCATGGTGCATTGTGATGACAGTGTTCATGGTGCATGGAGATGAAAAGTGGCTAGGAGAATTGTGATTACAGAGGTCTTGGAGCATTGTGATGACAAGGGTCATGGAGCCTTGTGATGACAAGGCCGTGGAACATTGTGATGTCAGGGTTCATGAAGCATTGTGATGAAATCGGTCATGGAGCATTTTGTGACAGGGGTTATGGAACATTGTGATGTCATGGGTCATGGAGGATTGTGATGATAAGGACATGTATCACTGTGATGACAGTGGTCATGGAACATTGTGATGACAGGGGTGAGCGAGTATTGTGATGACAAGTGATGGAATATTGTGATATATGTGGTGAAAGAGCATTTTGATGAGAAGTGAATGGAGCATTGTGATGACAAGATTTATGGAGCATAGCAATGAAAAGGATGTGGAGCATTGTGATGAAAAGGGTCAAGGAGTCTTGTGATGACAAGGCCGTGGAACATTGTGATGGCAGGCATCATGGAGCATTGTTATGACAGGTGTATTGGAGCATTGTGATGACTAGGGTCATGGAGCTTTGTGATGACAAATGTCATGGGGCATGTTGGTGACAAGGGCGAGGTGCATTTTGATGAGAAAGGCAGGGAGCATTGTTATCACAGGGTCTTGGAGCAATTTGAATAAAAGGGTCATGGAATATTTTGATGACAGTGGTTATGGAACATTGTGATGTCAGGGGTCATGAAGCATTGTGATGAAATGGGTCATGGAGCATTTTGTGACAGGGGTTATGGAACATTGTGATGACAGGGTTCATGGAACATTGTGATGATAAGGGCGTGTATCACTATGATGACAGAGGTCTTGGAACATTGTGATGACAGTGGTGAGCGAGTATTGTGTTGACTAGTGATGGAACATTGTGATATATGTGGTGAGAGAGCATTTTGATGAGAAGTGCATGGAGCATTTTGATGACAAAGGCATGGAGCATTGTGGTGACAAAGATCACAGAGCCTTGTGTGACGAGGGCATGGACCATTGTGATGAGAAACGTCATGAATCATTGTGATGACTGGAGTCACGGAGCACTGTGATGACAGTGGTCATGGCGCATTGTAATGGCAAGGGCATGGAGCAATGTGATAACAGGGGCATGGAACTTTGGTCTTAGAAGTTTCATGGATTATTGTGATGACATTGGCATGGAGCTTTGAGATGACAAGGGCATGGAGCATTGTGTTGACGAAGGTCACAGAGCCTTGTGTGACGAGGGCATGGACCATTGTGAGGACAATGGCCATGAAGCATTGTGAAGACTGGAGTCACGGAGCATTGTGATGTCCGGGGTCATGGCACATTGTGATGACAAGGGCATGGAACTTTGTGATGACAAGGTCATGGAGTATTGTGAAGACAGGTGTCAGGGAGCATTGTGATGATATGTCATTGTCCATTGTGATGACAATGGCATGGAGCATTGTGATACCAAGTGTCATGGAGGATTGTGATGACAAAGGTAATGGAGCATTTTGATGACAAGGGCTTGGAACATTGCGATGACAAGGGTCATGGAGCATTGTGATGACAAGGGCATGGATCATTCTGATGAAAATGTGCATGGAGCATTGAGATTACAGGGGTTTAGAAGCAATGTGATAACAAGGGCAAGGAGCATTGTGATGAGAAGGCAATGGAGCATTCTGATTACATGGGACAAGGAGCTTTGTGATGACAAGGACATGGAGCATTGTGATTACAGGGGTCTTGGAGCATTGTGATGAAAAGGGAACGGATCACTGTGATGAAAGATGCATGGAGCCTTGTCATGACAGGGTTCAAGGAGCATACTGATGACAACTGTCAGGGAGCACTGTGATGATAAGTGTATTGAGCATTGTGATGACAAAGATCATGGAGCATTGTGATGAGAAGACCATGGGTAATTGTGATGACCAGCGTCATGGGGCATTGTGATGACATGTGTTATGGAACACTGTGATCAGAAGCGTATCGTGCATTTTGATGACAGAGGTCATTGAACATTTTGATTACACTGTGATGACAATAGCATGAAATATTATGGTGATGGGCACGGTGCATTGTGATGACAGGGTTCATGGAGCATTGAGATGAAAAGGGCATGGAGCATTGTGATTACAGGGGTGTTGCAGCATTGTGATGACAAGGGCATGGAACATTGTGATTAGAACTCCATGGAGCAATCGGATGACATGGGTCATGGAGTTTTGTGATGAGAACTCCATGGAGCAATCAGATGACATGGGTCATGGAGCTTTGTGATGACAAGGGCATGGAGAATTGTGATTACAGTGGTCATGGAATATTGTTATGACAGGGGTGAGGGATTATTGTGATATCTATTGATGGAAAATTGTGATATAAGTGTTGAAAAGGCATTTTGAGGAGAAGTGCATGGAGCATTGTGATGACAAGGTTTATGGAGCATTTTGATGACAAGGATGTGGATCATTGTGATGACTAGTGCATGGTGCATTGTGATAACATGGGTAATGGAGCATTGTGCTGACACGCGCATTGAGCATTGTGATGACAAGGGTCATGGAGCCTTGTGATGACAAGGCCGTGGAATATTGTGATGGCAGGGCTCATGGAGCATTGTTATGACAGGTGTAATTGAGCATTGTGATGACAAGGGCATGGAGCAATGTGATGAGAGTTTTCATTGAGCATTGTGATGACAATGGCATGGAGCATTGTGATGCCAAGGGTCATGGAGCTTTGTGATGACAAATGTCATGGGGCATTTTGATGACAAGGGCGTGGTGCATTGTGATGAGAAGTGCAGGGAGCATTGTGTTGACAGGGTCATGGAGCAATTTGAATAAAACGGTCATGGAATATTTTGTTGACAGGTGTTATGGAACACTGCGATGTCAGGGGTCATGAAGCATTGTGATGAAATGGGTCATGGGGCATTTTGTGACAGGGGTTATGGAACATTGTGATGTCAGTGATCATGGAGCATTGTGAAAATAAGGGCATGCAGCACTGTGATGACAGTGTTCATGGAACATTGAGATGACAGGGGTGAGCGAGTATTGTGATGACTAGTGATGGAACATTGTGATATATGTGGTGAGAGAGCATTTTGATGAGAAGTGCATGGAGCATTGTGATGACAAGTTTTATGGAGCATAGCGATGAAAAGGATGTGGAGCATTGTGATGAAAAGAGCATGGCACATTGTGATGACATGTGTCATGGAGCATTTTGCTGACAAGTGCATGGAGCATTTTGATGACAACTGTCATGGAGCATTGTTCTGACAAAGGCATGGAGCATTGTGATGACAAGGGACACAGAGCATTGTGATGAAAATTTCATAGAGAATTGTGGTGACAAAGATCACAGAGCCTTGTGTGACGAGGGCATGGACCATTGTGAGAACAAAGGTCATGAATCACTGTGATGACTGGAGTCACGGAGCATTGTGATGACAGGGTTCATGGAGCATTGTGAGGACAAGGGCATGGAGCAATGTGATGACAGGATCATTGAACATTGGTCTGACAAGTTTCATTGATTATTGTGATGACAGTGGGCATGGAGCATTGAGATGACAAGGGCATGGAGCATTGTGGTGACAAATGTCACAGAGCCTTGTGTGATGAGGGCATGGACCATTGTGAGGACAAAGGTCATGAAGCATTGTGATGACTGGAGTCACGGAGCATTGTGATGACAGGGATCATGGAGCATTGTGATGACAAGGGCATGGAGCATTGTGATGACAGGGGCATGGAACATTGGTCTGACATGTTTCATGGATTATTGTGATGAGAGTGGGCATGGCGCATTGTGATGACAAGGGCATGGAACATTGTGATGACAAGGTCATGGAGTATTGTGAAGACAGGTGTCAGGGAGCATTGTGATGACATATGTCATTGTCCATTGTGATGACAATGGCATGGAGCATTGTGATACCAAGTGTCATGGAGGATTGTGATGTCAAAGGTAATGGAGCATTTTGATGACAAGGGCTTGGCACATTGCGATGACAAGGGTCATGGAGCATTGTGATGACAAGGGCATGGAGCATTCTGATGAGAAGGTGCATGGAGCACTGAGATTACAGGAGTTTTGAAGCAATGTGATTACAAGGGCATGTAGCATTGTGATGAGAAGGCAATGGAGCATTCTGATGACATGCGTCATGGAGCTTTGCGATGACAAGGACATGGGGCATTGTGATTACAGGGGTCTTGGAGCATTGTGATGAAAAGGGAATGGATCATTGTGATGAAAAATGCATGGAGCCTTGTCATGACAGGCTTCAAGGAGCATACTGATGACAACTGTCAGGGAGTATTGTGATGATAAGTGTATTGAAAATTGTGATGACAAAATCATGGAGCATTGTGATGAGAACACCATGGATAATTGTGATGACGAGCATCATGGGGCATTGTGATGACAAGTGTTATGGAACATTGTGATCAGAAGGGTTTGGTGCATTGTGATGACAGAGGTCATTGAGCATTTTGATTTCACTGTGATGACAATAGCATGAAATATTATGGTGATGGGCACGGTGAATTGTGATGACAGGGTTCATGGAGCATTGAGATGAAAATGGGCATGATGCATTGTGATTACAGTGGTGTTGGAGCATTGTGATGACAAGGACATGGAGCATTGTGATGAGAAGGCCTTGCAGCATTCTGATGACATGTGTCATGGAGCTTTGTGATGACAAGGGCATGGAGAATTGTGATTACAGGGGTCATGGAATATTGTGATGACACGGGTGAGGTAGTATTGTGATGACTAGTGATGGAACATTGTGATATAAGTGATGAGAAGGCATTTTGAGGAGAAGTGCATGGAGCATTGTGATGAGAAGGTTTATGGAGCATTTTGATGACAAGGATGTGAAGCATTGTGATGACAAGTGCATGGTGCATTGTGATGACAGAGGCATGGAGCTTTGTGATGACAAGGGACACAGAGCATTGTGATAAAAATTTCATGGAGTATTGTGGTGACAAAGGTCACAGAGCTTTGTATGAGCAGGTCATGGACTACTGTGATGACAAATGTCACAAAGCATTGTGATGACTGGAGTCATGGAGCATTGTGATAACAGGGGTCTTGGAGCATTTTGATGAAAAGGGAATGGATCACTGTGATGAAAAATGCATGGAGCCTTGTCATGACAGTGTTCAAGGAGCATACTGATGACAAGTGTCAGCGAGCATTGTGATGCCAATTGTATTGAGCATTGTTCTGACAAAGGTCATGGAGCATTGTGATGAGAAGACCTTGCATAATTGTGATGACGAGCGTCATGGGGCATGTGATGACAAGTGTTATGGAACATTGTGATCAGATGGGTTTGGAGCATTGTGATGACAGAGGACATGGAGCATTTTGATTTCATTGTGATGACAATAGCATGAATCATTATGATGATGGGCATGGTGCATTGTGATGATAGTGTTCATGGAGCATTGAGATGAAAAGTGGCATGGAGAATTGTGATTACAGAGGTCTTGGAGCATTGTGATGACAAGGGTCATGAAGCATTATGATGAAATGGGTCATGGGGCATTTTGTGACTGGGGTTATGGAACATTGTGATATCAGGGGTCATGGAGCATTGTGATGATAAGGGCATGTAGCACTGTGATGACAGTGGTCATGGAACATTGTGATGACAAGGGTGAGCGAGTATTGTGATGACTAGTGATGGAACATTGTGATATATGTGGTGAGAGAGCATTTTGATGTGAAGTGCATGAAGAATTGTGATGACAAGTTTTATGGAGCATAGCGATGAAAAGGATGTTGAGCATTGTGATGAAAAATGTCATGGAGCCTTGTGATGAAAAGGCCGTGGAACATTTTGATGGCAGGGGTCATGGATCATTGTTATGACAGGTGTAATAGAGCATTGTGATGACAAGGGCATGCAGCAATGTGATGAGAGATTTCACTGAGCATTTTGATAACAATGGCATGGAGCATTGTGATGCCAAGGGTCATGGAGCTTTGTGATGAAAAATGTCATAGGGCATTTTGATGACAAGCGCGTGGTGCATTGTGATGAAAAGGGCAGGGAGCATTGTGATGACAGGGTCATGGAGCAATTTGAATAAAAGGGTCATGGATTATTTTGATGAAAGTGGTTACGAAACATTGCAATGTCAGGGGTCATGAAGCATTGTGATGAAATGGGTCATGGGGCATTTTGTGACAGGGGTTATGGAACATTGTGATGTCAGGGGTAGTGGAGCATTGTGATGATAAGGGCATGTAGCACTGTGATGACACTGGTCATGGAACATTGTGATGACAGGGGTGAGCGAGTATTGTGATGACTAGTGATGGAACATTGTGATATATGTGGTGAGAGAGCATTTTGATGAGAAGTGCATGGAGCATTGTGATGACAAGATTTATGGAGCACAGCAATGAAAAGGATGTTGAGCATTGTGATGAAAATTGTCATGGAGCCTTGTGATGACAAGGCCGTGGAACATTGTGATGGCAGGGGTCATGGAGCATTGTTATGAGAGGTGTAATGGAGCATTGTGATGACAAGGGCATGGAGCAATGTGATGAGAGATTTCACTGAGCATTGTGATAACAATGGCATGGAGTATTGTGATGCCAAGTGTCATGGAGCTTTGTGATGACAAATGTCATGGGGCATTTTGATGACAAGCGCATGGTGCATTGTGATGAGAAGGGCAGGGAGCATTGTGATGACAGGGTCATGGAGCAATTTGAATAAAAGGTTCATGGTTTATTTTGATGTCAGGGTTTATGGAACATTGTGATGTCAGGGGTCATGGAGCACTTTGATGACAGTGGTCATGGAACATTGTGATGATAGGGGTGAGCGAGTATTGTGATGACTAGTGATGGAACATTGTGATATATGTGGTGAGAGAGCATTTTGATGAGAAGTGCATGGAGCATTGTGATGACAAGTTTTATGGAGTATAGTGATGAAAAGGATGTGGAGCATTGTGAAGAAAAGAGCATGGCACATTGTGATGACCTGTTTCATGGAACATTGTGCTGACAGGTGCATGGAGCATTTTGATGACAAGTGTCATGGAGCATTGTGCTGACAAAGGCATGGAGCATTGTGATGACAAGGGACACAGAGCTTTGTGATGAAAATTTCATGGAGCATTGTGGTGACAATGATCACAGAGACTTGTGTGACGAGGGCATGGACCAATTTGATGAGAAAGGTCATGAATCATTGTGATGACTGGAGTCACGGAGCACTGTGATGACAGGGGTCATGGAGCATTGTGATGACAAGGGCATGGAGCATTTTGATGAAAATGTGCATGGAGCATTGAGATTACAGGGGTTTTGAAGCAATGTGATAACAAGGGCATGGAGCATTGTGATGAGAAAGGCATGGAGCATTCTGATGAAAAGGTGCATGGAGCTTTGAGATTACAGGGGTTTTGAAGCAATGTGATTACAAGGGCATGGAGCATTGTGATGAGAAGGCAATTGAGCATTCTGATGACATGCATCATGGAGCTTTGTGATGACAAGGACATGGAGCATTGTGATTACAGGGGTCTTCGAGCATTGTGATGAAACGGGAATGGATCACTGTGATGAAAAATGCATGGAGCCTTGTCATGACAGGGTTCAAGGAGCATACTGATGACAACTGTCAGGGAGCATTGTGATGATAAGTGTATTGAGCATTGTGATGAGAAAGATCATGGAGCATTGTGATGAGAAGACCATGGAAAATTGTTATGACCAGCGTCATGGGATATTGTGATGACAAGTGTTATGGAACATTGTGATCAGAAGGGTTTGGTGCATTGTGATGACAGGGGTCATTGAGCATTTTGATTTCACTGTGATGACAATAGCATGAAATATTATGTTGATGGGCACGGTGCATTGTGATGACAGGGTTCATGGAGCATTGAGATGAAAAGGGGCATGGAGCATTGTGATTACAGGGGTGTTGGAGCATTGTGATGACAAGGGCATGGAGCATTGTGATGAGAAGACAATGGAGCATTCTGATGACATGCGTCATAGAGATTTGTGATGACAAGTGCATGGAGAATTGTGATTACAGGGGTCATGGAATATTGTGATGACAGGGGTGAGGGAGTGTTGTGATGACTAGTGATGGAATATTGTGATATCAGTGGTGAGAAGGCATTTTGAGGAGAATTGCATGGAGCATTGTGATGACAAGGTTTATGAAGCATTTTGATGACAAGTATGTGGAGCATTGTGATGACAAGTGCATGGTGCATTGTGATGACATGGTTTATGGAGCATTGTGCTGACACGCACATCGAGCATTGTGATGAAAAGGGTCATGGAGCATTGTGCAGACAAAGGCATGGAGCTTTGTGATGACAAGGGTCTCAGAGCATTGTGATAAAAATTTCATGGAGCATTGTGGTGACAAAGGTCACAGAGCTTTGTGTGACAAGGTCATGGACCATTGTGATGACAAATGTCATGAAGCATTGTGATGACTGTAGTCACGGAGCATTGTGATAACAGTGGTCTTGGAGCATTGTGATGAAAAGGGAATGGATGATTGTGATGAAAAATGCATGGAGCCTTGTCATGACAGTGTTCAAGGAGCATACTGATGACACGTGTCAGCGAGCATTGTGATGCCAATTATATTGAGCATTGTGGTTACAAACGTCATGGAGCACTGTGATGAGAAGACCCTGCATAATTGTGATGACGAGCGTCATGCAGCACTGTAATGACATGGGCGTGGAGCATTGTGATGACAAGTGTCATGGAGCATTGTGATTAAAAGGGTCATGGAGTATACTGATAACAAGCTTGGGAAGAGTTGTGATGACAATGGCATGGAGCATTGTGATGAAATGTGCATGGAGCCTTTTCATGACACGGTTCAAGGAGCATTCTGACGAGAAATGACAGGGAGCATTGTGATGATATGTGTATTGAGCATTTTGATGACAAATTTCATGGAGCATTGTCATGAGAAATCCAGGGATAATTGTGATGACAGGCATCAAAGTGTGTTGTGATGACAAGTGTTATGGAACATTGTGATCACAAGTGTTTGGAGCATTGTGATGACAGAGTTCATGGATCATTTTGATTTCAAGGAACATGGAGCATTTTGATGACAAGGGCTTGAAGCAATGTGATCCCAAGGTTCATGGAGGATTTTGATGACAATGGTAATGGAGAATTATGATGACAAGCGCATGGAGCATTGTGATGACCATGTCATGTAGCATTTTGCTGACAAAGCATGGAGCATTGTGATGACAAGGGTCACGGAGCAATGTGATGACAAGCGTCACAGAGCATTGTGATTACAGGGGCCATGGAACACTGGGATGACAAGGGCATGGATCAATGTGATAACAATGGTCATGGAACATTTTGATGACAGTGGTCATGGAGCATTTTGATGACATGGGTCATGAAGCATTGTGATGAGAAGGTCATGGAACATTGTCCTGAAAATGTTCATGGAGTATTGTGATGACAGGTGTCATAGAAAATTGTGATGAAAAGGGAATGGAGCATTGTGATGACATGGTGCTGGAGCATTGTGATGAGAAGACCATGGAGCCTTGTGATGACAAGTGTCATGGAGCATTCTGATGAAAAGGGGAATAGAGCATTGTGATTACAGGGTTCTTGGAGCATTGTGATGAAAAGGGCATGGAGCATTGTGATGACAGGTGCATGGAGCATTGGTCTGAGAAGTTTCATGGATTACTGTGAAGACAGTGGGCATGGTGCATTGTTATGACAAGGGCATGGATCATTGTGATGAAAAGGTCATGGATTATTGTGAAGACCGGTGTCAGAGAGCATTGTGATGACATATGTCATGGTCCCTTGTGATGACAATGCCATGGAGCATTGTGATACCAAGTGTCATGGAGGATTCTGATGACAAAGGTAATGGAGCATTGTGATGACAAGGGCTTGGAGCATTGTGTTGACAAGGGCATGGAGCATTGTGATAACAAGGGCCATTGATAATTTTGAAGAAAATTCATGAAGCATTGTGATGACAACCACATGGAGCTGGCTATGACAGGGGTCATGGAGCATTGCGATGAAAAGTGCATAGAAAATTGTGATGACAAAGCATTTAACACTGTGAGGAGAAGTGTCATGGAGCATAGTGATTCCCAGGACGTGGAGAACTGTGATCACCAAAGACATGGAGCATTGTGATGACCAGGGCATGCAGCATTGTGATGGCAAGACCGTGGAGCATTGTGATGAGAAGACCATGGATAATTGTGATGACGAGTGTCATGGAGCACTGTAATGACAAGGTGCATGGAGCATTGTGATGGCAGGTGTTATAGAGAATTCTGATGACAGCGGTCATGGAGCATTGTAATGACAAGGGTCATGGAGCATTCTGATGACAAGCTTGTGGAGTATTGTGATGACAATGGCATGGAGCATTGTGATGAAAATGGCATGGAGAATTGTGATGAAAAAGGCATGGAGCCTTTTCATGACAGGGTTCAAGGAGCATTCTGACGACAAGTGTTAGGGAGCATTGTGATGACAAGTGTATTGAGAATTGTGATGACAAGGTCATGGAGCATTGTGATGACAAGGGCATGGTGTATTGTGATGACAGGCATCATTGAGCGTCGTGATGACAAGAATTATGGAACATTGTGATCACAATGGTTTGGAGCATTGTGATGACAGGGGTCATGGATCATTTTGATTTAAAGGAGCATGGAGCATTGTGATGCCAATGGTCATGGAGCTTTGTGATGACAAAGGTCATGGAGCATTTTGATGACAAGGTCGTGGTGCATTGTGATGAGAAGGGCATGGAGCATTGTGATGACAAGGTCATGGAGCATTTTGATGACAAAGCATGGAGCATTGTGATGACAAGTGTCATGGAGCACTGTGATGACATGCGTCACGGAGCATTGTGATTACGTGTTCATGGAGCATTGGGATGACAAGAGCAGGATCATTGTGATGACAAGTGTCATGGAGCATTTTGATGACAAGAGTCCCGGATCACTGTTTTGTCAGGGGTCATGGAGCACTGTGATGACAGTGGTCATGGAGCATTGTGATGACAGGGGTCATGGAACATTGTGATGGGAATGGCATGGATCATTGGTCTGAAAATGTTCACGGAGTATTGTGATGACAGCAGTCATGGAGCATTGTGATGACAAGGGAATGGAGCATTGTGATGACAATGTCCTGGAGCACTGTGATGAGAAAACCATGGAGCCTTGTGATGACAAGTGTCATGGAGCATTCTGATGTAAATGGGCATGGAGCATTGTGATTACAGGGGTCTTGGAGCATTCTGATGACAAGGGAATGGAGCATTGCGATGAGAAAGCCATGGAGCATACTGATGACATCCATCATGGATCTTTGTTATGACAAGGGCATGGAGCACTGTGAGTACATGGGTCTTGGAGCCTTGTGATGACAAGGGTCATGGAGCCTTGTGATGACAAGGCTGTGGAACATTGTGATGACAGGGATCATGGAGCATTGTTATGACAGGGGTAATGGTGCATTGTGATGACCAGGCCATGTGGAATTGGTCTGAAAAATTTCATGGATTATTGTTATGAGAGTGGGCATGGAGCATTGTGATGACAAGGGCCCGGAATACTGTGGTACAGGGATCATGGAGAACTGTAATGACAAGGGCATGGAGCAATGTTATGAGAAGGGCATCGAGCATTGTGATGACAAGCGTCATGGAGATTTGTGATCACAAGGGCATGGAGCAATGTGACGAGAAGGTTCATGGAGCATTGTGATTACAATGACATGGAGCTTTGTGATGCCAAGGGTCATGGAGCTCTGTGATGACAAAGGTCATGGAGCATTTTGATGGCATGTGTTATGGAGCATTGTGAGGTCAGGAGTCATGGGGCATTGTGATGAAAAGGGTCATGGAGAATTTTGATGACATGGGTTATGGAGCACTGTGATGTCAGGGGTCATGGAGCACTGTGATCATAAGGGCATGTAGTATTGTGATGACAGGGGTCATGGAACACTGTGATGACAAGGGTGAGGGAGTATTGTGATGACTACTGAAGGAACATTGTGATATCAGTGGTGACAGAGCATTTTGATGAGAAGTGCATGGAGCATTGTGATGACAAGCTGGTGGAGCATTGTGTTGACAAGCGTATGGAGCATTGTGATGACAAGTCTCTTTGAATATTGTGCTGAGAAAGGCATGGAGCATTGTGGTGACAAGGGTCACGGAGCATTATGATGAAAAGTTCATGGAGCATTGTGGTGACATAGGTCAAAGAGACTTGTGATGATGAGGGCATTGACCATTGTGATTACAAAGATCATGAAGCATTGTGATGAATGGAGTCACGAAGCCTTGTGATGACAGGGGTCATGGAGCATTGGGATGTCAAGGGCATGGAGCATTGTGATGACAGGGGCATGGAGCATTGGTCTGACCAATTTCATGGATTATGGTGATGACAGTGGGAATGGTGCATTGTGATGACTAGAGCATGGAACACTGTGATGACAACGTCATGGATTATTGTGAAGACAGGTGTCAGGGAGCATTTTGATGATATATGTCATGGTCCATTGTGATGTCAATGACATGGAGCATTGTGATGCCAAGTGTCATGGAGGATTGTGATGACAAATTTAAAGGAGCATTGTGATGACAAGGGCCATTGAGAATTTTAATGACCAGTCTTGAAACATCGTGATGACAAGCACATGGAGCTTGTTATGACAAGGGTCATGGAGCATTGTGATGACAAGTGCATGCAGAATTGTGATGACAAGAGCATATATCATTATGATGACAAGTGTCAAGAAGCATTGTGATGACAAGGACGTGGAGAATTGTGATGACAAGGGACATGGAGCATTGAGATGACCAGGGCATGGAGCATTGTGATGGTAAAACCGTGAAGCATTGTGATGAGAAGACCTTTGGTAATTGTGATGACGAGCATCATGGTGCACTGTACTGACAAGGGGCAAGGATCATTGTGATGACAGGTGTCAGGGACCACTCTGATGATATGGGTCATGTAGCATTCTGATGACAAGGGCATGGAGCATTGTGATGACAAGGGCTTGGAGCATTGTGATGACAAGTGTCATAAAACATTGTGATGACAATGGCAGGGAGCATTGTGATGACAAGGGACATTGAGAATTTTTATAACAATGTCATGAAGCATTGTGATGACAAGGATATGGAGCTTGCTATGACAGGTTTCAGGGAGCATTGCGATGACAAGTGCATGGAGAATTGTGATGACAAGAGCATGTAACATTGTGATGAGAAGTGTCATGGAACATTGTGATGACAAAGAGGTGGAGAATTGTGATGACAAGGGACATGGAGCATTGTGATGACCAGGGCATGGAGCAATGTGATGGCAAGACCGTGGAGTATTGTGATGAGAAGGCCATGGATAATCGTGGTGACAAGCATCATGGAGCATTATGATGTCAATAGCCATGGAGCATTCTGACATAAGATATCACTTATGAAGGAAATGTAAACATGGGTACACATGAACTGAATTAGTAAACAGAACAGTGTCTCACATAGAGAAAACATACTTATGCCTGCTTAAGGGGAAAGGAGAGGTGGGGAGATGCATAAAACCTGAGTTTGATATTAGCACAGGTACCATTCCATAATCCAAATACAGAATAGACAAGACCTACTCCTTCCTCAGTGAACGGGACTCAACACCCCTATTCTCCACAGAGGAATATATGTGACTGGTAAGAATCTTAAAACCTATGTATTGATATGTCTCCATAAGGGAATCAAGTGTGTCTAGACTGGCATAAACATGGCAGTGAAAATCAGCTGAAACCCACGATAAAAAGGAATTTAAAAACAAAACCCAAAAACAGGGAAATTCTTTACAATTCCTTCAGGGGCTCTGATGAAACCTGGAATGACCCTATCTACGACAGCTGGATGTGGCTTAAGGCTGGACACTTGGGACTGAGAGGATTGGTGAGGTTCAGTGAGCAAATGCAGACCCATTAAAGCAATAATGCGTGGCACCCATTCCTTGGGTCCCAACTCTCCAAGTAGAAGGGAATATTACAACAGCTATAACATGTACGAGAAACCTAGAGAATGGACACACTGTGAAGAAAAGAAAGGTTTCTAGAACTCAACTAATAGTCCCTCTCCTCATGCTCCAGTTTGACATTCCAACTGCTTTACTATCAATCTCCCAACTTGGAGAGACAGCCCCTTTAACCTCCTGGTTCGCACAGGTTGCCAATTTGGCAGAGGATGAAAGGGAAGAGGGAACACTAATGAGAGAGTAGCTGTTAGGCATTTGGACGGGCACATGCCACTCTAATTTCACGGCAGGAAGAAGAATTAACCAAAGTCTCAGCCACCCGCCGGGAACCAGTATAGGTCATGAACCAAAATTTTGAACCTGCCGTCAGCTCACAAAAAACGAGTTGGAAAATGGAGCTCAGGGGCACAGCAATTCACAAACTGGCAGAGTAATAAAGGAAAATTATCGTCCAAAAATATATTGAGGGAAGGCAACGAGGCGGATTTGAAAGCGAGCCAGAATAGCAGGAAACAGATTTCAAGAGTTTCATTGGAATCGCCTTTAAAGCACAGGAAGAGGGGCACAACTTCGACAAAGATGCACTTGGCCAAAAAGGGAGTATGCATTTTCTCCTGAATATATTCCGGAGAAAACGCATACGCCCATTTTGGCCAAGCAAGCAAGTGGGCAATGCAAATCTGCACTACAAAGAAGTATCACTTCCAACCGTTCAAAAGGGACATCCGCAAAATGTGTAAAAATCAGAATGGCAAGAAAGGCCCTGGAGAACAGGGAGCCTAGTTATGCTGATGGGCAGGATGTAAGTTGACAACTGCCTCTCTGGAGGAGTGCATTGTGTTCCCTAAAACAAGTAAACAACAGAGCTACAGAGCCAAGGGCACTTCCAGTCTAGGGAAGATACCTTGGGAAAACTGAAAATCAATAAGACAGTGAAAACACAGAATTGAGGGCTGCACTGCTTACAAGAACCTCAACTTGGGTACACCTTAAATATCTCAGGAAAGACAAAAATGGTCCAAGAAATTGTGTTACTTACATACCATGGAATACCCCTCAGCCATGAAATCAATGTCATAGGGCGAGTAGCAGCAAAATGATTGGATTCAGGTACGATGATTCTAAGTGAAGTAAGTCACAGAGAAAAAGAAACTTATCATAAGATATCACTTATGAAGGTCCTGTAAACATGGCTACACATGAACAGAGTTACGAAAGAGAACAGTGTCTCACATTTAGAAAACAATCTTATGCCTGCTTAAGGGGGAAGGAGAGGTGGGGTGATGCATAAAACCAGAGTGTGATATTAGTAGAGGTACCGTTCCAAAAACCAACTACGGAAAAGAAAAGACATACACCTTCCTCAGTGAAAGGGACTCAAAACACCATATTTCCCGCAGAGGAATATATCTGATTAGTAAGAATCTTAAAACCTATGTATTGATATGTCTCCGTAAAGGAATCAAGTGGGTCTAAACTGGCATAAACATGGCAGTGAGAATCAGCTCAAACCCACTATTAAAAGGAATTTGAAAAACAAAATAAAAAAACAGGGAAATTCTATACAATTCCTTCAGGGGCTCTGATGAAACCTGGAATGCCCCTATCTACAATGACAGCTGGATGTGGCATAAGGCTGGACACTTGGGACTGAGAGGATTGGTGAGATTCGGTGAGCAAATGCAGACCATTTAAAGCAATAATGCATGGCCAACATTCCAAGGGTCCCAACTCTCCAGGTTCAAGGGAATATTACTACATCTATAACATGTATGTGAAACCTAGAGAATGGACACATTGTGAATACGAAAGGTTTCTAAAACTCAACCAATAGTCCCTCTCCTGGTGCTCCGGTTTGACATTCCAACTGCTTTACTATAAATGTCCAAACTTGGAGAGACAGCACCTTTAACCTCCTGGTTCGCACAGGTTGCCAATTTGGCAGAGGATGAAAGGGAAGAGGGAGAACCAATGAGAGAGTAGCTGTTAGACATTTGGACGGGCACATGTCACTCTAATTTCCCGGCAGGAAGAAGTATTAACCAAAGTCTCAGCAACCCGCCGGGAACCAGTATAGGTCCTGAACCAAAATTTTTTACTTGCGGTCAGCTCACAAAAAACGAGTTGAAAAATGGAGCTCAGGGGCACAGCAATTCACAAACGGGCAGAGTAATAAAGGACAACTATCGTCCAATAATCTGTTGAGGGATGGAAACTAGGTGGACTTGAAAGCGAGCCAGAATAGCAGGAAACAGATTTCAAGAGGTATATTGGAATCACATTTAAAGCACAGGAAGAGGGGCACAATGATGCACTTGGCCAAAAAGGGCGTTTGGAATATATTCAGGAGGAAACGCTTATGCCCATTTTGGACAAGCAACTAGGCAGGCAATGCAAATCTGCACTACAAAGAAGTATCACTTCCTACAGTTCAAAAGGGACATCGCAAAATGTGTAAAAACGACCAAGGCAAGACAGGCACTGGAGAACAGGGAGCCTAGTTATGCTGAAGGGCAGGATGTAAATTGCCAACTGCCTCTCTGGAGGAGTGCATTGTGTTCCCTAAAACAAGTAAACAACAGAGCTACAGAGCCAAGGGCACTTCCAGTCTATGGAAGATACCTTGTGAAAACTGAAAATCAGTACGTTAGAGCCATCCCAAAATTTAGAGCTGCACTGCTTACAAGAACCTCAACTTGGGTACACCTTAAATATCCCAGGAAAGACAAAAATGCTTCAAGAAATTGTGGTACTTACGTACGATGGAATATCCCTCAGCCATGAAATCAATCTCATAAGGGCAGTAGCAGCAAAATGAGTGGATTCAGGTACGATGATTCTAAGTGAAATAAGTCACAGAGAAAAAGAAATGTATCAGAAGATATCACTTATGAAGGTCCTGTAAACATGGCTACACATGAACTGAGTTAGGAAAGACAACAGAACAATGAAACTTATCATAAGATATCACTCATAGCGGGAATGTACACATGGCTACACATGAACTGAATTACAAACACAACAGAGTCACACATTTAGAAAACAAACTTCTGCCTGATTAAGGGGAAAGGCGAGTTGGGGTGATGCATAAATCCACAGTCCTTAATTAGCACAGATATCGTTCCATAAACCAAGTATGTAATAGACAGCACCTACTCCCGGCAAAATGAACTGGATTCAACAACCCCTATTCATTGAAGAGGAATATATCTGACTAGTAAGAATTTTAAAACATATGTATTCTCATGTCTCCATAAATGAATCATGTGTGTGTATAATGACATGAACACAGCACTGAAATTCAGCTAATCCCCCTTATAAAAATAAATTTCAAAAGCAAAATGCAAAAACAGCGAAACAGGGAGAAAGTCTTAAAAATTACGTTTAGGGCCTGTGATGCAACCTGGATTGACCACCTTTACATCCACAGCTGGATGAGACATAAGACTGGACACTTGGGTCTGACAAGATTGCTGAGGTTGTGTGAGCAAAAGAACACCACTTAGAGCAATACTGCGTGCTACCCATTCTAGTTGCCCAAACTCTCCAGGTTTAAGGGAATCTTCCTACAGTTAAGACATACTTGGGAAACACAGTGGATGGTACACTGTGTAATCGGGAAAGTATTCTAAAAGGTACTTCCTTTTTCTTTTCCTCGTGCTCGGCTTCGCCATTCCATCTGAATTACTAAAAACATCCCCACTTGGAGTGTCAGCACCTTTACCCTCCTGTTATGCACAGTTTGCAAATTGTGCAGAGGATGAACAGGGAGAGAGGAAACAAATGAGAGATTAGCTGCAGGTGTTTGGATGGGCACATGTCACTCTAGTTTCCCATCAGGAAGAAGAATTAAACACAGGCTCAGCCTGCAACACCGGGACCAGACTAGGGCCTAAAGCCATCCTGCGGTATTGCAGCCAGCTCACAAATAAGCAAGTTGAAAAATGGAAATCAGGGGCACAGCAATTCACAAATTTGCAGAGTTATAAAGGACAACTATCATCCAGAAATATATTGAGGTAAGGCAGTGAAGAGGATTTGAAAGCAAGGCAGAATTGAAGGAAACAGATTTCAAGAGGTAGATTGGAGTCGTCTTTAAAGCACATGAAAAGCGACAGATCTTCGAGAATGTTGCCCTTGGCCGAAAAGGGAGTATGTGTGTTTTCTTGAATATATTCGGGAAAAAATGCATACGCCCTTTTTGGCTAAGTAAGACATCAGGCATTGCAAATCCACCCTACATAGAAGTGTCACTTACGTCCGGTCAAAAGGGCCATCTGGAAATAGTGTAAAAACCACAAATACAGGACAGGCCATGGAGAAAAGGGAGCCTGGTTACGCCGATGGACAGGATGTTAATTGCCAACAGCCTCTCTGGAGAACTGTATGTTGTTTTCTAAAACAGAGCTACAGAGCATAGCACACTTCCACTAATGGGCGTGTATCTTGGGAAAATTAAAAATCCACAAAACAAAGCCAGCCCAAAGTTTAGGGCTGCTCTGTTTACAAGAACCTCGACTTGATACACTTTAAATATCCCAGGAAAGGGAAAATAATGGATAAAGATGTTGTGGTACTTATATACAATGGAATGTCACTCAGACATGAAATCAATGTCATAAGGCCAATAGCAGCATAATGAGTGGCTTTAGGTATGATGATGCTAAGGGAAATGAGCCACAAAGAAAAAGAAACTTATTGTAATATATCACTTATAGAGGGAATGTAAACATGGCTACACATGAACTGAATTTCAAAAGAGAACAGAGTTACACATTTAGAAAACACACTTATGCCTCCTTAAGGGGAATGGTGACGTGGGGTGATGTGTAAATGCAGAGTTTGAAATTAGCACAGATACCATTCCATATACCAAATAGGTAATAGAAAAGACATACTCCTTTCTCAATGAACTGGACACAAAACACCCTATTCACTGAAGAGGAATATATCTGACTGGTAATAATCTTGAAACCTATGTATTTATATGTCTCCATAATGGAATCAAGTGTATGTAGATTGGCATAAACAAAGATCAATGGAACAGGACAGAAAGCCCAGAGATAAACCTACATACCTGTGGCTATCTCATCTATGACAAAGGAGCTAAGGATATACAATGGAGAAAAGACACTCTCTTCAGTAATTGGTGCTGGGAAAACTGGACCCCTACACATAAAAGAATGAAATTAGAACACTCCATAACACCATACACAAAAATAAACTCTAAATTGATCAGAGATCTAAATATAAGACCAGACACTATAAAACACTTAGAGGAAACCATAGGCAGAACACTCTATGACATAAATCACAGCAAGATCCTTTTTGAGCCACCTCCTAGAGAAATGGAAATAAAAACAGAAATCAACAAATGGGACCTAATGAAACTTAAAAGCTTTTACACAGTACAAGAAAACATAAACAAGATGCAAAAACAACCCTCAGAATGGCAGAAAATATTTTCAAATGAAGCAATTGATAAAGGATTAATCTCCAAACTTTACAAGCACCTCATGTAGCTCAATATCACAAAAACAAACAACCCAATCCAAAAACGGGCAGAAGACCTAAATAGACATTTCTCCAAAGAAGATATACAGATTACCAAGAAAGACATGAAAGGATGCTGAACATCACTAATCATTAGAGAAATGCAAATCAAAACTACCGTGAGGTATCACCTCACAGCAGTCAGAGTGGCAATCATCAAAAAAATCTACAAAATAATAAATGATGGAGAGGCCTTTATTGGAGAAAAGGGAACACACTTGTACTGTGGGTGGGAATGTAAATTGATATGGGCACTAGGGAGAACAGTACGGAGGTTCCTTTAAATAACTAACAATAGAAGTACCATACGACACAACAATCCAACTACTGGGCATTTACCTTACGAAAACCATAATTCAAAAAGAGTTATGTACAAAAATATTCATTGCAGCTCTATTTACAATAGCCAGGACATGGAAGCAACCTAAGTGTCCATCGACAGATGAATGGATAAAGAAGATCTGGCACATATATACAATGGAATATTACTCAGCCATAAAAAGAAGCAAAACTGAGTTATTTGTACTGAGGTGGATGGATTAGAATCTGTCCTACACAGTGAAGTAAGTCAGAAAGGGAAAAACAAATACTGTATGTTAACAGAGATATACGGAATCTAATGAAGAAAAAAAAAAGATTATGAAGAACCTAGTGGCAGGACAGGATTAAGGACACAGATGTAGAGAAAGGACTTGAGGACACCGGAAAGGGTATGCGTAAGCTGGGACGAAGTGAGAGAGTGGCATGGACATATATACATTACCACATGTAACACTGATAGCTACTGGGAAGCAGCCACATAGAACAGGGAGATCAGCTCGGTGCTTTGTGACCACATAAAGAGGTGGGATATGGAGTGTGGGAGGGAGATGCAAGAGGGAGGGGATCTGGTGATATTTGTATATGTATAGCTGATTCACTTTGTTATACAGCAGAAACTAACACTCCATTGTAAAGCAATTATACTCCAATAAACGTGTAAAAGGAAAAAAAAAAAAAAAAAGAAAAGAAAGCCCAGGGATAAACCTACACACCTATGGTCAACTAAACTATGACAAAGGAGGCAAGACTAAACAATGGAGATAAGACAGTCTCTTCAATCAGTGGTGCTGGGAAATATGGAAAGCTACATGTAAAAAATGAAATTAGAACACTCCCCAACACCATACATAAAAATATATTCCAAATGGATTAGAGACCTTAATGTAAGACCGGACAGTATAAAACTCTGAGAGGAAAACTTACGAAAAATACTCTGACGTGATTGTCAGCAAGATCTTTTTTGATCCACCTCCTATAGTAATGAAATAAAAAAAAAGAAGCTAAACAGATGGGACCTAATGAAACGTAAAAGCTTTTGCAAAGCAAAGGAAACTACAAACAAGACGAAAAGACAACCCTCAGAATGGCAGAATATATTTGCAAACAAATCAATGGACAAATGATTAATCTTCAATATATATAAACAGCTCATGCAGGTCAACATTAATAAGACAAAAAACCCAATACAAAAATGGAAGCAGATCTAAATAGACATTTCTTCCAAGAAGACATAGAGATGGCCAAGACACACATGAAAATCTGCTCAACATCACTAATTATTAGAGAAATGGAAATCGAAACTACAATGAGGTATCACGTCACACCTGTTAGAATGGGCATCATCAGAAAATCTACAAACAACAAATGCTGGAGAGGGTGTGGAGAAAAGGAACCTTCTTCCACTATTGTTGGGAATGTAAATCATTACAGTCTCTATGGAGAACAGAATGGAGGTTCCTTAAAAAAACTAAAAATAGAATTAGCATATAATCCAGCAATCCCACTACTGGGCATATACCCAGAGAAAAGCATAAATCAAAAGGACACATTCACCACAATGTTCACTGCAGCACTATTTACAATAGCCAGGTAATGAAAGCAACCTAAGTGCCCACAGACAGACGAATGGATAAAGATGTGGTACATATATACAATGGAATATTACTCAGCCATACATAGGAATGAAATTGGGTCATTTGTAGAGACCTTGATGGATCTAGAGACTGTCATACAGAGTGAAGTAAGTCAGAAAGAGAAAAACAAATATTGTATATTAATGCATATATGTGGAACCTAGACAATTGGTACAGATGAACTGGTTGGCAGGGCAGAGATAGAGACACAGAAGTAGAGAACAAACATATGGACACCAAGGGGGGAACGCCATGTGAGGGTGGTGGTGGGATGAATTGGGAGACTGGGATTCACATGTGCACACTTATATGTATAAAATAGATATCCAATAAGAACCTGCTGTATAAAAGAAATAAATAAATTTAAAAAATTAAAAATAAATAAATAACTTTTAACAAAATAAAACAGAAAAAAAGGTTTTCCCTTCATATAGACGTCTTTATATTAATGCATTATTTCCATGTTTATATCTCTAAATTAACAAAAAAGAGGAATAAATAAAACCTACCTTGAACCAAAAAGAAAAAAGGAGAAAAAAAAAAAAAAAGAACCCACCAGTTATACAGAGGAAAATCGTATCAGGGCACTTTCTCCAGTGGTAAAAAATTCTTAAGTTGGTCAGAAGTGGGAAATCATCTCCCATGCAGTCAGCAGCGCTCCCCCCCACAAGGAGCATCCTCATTGAAAAGCTGGGGGACTATGTCGAGGCGTCTGTGAGTAAATGTGAGCTGAGACCCAGTCCTGCTGCAGCTGAAATCTTCCCACCCTTTCCAGGTAAAACACCTGAATATGTACAAGAACTTTCAAGCCTAGATGAAGGGCTGTGGAGCCACACCAGCGACAGCATGCAGGCCGACGTGTTGCCTGCAGGACAGCCGGGATGGTCCTGGCACCAGATGCTCTTCTGGAAGCTTTCCATTTCCCTGCCTGAGATACCTCTCCTGCCACGGCCCCCACTGCTTTTTTACTTCCTCACATCTGCCTGGGGAGAAATTCCAGCAGCAGGTATGGGTGACACATCGTCTTCTTTAGCAGGTGGCAGCCTGGCAACTCCTGCAGAAAGTCCGGCAGAGCCCCACTCACACTGGACCACCCACAAAGCCATGGCCCCTCACTCCCTCCCACCACCCAAGCCCCGAGACTGATGACAGGGCAGAGAATATGGCTTCAGGCACAGCTATAGGAGCTCTTGCTGACTGGAGAGTTGTTTATATTGACCTCAACCCAGGCACACCTGGGGAGGGATGGCAGGCGGTGTCAGGCTGCCCAAATCAACCAATCCTCACCCCTCCGGGGCTCACAGTTGCAGAAAATGAGCCTTGCTAAATGGGCCAGGCCTAAAGAACAGGTGTGGGCTCTTGAGAGTCAGGATAGACAAGGGGCTGCAGCTGCGGCTTATTTTCTTATCATTTTATGTGGTCCATGATTGGAAAACAACTTCAAGAAGACCCTATCCTAACGAGAGGAACCCAGGAGTCAGGGAGAGGAGTGATGGTGGGTGGTGACAGAGGCCTGTTGCCCTGGCTGCAGTGGAAGTGTCTGGAAGACCAGGCAGAGAGAGGCCACACAGAGTGATACCCAGGGTCACAGACCTGTCAGAGCTGCTGTTTGTTAGTTCAAGTCCTGCTCTGAGGTGTTCTGTGTCAGCTGTGAGTGAGAGGTGAGCTGGGGGTTCTCTGCAAGGTGGGCTATGTGCACGGTTCCTGTGTGTCCAGCCCTGCTGGGGTACATGCCCAGGGGAGCTCCGTATCCTGGTAAGGGCCTGACTATGAGAGCCCCATGGGCTGCTGGGTAGCTGCACAGGTGAGCTCCATACCCTGGGAGGGACTTGACCACGAGAGCCCCGTGGGCTGTGTGGTGGGGTGTGCAGCCCAGGTGAGCTCCATATCCTGGGATTGGCCTGACCACGAGAGCCCCATGGGCTGCTGGAGACCTGGTAAAGTATATCAGGACAGTCAGTGAAGCCACCGAGGATATACATCAAGTAACTCCGATTTTCTACACCCTGCTGGTCATTCTAACATCCACCAGGCCATGACATTCTGTATTAGACTTCAATGATGCCTTCTTCTGTATTCCATTCATCTCACAGTCACAAGAACTTTTGGCTTGTGAGTGGCAGGACAAAACATGCAACAAAAGCAATAATGGTGGGCCGTCCTGCCCCAATGGTTCAAAAATCCCCGCACCATCATTGGGGAAATGTCCTCTAAAGACCTAAAAGTTCTACCTCTGTAAAAGGGAACCCTCCTTCAATATGCAGATGACATTCTGATCGCCAGGCCTACTAAAGACGCCTCTGAACTACCTAGCCAAGGAAGGATAAAAGGTGTCCAAGAAAAAGCCTCAAATATCCCAGGCTAAGGTGACGTGCCTGGGCTTCATTCTCACAGATATTCGGAGAAACGCATCCCAGGATAGGGAAGAAGCCATTTGCAGCCTTACCTCTTTTAAAACTAGAAGACAGCTTAGGGGCTCCTGGGGAGGCCAAGGTTTTCTGCATCTGGATCCCTAACTACAGTCTAATAGTTGGGCCTCTACATGAAACACTGACACGAAAAGATGATGATCCTTTTGAATAGAATCCAGAAGCAGCCTTTCAAGAATGGAAAGAGCAGTCAATTCAGACCCTTGCCCAGGAACTCCCTCATTTAGCTAAACCCTTTGACCTTTACATACCCGGTCAAAGGTTAAACGCCCTTGGAGCCTTAGTGCAAAAACTGGGACCACTTGAAATGTGGCAACACAAGAATGCCCTTCAGGTATGATAAACTATGGTCACCAAGGGCTTTGCCCCCCGCCCCATCAGGCCAGGATACTGGGGTATCTAAAAAGCTGGAAATCAGCAGCCCACAAGGCCAGCTCCCTCCTAAGGGAAAAGGAACCCACGTGGTCATCCTAACCACCCATCATGCCCTGAAGTTGCAGGGGTCGCTCTGTGGACACACTGACCTCGAATGAGGAGGCCGTCCAACTCCAACTTCCAGAGAGACAAAAGGGGGCAATGGGCCCCCAAGAAGACACGTGTCACCATCACTTGATCTGGAGTTTCTCTCAGAAAACAAGTCTGTACCCCGAAAGAGCAGACTACTGCTTGGAGGACTTACTGCACCCAGACGGGAGCTAACAAGCTTGCGGAGGAAACGTATATCACGATTTCACCATAGAAAACACTACAGACACCACGGTGATGGTGGCCAATATGACCGGCTGGACTGCTGGCTACTTCAAAAGGCCGTTGACTCAGTGGACGTCATGGTCCTGGATCACCACCGAACCTGGACTGTCTCGGAGTTGAGAGGGCAGGGCTCTGACACATGGTGCTGTTTGTACATTAAATCAGGGACCTAATTAAGAAAGCACAGACTACTGGTCAGAGCATCTAGGCTGCCAAAAACCGTCAGCCTAAGGTCGCCGAACAAATGTGGGGTGGGGTGAAACCTGCCACCACAGCATCACTGTGCATGTCTTTCCTGGACCCTTAAAGGTCATTAGAATCTATAACACTTCCAATGCTGGTGCTTAGGTGGAAGACCAGTGAGGCATGAGTCCTGGGGACAATCAACCTCACCTGGAGGATGCTGGGGAGAAGTTTTGCCCCTCCCCCCGTGTATGAGGGCTCCCACCTCAGCATGAGGCAGTTACAAAAGAAGGGTCTGCACCCTCAGCACCCCAAGAATGAGGAACGGGACAAAAAGCAGAGGAGGTGTTCGTCTCTGGCAACGTTCATAAAAATTCCTGGGAGATAAAAAGAGAATCTGGGCAATAAAATAATGTCTAACCTGTTTTTCCTTTGTTCTTTGTCTAATTTCACGTGCTCCTAGGGTTCCGCATGCAGAGGTCTCACACCCGGCACTTCAGACCCTATTTCCTAGTGCAGAATGGCTGGGTCGACACCTCAGCTAGCGGGGTCCCATGCAGACTCTGCGACATAGAGCCTGAGCTGCAGCCAACCCAGCCCTCGAGAGTTCCATCCCCTCCCTCCTGCTGACGCTGCTGGGATCCCTACACAGCAACCCAGCCCACAGCCCACGGGGGAGTGCACGCTCTCACCTCTCCATTCTGTTTTCAAAATATAGTTTCCTTTGCTTCTGAACCAAACTCAGTCTTGATCTGTTGGCTCCAATGACACTGGGCATGGGGACTCCTGTTGGTATCCACTCTGGAGGATCAGTAACAGAAATTGAGAACATTGTAACTTCAATGAACAGATGTGTGAGCCAAACTGTAGTCAACCTGGAGCAGTGTATAAGGCTCGGGTAAAATAAGATGTTTCTAAGACTTACATTTAATATTTCCATCACTTATTTATAAGCAAGTTCAGTGAAGACGTCTGTCTTATTTGTCAGGTCAACATTAGAGAAATGAAGTGATTTATTCCCAAGGATGTACATCGAATATTCTTGGCTGAAGCTTCAATCTTGTTTTGAATGCTTTTCCATTGAAAATGATACCTCTCTTTCAGCTTCCCCATTTCTGAGAAGTATAAAATCTAATAATTTATTATTACCAAAGGGGAAAGGTAGGAGAAGGGATAAGTTAACAGTTTGGGATTAACACATACACACTGCTATGTATAAAACAGATCATCAACAAGGAACTACTGTATAGCACAGGGAACTACACTGAATATTTTGCAATAACCTATAAGGGGAAATAATCTGAAAAAGAATAGATATTTTTATTGACATCATCTATCAATGACAGATAAAATTTAACCTAAGCAAGGCCGATGGTGAGCACTTCTGACTCTGAAGATTTCAATCATCTAAAGTTTGGACTCTGCCTATTTCCCAAGGCCCTTAATGGACATATGTGTAGCCGTAGCTTAAAAATTCCCCAGTTTGGGGTTCGGGGAGGCACTGATTTGGAAAAATCCCTTGTGTTCTCCTTACATGCACGGGACCATTCCTACGGCTCAAACATGCCTGTCACACCTAGAGGATGGTACACCGTTTGATCGGAAACAGTTTGGAAAAGGCACCTCATCTCCTCACCGCCTGGTGCTCGGGTTCACCCCTCCAGCATCTTTCCTAACAATCTCCTCACTTGGGGATATCAGCACCGTCAACATCCTGTTGCACACAGTTTGGAATTTGTCCAGAGGATGAAGCGGAAGGATGAGAAAAATTTAGAGACAAGTCCTAGGTGTTTGGACAGGCACATGCCACTCTAACTTCCAATCCGGAAGACAAATTCATCAAAGGCTAGAATTGCCCATGGAAACAGAATAGGACTAGAGGAAATCCCACTGTTTTGTGTCCAGTTTCCAAAAACACAAGTTGAAATATGGAACTCAGGGGCACTAAAATTCATGAAAATGCAGAGTTGAAAATATCTATCATCAAAAAATGTCTTGAGGTAAGTCACAGAAAAGGACTTGTAAGCAAGGGAGAGTGGCAGGAAACAGATTTGAAGAGGTAGAAAGGACTCCCCATTAAAGCACAAGAAAAGGGGCTGAACATCGCCAATGATGCAGTTGGCGAAAAAGGGCGTATGCATTTATTCTGAATATATTCAAGTAAAGGCCATACACACATTTTATCCAACCAAACAGGTGGGCACTGGAAATCAATACTACAAAATGTATCACTTCACATCAGTCAGAAGGGCCATCCACATAAAATGTAAACACCCAAAATGCAGGACAGGGTGAGGAGAAAAGGGAGCCCTTTGAGGCTGATAGTGGAAATGTAATTTGCCAACGGCCACTCTGGAGAAGTGTATTGTGTTTGCTAAAACATCTAAAACATAAGCTACAAAGCATAGGGCACTTGCACTCATGGGCGTATACCTTGGCAAAAACAAAAATTGACAGAAAACAGGCACCCCAACGTTTACCACCTCTCTGTTAAAAAGGGCCTCAACTTGGATATAACCTAAATGTCCCTGGAAGGACAAAATGGATAAAAGAGATGGGGTACTTATGTAGAGTGGAATATTACTGATCCAGAAATCAATGAAATAAGGCCAGTTGTAACAACTCTGGAGGAGTTACATACGATCATTCTAACTGACGTATGTCAGAAAGAAAAAGACACATATCATAAGATGTCACTTAAAGGTGGAATCAAAAATGGCTACACATGAAATAAATTACCAAACAGAAACATAGACAAATATGTAGAAAATAGACATAAGGCTGCTAAATGGGAAAGGTGGGGAAGGGTGAGGTATTATCCAGGAGGTTGAAATTAGCAAAGATACCATTCCAAGTACCATATTGAATAACTGACAAGGCCTACACGGTACCTCAAAGAACTGCACTCAGCCCATTCAGGTCACTGGAAAATAATACATATGACTGGTAAGCATCTGAAAAAGAATTTATTGTTGTCTCCCAGTACATGAATCAAGTGGATGTACAGAAGCAAAAAACAGAGCTTTGAAAATCAGCTGTAACCAATATAAAAATAAATTTAAAAATATTTAGAAAAACAGTTAGACAGACAAAATTTCTTACAACTTTTGTTGAAGGGCTATGATGTAACATGGATTGAACACATGTAGACCCACAGCAGGATGATATATAAGGCAGGAAGCTATGCATGCTAAGAGATGTTAGAGAGGCTGGGTGAGGAAATGCAGATCTTTAAAAGAAATACTGCCTGATTCCCATTCCATGGGTCCCAAATCTCCAGGTTCAAGGGAATCTTCTGACAGCAAAAACATTCCTGGGAGACCGAGACAAATGTATACCGTGTGATCAGGAAAGGGGTCTAAAATGCACCTCATTTTTGATCTCCTGGTGCTGGGGTTCGCCATTCCAGCCAAATTACTAACAATCTCCCCGCTTGGAGAATCAGCACCTTTAACCTCCTGTTTCACACAGTTTGCAATTTGTGCAGAGGATAAACGGGAAGAGGGGGAACCAATGAGAGACTAGCTGTAGGAGTTTTGACAGGCACATGTCACTGTAATTTCCCATTAGGAAGAAAAATTAACCAAAGGCTCAGCCTGCCTCCCCAGAACCAGAATAGGGCCGAAAGCAATACAATGGTTTGGTGGCCAGCTCACAAAAAAAGCGAGTTGCAAAATGGAGCTCAGGAGCAGACAATTCAAAGACCTGCAAAGATAAAAATGATAATCAACGTCCAAAAATATATTCAGGTAAGGCAACGAAGAGGATCTGAATGAGAGGCAGAATTGCAGGAAACAGATTTCAAAAGGTAGATTGGACTCACATTTAAAGCATATGGAAAGCAGCAGAATTTCTAAAATGATGTAGTTGGGCAAAAGGGTGTATGCGTTTTTTTCATGAATAACTTCAGGAAAAAAAACATACAGATTTTTTGGCCAACCAAGCAAGCGGGAAATGCAAATCTGCACAACAAAGAAGTCTCAATTTCCACTGCTCAGAAAGGACATCCAAAAAATGTGTACAAACCAGAAATGCAGGGGAGGCCATGGAGAAGAGGGAGCTAGTCACGCTGATGGGTGGGATATAAATATCCAAGAGCCACTCTGAAGAAGTGTATGCTGTTTCCTAAAACATCTAAAATACAAAGCTACCGAGCATAGGGCACTTGCACTCATGGGCATATAACTTGGGAAGACTAAATATCAACAAGACACAGGCACCCCAAAGTTTAGGGCTGCTCTGCATAGAAGAACCTCAACTTCGGTACAACTTAAATATTCCAGGAAAGAGAAATTTGCATAAAGAACTTGTGGTAATTTTGTACAATTGAATATCACTCAGACATGAAATCAACGTCATAAGGCCAGTAGCAGCATAATGAGTGGATTTAGGTAAGATGATTCTAAGTGAAATAAGTCACACAGAAAAAGAAACTTATCATAAGATATCACTTATGAAGGTCCTGTAAACATGGCTACACATGAACTGAGGAAAGAGAACAGAGTCTCACATTGAGGAAACACTCTTATGCCTGCGTAAGGGGGAAGGAGAGGTGGGGTGATGCATAAAACCAGAGTGTGATATTAGCACATGTAACATTCCATGAAGCAAATACAGAATAGACAAAACCTACACATTCCTCAGTGAACGGGACTCAAAACCCCAATTCCCAGCACAGGAATATATCTGACTAGTAAGAATCTTAAAACCTATATATTGATATGTCTCCATAAGGGAATCAAGTGTGTCTAGAAAGGCATAAACACGTCGGTGAAAATCTGCTCAACCCCATTATAAAAATGAATTTCAAAAACAAGACAAAAAAAAAACAGCGAAATTCTTACACAATTCCTTCAGGGGTTCTGATGAAACCTGGAATGACCCTATCTGCAAAGACAGCTAGATGAGACAGAAGGCTGGACACTTGGGGCTGAGAGGACTGGTGAGATAGGGTGAGAAAATGCAGACCCTTTAAAGCAGTAATGCATGCCACCCATTCCATGGGTCCCAACTCTCTAGGTAGAAGGGAATATCACTACAGTTATAGCATGTATGGGAAACCTAGAGAATGGACACCCTGTGATGGCAAAAGATTTCTAAAAGGCTCCTAGTTTTTTCCTCTCCTTGTGCTCCAGTTTGGCATTCCAACTGCTTTACTATCAATCTCCCAACTTGGAGAGTCAGCCCCTATAAGCTCCTGCTTCGCACAGTTTGCAAATTGTGCAGTGGATCAAAGGGAAGAGGGAGAACCAATCAGAGAGTAGCTGTAGGCATTTGGACGGACACATGTCACTCTAATTTCCCCTCTGGAATAAAGAATTAACCAAAGCGTCAGCCTGCACACCCGGAACCAGTATAGGTCGTCTAGCAAAATTGTGGATTTGCGGTCAGCTCACAAAAACACGAGTTGAAAATTGGAGCTCAGGGGTACAGCAATTCACAAACCTGCAGAGTTATAAAGGACAACTCTCTTCCAAAAATCTGTTGAGGGAAGGCAACGAAGCAGACTTGAAAATGAGGCAGAATTGCACAAAACATATTTCCAGTGGTAAATTGGAATCACCTTTAAAGCACAGGAAAAGCGTAACAACTTCGACAATGATGCACTTGGCCAAAAAGGGCGTATGCATTTTCTGCTGAATATATTCAGGAGAAAATGTATACGCCCTTTTTGGCCAATCAAGCAAGCCCGCAATGCAAATCCACACTACAAAGAATTGTCACTTCCCACCACTCAAAAGGGACATCCGAAAATCTGTAAAAACCAGAAAATAAAGACAGAGATAACAAGAGCATGTTGCAATATGATCCCAAGGGTCATGGAGGACTGTGATGACAAGGTCATGGAGCATTTTGCTGACAAAGGCATGGAGCATTGTGATGACAAGGGTCACGGAGCACTGTGATGACAAGTGTCACGGAACATTGTGATTACAGGGGTCATGGAGATTTCGGATGACAAGGGCATGGATCATTGTGATGACAAGGGTTATGGAGCATTTTGATAACAAGAGTCCCGGATCACTGTGTTGTCTGGGGTCATGGAGGGTTGTGATGACAGTGGTCATGGAGCATTGTGATGACAAGGGTCATGGAGAAGTGAGATGAGAAGGTCATGGAGCTTTGGGCTGAAAATGTTCATGGAGTATTGTGATGACATGGGTCATGGAGCATTGTGATGACAAGGTCCTGGAGCATTGTAATGAGAAGACCATGGAGCCTTGTGATGACAAGTCTCATGGAGCATTCTGATGAAAAGTGTCATGGATAATTGTGATTCCGGGGTCTTGGAGCATTGTGATGAGAAGGCCATGGAGCCTTGTGATGAGAAGTCTCATGGAGCATTCTGATGAAAAGGGGCATGGAGCATTGTGATTACAGTAGTATTGGATCCTTGTGATGACAAGGCCATAGAACATTGAGAAGGCAGGGTTCATGGAGCATGGTTATGACATGGGCAATGGAGCATTGTGATGACAAGGGCATCGAGCATTGGTCTGAAAAGTTTCATGGATTATTGAGATGAGAGTGGGCAAGGAGCATTGTGATGACAAGGGCACGGAACACTGTGATACATGGGTCATGTAGGATTGTAATGACAAGGGCATGGAGCAATGTGATGAGAGCCTTCATGGAGCAATGTGATGACAAGGGCATGGAGCATTGTGATGACAAGGGTCATAGAGCATTTTGATGAGAAGATTCCCAGATCATTGTGTTGTCAGGGGTCATGGAGCGCTGTGATGACAGTGGTCATGGAGCATTGTGATGACAGGGTCAAGGAGCATTGTGATAAGAAGGTCATGGATCATTGGGCTGAAAATATTCATGGAGTATTGTGATGACAGGGGTAATGGAGCTTTGTGATGACAAGGGAATGGAGTATTGTGATGACAAGGTCCTGGGGCATTGTGATGAGAAAACAATGGAGCCTTGTGATGACAAGTCTCATGGAGCATTCTGATGAAAAGGTGCATGGAGCATTGTGATTACAGGGGTCATGGAGTATTATGATGAAAGTGGCATGGAGCATTGTGATGCCAAGGGTCATGGAGCTTTGTGATGACAAAGTTCATGGAGCATTTTGATGACAAGGTCGTGGTGCATTGTGATGAGAAGGGCAGGGAGCATTTTGATGACAGGGTCATGGAGCAATTTGATGAAAAGTGTCATGGAATATTTTGATGACAGTGGTTATGGAACACTGTTATGTCAGGGGTCATGGAGCATTGTGATGAAAAGGGTCATGGAGGATTTTGATGACAGGGGTTATGGAACATTGTGATGTCAGGGTTCATGGAGCATTGTGATGATAAGGTCATGTAGCATTGTAATGACAGGGATCATGGAACATTGTGATGAAGGGGGGAGAGAGCATTTTGATGAGAAGTGCATGGAGCATTGTGATGACAAGTTTTTTGGAGCATTTTGATGACAAAGATGTGGAGCATTGTGATGACAAGTGCATGGTGCATTGTGATGACATGGGTTAAGGAGCATTGTGCTGACACACGCATCGAGCATTGTGATAACAAGGGTCATGGAGCATTGTGCTGACAAAGGCATGGAGCTTTGTGATGACAAGGGTCACAGAGCATTGTGATAAAAATTTCATGGAGCATTGTGGTGACAAAGGTCACAGAGCTTAGTGTGACGAGGTCATGGACCATTGTGATGACAAATGTCATGAAGCATTGTGATGACTGGAATCACGGAGCATTGTGATAACAGGGGTCTTGGAGCATTGTGATGAAAAGGGAATGGATCATTATGATGAAAAAGGCATGGAGCCTTGTCATGACAGTGTTCAAGGAGCATATTGATGACAAATGTCAGCGAGCATTGTGATGCCAAGTGTATTGAGCATTGTGGTGACAAAGGTCATGGAGCATTGTGATGAGAAGTCCTTGCATAATTGTGATGACGAGCGTCATGGGGGATGTGATGACAAGTGTTATGGAACATTGTGATCAGAAGGGTTTGGAGCATTGTGATGACAGAGGACATGGAGCATTTTGATTTCATTGTGATGACAATAGCATGAATCATTATGATGATGTGCATGGTGCATTGTGATGACAGTGTTCATGGAGCATTGAGATGCAAAGTGGCATGGAGAATTGTGATTACAGAGGTCTTGGAGCATTGTGATGACAAGGGTCATGGAGCCTTGTGATGACAAGGCCGTGGAACATTGTGATTGCAGGGGTCATGGAGCATTGTTATGACAGGTGTAATGGAGCTTTGTGATGACAAGGGCATGGAGCAATCTGATGAGAGATTTCATTGAGCATTGTGATGACAATGGCATGGAGCATTGTGATGCCAAGGGTCATGGAGCTTTGTGATGACAAAGGTCTTGGGGCATTTTGACGACAACGGCGTGGTGCATTGAGATGGGAAGGACAGGAATCATTGTGATGACAGGGTCATGGAGCAATTTGATGAAAAGCATCATGGAATATTTTGATGACAGGGGTCATGGAACATTGTGATATCAGGGGTCATGTAGCATTGTCATGAAAAGGGTCATGCAGCATTTTGTGACAGGGGTTATGGAACATTGTGATGTCAGGGGTCATGCAGCATATTGATGATAATGGCAGCTAGCACTGTGATGACAGTGGTCATGGAACACTGTGATGACAGGGGTGAGGGAGTATTGTGATGACTAGCGATGTAACATTGTGATATATGTGGTCAGAGAGCATTTTGATGAGAAGTGCATGGAGCATTGTGATGACAAATGTCATGGATCATAGCAATGATAAGGATGTGGAGTATTGTGATGACAAGCGCATGGCGCATTTTGATGACATGTGTCATGGAGCATTGTGCTGACAAGCGCATGGAGCATTTTGATGACAAGTGTCATGGAGCATTGTGCTGACAAAGGCATGGAGCATTTTAATGAGAAGGGACACAGAGCATTGTGATGAAATATTTATGGAGCATTGTGTCGAAAAAGATCACAGAGCCTTGTGTGACGAGGGCATGGACCATTGTGATGAGAGAGGTCATGAAGCATTGTGATGACTGGAGTCACGGAGCATTGTGATGAAAGGGGTCATGGAGCATTGTGATGACAAGGGCATGGAGCAATGTAATGACAGGGGCATGGAACATTGGTCTGACAAGTTTCATGTATTATTGTGATGACAGTGGGCATGGGGCATTGTGATGATAAGGGCATGCAGCATTGTGGTGACAAAGGCATGGAGCATTTTAATGACAAGGGACACAGAGCATTGTGATGAAATATTCATGGAGCATTTTGGTTAAAAAGATCACAGAACCTTGTTTGAAGAGGGCATGCACCACTGTGATGACAATGGTCATGAAGCATTGTGATGACTGGAGTCACGGAGCATTGTGATGACAGGGGTCATGGAGCATTGCTCTGACAAGATTTATGGATTATTGTGATGAGAGTGGGCATGGCGCATTGTAATGACAAGGTCATGGAACATTGTGATGACAAGGTCATGGAGTATTGTGAAGACAGGTGTCAGGGAGCATTGTGATGATATATGTCATTGTACATTGTGATGACAAAGGCATGGATCATTGTGATACCAAGTGTCATGGAGGATCGTGATGACAAAGGTAATGGAGCATTTTGATGACAAGGGCTTGGAACATTGTGATGACAAGGGTAATGGAGCATTGTGATGACAAGGGCATGGAGCACTGTGATGACAAGGGCCATTGAGAATTTTGATGACAACGTCGTGAAGCAGTGTGATGACAAGCACATGGAGCTTGCTATGACAGTGGTCATAGAGCATTGCGATGACAATTGCATGGAGAATTGTGATGACAAGATCATGTAACATTGTGATGAGAAGTGTCTTGAAGCATTTTGATGACAAGGACGTGGAGAATTGTAATGACATGAGACATGGAGCATTGTGATGAACAGGGCACGGAGAATTGTGATAGCAAGACCGTTGAGCATTGAGATGAAAAGACCATGGATAATTATGATGAAGAGCGTCATGGATCACTGTAATGAAAAGGGGCATGGATCATTGTGATGACAGGTGTCATGGAGCATTCTGATGAGAGGGGTCATGGAGCATTGTGATGACAAGGGTCATGGAGCACTGTGATGAGAAGGTCATGGAGCACTGGCCTGAAAATATTCAAGGAGTATTGTGGTGACAGTGGTCAAGGAGCATTGTGATGACAAGGGAATGAAGCATTGTGATGACAAGGTCCTGGAGCAGTGAGATGAGAAGACCATGGAGCCTTGTGATGACAAGTCTCATGGAGCATTCTGATGAATAGGGGCATGGAGCATTGTGATTACTGGGGTCTTGGAGCATTGTGATGACAAGGGCATGGAGCATTGTGATGAGAAGTCAATGGAGCATTCTGATGACATGTGTCATGGATCTTTGTGATGACAAAAGCATGGAGCATTGTGATTACAGGGGACTTGGAGCATTGTGATCACAAAATCATGGAGACGTGGATGCCAAGGCGGTGGAATATTGTGATGGCAGGGGTCATGGAGCATTGTTATGACAGGGGTAATGGAGCATTGTTATGACAAGGGCATCGAACATTGGTCTGAAAATTTCATGGATTATTGTGATGAGATTCGGCATGGAACATTGTGATGACTAGGGGACGGAACACTGTGATACATGTGTTATGGAGGATTGTAATGACAAGGGCATGGAGCATTGTGATGAGAAGAGTATCGAGCATTGTGATGACAAGTGTCATGGAGCATTGTGGTGACAAGTGCATGGAGCAATAAGATGAGAGCTTTCATGTAGCATTGTGATGAAATGGCATGGAGCATTGTGATGCCAAGGGTCATGGAGCTTTGTGATGACAAAGGTCATGGAGCATTTGGATGACAAGGTCGTGGTACATTGTGATGAGAAAGACAGGGAGCATTGTGATGACAGGGTCATGGAGCAAATTGATGAAAAGTGTCATGGAACAATTTGATGACAGGGGTTATGGAACATTGTGATGTCAGGGGTAATGGAGCATTTTGATGAAAAGGTTCATGGAGCATTCTGATGAAAAGGTGCATGGAGCATTGATATTACAGTGGTTTTGAAGCAATGTGATTACAAGGGCATGGAGCATTGTGATGAGAAGACAATGGAGCATTCGGATGACATGAGTCATGGTGCTTTGTGATGACAAAGACATGGAGCATTGTGATTACAGGGGTACTGGATCATTGTGATGAAAACGGAATGTATCATTGTGATGAAAAATGCATGGAGCCTTGTCATGACAGGGTCCAAGGAGCATACTAATGACAACTGTCAGGGAGCATTGTGATGATAAGTGTATTGAGCATCGTGATGACAAAGATCATGGAGCATTGTGATGAGAAGACCATGGATAATTGTGATGACCAGCGTCATGGGGCATTGTGATGACAAGTGTTATGGAACATTGTGATCAGAAGGGTTTGGTGCGTTGTGATGACAGATGTCATTGAGCATTTTGATTTCATTGTGATGACAATAACATGAAATATTATGTTGATGGGCACGGTGCATTGTGATGACAGGGTTCATGGAGCATTGAGATGAAAAGGGGCATGGAGCATTGTGATTACAGGGGTGTTGGAGCATTGTGATGAAAAGGGCATGGAGCATTGTGATGAGAAGGCCATGGAGCATTCTGATGACATGCGTCATGGAGCTTTGTGATGACAAGGGAATGGAGAATTGTGATTACAGGGGTCATGGAATACTGTGGTAACAGGGGTGAGGGAGTATTTTGATGACTAGTGATGGAACATTGTGATACCAGTGGTGAGAAGGCATTTTGAGGAGAAGTGCTTGGAGCTTTGTGATGACAAGATTTTTGGAGCATTTTGATGACAAGGATGTGGAGCATTGTGATGACAAGTGCATGGTGCATTGTGAAGACATGGGTTAAGGAGCATTGTGCTGACACGCGCATCGAGCATTGTGATGACAAGGGTCATGGAGCATTGTGCTGACAAAGGCATGGAGCTTTGTGATGACAAGGGTCACAGAGCATTGTGATAAAAATTTCATGGACATTGTGGTGAAAAATGTCACAGAGCTTTGTGTGACGATGTCATGGACTATTTTGATGATAAGCGTCATGAAGCACTGTGATGACTGCAGTCACGGAGCATTGTGATAACAGGGGTCTTGGAGCATTTTGATGAAAAGGGAATGGATCATTGTGATGAAAAAGGCATGGAGCCTTGTCAGGACTGTGTTCACGGAGCATACTGATGACAAGTGTCAGCGAACATTGTGATGCCAAGTGTATTGAGCATTGTGCTGACAAAGGTCATGGAGCATTGTGATGAGAAGATCTTGCATAATTGTGATGACAAGCGTCATGGGCATGTGATGACAAGTGTTATGGAACATTGTGATCTGAAAGGTTTGGAGCATTGTGATGACAGGTGTCATGGAGCACTGTAATGACAGGGGTCAAGGAGCATTGTGATGACATGGGTCATGGAGCATTCTGATGACAAGCTTGTGGAGTTTTGTGATGACAATGGCTTGGAGCATAGTGATGAAAAAGGCATGGAGCATTGTGATGAAAAAGGCATGGAGCCTTTTCATGACAGGTTTCAAGGAGCATTCTGAAGACAAATGTCAGGGAGCATTGTGATGACAAGGGCATGGAGCATGGTGATGAGAAGGCCATGGACCATTATGATGATATTGGTCATGGAGCTTTGTGATGACAAGGGCATGGAGCATTGTGATTACAGTGGTCTTGGAGAATTGTGATGAAAAGTGCATGGATCATTGTGATGAAAAAGGCATGGAGACTTGTCATGACAGGGTTCAAGGAGCATACTGAGGACAAGTGTCAGGGAGCATTGAGCTGACAAGTGTATTGAGCATTGTGATGAGAAGGCCATGGATAATTGTGATGACCAGCGTCATGGGGCATTGTGATGACAAGTGTTATGGAACATTGTGATCAGAGGGTTTGGTGCATTGTGATGACAGAGGTCATTTAGCATTTTGATTTCATTGTGATGAAAATAGCATGAAATATTATGGTGATGGGCACGGTGAACTGTGATGACAGGGTTCATGGAGCATTGAGATGAAAAGTGGCATGGAGCATTGTGATTACAGGGTTGTTGGAGCATTGTGATGACAAGGGCATGGAGCATTGTGATGAGAAGGCCATGGAGCATTCTGATGACATGCGTCATGGAGCTTTGTGATGACAAGTGCATGGAGCATTGCGATTACAGGGTTCTTGGAGACTTGTGATGACAAGGGTCATGGAGCTTTGTGATGATGAGGCCGTGGAACATTGTGATGGCAGGGGTCATGGAGCATTGCTATGACACGGGTAATGGAGTGTTTTGATGACAAGTTCATGGAGAATTGATGTGACAAGATTTATGGATTACTCTGATGAGAGTGGGCATGGAGCATTGTGATGACAAGGGCACGGAACACGGTGATACATGGACCATGGAACATTGTAATGACAAGGGCCTGCAGCATTGTGATGAGATTGGCATCAAGCAGTGTGATGACAAGCGTCATGGAGCTTTGTGATGACAAGGACATGGAGCAATGTGATGAGAGGGTTCATGGAGCATTGTGATGACAATGGCATGGAGCATTGTGATGCCAAGGGTCATGGAACACTGGGATGACAAGCGTCACGGAACATTCTGATTACAGGGGTCATGGAGAATTGGGATGACAAGCGCATGGATCATTGTGATTACAAGTGTCATGGAGCATTTTGATGACAAGTATCCCAGATCATTGTGCTGTCAGTGGTCATGGAGCTCTGTGTTGACAGTGGTCATGGAGCATTGTGATTACAGGGGTGTTGGAGCATTGTGATGACAAGGGCATGGAGCATTGTGATGAGAAGGCCATGGAGCATTCTGATGACATGCATCATGCAGCTTTGTGATGGCAAGGGCATGGAGCATTGTGATTACAGGGGTCATGGAACATTGTGATGACAGGGGTGAGGGAGTATAGTGATGACTAGTGATGGAACATTGTGATATCAGTTGTGAGAGAGCATTTTGATGAGAAGTGCATTGTGATGACAAGGTTTATGGAGCACTGTGATGGCAAGGTTGTGGAGCATTGTGATGACAAGCACATGATACATTGTGATGACATGGGTCATGGAGCATTGTGCTGAGAAGCGCATGGCGCTTTGTGATGACAAGGGTCATAGAGCATTGTGATGAAAAGTTCATGGAGCATTGTGGTGACAAAAGTCACAGAGACTTCTGATGACCAGGGCATGGACCACTGTGATGTCAAAGGTCATGAAGCATTGTGATGACTGGAGTCACGGTGCATTGTGATGACAGGGTTCATGGTGCATTGTGATGACAACGGCATGGAGCACTGTGATCATAGGGGCATGGAGAATTGGTCTGACAACTTTCATGGATTATTGTGATGAGTGTAGGCATGGTGCATTGTGAAGACAAGGGCATGGAGCATTGTGATGACAAGGGCATGGATCATTGTGATGACAAGGTCATGGAGTATTGTGAAGACAGTTGTCAGGGAGCATGGTGATGACATATGTCATTGTCCATTGTGATGACAATGGCATGGAGGATTGCGATGACAAGAGCATGTAACATGGTGATGAGAAGTGTCATGGAGCATTGTGATGACAAGGGACATGGAGCATTGTGATGTCCAGAGCATGGAGCATTGTGATGGCAAGACCGTGGAGCATTGTGATGGCAAGACCATGGAGCATTTTGATGACGAGTGTCATCGAGCACTGTAATGACACGTGGCATGGAGAACTGTGATGACAGGTGTCATAGATCATTGTGATTACAAGGGACATGGAGCATTCTGATGACAAGCTTCTGGAGTATTGTGCAGACAAAGGCAAGGAGCATTGTGATTACAAGGGCCTGGAGCATTGTGATAACAGTGGCATGGAACATTGGTCTGACAAGTTTCATGGATTATTTTGATGACAGTGGGCAAGGCACATTGTGATGACAAGGGCATGGAGAATTGTGAAGACAAAGTCAAGTGTATTGTGAAGACAGGTGTCAGGGAGCATTCTATTGACATATGTCACGGTCCATTGTGATGACAATGGCATGGAGCATTGTGATACCAAGTGTCATGGAGGATTGTGATGAGAAAGGTAATGGAGCATTGTGATGACAAGGGTTTGGAGCATTGTGATGGCAAGGGTCATGGAGCATTTTGATGAGAAGAGCAAGGAGCATTGTGATGACAAGGGCCATTGATAATTATGATGACAAGGTCGTGAAGCGTTGTGATAAAAAACATATGGAGCCTGCTATGACAGGGTTCATGGAGCATTGCGATGACAATTGCATGGAGAATTGTTATGACAAGATCATGTAACATTGTGATGAAAAGTGTCATGGATCCTTGTGATGGCAATACCGTGGAGCACTGTGATGAGAAGACCATGGAAAATTGTGATGACGAGCGTCATGGAGCACTGTAATGACAAGGGGCAAGGAGCATTTTGATGACAGGTGTCATGGAGCATTGTGATAGCAGGGGTCATGGAGCATTGTGATGACAGTTGTTATGGAGCATTCAGATGACAAGCTTGTGGAGTATTGTGATGACAATGGCATGGAGCATTGTGATGCAAAGGGCATGGAGCATTGTGATGAAAAAGGCATAGAGCCTTTTCATGACAGGGTTCAAACAGCATTCTGACGACAAGTGTCAGGGAGCATTGTAATGACAAGTGTATTGAGAATTGTGATGAAAAAGGTCATGGAGCATTGTGATGACAAGGGCATGGAGTATTGTTATGACAGGCATCCTGGAGTGTTGTGAAGACAAGTGTTATGGAACAATGTGATCACAATGATTTGGAACATTATGATGACAGAGGTCATGGATCATGTTGGTTTCAAGGAGCATGGAGAACTGTAATGATAGGGGTAATGGAGCATTGTGATGAGAAGTTCATGGAGCATTGGGCTGAAAATGTTCTTGGAGTATTGTTATGAAAGGGGTCATGGAGCATTTTGATGACAAGGTCCTGTAGCATTGTGATGAGAAGACAATGGAGCCTTGTGATGACAAGTCTCATTGAGCATTCTGATGAAAAGGGGCATAGATCATTATGATGACAGTGGTCTTGGAGCATTGAGATGACAAGGTCATGGAGCATAGTAATGAGAAGGCCATGGAGCATTCTGATGACATGCATAATGGAGCTTTGTGATGATAAGTGCAAGGAACATTGAGATTAGAGTGGTCTTGGAGCATTGTGATGAAAAGGGCATGGAGCATTGTGATGACAGGGTAATGGAGCAATTTGATGAAAAGTGTCATGGAATATTTTGATGACAGTGGTTATGGAACATTGTGATTTCAGGGGTCCTGGAGCATTGTGATGAAAAGGGTGATGGAGCATTTTGATGACAGAGGATATGGAACATATTGATGTCAGGAGTCATGGAGCATTGTGATGATAAGGGCATGCAGCATTGTGATGACAGAGGTCATGGAAAATTGTGATGACAGTGGTGAGGGAGTATTGTGATGACTAGTGATGGAACATTGTGATATCAGTGCTGAGAGAGCATTTTATGAGAACTGCATGGAGTATTGTGATAACAAAGTTTATGGAGCATTGTGATGACAAGATTTATGGAGCATTGTGATGACAAGGCTGTGGAGAATTGTGATAACAAGTGCATGGCGCATTTTGATGACATGGATCATGGAGCATTGTGCTGAGAACCGAATGGAGCATTGTGAAGTCAAGGGTCATGGAGCATTGTGCTGACAAAGGAATGGAACATTGTGATGACAACGAGCACAGAGCATTGTGATGAAAAATTCATGGATCACTGTGGTGACAATGGTCACAGAGCCTTGTGATGACGAGGGCATGGACCATTGTGATGAAAAAGGTCATGAAGCATTGTGATGACTGGAGTCACGGAGCATTGTGATGACAGGGGCATGGTGCATTGTTCTGACAAGTTTCATGGTTTATTGTGATGACAGTGGGCATGGCACATTCTGATGACAAGGTCATGGAGCATTGTGATGAGAAGATCATGGAGTACAGTGAAGACAGGGGTCAGGGAGCATTGTGATGACATATGTCATGGTCCATTTTGATGACAATGGCATGGAGCATTGTGATGCCAAGTGTCATGGAGGAATGTGATGACAAAGTTAATGGAGCATTGTGATGACAGGGGTTTGGAGCATTGTGAGGACAAGGGTCATGGAGCATTTTGATGACAAGGGCATGGAGGATTGTGATGACAAGGGCCATTGAGAATTCTGATGACAAGTTCATGAAGCATTGTGATGAAAAGCACATGGAGCTTGCTATGACAGGGGTCATTGAACATTACGATGACAAGTGCATGGAGAATTGTGATGAAAAGAGCATGTAACATTGTGATGAGAAGTGTCATGGAGAATTGTGATGGAAAGACCGTGGAGCACTGTGATGAGAAGATCATGGATATTTGTGATGACGAACGTCATGGAGCACTGTAATGACAAGGGGCATGGAGCATTGTGATGACAGGTGTCATGGAGCATTGTGATGACAGGGATCATGGAGCATTGTGATGACAAGGGTCATGGAGCATTCTGATGACAAGCTTGTGGAGTATTGTGATGACAATGGCATGGAGCATTGTGAGAAAAAGGGCATGGAGCATTGTGATGAAAAAGGCATGGAGCCTTTTCATGACAGGATTCAAGGAGCATTCTGAGGAAAAGTGTCAGGGAGCATTTTGATGACAGGTGTATTGAGCATTGTGATGACAAAGTTCATGGAGCATTGTGATGACAAGGGCATGGAGTATAGTGATGGTAGGCATCATGGAGCGTTGTGATGACAAGTGTTATGGAACATGGTGATCACAAGTGTTTGGAGCATTGTGATGACAGAGGTCATGGATCAGTTTGATTTCAAGAATCATGGAGCATTGTGATGACAAAGGCATGAAGCAATGTGATCCCAAGGTTCATGGAGGATTGTGATGACACTGGTAATGGAGAATTGTGAGGACATGTGCATGGAGCATTGTGATGACAAGGTCATGTAGCATTTTGCTGACAAAGGCATGGAGCACCGTGATGACAAGTGTCATGGAGCTCTGTGACGACAAGCATCAAGGACCATTGTGATTACAGGGGTCATGGAGCATGGGGATGACAAGCGCATGGAATATTCTGATGACAAGTGGCATGGATCATTTTGATGACTGTGGTCATGTAGCATTGTGATGACATGGGTCATGGAGCTTTGTGATGAGAAGGTCATGGAGCATTGGGCTGAAAATGTTCATGGAGTATTGTGATGACAGGGGTCATGGAGCATTGTGATGACAGAGGTCATGGATCAGTTTGATTTCAAGAATCATGGAGCATTGTGATGACAAAGGCATGAAGCAATGTGATCCCAAGGTTCATGGAGGATTGTGATGACACTGGTAATGGAGAATTGTGAGGACATGTGCATGGAGCATTGTGATGACAAGGTCATGTAGCATTTTGCTGACAAAGGCATGGAGCACCGTGATGACAAGTTTCATGGAGCTTTGTGACGACAAGCATCAAGGATCATTGTGATTACAGGGGTCATGGAGCATGGGGATGACAAGCGCATGGAATATTCTGATGACAAGTGGCATGGATCATTTTGATGACTGTGGTCATGTAGCATTGTGATGACATGGGTCATGGAGCATTGTGATGAGAAGTTCATGGAGCTTTGGGCTGAAAATATTCATGGAGTCCTTTGATGACAGGGGTCATGGAGCATTGTGATGAGAAGGGAATGGAGCAATGCGATGAGAAGATCCTGGAGCATTGTGATGAGAGGACCATGGCGCCTTGTGATAACAATTGTCATGGAGCATACTGATAAAAAGGTTCATGGAGCATTGTGATTAAATGTGTTTTGTAGCATTGTGAAGACCAGGGCATGGAGCATTGTGATGAGATGGCCATGGAGCACTCTGATGACATGCGTCATGGAGCTTTGTGATGAAAAGGACATGGAGCATTGTGATTAGAGGGGTCTTGGAAGATTGTGATGAAAAGGGCATGGATCATTGTGATGAAAAATGCACGGAGCCTCGTCATGACAGGGTTCAAGGAGCATACTGACGACAAGTGTCAGGGAGCATTGTGATGACAAGTGTATTGAGCATTGTGATGACAAAGGTCATGGAGCATTGTGATGAGAATACCGTGGATAATTGTAATGACCAGCGTCATGGGGCATTGTGATGACAAGTGCTATGGAACATAGTGATCACAAGGGTTTGGAGCATTGTGATGACAGAGGTCATGGAGCATTTTGATTTCATTGTGATGACAATAGCATGAAGCATTATGATGATGGGCACGGTGCATTGTGATGATAGGGTTCCTGGAGCATTGAGATGAAAAGGGGAATGGAGCATTGTGATTACAGTGGTGTTGGAGCATTGTGATGACAAGGGCATGGAGCATTGTGATGAGAAGGCCATGGAGCATTCTGATGACATGCATCATGGAGCTTTGTGATGACAAAGACATGGAGCATTGTGATTAGAGGGGTCTTGGAGCATTGTGATGACAAGGGTAATGGAGGCTTGTGATGACAAGGCCATGGAACCATGTGATGGCTGGTGTCATGGAGCATTAAAATGACAGGGGTAATGGAGCTTTGTGATGACAAGAGCATGGAGCATTGGTCTTAAAAGTTTCATGGATTATTGTGATGAGAGTGGGCATGGAGCATTGTGATGACAAGGGCACGAAACACTATGATACATAGGTCATGGAGGATTGTAATGATAAGGGCATGGAGCATTGTGATGATAAGGGCATGGGGCATTGTGATGACAAGCGTCATGGAGCTTTGTGATGACAAGGGCGTGGAGCAATGTGATGAGAGGGTTCAAGGAGAATTTGATGATAATGGCATAGAGCATTTTGATGCCAAGTGTCATGCAGCTTTGTGATGACAAATGTCATGGAGCATTTTGATGACAAGGACGTGGGGCATTGTGATGAGAAGATCAGGGAGCATTGTGATGATAGGGTCATGGAGCAATTTGATCAAAAGTGTCATGGAACATTTTGATGACAGGGGTTATGGAACATTGTGATGTAAGGTGTCATGGAGCATTTTGATGAAAAGGGTCATGGAGCATTTTGTAACAGGGTTTATGGAACATTGTGATGTCAGTGGTCATGGTGCATTGTGAAGATAAGGGCATGTAGCACTGTGATGACAGGGGTCATGGAACACTGTGATGACAGGGGTGAGGGAGTATTGTGATTACTAGTGATGGAACATTGTGATATATGTGTTGAGAGAGCATTTTGATGAGAAGGGCATGGAGCATTGTGATGACAAGGTTTATGGAGCGATGTGATGAAAATTTCATGGAGCATTGTGGTGACAAAGATCACAGAGCCTTGTGTGACGAGGGCATGGACCATTGTGATGAGATAGCTCATGAAGCATTGTGATGATTGGAGTCACAGGGCATTGTGATGACAGGGTCATGGAGCATTGTGATGACAAGGGCATGGAGCAATGTGATGACAGGGGCATGGAACATTGGTTTGACAAGTTTCATGGATTATTGTGATGACAGTGAGCTTGGAGCATTGTGATGAAAAGGGCATGGAGCATTGTGGAGACATAGTTCACAGAGCCTTGTGTGACGAGGTCATGCACCATTGTGATGACAAAGGTCATGAAGCATTGTGATAACTGGAGTCACGGAGCATTGTGATGACAGGGGTCATGGAGCATTGTGATGACAAGAGCATGGAGCATTCTGATGAGAAGTGTCATCGAACACTGTGATGACAAAGAGGTGGATAATTGTGATGACAAGGGACATGGAGCATTGTAATGACCAGGGCATGGAGTAATTTGATGGCAAGACGGTGGAGCATTGTGATGAGAAGACCATGGAAAATTGTGATGACGAGCATCATAGAGCATTATGATGACAAGAGCCGTGGGGCATTCTGACATAAAATATCACTTATGAAGGAAATGTAAACATGGCTACACATGAACTGAATTAGGAAAGAGAACAGAGTCTCACATTTAGAAAACATACTTATGCCTGCTTAAGGGGAAAGGAGAGGTGGGGAGATGCACAAAACCAGAGTTTGATATTAGCACAGGTACCATTGCATAATCCAAATAGAGAATAGACAAGAGCTACTCCTACCTCAGTGAACAGGACTCAACAGTCCTATTCCCACAGAGGAATATATCTGACTAGTAAGAATCTTAAAACCTATATATTGATATGTCTCCGTAAGGGAATCAAGTGTGTCTAGACCGTCATAAACACGTCAGTGAAAATCAGCTCAACCTCATTATATAAATGAATTTCAAAAACAAAAAAATAAAACAGTGAAATTCTAACACAATTCCTTCCGGTGTTTTGATGAAACCTGGAATGACCCTATCTAAAATGACAGCTGGATGAGACATAAGGCTGGACACTTGGGACTGAGAGGATTGGTGAGATTGGACGAGAAAATGCAGACCATTTAAAGCAAAAATGCATGCCACCAATTCCATGGGTCCCAACTCGCCATGTAAAAGGGAATATCACTACAGTTATAACATGTATGGGAAACGTAGAGAATGCACACACTGTGAATACGAAAGGATTCTAAAACTCAACTAATAGGCCCTTTCCTGGTGTTCCGGTTTGACTTTCCAACTGCTTTACTATCAATCTCCCAACTTGGAGAGACAGCACATTTAACCTCCTAGTTCGCACAGATTGCCAATTTGGGAGAGGATGAAAGGGAAGAGGGAGAAGCAATGAGAGAGTAGCTGTTAGGCATTTGGACGGGCACATGTCAATCTAATTTCCTGGCAGGAAGAAGAATTAACCAAAGTCTCAGCCACCCTCCTGGAACCAGTATAGGTCCTGAACCAAAATTTTGGACTTGACCTCAGCTCACAAAAAACGAGTTGAAAAATGAAGCTCAGGGCACAGCAAGTCACAAAATGGCAGAGTAATAAAAGACAACAATCGTCCAAAAATCTGTTGAGCGAAGCCTACGGGGCAGTCTTGAAATGGAGCCAGAATAGCAGGAATCAGATTTCAAGAGGTACATTGGAATCGCCTTTAAAGCACAGGAAAAGGGGCACAACTTCGACAATGATGCACTTGGCCAAAAGGGCGTATGCATTTTCTCCAGAATATATTCAGGAAAAAACGAAAATGACCTTTTTGTCCAAGCAAGCAAGCGGGCAATGCAAATCTGCACTACAAAGAAGTGTCACTTCCCACCGGTCAAAAGGGACATCCGCAAAATGTGTAAAACCAAAAAGGCAAGACAGGCCCTGGAGAACAGGGAGCCTAGTTATGCTGATGGGCAGGATGTAAATTGCCAACAGCCTCTCTGGAGGAGTGCATTGTGTTCCCTAAAACAAGTAATCAACAGAGCTACAGAGCCAAGTGCACTTCCAGTCTAGGGAATATACCGTGGGAAAACTGAAAATTAATAAGGCAGAACCACCACAAAATTTAGGGCTGCACTGCTTACAAGAACCTCAACTTGGGTACACCTGAAATATCCCAGGAAAGACAAAAATGGTTCAAGAAATTGTGTTACTTACATATGATGGAATATCCCTCAGCCATGAAATCAATGTCATAGGGACAGTAGCAGCAAAATGAGTGGATTCAAGTACAATGATTTTAAGTGAAATAAGTCACAGAGAAAAAGAAACTTATCATAAGAAATCACTTATGAAGGTCCTGTAAACATGGCTACACATGAACTGAGTTAGGGAAGAGAACAGAGTTTCACAGTTAGAAAACAATCTTATGCCTGCTTAAGGGGGAAGGAGAGGTGGGGTGATGCATAAAACCAGAGTTTGATATTAGTACACGTACCGTTCCAAAAACCAACTACGGAAGAGACAAGCCCTACACATTCCTCAGTGAAAGAGTCTCAAAACCCCATATTTCCCGCAGAGGAATATATCTGACTAGTAAGAATCTTAAAACCTATGTATTGATATGTCTCCATCAGGGAATCAAGTGTGCCTACACTGGCAGAATCATGGCCGTGAGAATCAGCTCAAACCCAGTATAAAAAGGAATTTCAATAACAAACAAAAAAAAAAAACATGGAAATTCTTTCCAATTCCTTCAGGGGCTCTGTTGAAACCTGGAATGACCCTATCTACAACGACAGCTGGATTTGGCATAAGGCAGGACACTTGGGACTAAGAGGATTGTTGATATTCGGTGAGCAAATGCAGACCATTTAAAGCAATAATGCGTGGCACACATACCAACTGTCCCAAATCTCCAGGTTGAAGTGAATATTACTACAGCTATAACATGTACGGGAAACCTAGAGAATGGACACAGTCTGAATATGAAATGTTTCTAAAACTCAACTAGTAGTCCCTCTCCTGGTGCTCTGGTTTGACTGACCAACTGCTTTACTATCAATCTCCCAACTTGGAGAGACAGCCCCTTTAAACTCCTGGCACGCGCAGTTTGCCAATTTGGCAGAGGATGAAAGGGAAGAGGGAGAACCAATGAGAGATTAGATGTTAGGCATATGGACGGGCACAGGTCTCTCTAATTTCCCGTCAGGAAGAAGAATTAATCAAAGTCTCAGCCACCCGCCGGGAACCAGTATAGGTCCTGAACCAAAATTTTGGACTTGTGGTCAGCTTACTAAAATCGAGTTGAAAAATGGAGCTCAGGGGCACAGCAAGTCACAAACTGGCAGAATAATAAAGGACAATTATCCTCCAAAAACCTGTTGAGGGAAGGATTCCAGGCGGACTTGAATTTGGGCCAGAATAGCAGGAAACAGATTTCAAGAGGTACATTGGAATCGCCTTTAAAGCACAGGAAGAGGGGCACAACTTCGACAATGATGCACTTGGTTAAAAAGGGTGTATGTGTTTTCCGCTGAATATATTCAGGAGAAGACGCATACGCACATTTTGGCCAAGCAAGCAAGCGTGCAATGCAAATATGCACTACAAAGAAGAATCACTGCCCACCGGTAAAAAGGGACATCCGTAAAATGTGTAAAATCCAGAAAGGCAAGACAGGCCCTGGAGAACAGGGAGCCTAGTTGTGCTGATGGGCAGGATGTAAATTCCCAACTACCTCCCTGGGGGAGTGCATTGTGTTCCCTAAAACAAGTAAACAACAGAGCTACAGAGCCAAGGGCACTTGCAGTCTAGGGAATATACCTTGGGAAAACTGGAAATCAATAAGACACAGCCACCCCAAAATTTAGGGCTGCACTGCTTACAAGAACCTCAACTTGGGTACACCTTAAATATCCCAGGAAAGACAAAAATGGTTCAAGAAATTGTGTTACTTATGTACGATGGAATATCCCTCAGCCATGAAATCAATGTCATAAGGCCAGTAGCAGCAAAATGATTGGATCCAGGTACGATGATTCTAAGTGAAATAAGTCACAGAGAAAAAGAAACATATCATAAGATATCACTTATGAAGGTCCTGTAAACATGGCTACATATGAAATGAGTTAGGAAAGAGAACAGAGTCTCTCATTTAGAAAACACTCTTATGCCTGCTTAAGGGGGAAGGAGAGGTGGGGTGATGCATAAAACCAGAGTTTGATATTAGTACAGGTACCGTTCCAAAAACCAACTACGGAAGAGACAAGCCCTACACCTTCCTCAGTGAAAGGGACTCAAAGCCCCATATTTCCCACCGAGGAATATATCTGACTAGTAAGAATCTTAAAACCTATGTACTGATATGTCTCCATCAGGGAATCAAGTGTGTCTACAATGGCAGAATCATGGCAGTGAGAATCAGCTCAAACCCATCATAAAAAGGAATTTCAAAAACAAAAGAAAAAAACAGGGAAATTCTTTACAATTCTTTCAGGGGCTCCAATGAAACCTGGAATGACCCTATCTACAAAGACAGCTGTATGTGGCATAAGGCAGGACACTTGGGACTGAGAGGATTGGTGAGATTCGGTGAGCAAATGCAGACCATTGAAAGCAAAAATGTGTGGCACACGTTCCAATGGTCCCAACTCTCCAGGTTGTAGGGAATATTACTACAGCTATAACATGTACGGGAAACCTAGAGAATGGACACACTGTGAATACAAAAGGTTTTTAAAACTCAACAAATTGTCCCTCTCCTGGTGCTCTGGTTTGAATTTCCAACTGCTTTACTATCAGTCTCCAAATTGGAGAGACAGCCCCTTTAAACTCGTGGTTCTCACATGTTGCCAATTGGCAGAGGACGAAAGGTAAGATGGAGAACCAATGAGAGAGTAGCTGTTAGGCATTTGTACGGGCACATGTCACTCTAATTTCCCGGCAGTAAGAAGAATTAATCAAAGTCTCAGCCACCCGCCGGGAACCAGTTTAGGTCCTGAAGCAAAATTTTGGACTTACGGTCAGCTCACAAAAACGAGTTGAAAAATGGAGCTCAGGGGCACAGAAATTCACAAATGGGCAGAGTAATAAAGGAAAACTATCGTCCCAAAATCTGCTGAGTGAAGGCAACGAGGTGGACTTGAAAGCGAGCCAGAATAGCAGAAAGAGATTTCAAGAGGTACATTGGAATCGCCTTTAAAGCACAGGACGAAGGGCACAACTTTGACAATGATGCAATGGGCCAAAAATGGAGTATGCGTTATCTCCTGAATATATTCAGGAGAAAACGCATACGCCCTTTTTGGTCGAGCAAGCAAGCAGGCAATGCAAATCTGCACTACAAAGCAGTATCACTTCCCACCGGACAAAAGGGACATCCGCAAAATGTGTAAAAACCAGAAAGGCAAGAAAGGCTCTGGAGAACAGGGAACCTAGTTATGCTGATGGGCAGGATGTAAATTGCCAACTCCCTCTCTGGAGGTGTGCATTGCGTTCCCTAAAACAAGCAAACAACAGAGCTACAGAGCCAAGGGCACTTCCAGTCTAGGGAATATACCTTGGGAAAACTGAAAATCAATAAGACAGAGCCACCCCAAAATTTAGGACTGCACTGCTTACAAGAACCTCAACTTGGGTACACCATAAATATTCCAGGAAAGACAAAAATGGTTCAAGAAGTTGTGTTACTTACGTACAATGGAATATCCCTCAGCCATGAAATCAATGTCATAAGGCCAGTAGCATCAAAATGTGTGGATTCAGGTACGATGATTCTAAGTGAAATAAGTCACAGAGAAAAAGAAACTTATCATAAGATATCACTTATGAACGTCCTGTAAACATGGCTACACCTGAACTGAGTTAGGAAAGAGAACAGAGTCTAACATTTAGAAAACACTCTTATGCCTGCTTAAGGGGGAAGGAGAGGTGGGGTGATGCATAAAACCAGAGTTTGATATTTGTACAGGTACCGTTCCAAACACCAACTACGGAAGAGACAAGCCCTACACCTTCCTCAGTGAAACGGACTCAAAACCCCATATTTCCTGCAAAGGAATATATCTGACTAGTAAGAATCTTAAAACCTATGTATTGATATGTCTCCATCAGGGAATCAAGTGTGTCTACACTGGCAGAAACATGGAAGGGAGAATCAGCTCAAACCCACTCTAAAAAATAATTTCAAAAACAAAACAAAAAAAAAGGAAATGCTTTACATTTCCTTCAACGGCTCTGATGAAATCTGAAATGACCCTATCTACAACGAAAGCTGGATGTGACATAAGGAAGGAAACTTCGAACTGAGAGAATTGGTGAGATTCGGTGTGCAAATGCAGACCATTTAAAGAAATAATGCGTGGCACACATTTCCAGGGTCCCAACTCCCAGGTTGAAGGAATATTACTACAGCTATAACATGTACGGGAAACCTAGAGAATGGACACACTGTGAATTTGAAAGGTTTTTAAAACTCAACTAATAGTCCCTCTCCTGGTGCTCCAGTTTGAATTTACAACTGCTTTACTATCAATCTCACAACTTGGAGAGACTGTCCCTTTTACCTCCTGGTTCTCACATGTTGCCAATTGGCAAAGGATGAAAGGGAAGAGGGAGAACAAATGAGAGAGTAGCTGTTACACATTTGGACGGGCACATATCACTCTAATTTCCCTGCAGGAAGAAGAATTAATCAAAGTCTCAGGCACCCGTCAGGAACCAGTATGGGTCCTGAAACAAAATTTTGGACTTGTGGTCAGCTCACAAAAAAACGAGATGAAAAATGGAGCTCAGGGGCACAGCAATTCACAAACGGGCAGAGTAATGAACGAAAACTATCCTCCAAAAATCTATTGAGGGAAGGCAATGAGGCGGACTTGAAAGCGTTCCAGAATAGCAGGGAACAGATTTCAAGAGGTACATTGGAATCGCCTTTAAAGCACAGGAAGAGGGGCACAACTTCGACAATGATGCAGTTGGCCAAAAAGGGCATATGCGTTTTCTCCTGAATATATTCAGGAGAAAACGCATATGCCCTTTTTGACCAAGCAAGCAATCGGGCAATGCAACTCTGTACTACAAAGCAGTATCACTTCCCAACAGACAAAAGGGACATCCGCAAAATGTGTAAAAACTAGAAAGGCAACACAGGCCCTGGAGAACAGGGAGCCTAGTTATGCTGATGGGCGGGATGTAAATTGCCAACTGCCTCTCTGGAGCAGTGCATTGTGTTCCCTAAAACAAGTAAACAACAGAGCTACAGAGCCAAGTGCACTTCCAGTCTAGGGAATATACCGTGGGAAAACTGAAAATCAATAAGACAGAGCCACCCTAAAATTTAGGGCTGCACTACTTACAAGAACCTCAACTTGGGTACACCTGAAATATCCCAGTAAAGACAATAATGCTTCAAGAAATTGTGGTACTTACGTACGATGGAATATCCCTCTGCCATGAAATCAATATCATAAGGCGAGTAGCAGCAAAATTAATGGAATCAGGTACGATGATTCTAAGTGAAATAAGTCACAGAGAAAAAGAAACTTATCATAAGATATCACTTATGAAGGTCCTGTAAACATGGCTACACATGAACTGAGTTAGGAAAGAGAACAGAGTCTCACATTTAGAAAACAATCTTCTGCCTGCTTAAGGGGGAAGGAGTGGTTGGGTGATGCATAAAACCAGAGTTTGATATTAGTACATGTACCGTTCCAAAACCAACTACGAAAGAGACAAGCCCTACACCTTACTCAGTGAAAATGACTCAAAACCTCCTATTTCCCACAGAGGAGTATATCTGACTAGTAAGATTATTAAAACCTATGTATTGATATGTCTCCATAAGGGAATCAAGTGTTTCTAGACTGGCATAAACATGGCAGTGAGAATCAGCTCAAACCCACTATGAAAAGGAATTTCAAAAACAAAACAAAAAAACAGGGAAATTCTTGACAATTCCTTCAGGTGCTCTGATGAAACCTGGAATAACCCTACCTACAATGACAGCTGTAGGTGGCATAAGGTTGGACACTTGGGACTGAGAGGATTGGTGAGATCCGGTGAGCAACTGCAGACCATTTAAATCTATAATGTGTGGCACACATTGCAATGGTCCCAACTCTCCAAGTTGAATGGAATATTACTACAGCTATAACATGTACAGGAAACCTAGAGCATGGACACACTGTGAATACGAAAGGTTTCTGAAACTCAACAAATTGTCCCTCTCCTGGTGCTCTGGTTTGAATTTCCAACTGCTTTACTATCAATCTCCCAACTTGGAGAGACAGACCCTTTAACCTCCTGGTTAGCACAGGTTGCCAATTTGGCAGAGGATGAAAGGGAAGAGGGAGAACCAATGAGAGAGTAGCTGTTAGGCATTTAGATGGGCACATGACACTCTAATTTCCCGGCAGGAAGAAGAATTAACCAAAGTCTCAGCCACCCACCGGGAAACATTATAGGTCCTGAAGCAAAATTTTGGACTTGTGGTCAGCTCACAAAAAACGAGTTGAAAAATGGAACTCAGGGGCACAACAGTTCACAAACTTGCAGAGTAAAAAAGGACAACTATCATCCTAAAATCTGTTGAGGGAAGGCAACGAGGCATACTTGAAAGCGAACCAGAATTGCAGGAAACAGATTTCAAGAGGTACATTGGAATCGCCTTTAAAGCACAGGAAGAGGGGCACAACTTCGACAATGATGCACTTGGCCAAACAGGGCGTATGTGTTTTCTCCTGAATATATTCAGCAGAAAACGCATACACCCTTTATGGCCAAGCAAGCAAGCGGGCAATGCAAATCTGCACTACAAAGAAGTATCACTACCCACCAGTCAAATCGGACATCACACATTGTGTAAAAACCAGAAAGGCAAGACATGCCCTGGAGAACAGGGAGCCTAGTTATGCTGATGGACAGGATGTAAATTGCCAACTGCATCTCTGGAGGAGTGCATTGTGTTCACTAAATAAGTAAAAAACAGAGCTACAGAGCCAAGGGCACTTCCAGTCTATGGAATATATCTTTGGAGAAATGAAAATCAATAAGACAGAGCCACCCCAAAATTTAGGGCTGCTCTGATTACAAGAACCTCAACTTGGGTACACCTTAAATATCTCAGGAAACACAAAAATGGTTCAAGAAATTGTGATAATTATGTACGATGGAATATCCCTCAGCCATGAAATCAATGTCATAAGGCCAGTAGCAGCAAAATGAGTGGACCAGGTACGATGATTCTAAGTGAAATAAGTCACAGAGAAAAAGAAAGTTATCATAAGATATCACTTATGAATGTCCTGTAAAGATGGCTACACATGAACTTAGTTAGGAAAGAGAACAGAGGAACGAATCATATCATAAGATATGACTCATAGCGGGAATGTACACATGGCTACACATGAACTGAATTACAAACACAACAGAGTCACACATTTAGAAAACAATCTTCTACCTCCTTATTGGGAAAGGCGAGGTGGGGTAATGCATAAAACCACAGTTTTGAATTAGCACAGATACCGTTACATAAACCAAGTATGTAATAGACAACAACTACTCCCAGCACAATGAACTGGACTCAACAACCCCTATTCATTGCAGAGGAATATATCTGACTTTAAGAATTTTAAAACATATGTATTCTCATGTCTCCATAAAGGGATCATGTGTGTGTATAACGGCATGAACACTGCAGTGAAATTCAGCTAAACCCCCTTATAAAAATAAATTTCAAAAGCAAAATGCAAAAACAGCGAAACAGAGAGAAATTCTTAAAAATTACGTTCAGGGCCTGTGATGCAACCTGGATTGACCACCTTTACACCCACCGCTGGATGAGACATAAGACTGGACACTTGGAGCTGACAAGATTGCTGAGGTTGTGTGAGCAAAAGAACACCACTTAGAGCAATACTGTGTGCTACCGATTCTAGTGGTCCCAACTCTCCAGGTTTAAGGGAATCTTCCTACAGTTAAAACATGCATGGGAAACCCAGTGGATGGTACACTGTGTAATTGGGAAAGTTTTCTAAAAGGTACCTCATTTTTCCTTTCGTCGTGCTCGGCTTCGCCATTCCATCTGCATTACTGAAAATCTCCCCACTTGGAGTTTCAGCGGCTTTACCCTCCTGTTATGCACAGTTTGCAAATTGTGCAGAGGATGAACAGGAAGAGTGGAAACAAATGAGAGATTAGCTGTAGGTGTTTGCATGGGCACATGTCTCTCTATTTGCACCTCAGGAAGAAGAATTAACCAAAGGCTCAGCCTGCAGTCCCGGAACCAGACTAGGGCCTAAAGCCATCCTGCAGTATTGCAGCCAGCTCACAAATAGGCGATTTGAAAAATGGAAATCAAGGGCACAGCAATTCACAAACTTGCAGAGTTATAAGGGACAGCTATCATCCAGAAATATATTGAGGTAAGGCAGTGAAGAGGATTTGAATGCAAGGCAGTATTGAAGGAAACAGATTTCAAGAGGTAGATTGGAGTCGTCTTTAAAGCACATGAAAAGCGACAGAACTTCGACAATGTTGTCCTTGGCCAAAAAGGGAGTATGTGTATTTTCTTGAATATATTCGGGAAAAAATGCATACGCCCTTTTTGGCCAAGCAAGCCATCAGGCATTGCAAATCCACACTACATAGAAGTGTCACTTACCTCCGGTCAAAAGGGCCATCCGCAAATAGTGTAAAAACCACAAATACAAGACAGGCCATGGAGAAAAGGGAGCCTGGTTACCCCGATGGGCAAAATGTAAATTGTCAACAGCCTCTCTGGAGAACTGTATGTTGTTTTCTAAAACAAGGTACAGAGCATAGCACACTTCCACTCATGGGCGTGTATTTTGGGAAAACTAAAAATCCACAACACACAGCCACCCCAAAGTTTAGGGCTGCTCTGTTTACAGGGACCTCAACTTCGGTACACTTTAAATATCGCAGGAAAGGAAAAAAATAATGGATAAAGATGTTGTGGTACTTATATACAATGGAATGCCACTCAGACATAAAATCAATGTCATAAGGCCAATAGCAGCATAATGAGTGGCTTTAGGTACGATGATGCTAATTGAAATGAGCCACAAAGAAAAAGAAACTTATTGTAATATATCACTTATAGAGGGAATGTAAACATGGCTACACATGAACTGAATTTCAAAAGAGAACAGAGTTACACATTTAGAAAACACACTTATGCCTCCTTAAGGGGAAAGGTGACGTGGGGTGATGCGTAAAACCAGAGTTTGAAATTAGCACAGATACCATTCCATATACCAAATATCTAATAGACAAGAACTACTCCTTTCTCAATGAACTGGACACAAAACACCCTATTCACTTAAGAGGAAGATATCTGAGTGGTAAAAATCTTGAAACCTATGTATTTATATGTCTCCATAATGGAATCAAGTGTATGTAGATTGGCATAAACACAGTTCAATGGAACAGGACAGAAAGCCCAGAGATAAACCTACATACCTATGGCTATCTCATCTATGACAAAGGAGCTAAGGATATACAATGGAGAAAAGACAGTCTCTTCAGTAATTGGTGCTGGGAAAACTGGACCCCTACGCATAAAAGAATGAAATTAGAACACTCCATAACACCATACAAAAAAATAAACTCTAAATTGATTAGAGATCTAAATATAAGACCAGACACTATAAAACACTTAGAGGAAACCATAGGCAGAACACTCTATGACATAAATCACAGCAAGATCCTTTTTGAGCCACCTCCTAGAGAAATGGAAATAAAAACAGAAATCAACAAATGGGACCTAATGAAACTTAAAAGCTTTTACACAGTACAGGAAAACATAAACAAGATGCAAAAACAACACTCAGAATGGGAGAATATATTTTCAAATGAAGCAATTGACAAAGGATTAATCTCCAAACTTTACAAGAACCACATGTAGCTCAATATCACAAAAGCAAACAACCCAATCCAAAAACGGGCAGAAGACCTAAATAGACATTTCTCCAAAGAAGATATACAGATTACCAAGAAACACATGAAAGGATGCTGAACATCACTAATCATTAGAGAAATGCAAATCAAAACTACTGTGAGGTATCACCTCACAGCAGTCAGAGTGGCAATCATCAAAAAAATCTACAAAACAATAAATGCTGGAGAGGCCTTTATTGGAGAAAAGGGAACACACTTGCACTGGGGGTGGGAATGTAAATTGATATGGCCACTAGGGAGAACAGTACGGAGGTTCCTTTAAATAACTAACAATAGAAGTACCAAACGACACAACAATCCAACTACTGGGCATTTGCCTTGCGAAAACCATAATTCAAAAAGAGTTATGTACAAAAATGTTCATTTCAGCTCTATTTACAATAGCCAGGACATGGAAGCAACCTAAGTGTCCATTGACAGATGAATGGATAAAGAAGATCTGGCACATATATACAATGGAATATTACTCAGCCATAAAAAGAAGCAAAACTGAGTTATTTGTACTGAGGTGGATGGACTTAGAATCTGTCCTACACAGTGAAGTAAGTCAGAAAGGGAAAAACAAATACTGTATGTTAACAGTGATATATGGAATCTAATGAAGGAAAAAAAAAGATTTTGAAGAACTTAGTGGCAGGACAGGATTAAGTCACAGAAGTAGAGAAAGGACTTGAGGACACCGGAAGGGGGATGCGTAAGATGGGAGGAAGTGAGAGAATGGCATGGACATAAATACATTACCAAATGTAACACAGATAGCTACTGGGATGCAACCACACAGAAGAGGGTGATCAGCTCGGTGCTTTGTGACCACCTAAAGGTGTGGGATATTGAGTGTGGGAGGGAGATGCAAGAGGGAGGGGATCTGGTGGCATTTGTATATGTATAGCTGATTCACTTTGTTATACAGCAGAAACTAACACTCCATTGTAAAGCAATTATACTCCAATAAAGGTGTAAAAGGAAAAAAAAAAAAAAAGAAAGCCCATGGATAAACCTACACACCTATGGTCAACTAATCTATGACAAAGGAGGCAAGACTATACAATGGAGATAAGACAGTCTCTTCAATCAGTGGTGCTGGGAAATATGGACAGCTATAGGTAAAAGAATGAAATTAGAACACTCCCCAACACCATACATAAAAATATATTCAAAATGGATTAGAGACCTTAATGTAAGACTGGACAGTATAAAACTCTGAGAGGAAAACTTACGAAGAATACTCTGACGTAAATCACAGCAAGATCTTTTTTGATCCACCTCCTATACTAATGAAATAAGAAAGAAAACTAAACAGCTGGGACCTAATGAAACGTAAAAGCTTTTGCAAAGCAAAGGAAACTACAAACAAGACGAAAAGACAACCTTCAGAATGGCAGAAAATATTTGCAAACGAATCAATGGACAAATGCTTTATCTCCAATATATATAAACAGCTCATGCAGCTCAATATTAATAAAACAAACAACCCAATACAAAAATGGAAGAAGATCTAAATAAACATTTATTCCAAGAAGACATAGAGATGGCCAAGACACACATGAAAATCTGCTCAACATCTCTAATTATTAGAGAAATGGAAATTGAAACTACAATGAGGTATCACGTCACACCTGTTAGAATGGGCATCAACAGAAAATCTACAAACAACAAATGCTGGAGAGGGTGTGGAGAAAAGGAACCTTCTTCCACTATTGTTGGGAATGTAAATCGATACAATCTCTATGGAGAACAGTATGGAGGTTCCTTTAAAAACTAAAAATAGATTTACCATATAATCCAGCAATCCCACTAATGGGCATATACCCTGAGAAAACCATAAATCAAAAAGACACATTCACCACAATGTTCATTGCAGCACTATTTACAATAGCCAGGTAATGAAAGCAACCTAAGTGCCCACAGACAGACGAATGGATAAAGATGTGGTACATATATACAATGGAATATTACTCAGCCATACATAGGAATGAAATTGGGTCATTTGTAGAGACCTTGATGGATCTAGAGACTGTCATACAGAGTGAAGTAAGTCAGAAAGAGAAAAACAAATATTGGATATTAATGCATATATGTGGAACCTAGAAAAATGGTACAGGTGAAACGGTTTGCAGGGCAGAGATAGAGACACAGATGTAGAGAACAAACATATGGACACCAAGGGGGGAATGCCATGTGAGGGTGGTGGTGGGATGAATTGGGAGACTGGGATTCACATGTGCACACTTATATGTATAAAATAGATATCCAATATAACCTGCTGTATAAAAGAAATAAATAAATTTTAAAAAAATTAAAAATAAATAAATAACATTTAATAAAAAAAACAGAAAAAAGTTTTTCCCTTCATATAGACCTCTTTATATTAATGCATTATTTCCATGTTTATATCTGTAAATTAAAAAATAGAGGAATAAATAAAATCTACTTGAAACAAAAAGAAAAAAAGAAAAAAAAAAAAAAAACAGAACCTACCAGTTATACAGAGGAAAAGTGAATCAGGGCACTTGCTCCAGTGGTAAAAATTCTTATGTTGGTCAGAGGTGGGAAATCGTCTCCCATGCAGTCAGCAGTGCTCCCCCCCACAAGGAGCATCCTCATTGCAAAGCTGGGGGACTGTGTCGAGGCGTCTGTGAGTAAATGTGAGCTGAGCCCCAGTCCTGCTGCAGCTGAACTCTTCCCACCCTTTCCAGGTAAAACAACTGAATATGTACAAGAACTTGCAAGCCTAGAGGAAGGGCTGTGGAGTCACACATAGATAGCACGCAGGCCGACTTGGTGCCTGCAGGCCAGCCAGGATGGTCCTGGCTCCAGATGCTCTTCTGGAAGCTTTCCATTTCCCTGCCTGAGATACCCCTCCTGCCACGGCCCCCACTGCTTTTTCACTTCCTCACCTCTGCCTGGGGAGAAATTCCAGCGGCAGGTATGGGTGACACATCCTCTTCTTTAGCAGGTGGCAGCCTGGCAACTCCTGCAGAATGTCCATCAGAGCCCACCTCATACTGGGCCACCCACAAAGCCACGGCCCCTCACTCCCTCCCATGACCCCAGCCCCGGAACTGCTGATGGGGCAGAGAATATGGCGCCAGGCACAGCAACAGGGGCTCTTGCTGACTGGAGAGGTGTTTATATTGATCTAAACCCAGGCACACCTGGGGAGGGCTGGCAGGCAGTGTCAGGCTGCCCAAATCAGCCAATCCTCACCCCTCAGGGGCTCACAGTTGCAGAAAATGAAACTTGCTAAACGGGCCAAACCCAAGGAACAGGTGTGGGCTCCTGAGAGTCAGGATAGAAAAGGGGCTGCAGCTGCGGCTTTTTTCTTATCATTTTATCTGGTCTATGAGTGGAAAACAACTTCAAGAAGACCCTATCCTAATGAGAGGAACCCAGGAGTCAGGGAGAGGAGTGATGGTGGTTGGAGACAGAGGCCTGGTGCCCTGGCTGCAGTGGAAGTGTCTGGAAGTCCGGGCAGAGAGAGGATGCACAGAGTAATACCCAGGGTCACAGAACTGTCAGAGCTGCTGTTTGTTATTTCAAGTCCTGCTCTGAGGTGTTCTGTGTCAGCTGTGAGCGAGAGGTGAGCTGGGTGTTCTCTGCAAGGTGGGCTATGTGCACAGTTCCTATATGTCCAGCCCTGCTGCGGTACAGGCCCAGGGGAGCTGTCTATCCTGGGAAGGGCCTGACTAGGAGAGCCCCATGGGCTGCTGGTAGCTGGACAAGTGAGCTCCATACCATGGGAGGGACGAACACGAGAGCCCCGTGGGCTGTGGGGTGGGCAGCGCAGCCCAGGTGAGCTCCATATCCTGGTATTGGCCTGACCACGAGAGCCCCATGGGCTGCTGGAAACCTGGTAAAGGATATCAGGACAGTCAGTGAAGCCACCGAGGATATACATCCAGTAGCTCCTATTTCCTACACCCTGCTGGTCATTCTAACATCCACCAGGCCATGGCATTCAGTATTAGACTTCAATGATGCCTTCTTCTGTATTCCATTCATCTCAGAGTCACAAGAACTTTTGGCTTGTGAGTGGCAGGACACAACATGCAACGAAAGCAATAATGCTGGGCCGTCCTGCCCCAATGGTTAAAAAATCCCCACACCATCATTGAGGAAATGTCCTCTAAAGACCTCAAAGTTCTACCTCTGTAAAAGGGAACCCTCCTTCAATATGCAGATGACATTCTGATCGCCAGGCCTACTAAAGACACCTCTGAACTACCTAGCCAAGAAATGATAGAATGTGTCCAAGGAAAAGGCTCAAATATCCCAGGCTAAGGTGACATGCCTGGGCTTCATTCTCACAGATAATCGGAGAAACGCCTCCCAGGATAGGGAAGAAGCCATTTGCAGCCTTACCTCTTCTAAAACTAGAAGACAGCTTAGGGGTTCCTGGGGAGTCCAAGGTTTTATGCATCTGGATCCCTAACTACAGTCTAATACCTGGGCCTCTACATGAAACACTGACATGAAATGATGATGATCCTTTTCAATAGAATCCAGAAGCAGACTTTCAAGAATGGAAAGAGCAGTCAATTCAGGCCCTTGCCAAGGAACTCCCTAATTTAGCTAAACCCTTTGACCTTTGCATACCCAGTCAAGGTTAATCACCCTTGGAGCCTTAGTGCAAAAACTGGGACCACTTGAAATGGAGCAACACAAGAATGTCCTTCAGGTATGATAAACTATGGTCACCAAGGGCTTTGCCCACCGCCCCATCAGGCCAGGATACTGGGGTATCTAAAAAGCTGGAAATCAGCAGCCTGCAAGGCCAGCTCCCCCCTAAGGGAAAAGGAACCCACGTGGTGATCCTAACCACCCATCATGCCCTGAAGTTGCAGGGGTCGCTGTGCGGACACACTGACCTCGAGTGAGGAGGCCCTCCAACTCCAACCTCCAGAGAGACAAACGGGGGCAATGGGCCCCCAAGATGACTCGTGTTACAATCACTTGACCTGGAGTTTCTCTCAGAAAACAAGTCTGTGCCCCGAAAGAGCAGACTACTGCTTGCAGGACTTACTGCACCCAGACGGGAGCTAACAAGCTTGGCGGAGGAAAAGTATATCATGATTTCACCATAGAAAACCCTACAGACACCGCGGTGATGGAGGCCAATATGACCGGCTGGACTGCTGGTTACTTCAAAAGGCCGTTGACTCAGTGGACGTCATGGTCCTGGATCACCACTGACCCTGGACTGTCTGGGATTTGAGCGGGCAGGGCACTGACACATGGTGCTGTTTGTACATTAATTCAGGGACCTAATTAAAGAAAGCACAGACTACTGGTCAGAGCATCTAGGCTGGCAAATTCGTCAGCCTAAGGTCACCGAACAAATGTGGGGTGGGGTGAAACCTGCCACAGCAGCATCTCTGTGCATCTCTTTCCTGGACCCTTAAAGGTCATTAGAATCTATAACACTTCCAATGCTGGTGCTCAGGTGGACGAGCAGTGAGGCAGTAGGCCTTGGGACAATCAACCTCACCTGGAGGCTCCTGGGGAGAAGTTTTGCCCCTCCCACCGTGTATGAGGGCTCCCACCTCAGCATGAGGCAGTTACAAAAGAGGGGTCTTCACCCTCAGCACCCCAAGAATGAGGAACGGTACAAAAAGCAGAGGAGGTGTTCGTCTCCGGCAACGTTCATTAAAAATACCTGGGAGATAAAAAGAGAATCTGGGCAATAAAATAAAGTCTAACCTGTTTTTCCTTTGTGCTTTGTCTAATTTCAGGTGCTCCTAGAGTTCCGCATGCAGAGGTCCCACACCCGGCACTTCAGACCCGATTTCCTAGTGCAGAATGGCAGGGTCGACACCTCAGCTAGCGGGGTCCCATGCAGACTCTGCGACATAGAGCCTGAGCTGCAGCCAACCCAGGCCTCGAGAGCTCCTTCCCCTCCCTCCTGCTGACACTGCCGGGATCCCTACACAGCAGCCCAGCCCACAGCCCACGGGGGAGTCCACGCTCTCACCTCTCCATTCTGTTTTCAAAATATAAAGTTTCCTTTGCTTCTGAACCAAACTCAGTCTTGATCTGTTGGCTCCAATGACACTGGACACGGGGACTCCTGTTGGGGTCCAATGTGGAGGATCAGTAATAGAAATTGAGAACATTGTAACTTCAATGAACAGATGTGTGAGCCAAACTGTAGTCATCCTACATCAGTGTATAAGGCTCGGGTAAAATAAGATGTTTCTAAGACTTACATCTGATATTTCCATCACTTTATTATAAGCAAGTTTAGTGAAGACGTCTGTCTTATTTGTCAGGTCAACATTAGGGAAATGAAGTGATTTATTCCCAAGGATGTACATCGAATACTCTTGGCTGAAGCTTCAATCTTGTTTTGAATGCTTTTCCATTGAAAATGATACCTCTCTTTCAGCTTCCCCATTTCTGAGAAGTATAAAATCTTATAATTTATTATTACCAAAGGGGAAAGGTAGGAGAAGGCATAAATTTACAGTTTGGGATTAACACATACACACTGCTCGGTATAAAACAGATCATCAACAAGGAACTATTGTATAGCACAGGGAACTACACTGAATATTTTGCAATAACCTATAAGGGGAAATAATCTGAAAAAGAATAGATATTTTTATTGACATCATCTATCAATGACAGATAAAATGTAACCTAAGCAAGGCCGATGGTAAGCACTTCTGACTCTGAAGATTTCAATCATCTAAAGTTTGGACTCTGCCTATTTCCCAAGGCCCTTAAAGGACATATATGTAGCCGTAGCTTAAAAATTCCCCAGTTTGGGGTTCAGGGAGGCACTGATTTGGAAAAATCCCTTGTGTTCTCCTTACATGCACGGGACCATTCCTATGGATACGACATGCCTTTCACACCTAGAGGATGGTACACCGTTTGATCGGAAACAGTTTGGAAAAGGCACCTCATCTCCTCATCGCCTGGTGCTCGGGTTCACCCCTCCAGCACCTTTCCTAACAATCTCCTCACTTGGGGATATCAGCATCGTCCACATCCTGTTGCACACAGATGGGAATTTGTACAGAGGATGAAGCGGAAGGATGAGAAAAATTTAGAGACAAGTCCTAGGTGTTCGGACAGGCACATGCCACTGTAATTTCCAATCCGCAAGACAAATTCATCAAAGGCTACAATTGCCCACGGAAACAGAATAGTGCTAGAGGAAATCCCGCTGTTTTGTGTCCAGTTTCCAAAAACACAAGTTGAAAAATGGAACTCAGGGGGACTAAAATTCATGAAACTGCAGAGTTGAAAATATCTATCGTCAAAAAATGTCTTGAGGTAAGTCACAGAAAAGGACTTGTAAGCAAGGGAGAGTGGTGGGAAACAGATTTGAAGAGGTGGAAAGGACTCCCCATTAAAGCAAAAGAAAAGGGGCTGAACATCGCCAATGATGCAGTTGGCCAAAAAGGGCGTATGCATTTTTTCTGAATATATTCATGTAAAGGCCATACACACTTTTTATCCAACCAAACAGGTGGGCACTGGAAATCAATACTACAAAATGTATCACTTCACATCAGTCAGATGGTCCATCCACATAAAGTGTAAACACCCGAAATGCAGGACAGGGTGAGGAGAAAAGGGAGCCCTGTGAGGCTGATAATGGAAATGTAATTTGCCAACGACCACTCTGGAGAAGTGTATTATGTTTGCTAAAACGTCTAAAAAATGAGCTACAGAGCATAGGGCACTTGCACTCATGGGCGTATACCTTGGGGAAAACAAAAATCGACAGAAAACAGGCACCCCAACGTTTACCACCTCTCTGTTAAAAAGGGCCTCAACTTGGATATAAAATAAATGTCCCTGGAAGGATAAAATGGATAAAAGAGATGGGGTACTTATGTAGAGTGTTATATTACTCACCCAGAAATGAATGAAATAAGGCCAGTTGTAACAACTCTGTAGGAGATACATACGATCATTCTAAGTGACGTATGTCAGAAAGAAAAAGACACATATCATAAGATGTCACTTAAAGGTGGAATCAAAAATGTCTACACATGAAATAAATTACAAAACAGACACAGTCAAATATGTAGAAAATAGACATAAGGCTGCTAAATGGGAAAGGTGGGGAAGGGTGAGGTATTATCCAGGAGTTTGAAATTAGCAAAGATACAATTCCAAGTACCAAACTGAATAACGGACAAGGCCTACACGGTACCTCAAAGAACTGCACTCAGCCCACTCAAGTCACTGGAAAATAATACATATGACTGGTAAGCATCTGAAAAAGAATTTATTGTTGTATCACAGTACATGAATCAAGTGGATGTACAGCAGCAAAAAACAGCTTTGAAAATCAGCTGAAACCAATATAAAAATAAATTTAAAAATATTTAGAAAAACAGTGAGACAGACAAAAATTCTTACAACATTTGTTGAAGGGCTATGATGTAACATGGATTGAACACATGTAGACCCACAGCAGGATGATATATAAGGCTGGAAGCTATGCACGCTAAGAGATGTTAGAGAGGCTGGGTGAGGAAATGCAGACCTTTTAAAGTAATACTGCCTGGTACCCATTCCATGGTTCCCAAATCTGCAGGTTCAAGGGAATCTTCTGACAGCGAAAACATGCCTGGAAAACCAAGATGAACGTACACCGTGTGCTCAGGAAAGGTGTTTGAAATGCACCTCATTTTTGATCTCCTGGTGCTGGGGTTCGCCATTCCAGCCACATTACTAACAATCTCCCCACTAGGAGAATCAGCACCTTTAACCTCCTGTTTCACACAGTTTGCAATTTGTGCAGAGGATAAACGGGAAGAGGGGGAAACATTGAGAGACTAGCTGTAGGAATTTTGAAAGGCACATGTCACTCTAATTTCCCATTAGGAAGAAGAATTAACCAAAGGCTCAGCCTGCCTCCCCAGAACCAGAATAGGGCCGAAAGCAATACAATGGTTTGGCGGCCGGCTCACAAAAAATGCGAGTTGAAAAATGGAGCTCAGGAGCAGACAACTCAAAGACCTGCAATGATATAAATGTAACCAACGTCCAAAAATACATTCAGGTAAGGCAACGAAGAGGATCTGAATGAGAGGCAGAATTGCAGGAAACAGATTTCAAAAGGCAGATTGTACTCACAGTTAAAGCATATGAAAAGCAGCAGAATTTCTAAAATGATGCAGTTGGGCAAAAGGGTGTATGCGTTTGTTTTTCGTGAATATCTTCAGGAAAAAAACACATACAGAGTTTTTGGTCAACCAAGCAAGCGGGAAATGCAAATCCACACAACAAAGAAGTCTCAATTTCCACTGCTCAGAAAGGCCATCCAAAAAATGTGTACAAACCAGAAATGCAGGAGAGGCCATGTAGAACAGGGAGCCTCGTCACGCTGATGGGTGGCGTATAAATATCCAAGAGCCACTCTGAAGAAGTGTATGCTGTTTCCTAAAACATCTAAAATACAAAGCCCCCGAGCAAAGGGGACTTCAACTCATGGGCATATGACTTGGGAAGACTAAATATCAACAAGACACAGGCACCCCAAAATTTAGGGCTGCTCTGCATACAAGAACCTCCACTTCGGTACACATAAAATATCCCACGATAAAGAGAAATGCATAAAGAAATTGTGGTAATTTTGTACAACGGAATATCACTCAGACGTGATATCAATGCCATAAGACCAGTAGCAGCATAATGAGTGGATTAAGGTACGATGATTCTAAGTGCAATAAGTCACACAGAAAAATAACCTAATCATAAGATATCACTTATAGAGGTAATGTAAACATCACAACACATGAACTGAATTAGGAAAGAGAACAGAGTCTCACATTTAGAAAACACTCTTATGCCTGCTTAAGGGGAAAGTAGAGGTGGGGTGATGCATAAAACCAGAGTTTGATATTAGCACAGGTACCATTCCATAAACCAAATACAGAATAGACAAGACCTACACTTACCTCAGTGAACGGGACTCAACACCCCTATTCCCCGCAGAGGAATATATCTGACTAGTAAAAATCTTAAAACCTTTGTATTGATATGTCTCCGTAAGGGAATCAATTGTGTCTAGACCGGCATAAACACCTCCGTGAAAATCAGTTCAACCCCATTATAAAAATGAATTTCAAAAACAAAACAAAATAACAGCGAAATTCTTACACAATTCCTTCAGGGTTTCTGATGAAACCTGGAATGACCCTATCTGCAAAGACAGCTGGATGAGACATAAGGCTGGACACCGGGGAATGAGAGGACTGGTGAGATTGGGAGAGAAAATGCAGACCCTTTAAAGTAGTAATGCATGTCACCATTCCATGAGTCCCAAATCTCCAGGTAGAAGGGAATATCACTACAGTTATAACATGTATGGGAAACCTAGAGAATGAACACACTGTTTTGGCGAAAGGTTTCTAAAAGTCTCCTAATTTTTCCTCTCCTTGTGCTCCAGTTTGGCATTCCAACTGCTTTACTATCAATCTCCCAACTTTGGAGAGTCAACCCCTATAACCTCCTGGTTCGCACAGTTTGCTAATTGTGCAGAGGATGAAAGGGAAGAGGGAGAACCAATCAGAGAGTAGATGAAGGCATTTGGACGGGCACATGTCACTCTAATTTCCCGTTCAGGAAGAAGAATTAACCAAAGCCTCAGCCAACATCAGGGAACCAGTATAGCCACCCCTGGAACCAGTATAGGTCCTGAAGCAATATTGTGGATTTGCGGTCAGCTCACAAAAATGGGATTTCAAAATTGGAGCTCAGGGGCACAGAAATTCACAAACCTGCAGTTATAACGAACTACTCAATTCCAAAAATCTGTTGAGGAAAGGCAAAGAAGTGGACTTGAAAATGAGGCAGAATTGCACAAAATATATTTCAAGAGGTAAATTAGAATCGCCTTTAAAGCTCAGGAAAAGCATCACAACTTCAACAATGATGCACTTGGCCAAAAAGGGCATATGACTTTTCTCCTCAATATATTCAGGAGAAAACGCATACGCCCTTTTTGGCCAATCAAGCAAGCACACCATGCAAATCCACACTACAAAGAATTGTCACTTCCCACTGGTAAAAAGGGATATCCGAAAATCTGTAAAAACCACAAAGGCAAGAGAGAGATGACAAGGGCATGAAGCAATGTGATCCCAAGGGTCATGGAGGATTGTGAGGACAAGTGCATGGAGCATTGTGATGAAAAATGCATGGAGCATTTTCATGAGAGTGTTCAAGGGGCATTCTGATGACAAGTGTCAGGGAGCCTTGTGATGACAAGTGTATTGAGCATTGTGATGACAAATGCATGTTACATTTTGATGACAAGGGTCATGGAGCACTGTGATGACAAGCGTCATGGAGCATTGGGATTACAGGGGTCTTGGAGCATTGGGATGGCAAGGGCATGAATCCTTGTGATGACAAGTGTCATGGAGCGTTTTGATGAAAATTGTCCCGGATCATTGTGTTGTATGGTGTCATGGAGCGTTGTGATGACAGTGGTCATGGAGCATTGTGATGACTGGGGTCATGGAGCATTGTGATGACGGGTCATGGAGCATTGTGATCAGAAGTTCATGGAACACTGGGCTGACAATAATCATTGAGCATTGTGATGGCAGGGGTAATGGAGCATTGTGATGCCAATGGAATGGAGCATTGTGATGAAAATGTCCTGGAGCATTGTGAGGAGAAGACCATGGAGCCTTGTGATGACAAGTATCATGGTGCATTCTGATGAAAAGGGGCTTGGAGCATTGTGATTACATGGGTCTAGGAGCATTGAGATGAATAGAACATGGATGATTGTGATGAAAAAGCATGGAGCCTTGTTATGAGAGGGTTCAAGTAGCATACTGACGACAAGTGTCAGGTTGCATTGTGATGACAAGCGTATAGAGCATTGTGATAACAAAGTTCATGGAGCATTGTGATGAGAAGACCATGGATAATTGTGATGACGAGCGTCATGGGGAGTTGTGATGACAAGTGTTATGGAACATTGTGAACAAAAGGGTTTGGAGCATCGTGATGACAGAGGATATGGAGCATTTTGATTTCATTGTGATGACAACAGCATGAATCATTATGATGATGCGCATGGTTCATTGTGATGACAGAGTTCATAGAGCATTGAGATGAAAAGGGGCATGGAGCATTGTGATTACAGGTGTCTTGGAGCATTGTGATGAAAAGGGCATGGAGCACTGAGATGAGAAGGCCATGGAGCTGTCTGATGACATGCGTCATGGAGCTTTGTGATGGCAAGAGCATGGAGCATTGTTATTACAGGGGTCTTGGAGCATTGTGATGACAAGGGTCATGGAGCCTTGTGATGACAAGGCCGTGCAACACTGTCATGACAGAGGTGAGGGAGTATTGTAATGACTAGTGACGAAACATTTTGATATCAGTGGTGAAAGAGCATTTTGATGAGAAGTGCATGGAGCTTTTTGATGACAAGGTTTATGGAGCATTGTGATGACAAAGTTGTGGAACATTGTGATGACAAGCGCATGGCACATTGTGAAGACATGGGTCATGGAGCATTGTTCTGACAATTGCATGGAGCTTTGTGAAGACAAGGGTCATGGAGCACTCTGCTGACAAAGGCATGGAGCATTGTGATGACAAGGGTCACAGAGCATTGTGATGAAAAGTTCAGGGAGAATTATGGAGACAAAGTTCACAGAGCCCTGTGATGACGAGTGCATGGACCACTGTGATGACAAAGGTCATGAAGCATTGTGATGACTGGAGTCACGGAGCATTGTCATAACAAGGGCATGGAGCATTGTGATGACAGGGGCATGGAGCATTGGTCTGATAAGTTTCATGGATTATTGTGATGATAGTGGGAATAGCACATTGTGATGACTAGGGCATGGAGGATTGTTATGACCAGGTCATGGAGTATTTTGAAGATAGGTGTCAGGGAGCATTGTGATGACATATGTCATGGTGCATTGTGATGAAAATGGCATAGAGCATTGTGAAGCCAAGTGTCATGGAGGATTTTGATGACAAAGGTAATGGAGCATTGTGATGACAAGGGCTTGGAGCATTGTGATGACAATGGTCATGGAGCATTGTGATGACAAGGGCCATTGAGAATTTGGATGACAAGGTCGGGAGGAATTGTGATGACAAGCATATGGAGCTTGCTATGACAGGGGCCATGGAGCATTGCGATGACAAGTGCATGGAGAATTGTGATGACAAGAGCATGTAACATTGAGATGAGAAGTGTCATGGAGCATTGTGATGGCAAGACCGTTTAGCACTGTGATGAGAAGACCATGGAAAATTGTGAGGATGAGCGTCATGGAGCACTGTAATGACAAGGGGCGTGGAGCATTGTGATGACAGGTGTCATGGAGCATTGTGATAACAGGGGTCATGGAGCATTGTGATGAAAAGGGTTATGGAACATTCTGATGACAAGCTTGTGGAGTATTGTGATGACAATGGCATGGAACATTGTGATGAAAAGGGCATGGAGCATTGTGATGAAAAAGGCATAGAGCCTTTTAATGACAGGGTTCCAGGAGCATTGTGACGACAAGTGTCAGGGAACATTGTGATGACAAGTGTATTGAGCATTGTGATGACAAAGTGCATGGAGCATTGTGAAGACACTGGCATGGAGTATTGTGATGACAGGCATCATGGAGCGTTGTGATGACAAGTGTTGTGGAAAAATGTGATCACAAGGGTTTGGAGCATTGAGATGACAGAGGTCATGGATCATTTTGATTTCAAGGAGCATGGAGCATTGTGATGACAGGGGTCATGGAGCATTGTGATGAGAAGATCATAGAACATTGGGCTGAAAATATTCATGGAGTATTGTGATTACAGGTGTCTTCGAGCATTGTGATGAAAAGGGCATGGAGCCTTGTCATGACAGTGTTCAAGGAGCATACTGACGACAAGTGTCAGGGAGCATTGTGATGACAAGTGTATTGAGCATTGTGATAACAAAGTTCATGGAGCATTGTGCTGAGAAGACCATGGATAACTGTGATGAGGAGCGTCATGGGGCATTGTGATGACAAGGGCAAGGAACACGGTGATACATGGATCATGGAGGATTGTAATGACAAGGGCATGGAGCACTGTGATGAGAAGAGCATCGAGCACTGTGATGACAAGCGTCATGGAGCTTTGTGATGACAAGGGCATGAAGCAATGTGATGAAAGTGTTCATGGAGCATTGTGATGACAATGGCATGGAGCATTGTGATGACAAGGTCCTGGAGCACTCTGATGAGAAGACCATGGAGCCTTGTGATGAGAAGTCTCATGGAGCATTCTGATGAAAAGGGGCATGGAGCATTGTGATTACAGGGGTCTTGGAGCATTGTGATTACAAGGGCATGGAGCATTGTGATGAAAAAGGCATGGAGCCTTGCCATGACAGGGTTCAAGGAGCATACTGATGGCAAGAGTTAGGGAGCATTGTGATGACAAGTGTATTGAGCATTGTGATGACAAATATTATGGAGCATTGTGATGAGAAGACCATGGATAATTGTGATGATGAGCGTCATGGGGCGTTGAGATGACAAGTGTTATGGAACATTGTGATCACAAGGGTTTGGAGCATTGTTATGACAGAGGTCATGGAGCATTTTGATTTCATTGTGATGACAATAGCATGAAGCATTATGATGATGGGCATGGTGCATTGTGATGACAGGGTTCATGGAGCATTGAGATGAAAAGGGACATGGAGCCTTGTGATTACAGGTGTCTTGGAGCATTGTGATGACAAGGTCATGGAGCATTGTGAATGAGAAGGCCATGGAGCATTCTGAAGACATGCGTCATGGAGCTTTGTGATGACAAGGGCATGGAGCATTTCTCTGAAAATTTTCATGGATTACTGTGATGAGAGTGGGCATGGAGCATTGTGATGACAAGGACACGGAACACTGTGATACATGGGTCATGGAGGATTGTAATGACAAGGTCATGGAGCATTGTGATGAGAAGGGCATTGAGCATTGTGATGACAAGCGTCATGGAGCTTTGTGATGACAAGGGCATGGAGCAATGCAATGATAGGCTTCATGAAGCATTGTGATGACAATGGCATGGAGCATTGTGATGCCATGGGTCATGGAGCTTTGTGATGACAAAGGTCATGGAGCATTTTGATGACAAGGGAGTGGTGCATTGTGATGATAACGGCATGTAGCATTGTGATGATAGGGGTCATGGAACATTGTGATGACAGGGGTGAGGGAGTATTGTGATGACTAGCGATGGAACATTGTGATATCAGTGGTGAGAGAGCATTTTCATGAGAAGTGCATGGAGCATTGTGATGACAATGTTTATGGAGCATTGTGATGACAAGGATATGGAACATTGTGATGACAACCGCCTGGCACATTGTGATCACATCGGTAATGGAGCATTGTGCTGACAAGCTCATGGAGCATTGTGATGACAAGTGTCATGGAACATTGTGCTGACAAAGGCATGGAGCATTGTGATGCCAAGGGTCACAGAGCATTGTGATGAAAAGTTCATGGAGCATTGTGGTGACAAAATTCACAGAGACTTGTGATGATGAGGGCATGGACCATTATGATGACAAAGACTTGAGGCATTGTGATGACTGGAGTCATGGAGCATTGTGATGACAGGTGTCATCGAGCATTGTGATGACAAGTGCATGGAGCATTGTGATGACAGGGGCATGGAGCCTCGGTCTGAAAAATTTCATGGAATATTGTGATGACAGTGGGCATTGCACATTGTGATGACAAGGGCATGGAGCACTATGAAGGAAAGGTCATGGAGTATTGTGAAGTCAGGTATCAGGGAGCATTGTGATGACAACGGCATGGAGCATTGTGATGACAAGTGTCATGGAGGATTGTGATGACAAAGGTAATGGAGCATTGTGATGACAATGGTCATGGAGCATTGTGATGAAAAGGGCATGGAGCATTGTGATGACAAGGGCTTTTGTGAATTTTGATGACAATTTCGTGAAGCACTGTGATGAAAAGCACATGGAGCTTGCTATGACAGGTGTCATGGAGCATTGTGATGACAAGTGCATGGAGAATGTGATTACAAGAGCATGTAACATTGTGATTTGAAGTGTCATGGAGCATTGTGATGGCAAGACAGTGGAGCATTGTGATGAGAAGACCATGGATAATTGTGATGACGAGCGTCATGGAGAACTGTAATGACAAGGGGCCTGGAGCATTGTGATGACAGGTGTCATGGAGCATTGTGATGAGAGGGGTCATGGAGCATTGTGATGACAAGGGTCATGGAGAATTCTGAAGACAAGCTTGTGGAGTATTGTGATGACAATTGCATGGAGCATTGTGATGAAAAGGGCATGGAGCATTGTGATGAAAATGGCATAGAGCCTTTTCATGACAGGGTTCGAGAAGCATTCTGATGACAATTGTCAGGGAGCATTGTGATGACAAGTGTATTGAGCATTGTGATGACGAAGGTCACGGAGCATTGTGATGACAAGGGCAAGGAGTATTGTGATGACAGGCATCATGGAGCATTGTGATGACAAGTGTTATGGAACAATGTGATCACAAGGGTTTGGAGCACTGTGGTGACAGAGGTCATGGAACATTTTGATATCAAGGAGCAAGGAGCATTGTGATGACAGGGGTCATGGAGCATTGTGATGAGAAGATCATGGAGCATTGAGCTGAAAATGTTCATGGAGTATTCTGATGAAAGGGGTCATGGAGCATTGTGATGACAAGGTCCTGGAGCATTGTGATGAGAAGACCATGGAGCCTTGTGATGAGAAGTCTCATGGAGCATTCTGATGAAAAGGGGCATGGAGCATTGTGATTACAGGGGTCTTGGAGCATTGTGATTACAAGGGCATGGAGCATTGTGAGAGATGTCCAAGGAGCATTCTGATGACATGCGTCATGGAGCTTTGTGATGACCAGGGCATGGAGCATTGTGATTACAGGGGTCTTGGAGCATTGTGATGAAATGGGCATGGTTCATTGTGATGAAAAAGGCATGGAGCCTTGTCATAACAGTGTTCAAGGAGCATACTGATGGCAAGAGTCAGGGAGCATTGTGATGACAAGTGTATTGAGCACTGTGATGACAAATGTTATGGAGCTTTGTGATGAGAAGACTATGGATAATTGTGATGAGGAGCGTAATGGGGCGTTGTGATGACAAGTGTTATGGAACACTGTGATCACAAGGGTTTGGAGCATTGTGATGACAGAGGTCATGGAGCATTTTGATTTCATTGTGATGACAATAGCATGAAGCATTATGATGATGGGCATGGTGCATTGTGATGACAGGGTTCATGGGGCATTGAGATGAAAAGGGGCATGGAGCATTGTGTTGACAAGGTACATGGAGCCTTGTGATGACAATGCTGTGGAATATTTTGATGGCAGGGGTCATGGAGCATTGCTATGACAGGGTTAATGGAGCATTGTGATGACAAGGGCATGGAGCATTGGTTTGAAATGTTTCATGGATTATTGTGATGACAGTGGGCATGGAGTATTGTGATGACAAGGGCAGGGAACACGGTGATACATGTGTCATTGAGGATTGTAATGACAAGGCATGGAGCATTGTGTTGAGAAAGGCATCGAGCATTGTGATGACAAGCGTCATGGAGCTTTGTGATGACAAGGGCAAGGAGGAATGTGATGAGAGTGTTCATGGAGCACTGTGATGACAATGGCATGGAGCATTGTGATGCCAAGGGTCATGGAGCTTGCTGATGCCAAAGGTCATGGAGCATTTTGATGACAAGTGTGTGGTGCATTGTGATGAGGAGGGCAGGGAGCATTGTGATGAAAGGGTCATGGAACAATTTGATGAAAAGTGTCAGGGAACATTTTGATGACAGGGGTTATGGAACATTGTGATGTCAGTGGTCATGGAGCATTGTGATGATAAGGGCATTGAGCATTTTGATGACAGGGGTCATGGAACATTGTGATGACAGGGGTGAGGGAGTATTGTGATGACTAGTGATGGAACATTGTGATATCAGTGGTGAGAGAGCATTTAGATGAGAAGTGCATGGAGCTTTGTGATGACAAGTTTGTGGAGCATTGTGATGACAAGTGCATGGCACATTGTGATGACATGTGTCTTGGAGCATTGTGCTGAGAAGCGCATGTAGGATTGTGATGACAAGGGTCATGGAGCATTGTGCTGACAAAGGCATGGAGCATTGTGATGACAAGTTTTACAGAGCATTGTCATGACGAGGGATTGGACCATTGTGATGACAAAGGTCATAAAGCATTGTGATGACTGGAGTCACGGAGCATTATGATGTGAGGGGTCATGGAGCATTGTGATTACAAGGGCATGGAACATTGTGATGAGAAGTGCATCGAGCATTGGTATCACAAGCGTCATGGAGCTTTGTGATGACAAGTGCATGGAGCAATTTGATGAGAGGGTTCATGGAGCATTGTGATGACAATGGCATGGAGCATTGTGATGCCAATGTTTATGGAGGTTTGTGGTGACAAATGTCACAGAGCCTTTTGATGACGAGGCTATGAACCATTGTGATGACAAAGGTCATGAATCATTGTGATGACTGGAGTCACGGAGCATTGTGATGACAGGGATCATGGTGCACTGTGATGACAAGTGTGTGGAGCATTGTGATGACAGGGGCATGGAGCATTGGTCTGACAAGTTTCATGGATTATTGTGATGACAGTGCGCATGGCGCACTGTGATGACAAGGGCATGGAGCATTGTGATGCCAAGGTCATGTAGAATTGTGAAGACAGGGGTCTGGGAGCATTGTGATGACATATGTCATGGTCCATTGTGATGACAATGGCAAGGAGCATTGTGATGCCAAGTGTCATGGAGGATTGTAATGACAAAGGTAATGTAGCATTGTGATGACAAGGGCTTGGAGCATTGTGATGACATGGGCCATTGAGAATTTTGATGACAAGGTCGTGAAGCATTGTGATGACAAGCGCATGGAGCTAGCTATGACAGGGGTCATGGAGCTTTGCGATGACAAGTGCATGGATAATTGTGATGAAAAATGCACGGAACATTGTGATGAGATTTGTCATGGAGCATTGTGATGAAAAGGACGTGGAGAATACTGATAACCACGGCTTGGAGCATTGTGATGGCAAGACCGGGGAGCATTGTCATGAGAAGATCGTGGATAATTGTGAGGACGGGCGTCATGGAGCTCTGTAATGACAAGGGGCATGGAGCATTGTGATGACTGTGGTCATGGAGCATTGTGATGACAGGTGTCATGGAGCATTGTCATGACAAGGGTCATGGAGCTTTCTGATGACAAGCTTGTGGAGTATTGTGATGACAGTTGCATGGAGCATTGTGATGAAAAGTGCATGGATCATTGTGATGACAGGGGTCATGGAACATTGTGATGGAATGCCTGAGGGAGTACTGTGATGACTAGTGATGGAACATTGTGATATCAGTGGTGAGAGACCATTTTCATGAGAAGTGCATGGAGCATTGTTATGACAAATTTTATGGAGCATTGTGATGACAAGCATGTGGAGCATTGTGATGACAAGTGCATGGTGCCTTGTGATGACATCGGTCATGGAGCATTGTGATGAGAAGTGTCATGGATCATTGTGATGGCAAGTCCGTGGATCACTTTGATGAGAAGACCAATGATAATTGTGATGACGAGAGTCATGGAGCACTGTAATGACAAGGGGCAAGGAGCATTGTGATGACAGGTGTCATGGAGCATTGTGATAACAGGGGTCATGGAGCACTGTGATGACAAGGGTCATGGAGCATTCTGATGACAAGCTTGTGGAGTATTGTGATGACAATGGCATGGAGCATTGTGATGAAAAGGGCATGGAGCATTGTGATGAAAAAAGCCTGGAGTCTTTTCATGAAAGGTTTCAAGGAGCATTCTGACGACAAGTGTCAGGAAGCATTGTGATGACAAGTGTATTGAGAATTGTCATGACAATGATCATGGAGCATTGTGATGACAAGGCATGGAGTATTGTGATATCAGACATCATGGAGCATTGTGATGACAAGTGTTATGGAACATTGTGTTCACAGGTGTTTGGAGCATTGTGATGACAGTGGTCATGGATCATTTTGATTTCAAGGAGCATGAGAAATGTGATGACAATGGCATGAATCAATGTGAACCCAAGGTTCATGGAGGATTGTGATGACAATGGTAATGGAGGATTGTGATGACAAGTGCATGGAGCATTGTGATGACAAGGTCATGTAGCATTTTGCTGACAAAGGCATGGAGCATTGTGATGACAATGGTCATGGAGCACTGGGATTAGAAGCATGATGGAGCATTGTGATAACAGGAGTCATGGAGCATTGGGAAGGCAAGGGTATAGATCATTGAGATGAAAAGGGTCATGGAGATTTTTGATGACAAGTTTCCCGGATCACTGTATTGTCAGGGGTCATGGCACGTTGTGGTGACAGTGGTCATGGAGCATTGTGATGACAGGTGTCATGAAGCATTGTGATGAGAAGACCATGGAGCATTGTGATGGCAAGTCTCATGGAGCAATCTGATGAAAAGGGGCATGGAGCATTGTGATTACAGGTTTCGTGGAGCACTGTGATGACAAGGGCATGGAGCATGGTGATGACAAGGTCATGTAGCATTTTGCTGACAATGCCTTGGAGCATTCTGATGACATGCGTCATGGAGCTTTGTGATGACAAGAGCATGGAGCATTGTGAGGAAATGGCATGCAACCCTGTCATGACAGGATTCAAGGGGCATACTGAAGACAAGTGTCAGGGAGCATTGTGATGACAAGTGTATTGAACATTGTGTTGACAAAGGTCATGGAGCACTGTGATGAGAAGACCATGGATAATTGTGATGAGGAGCGTCACGGGGCATTGTGTTGACAAGTGTTATGGAACACTGTGATCAGAAAGGTTTGGAGCATTGTGATGACCAAGGTCATGGAACATTTTGATTTCATTGTGATGACAATAGCATGAAGCATTATGATGATGGGCATGGTGCATTGTGATGACAGTGTTCATGGAGAATTGAGATGAAAAGGGGCATGGAGCATTGTGATTACAGGGGTCTTGGAGCATTGTGATGACAAGGTACATGGAGCCTTGTGATGACAATGCTGTGGAATATTGTGATGGCAGGTGTCATGGAGCATTGTTATGACAGGGCTAATGGAGCATTGTGATGACCAGGGCATGGAGCATTGGTTTGAAATGTTTCATGGATTATTGTGATGACCGTGGGCATGGAGCATTGTGATGACAAGGGCGGGGAACACGGTGATACATGGGTCATTGAGGATTGTAATGACAAGGCATGCAGCATTGTGTTGAGAAAGGCATCGAGCATTGTGATGACAAGCATCACGGAGCTTTGTGATGACAAGGGCAATGAGGAATGTGATGAGAGTGTTCATGGAGCACTGTGATGACAATGGCATGGAGCATTGTGATGCCAAGGGTCACAGAGCACTGTGATGAAAAGTTCATGGAGCATTTTGGTGACAAATGTCACAGAGACTTGTGATGATGAGGGCATGGACCATTGTGATTACAAAGTCTTGAAGCATTGTGATGACTGGAGTCAAGGAGCATTGTGATGACAAGTGCATGGATCATTGTGATGACAGGGGCATGGAGCATCGGTCTGAAAACTTTCATGGATTATTTTGATGACAGTGGGCATTGCACATTGTGATGACAAGGGCATGGAGCACTGTGAAGAAAAGGTCATGGAGTATTGTGAAGTCAGGTGTCAGGGAGCATTGTGATGATATATGTCATGGTGCATTGTGATGACAATGGCATGGAGCATTGTGATGACAAGTGTCATGGAGGATTGTGATGACAAAGGTAATGGAGCATTGTGATGACAAGCGCTTCGAGCACTGTGATGAGAAATGTCATGGAGCATTATGATGACAAGTGCATGGAGCATTGTGATGACCAAGGCCATTGAGAATTTTGATGCCAACGTCGTGAAACATTGTGATGACAAGCACATGGAACTTGCTATGACAGGTGTCATGGAGCATTGTGATGACAAGTGCATGGATAATTGTGATTAAAATAGCATGTAACTTTGTGACGAGAAGTGTCATGGAGCATTGTGATGACAAGGACGTGGAGAATTGTGATGACAAGGGACATGGAGCACTATGATGACCAGGGCATTGAGCATTGTGATCACAAGACAGTGGAGCATTGTGATAAGAAGGTCATGGATAATTGTGATGACGAGCGTCATGGAGCACTGTAATTACAAGGGAAATGGAGCATTTTGATGACAGGTGTCATGGATCATTGTGATGACAGGGGTCATGGAGCATTCTGATGACAAGCTTGTGGAGTATTGTGATGATACTAGCATGGAGCATTGTGATGAAAAGGGCATGGAGCATTGTGATGAAAAATGCATGGAGCCTTTTCATGACAGGGTTCAAGGAGCATTCTGACTACAAGTGTCATGGAGTATTGTGATGACAAGTGTATTGAGCATTTTGATGACAAATTTCATACAGCATTTTGATGGCAGGCATCATGGAGCGTTGTGATGACAAGTGTTATGGAACATAGTGATCACAATGGTTTGGAGCATTGTGATGACAGAGGTCATGGATCATTTTCATTTCAAGAAGCATGGATCATTGTGATGACAAGGGCATGAAGCAATGTGAACCCAAGGTTCACCGAGGATTTTGATGACAATGGGAATGGAGTATTGTGATGTCAAGTGCATGGAGCATTGTGATGACAATGTCATGAAGCATTTTGCTGACAAATGCATGGAGCATTTTGATGACATGAGTCATGGAGCACTGTGATGACAAGCGTCACATAGCATTGTGATTACAGGGGTCATGGAGCATTGGTATGGCAAGGGCATGGATCATCGTGATGACAAGGGTCTTGGAGCATTTTGATGACAAGATTCTCGGATCATTGTGTTGTCAGGGTTCATGAAGCATTGTCATGACAGGGCTAATGGAGCAATGTGATGAGAGGTTCATGGAGCATTGTGATGAGAAGGTCATAGAGCATTTGGCTAAAAATATTCATGGAGTATTGTGAAGGCGGGTGTCATGGAACATTGTGATGACAAGGGAATGGAGCATTGTGATGAGAAGGTACTGAAGCATTGTGATAAGAAAACATTGCAGCCTTGTATTGACGAGTCTCATGGAGCATTCTGATGAAAAGGGGCATGGAGAACTGTGATTACATGGGTCTTGGAACATTGTGAAGAAAAGGGCATGGATCATTGTGATGAAAAAGTCATGGAGCCTTGTCATGACAGGGTTCAAGGAGCATAATGACGACAGGAGTCAGGGAGCATTGTGATGACAAGTGTATTGAACAATGTGATGACAAAGTTCATGGAGCATTGTGATGAGAAGACCATGGATAATTGTGATGACGAGCGTCATGGGGCATTGTGATGACAAGTTTTATGGAACACTGTGATCAAAAGGGTTTAGAATATTGTGATGACAAAGGTCATGGAGCATTTTATTTCATTTTAATGAAAATAGCATGAAACATTATGATGATGGGCATGGTTCATTGTGATGACAGGGTTCATGGAGCACGGAGATGGAAAGGGGCATGGAGCATTGTGATTACAGGGGTATTGGAGCATTGTGATGAGAAGGTCATGGAGCATTGGGCTGAAAATGTTCATGGAAAATTGTGATTACAGGGGTCATGGAGCACTGTGATGACAAGGGTCATGGAGCATTGTGATGACAAGCGACATGGAATATTCTGATTAAAGGTGTCATGGAGCATTGGGATGACAAGGGCATGGATCATTCTGATGACAAGTATCATGGAGATTTTTGGTGACAAGAGTCCCGGATCATTGTGTTGTGAGGGGTCATGGAGCGCGGGGATGACAGTGGTCATGGAGAATTGTGATGACAGGGGTCATGGTGCATTGTGATGAGAAGGTCATGGATCATTGGGCTGAAAATGTTCATGGAGTATTGTGATGACAGGGGTCATGGAGCATTGTGATGACAAGGGAATGGAGCATTGTGATGACAAGGTCCTGGAGCATTGTGCTGAGAAGACCATGGAGTCTTATGATGACAATTCTCATGGAGCATTCTGATGAAAAGCGGCATGGAGCATTGTAATTAATGGGGTCTTGGAGCATTGAGATGACAAGGGCATGGAGCATGGTGATGAGAAGGCCATGGAGCTTTCTGATGACATGCGTCATGGAGCTTTGTGAAGACAAGCACATGGAACATTGTGATTACCGGGGTCTTGGAGCATTGTGATGAAAAGGGCATGGATCATTGCGATGAAAAATGCATGAAGACTTGTCATGACAGGGTTCAAGGAGCACACTGAGGACAAGTGTCAGGGAGCATTGAGATGACAAGTGTATCGAGCACTGTGATGACAATGGTCATGGAGCATTGTGATGAGAAGACCATGGATAATTGTGATGACGAGCGTAATGGGGCGTTGTGATGCCAAGTGTTATGGAACATTATGATCACAAGTGTTTGGGGCATTTTGGTGTCAGAGGTCATGGAGCATTTTGATTTCATTGTGATGACAATAGCATGAAGCATTATGATGATGGGCATGGTGCATTGTGAAGACAGGATTCATGCTGCATTGAGATGAAAAGTGGCATGGAACATTGTGATGACAAATGTCATGAAGCATTGTGATGACTTGAGTCACGGAGCATTGTGATGACAGGGGTCATGGAGCATTGTGATGACAAGGGCATGGAGCATTGGGATGAAAGGGGCATGGAGCATTCGTCTGACATGTTTCATGGATTATTGTGATGACAGAGGGCATGGCACATTGTGATAACTAGCGCATGGAGCATTGTGATGTCAAGGTCATTGATTATTGTGAAGAAAGGTGTCAGGGAGCATTGTGGTTACATATGTCATGGTGCATCGTGATGAAAATGGCATTGAGCATTGTGATGCCAAGTGTCATGGAGAAATGTGATGACAAATGTAATGGAGCATTGTGATGACAAGGGCTGGGAGCATTTTGATGACAAGGGTAATGGAGCATTATGATGACAAGGGAATGGATCATTGTGATGACATGGGTCATGGAGCATTGTGATGAGAGGGGTCATAGAGCATTTTGATGACAAGGTTCTTGGAGCATTCTGATGACAAGCTTGTTCAGTATTGTGATGACAATGGCATGGAGCATTGTGAGAAAATGGGCATGGAGCATTGTGAGGAAAAAGGCATGGAGCCTTTTCAAGACAGGTTTCAAGGAGCATTCTGAAGAAAAGTGTCCGGGAGCATTGGGATGACAAGTGTATTGAGCATTGTGATGACAAAGTTCATGGAGCATTGTGATGACAAGTGCATGGATTATTGTGATGACAGGCATCATGGAGCACTGTGATGACAAGTGTTATGGAGCGTTGTGATGACAAGTGTTATGGAACATTGTGATCACAAGTGTTTGGAGCATTGTGATGAGAGAGGTCATGGATCATTTTTATTTCAAGAATCATGGAGCATTGTGATGTCAAGGGCATGGAGCAATGTGATGAGAAGGTTCCTGGAGCATTGTGATGACAATGACATGGAGCATTGTGATGCCAAGGGTCATTGAGCTTTGTGATGGCAAATGTTATGGAGCATTTTGATGACATGTGTTATGGAGTATTGTGAGGTCAGGGGTCATGGAGCACTGTGATGATAAGTGCATGTAGTATTGTGATGACAGGGGTCATGGAACATTGTGATGAGAAGGGTGAGGGAGTATTGTGATGACTAGTTATGGAACATTGTGATATCAGTGGTGACAGAGCATTTTGATGAGAAGTGCATGGAGCATTGTGATGAAAAGCTGGTGGAGCACTGTGTTGACAAGCGCATGGAGCATTGTGATGACAAGTGTCTTTGCGTATTGTGCTGAGAAAGGCATGAAGCATTGTGATGACAAGGGTCATGGAGCATTGTGGTGACAGGTCACAGAGCCTTGTGATGACGAGGGCATTGACCATCGTGATGACAAAGATCATGAAGCATTGTGATGAATGGAGTCACGGAGCATTGTGATGACAGTGGTCATGGAGCATTTTGATGGTAAAACCCTGAAGCATTGTGATGAGAAGATCTTGGGTAATTGTGATGACGAGCATCATGGAGCACTGTACTGACAAGGGGCATGGAGCATTGTGATGACAGGTGTCAGGGAACATTGTGATGACAGAGGTCATGGAGCATTGTGATGACAAGGGCATGGAGTATTGTGATGACAAGGGCTTGGAGCATGGTGATGACAAGTGTCATGGAGCATTGTGATTACAACGGCATGGAGCAATGTGATGACAACGTCATGGATTATTGTTAAGACAGGTGTCAGGGAGCATTGCGATGACATATGTCATGTTGCATTGTGATGCCAATGACATGGAGCATTGTGATGCCAAGTGTCATGGAGGATTGTGATGACAAAGGTAAAGAAGCATTGTGATGACAAGGGCATGGATCATTGTGATGACAAGGGCCATTGAGAATTTTAATGACCAGGTCTTGAAACATTGTGATGACAAGCGCATGGAGCTTGCTATGACAGGGGTCCTGGAGCATTTTGATGACAAGTGCATGCAGAATTGTGATCACAAGAGCATATAACATTGTGAGGAGAAGTGTCAAGGAGCATTGTGATGACAAGAACGTGGAGAATAGTGATGACAAGGGACATGGAGCATTGAGATGAGCAGGGCATGGAGCACTGTGATGGTAAAACCCTGAAGCATTGTGATGAGAAGACCTTGGGTAATTGTGATGACGAGCATCATGGAGCACTGTACTGACAAAGGGCATGGAGCATTGTGATGACAGGTGTCAGGGAACATTGTGATGACAGATGTCATGGAGCATTGTGATGACAAGGGCATGGAGCATTGTGATGACAAGGGCTTGGAGCATTGTGATGACAAGTGTCATGGAGCATTGTGATGACATTGGCATGCAGCATTGTGATGACAAGGGACATTGAGAATTTTTATAACAATGTCATGAAGCATTGTGATGACAAGCATATGGAGCTTGCTATGACATGGGTCAGGGAGCATTGCGATGACCAGTGCATGGAGAATTGTGATGACAAGAGCATGTAACATTGTGATGAGAAGTGTCATCGAGCATTGTGATGACAAAGAGGTGGAGAATTGTGATGACAAGGGACATGGAGCATTGTGATGACCAGGGCAAGGAGCAATGTGATGGCAAGACAGTGGAAACTTGTGATGAGAAGTCCATGGATAATTGTGATGACGAGCATCATGGAGCATTATGATGACAAGAGCCGTGGAGCATTCTGACATAAGATATCACTTATGAAGGAAATGTAAACATGGCTACACATGAACCTAATTAGGAAAAAGAACAGAGTCTCACATTTAGAAAACGTACTTATGCCTGCTTAAGGGGAAAGGAGAGGTGGGGAGATGAACAAAACCAGAGTTTGATATTAGCACAGGTACCGTTGCATAATCCAAATACAGAAGAGACAAGACCTACTCCTTCCTCAGTGAACGGGACTCAACAGCCCTATTCCCGCAGAGGAATATATCTGACTAGTAAGAATCTTAATACCTACGTATTGATATGTCTCCGTAAGGGAATCAAGTGTGTCTAGACCGGCATAAACACGTCAGTGAAAATCAGCTCAACCGCATTATATAAATGAATTTCAAAAACAAAACAAAAAAACAGCGAAATTCTAACACAATTCCTTCAGGTGTTCTGATGAAACCTGGAATGACCCCATCTAAAATGACAGCTGGATGAGACTTATGGCTGGACACTTGGGACTGAGAGGATTTGTGAGCTTGGATGAGAAAATGCAGACCGTTTAAAGCAATAATGCATGCCACCAATTCCATGGGTCCCAACTCGACAGGTAAAAGGGAATATCAATACAGTTATAACATGTATGGGAAACGAAGAGAATGGACACACTGTGAATACGAAAGGATTCTAAAACTCAACTAATAGTCCCTATCCGGGTGCTCCGGTTAGAGTTTCCAACTGCTTTACTATCAAGCTCCCAACTTGGAGAGACAGACCCTTTAACCTCCTGGTTTGCACAGGTTGCCAATTTGGCAGAGGATGAAAGGGAAGAGGGAGAACCGATTAGAGAGTAGCTGTTAGGCATTTGGACGGGCACATGTCACTCTAATTTCCCGTCAGGAAGAAAAATTAACCAAAGTCTCAGCCACCCGCCAGGAACCAGTATATTTCCTCAACCAAAATTGTGGATTTGCTGTCAGCTTACAAAAAACGATTTGAAAAATGGAGCTCTGGGTCACAGCAATTCACAAACTGGCAGCGTAATAAAGGACAACTATCGTCCAAAAATCTTTTGAGGGTTGGCAATGAGGCGGACTTGAAAACCAGGCACAATAGCATGAAACAAATTTCAAGAGGTACTTTGGAATCGCCTTTTAAGCACAGCAAGAGGGGCTCATTGTCGACAATGATGCACTTGGCCAAAACTTGCATATGCATTTTCTCCAGAATATATTCAGGAAAAAACTCATATGCCCTTTTTAGCCCAGAAAGCAAGCGGGCAATGCAAATCTGCACTAAAAAGAAGTATCACTTCCCACCGGTCAAAAGGGACATCCGCAAAATGTGTAAAAACCAGAAAGGCAAGACTGGCCCTGGAGAACAGTGAGCCTAGTTATGCTGATGGGCACGATGTAAACTGTCACCAGCCTTTGGAGGAGTGCAATGTGTTCCTTAAAACAGGTAACAACAGAGCTACAGAGCCACGGGCACTTCCAGTCTAGGGAATATACCTTGGGAAAACTGAAAATCAATAAGACAAAGCCACCCCAAAATTTAGGGCTGCACTGCTTACAAGAACCTCAACTAAGGTACACCTTAAGTATCTCAGCAAAGACAAAAATGTTTCAAAAAATTGTGGTCCTTACATACGATGGAATATCCCTCAGCCATGAAATGAATGTCATAAGGCCAGTGGCAGCAAAATGAGTGGATTCAGGTACGATGATTCTAAGTGAAATAAGTCACAGAGAAAAAGAAACTTATCATAAGATATCACTTATGAAGGTCCTGTAAACATGGCTACACCTGAACTGAGTTAGGAAAGAGAGCAGAGTCTCACATTTAGAAAACACTCTTTTGCCTGCTTAAGGGGGAAGGACAGGTGGGGTTATGCATAAAACCAGAGTTTAATATTAGTACAAGTACCGTTCCAAGATACAACTACCTAATAGAAAAGACCTACAACTTCCTCAGTGAAAGGGACTCAAAACCCCATATTTCCCGCAGAGGAATATATCTGACTAGTAAGAATCTTAAAAACTATGTATTGATATGTCTGTATCAGGGAATCAAGTGTGTCTACACTGGCAGAAATATGGAAGTAAGAATCAGCTCAAAACCACTATAAAAAATAATTTCAAAAACAAAACAAAAAAAGGAAATTCTTTACAATTCCTTCAGGGGCTCTGATGAAACCTGAAATGACCCTATCTACAACGACAGCTGGATGTGGCATAAGGCAGGACACTTGGGACTCAGATGATTTGTGAGATTCGGTGAGCAAATGCAGACCATTTAAAGCAGTAATGTGTGGCACACATTCCAATGGTCCCAACTCTCCAGGATGAAGGGAATACTACTACAGCTATAACATTTACGGGAAACCTAGACAATGGACACAATGTGAATACGAAAGATTTTTAAAACACAACTAATAATCCCTCTCCTGTTGCTCTGGTTTGAATTTCCAACTGCTTTACTATCAATCTCCCAACTTGGAGAGACATCCCCTTTAACCTCCTGGTTCTCACATGTTGCCAATTGGCAGAGGATGAAAGGGAAGATGGAGAACCAATGAGAGAGTAGCTGTTAGGCATTTGGACGGGCACATGTCACTCTAATTTCCTAGCAGAAAGAAGAATTAATCAAAGTCTCAGCCACTCGCCGGAACCAGTAGAGGTCCTGAACCAAAATTTTGGACTTGCGGTCAGCTCACAAAAAACGAGTTGAAAAATGGAGCTCAGGGGCACAGCTCTTCACAAAAGGGCAGAGTAATAAAGGAAAAATGTCGTTCAAAAATCTGTTGAGGGAAGGCAACGAGGTGGACTTCAAAGTGAGCCAGAATAGCAGGAAACAGATTTCAAGAGGTACATTGGAATCGCCTTTAAAGCAGAGGAAAAGGGACACAACTTCGACAATGATGCAATGTGCCAAAAAGGGCGTATGCGTTTTCTCCTGAATATATTGAGGAGAAAACGCATATGCCATTTTTGGTCAAGCAAGGAAGTGGGCAATGCAAATCTGCACTATAAAGCAGTATCACTTCCCACCAGACAAAAGGGACATCCGCAAAATGTGTAAAAACTAGAAAGGCAACACTGGCCCTGGAGAAAAGGGAGCCTGGTTATGCTGATGGGCGGGATGTAAATTGCCAACTGCCTCTCTGGAGGAGTGCATTGTGTTCCCTAAAACTAGTAAACAACAGAGCTACAGAGCCAAGGGCACTTCCAGTCTAGGGAATATACCTTGGGAAAACTGAAAATCAATAAGACAGAGCCACCTCAAAATTTAGGGCCGCACTGCTTACAAGAACCTCAACTTGGGTACAACTGAAATATCCCAGGAAAGACGAAAATGGTTCAAGAAATTGTGGTACTTACGTACGATGGAATATCCCTCAGCCATGAAATCAAAGTCATAAGGCCAGTAGCAGCAAAATGAGTGGATTCAGGTACGATGATTCTAAGTGAAATAAGTCACAGAGAAAAAGCAACTTATCATAAGATATCACTTATGAAGGTCCTGTAAACATGGCTACACATGAACTGAGTTAGGAAAGAGAACAGAGTCTCAAATTTAGAAAACACTCTTATGCCTGCTTAAGGGGGAAGGAGAGGTGGGGTGATGCATAAAACCAGAGTTTGATATTAGTACAGGTCCCGTTCCAAAAACCAACTATGGAAGAGACAATCCCTACACCTTCCTCAGTGAAAGGGACTCAAAACCCCATATTTCCCGCAGAGGAATATATCTGATTAGTAAGAATCTTAAAACCTATGTATTGATATGTCTCCATAAGGGAATCAAGTGTGCCCTAACTGGCATAAACATGGCAGTGAGAATCAGATCAAACCCACTATAAAAAGGAATTTCAAAAACAAAACAAAAAAACAGGGAAATTCTTTACAATTCCTTCAGGGGCTCTGATGAAACCTGTAATGACCATATCTACAACGACAGCTGTATGTGGCATAAGTCTGGACACTTGGGACTGAGATGATTGGTGAGACTCGGTGAGCAAATGCAGACCCTTTAAAGCAATAATGCATGGCACACATTCCAATGGTCCCAACTATCCAGGTTGTAGGGAATACTACTAGAGCTATAACATCTACGGGAAACCTAGAGAATGGACACACTGTGAATACGAAAGGTTTTTAAAACTCAACTAATTGTCCCTCTACTGGTTCTAAGGTTTGAATTTCCAACTGCTTTATTATCAATCTCCCAACTTGGAGAGACAGCCCCTTTAACCTCCTGGTTCTCACATGTTGCCAATTGGCTGAGGATGAAATGTAAGGTGGAGAACCAATGAGAGAATAGCTGTTAGGCATTTCCTGGGCCCATTTCACTCTAATTTCCCGGCAGGAAGAATAATTAATCAAACTCTCAGCCAACTGCCGGGAACCAGTATAGGTCCTGAGCCAAAATTTTGGACTTGCGGTCAGCTCACAAAAAACGAGTTGAAAAATGGAGCTCAGGGGCACAGCAATTCACAAACGGGCAGAGTAATAAAAGAAAACTAACGTCCAAGAATCTGTTGAGGGAAGGCAACGAGTTGGACTTGAAAGCGAGCAAGAATAGCAGGAAACAGATTTCAAGAGATACATTAGAATCACCTTTAATGCACAGGAAGAGGTGCACAAATTCGGCAATGATGCAATGGGCCAAAAAGGGCGTATGTGTTTTCTCCTGAATATATTCAGGAGAAAACGCATACGCTCTTTTTGGCCGAGCAAGCAAGTGGGCAATGCAAATCTGCACTACAAAGCAGTATCACTTCCCACCGGACAAAAGGGACATCCGCAATATGTGTTAAAACTAGAAAGGCAAAACAGGCCTTGGAGAACAGGGAGCCTAGTTATGCTGATGGGCGGGATGTAAATTGCCAACTGCCTCTCTGGAGGAGTGCATTGTGTTCCCTAAAACAAGTAAACAACAGAGCTACAGAGCCAAGGGCACTTCCAGTCTAGGGAATATACCTTGGGAAAACTGAAAATGAATAAGACAGAGCCACCCCAAAATTTAGGGCTGCACTGCTTACAAGAACCTCAACTTGGGTACACCTGAAATATCCCAGGAAAGACAAAAATGGTTCAGGAAATTGTGGTATTTACGTACGACGGAATATCCCTCAGCCATGAAATCAATGTCATAAGTCCAGTAGCAGCAAAATGAGTGGATTCAGGTACGATAATTCTAAGTGAAATAAGTCACAGAGAAAAAGAAATTTATCATAAGATATTACTTATGAAGGTCCTGTAAACATGGCTACACATAAAGTGAGTTAGGAAAGAGAACAGAATCTCACATTCAGAAAACACCCTTATGCCTTCTTAAGGGGGAAGGAGAGGTGGGGTGATGCATAAAACCAGAGATTGATATTAATACAGGTACCGTTCCAAAATCCAATTACGGAATAGACAAGACCTAAACTTTCCTCATTTAAAGGGACACAAAACCCCATATTTCCCGCAGAGGAATATATCTGACTAGTATAAATCTTAAAACCTATGTATCTATATGTCTCCATAAGGGAATCAAGTCTGTCTAGACTGGCATAAACATGGCAGTGAGAATCAGCTCAAACCCACTAAGGAGGTATTTCAATAACAAAACAAAAACCAGGGAAATTCTTTACAATTCGTTTAGGGGCTCTGATGAAACCTGGAATGACCTTATCTACAATGACAGCTGGATGTGGCATAAGGCTGGACACTTGGGACTGAGAGGATTGGTGAGAGTCGGTGAGCAAATGCAGACCATTTAGAGCAATAAGGTGTGGCACACATTCCATGGGTCCCAACTCTCCAGGTTGAAAGGAATATTACTACAGCTATAACATGTACAGGAAACCTAGAGAATGGACACACTGTGAATATGAAAGGTTTCTAAAGCTCAACTAATAGTCCCTTTCCTGGTGCTCCGATTTGAATTTCCAAATGCTTTACTATCAATCTCCCAACTAGGACAGACAGCCCCCCCTTTAACCTCCTGTTTCTCACATGTTGCCAATTGGCAGAGAATGAAAGGTAAGATGGAGAACCAATGAGAGAATTGCTGTTAGGCATTTGGACTGGCACATGTCACTCTAACTTCCCGGCAGGAAGAAGAATTAACCAAAGTCTCAGCCACCCTACGGGAACCAGTATAGGTCCTGAAGCACAATTTTGGACTTGTGGTCAGCTCACAAAAATCTAGTTGAAAAATGTTGCTCAGGGGCACAGCAATTCACAAACTGGCAGAGTAATAAAGGACAACTATCGTCCAAAAATCTGTTGAGGGAAGGCAACGAGGCGGACTTGAAAGCGATCCAGAAATGCAGGAAACAGATTTAAAGAGGTACATTGGAATCACCTTTAAATCACAGGAAGAGGGGCACAACTTCGACAATAATGCCCTTGGCCAAAAAGGACGTATGTGTTTTCTCCTGAATATATTCAGGAGAAAAAGCATACGCCCTTTTAGGCCAAGCAAGCAAGGAGGCAATGCAAATCTGCAGTACAAAGAAGTATCACTTCCAACCTGTCAAAAGGGTCATCTGCAAAATGTGTAAAAACCAGAAAGGCAAGACAGGCCCTGAAGAACAGGGAGCCTAGTTATGCTGATGGGCCGGATGTAAATTGCCAACTGCCTCTCTGGAGGAGTGCATTGTTTTCCCTAAAACAAGTAAACAACAGAGCTACAGAGCCAAGGGCACTTCCAGTCTAGGGAATATACATTGGGAAAACTGAAAATCAATAAGACAGAGCCACCCCAAAATTTAGGGCTGCACTGCTTACAAGAACCTCAACCTGGGTACACCTTAAATATCCCAGGAAAGACAAAAATGGTTCAAGAAATTGTGTTACTTACGTACAATGTAATATCCATCAGCCATGAAATCAATGTCATAAGGCCAGTAGCAGCAAAATGAGTGGATTTAGGTACGATGTTTCTAAGTGAAATAAGTCACAGAGAAAAAGTGACTTATCATAAGATATCACTTATGAAGTTCCTGTAAACATGGCTACACATGAACTGATTTCGGAAGGAGAAAAGAGTCTCCCATTTAGAAAACACTTTTGCCTGCTTAAGGGGGAAGGAGAGGTGGGGTGATTCATAAAACCAGAATTTGGTAGTAGTACAGGTATCGTTCCAAAAACCAAGTGAGGAATAGACAAGACCTACACTTTCCGCAGTGAAAGGGACTCAAACCCCATATTTTCCGCAGAGGAATATATCTGATTAGTAACAATCTTAAAACCTATGTATTGATATGTCTCCATAAGGGAATAAAGTGTGTCTAGACTGGCATAAACATGGCAGTGAGAATCAGCTCAAACCCACTATAAAAAGGAATTTCAAAATTAAAACAAAAAAACAGGGAAATGCTTTACAATTCCTTCAGGGTCTCTGATGAAACCTGGAATGACCCTATCTACAATGACAGGTGTACGTGGCATAAGGCTGGACACTTGGGACTGAGAGGAATGGTGAGTTTTGGTGAGCAAATGCAGACCATTTAAATCAATAATGCGTGGCACACATTGCAATGGTCCCAACTCTCTAGGTTGAAGGGAATATTACTACAGCTATAACATGTACAGGAAACCTAGAGAATGGACACACTGTGAATACGAAAGGTTTCTGAAACTCAACAATAGTCCCTCTCCTGGTGCTCCGTTTTGAATTTCCAACTGCTTTACTATCAATCTCCCAAATTGGAGAGACAGGCGCTTTAACCTGCTTGTTAGCACAGGTTGCCAATTTGGTAGAGGATGAAAGGGAAGAGGGAGAACCAATGAGAGAGTAGCTGTTAGGCATTTGGACGGGCATATGACACTCAAATTTCCCAGCAGGAAGAAGAATTAACCAAAGTCTCAGCCACCCGCCGGGAACCAGTATAGGTCCTGAACCAAAATTTTGGACTTGCGGTCAGCTCACAAAAAACGAGTTGAAAAATGGAACTCAGGGGCACTGCAATTGACAAACTGGCAGAGTAATAAAGGACAACTATCGTCCAAAAATCTTGATGGAAGGCAACGAGGTGGACTTGAAAGAGAACCAGAATAGCAGGAAACAGATTTCAAGAGGTACATTGGAATCGCCTTTAAAGCACAGCAAGAGGGGCACAACTTCCACAATAATGCACTTGGCCAAACAGGGCGTGTGCGTTTTCTCCTGAATATATTCAGGAGAAAACACATACGACCTTTATAGCCAAGCAAGCAAGCAGGCAATGCAAACCTGCACTATAAGAAGTATCATTACCCACCAGTCAAAACAGACATCGCAAAATGTGTAAAAACCAGAAAGGCAAGACAGGCCCTGGAGAACAGGGAGCCTAGTTATGCTGATGGGCAGGATGTAAATTGCCAACTGCCTCTCTGGAGGAGTGCACTGTGTTCACTAAAACAAGTAAAAAACAGAGCTACAAAGCCGAGGGCACCTCCAGTCTATGGAATATACATTGGGAGAAATGAAAATCAATAAGACAGAGCCACCCCACAATTTAGGGCTGCTCTGCTTACAAGAACATCAAAATGGGTACACAATAAATGTCCCAGGAAAGACAAAAATGGTTCAAGAAATTGTGGTACTTACGTACGATGGAATATCCCTCAGCCATGAAATCAATGTCATAAGGCGAGTAGCAGCAAAATGAGTGGATTCAGGTACGATGATTCTAAGTGAAATAAGTCACAGAGAAAGAGAAACTTATCATAAGATATCACTTATGAAGGTCCTGTAAACATGGCTACACATGAACCGAGTTAGGAAAGAGAACAGAGTCTCACATGTAGAAAACACTCTTATGCCTGCTTAAGAGTGAAGGAGAGGTGGGGTGATACATAAAACCAGAGTTTGATATTAGTACATGTACCGTTCCAAAAACCAACTACGGAATAGACAAGACCTACACCTTGCTCAGTGAAAGGGAGTCAAAACCCCATATTTCCCACAGAGGAGTATATCTGACTAGTAAGAATCTTAAAACCTATGTATTGATATGTCTCTGTAAGGGAATCAAGTGTGTCTAGAGTGGCATAAACATGGCAGTGAGAATCGGCTCAAACTCAGTATATAAAGGAAATTCAAAAACAAAACAAAAAAAACAGGGAAATTCTTTACCATTCCTTCAGGGGCTCTGATGAAACGTGGAATGACCCTATCTACAAAGCCAGATGGATGTGGCATAAGGCTGGACCCTTGGGACTGAGAGGATTGGTGAGATTCGGTGAGCAAATGCAGACCATTTAAAGCAAGAATGGGTGGCACACATCCCTAGGGACCCAAATCTCCAGGTTTAAGGGAATATTACTACAGCTATAACATGTACAGGAAACGTAGAGAATGAACACACTGTGAATACGAAAGGTTTCTGAAAATCAACAAATAGTCCCTCTCCTGGTGCTCCGGTTTGAATTTCCAACTGCTTTACTATCAATCTCCCAACTTGGAGAGACAGACCCTTTAACCTCCTGGTTAGCACACATTGCCAATTTGGCAGAGGATGAAAGGGAAGAGGGAGAACCAATGAGAGAGTAGCTGTTAGTCATTTGGACTGGCACATGACACTCTAATTTCCAGGCAGGAAGAAGAATTAACCAAAGTCTCAGCCACCCGCCGGGAACCAGTATAGGTCCTGAACCAAAATTTTGGACTTGTGGTCAGCTCACAAAAGTGAGTTGAAAAATGGAACTCAGGGGCACAGCAATTCACAAACTCGCAGAGTAATAAAGGACAAATATCGTCCAGAAATCTGTTGAGGGAAGGCAATGAAGCGGACTTGAAAGTGAGCCAGAAATGCAGGAAACAGATTTAAAGAGGTACATTGGAATCGCCTTTCAAGCACAGGAAGAGGGGCACAACTTCGACAATGATGCACTTGGCCAAACAGGGCGTATGCGTTTTCTCCTGAATATATTCAGGAGAAAATGCATCCACCCTATATGGCCAAGCAAGGAAGCGGACAATGCAAATCTGCACTACAAAGAAGTATCAGTACCCACCAGTCAAAACGGACATCGGAAAATGTGTAAAAACCAGAAAGGCAAGACATGCCCTGGAGAACAGGGAGCCTAGGTATGCTGATGGGCTGGATGTAAATTGCCAACTACCTGTCTGGAAAAGTGCATTGTGTTCGCAAAAACAAGTAAAATACAGAGCTACAGAGCCGAGGACACTTCCAGTCTATGGAATATACCTTGGGAGAACTGAAAATCAATAAGACAGAGCCACCCCAAAATTTAGTGCTGCTGTGCTTACAAGAACCTCAACTTGGTTACACCTTAAATATCTCAGGAAAGACAAAAATGGTTCAAGAAATTGTGGTACTTATGTACGATGGAATATCCCTCAGCCATGAAATCAATGTCATAAGTCCAGTAGCAGCAAAATGAGTGGATTCATGTATGATGATTCTAAGTGAAATAAGTCACAGAGAAAAAGAAACTTATCATAAGATATCACTTATGAAGGTCCTGTAAACATGGCTACACATGAATTGAGTTAGGAAAGAGTACAGAGTATCGAATCTTATCATAAGATATGACTCATAGCGGGAATGTTCACATGGCTACACATGAACTGAATTACAAACACAACAGAGTCACACATTTAGAAAACAATCTTCTACCTGCTTAATTGGAAAGGCGAGGTGGGGTAATGCATAAAACCACAGTTTTAAATTAGCACAGATACCGATAAATAAACCAAGTATGTAATAGACAACACCTACTCCCAGCACAATGAACTGGACTCAACACCCCCTATTCATTGCAGAGGAATATATCTGACTTTAAGAATTTTAAAACATATGTATTCTCATGTCTCCATAAAGGAATCATGTGTGTGTATAACGGCATGAACACTGCACTGAAATTCAGCTAAACCCCCCGTATAAAAATAAATTTCAAAAGCAAAATGCAAAAACAGCGAAAAAGAGAGAAATTCTTAAAAATTACGTTCAGGGCCTGTGATGCAACCTGGATTGACCACCTTTACACCCACCTCTGGATGAGATATAAGACTGGACACTTGGAGCTGACAAGATTGCTGAGGTTGTGTGAGCAAAAGAACACCACTTAGAGCAATAGTTTGTGCTACCCATTCTAGTGGTCCCAACTCTCCAGGTTTAAGGGAATCTTCTTACAGTTAAAAATTCCTGGGAAACCCAGTGGTTGGTACACTGTGTAATCGGGAAAGTTTTCTAAAAGGTACCTCATTTTTCCTTTCGTCGTGCTCGGCTTCGCCATTCCATCCGCATTACTGAAAATCTCCCCACTTGGAGTGTCAGCGGATTTACCCTCCTGTTATGCACAGTTTGCAAATTGTGCAGAGGATGAACAGGAAGAGGGGAAACAAATGAGAGATTAGCTGTAGGTGTTTGGATGGGCACATGTCTCTCTAGTTTCACCTCAGGAAGAAGAATTAACCAAAGGCTCAGCCTGCAGCCCCGGAACCAGACTAGGGCCTAAAGCCATCCTGCGGTATTGCAGCCAGCTCACAAATAGGCGAGTTGAAAAATGGAAATCAGGGGCACAGCAATTCACAAACTTGCAGAGTTATAAGGCACAACTATCATCCAGAAATATATTAAGGTAAGGCAGTGAAGAGGATTTGAAAGCAAGGCAGAATTTAAGGAAACAGATTTCAAGAGGTAGATTGGAGTCGTCTTTAAAGCACATGAAAAGCGACAGAACTTCGACAATGATGTCCTTGGCCAAAAAGGGAGTATGTGTATTTTCTTGAATATATTCGGGAAAAAATGCATACGCCCTTTTTGGCCAAGCAAGCCATAAGGCATTGCAAATCCTCACTACATAGAAGTGTCACTTACCTCTGGTCAAAAGGGCCATCTGCAAATAGTGTAAAAACCACAAATACAGGACAGGCCATGGAGAAAAGGGAGCCTGATTACGCCGATGGACAGAATATAAATTGTCAACAGCCTCTCTGGAGAATTGTATGTGTTTTCTAAAACAGAGCTACAGAGCATAGCACACTTCCACTCATGGGCGTGTATTATGGGAAAACTAAAAATCCACAACACACAGACACCCCAAAGTTTAGGGCGGCTCTGTTTACAAGGACCTCAAATTCGGTACACTTTAAATACCCCAGGAAAGGAAAAAAAATAATGGATAAAGATGTTGTGGTACTTATATACAATTGAATGTCACTCAGACATAAAATCAATGTCATAAGGCCAATAGCAGCATAATGAGTGGCTTTAGGTACGATGATGCTAAGTGAAATGAGCCACAAAGAAAAAGAAACCTATTGTAATATATCATTTATAGAGGGAATATAAACATGGCTACACATGAACTGAATTTCAAAAGAGAACAGAGTTACACATTTAGAAAACACACTTATGCCTCCTTAAGGGGAAAGGTGACGTGGGGTGATGCGTAAAACCAGAGTTTGAAATTAGCACAGATACCATTCCATATACCAAATAGGTAATAGACAAGACCTACTCCTTTCTCAATGAACTGGACACAAAACACCCTATTCACTGAAGAGGAATATATCTGACTGGTAAAAATCTTGAAACCTATGTATTTATATGTCTCCATAATGGAATCATGTGTATGTAGATTGGCATAAACACAGTTCAATGGAACAGGACAGAAAGCCCAGTGATAAACCTACATACCTATGGCTATCTCATGTATGACAAAGGAGCTAAGGATATACAATGGAGAAAAGACACTCTCTTCAGTAATTGGTGCTGGGAAAACTGGACCCCTACACATAAAAGAATGAAATTAGAACACTCCATAACACCATACACAAAAATAAACTCTAAATTGATTAGAGATCTAAATATAAGACCAGACACTATAAAACACTTAGAGGAAACCATAGGCAGGACACTCTATGACATAAATCACAGCAAGATCCTTTTTGACCCACCTCCTAGAGAAATGGAAATAAAAACAGAAATCAAAAAATGGGACCTAATGAAACTTAAAAGCTTTTACACAGTACAGGAAAACATAAACAAGATGCAAAAACAACCCTCAGAATGGCAGAAAATATTTTCAAATGAAGCAATTGACAAAGGATTAATCTCCAAACTTTACAAGCACCTCATGTAGCTCAATATCACAAAAACAAACAACCCAATTCAAAAACGGGCAGAAGGCCTAAATAGACATTTCTCCAAAGAAGATATACAGATTACCAAGAAACACATAAAGGATGCTGAACATCACTAATCATTAGAGAAATGCAAATCAAAACTACCGTGAGGTATCACCTCACAGCAGTCAGAGCGGCAATCATCAAAAAAAATCTACAAAACAATAAATGCTGGAGAGGCCTTTATTGGAGAAAAGGGAACACACTTGCACTGTGGGTGGGAATGTAAATTGATATGGGCACTAGGGAGAACAGTACGGAGGTTCCTTTAAATAACTAACAATAGAAGGACCAAACGACACAAGAATCCAACTACTGGGCATTTGCCTTGCGAAAACCATAATTCAAAAAGAGTTATGTACGAAAATATTCATTTCAGCTCTATTTACAATAGCCAGGACATGGAAGCAACCTAAGTGTCCATCGACAGATGAATGGATAAAGAAGATCTGGCACATATATACAATGGAATATTACTCAGCCATAAAAAGAAGCAAAACTGACTTATTTGTACTGAGGTGGATGGATTTAGAATCTGTCCTACACAGTGAAGTAAGTCAGAAAGGGAAAAACAAATACTGTATGTTAACAGAGATATACGGAATCTAATGCAGAAAAAAAAAAAAAAGATTATGAAGAACTTAGTGGCAGGACAGGATTAAAGACACAGAAGTAGAGAAAGGACTTGAGGACACCGGAAGGGGGATGGGTAAGATGGGACGAAGTGAGAGAGTGGCATGGACATAAATACATTACCAAATGTAACACTGATAGCTACTGGGATGCTGCCACATAGAAGAGGGAGATCAGCTCGGTGCTTTGTGACCACATAAAGGGGTGGGATATGGAGTGTGGGAGGGAGATGCAAGAGGGAGGGGATCTGGTGACATTTGTATATGTATAGCTGATTCACTTTGTTTTACAGCAGAAACAAACACTCCATTGTAAAGCAATTATACTCCAATAAACGTGTAAAAGGAAAAAAAAAAGAAAGCTCAGGGATAAACCTACACACCTATGGTCAACTAATCTATGACAAAGGAGGCAAGACTATACAATGGAGATACGAGAGTCTCTTCAATCAGTGGTGCTGGGAAATATGGACAGCTACCTGTAAAAGAATGAAATTAGAACACTCCCCAAGACCATCCATAAAAATATATTCAAAATGGATTAGAGACCTTAATGTAAGACTGGACAGTATAAAACTCTGAGAGGAAAACTTACGAAGAATACTCTGACGTAAATCACAGCAAGATCTTTTTGGATCCACCTCCTATACTAATAAAATAAAAAAGAAAACTAAACAGCTGGGACCTAATGAAATGTAAAAGCTTTTGCAAAGCAAAGGAAACTACAAACAAGAAGAAAAGACAACCCTCAGAATGGCAGAAAATATTTGCAAAGGAATCAATGGACAATTGCTTAATCTCCAATATATATAAACAGCTCATGCAGCTCAATATTAATAAAACAAACAACCCAATACAAAAATGAAAGTACATCTAAATAGACATTTATTCCAAGAAGACATAGAGATGGCCAAGACACACATGAAAATCTGCTCAACATCTCTAATTATTAGAGAAATGGAAATCGAAACTACAATTAGGTGTCACATCACACCTGCTAGAATGGGCATCATCAGAAAATCTACAAACAACAAATGCTGGAGAGGGTGTGGATAAAAGGAACCTTCTTCCACTATTGTTGGGAATGTAAATCAATACAATCTCTATGGAGAACAGTATGGAGGTTCCTTTAAAAACTAAAAATAGAATTACCATATAATCCAGCAATCCCACTACTAGGCATATACGCAGAGAAAAGCATAAATCAAAAAGACACATTCACCACAATGTTCATTGCAGCACTATTTACAATAGCCAGGTAATGAAAGCAACCTAAGTGCCCACAGACAGACGAATGGATAAAGATGTGGTACATATATACAATGGAATATTACTCAGCCATACATAGGAATGAAATTGGGTCATTTGTAGAGACCTTGATGGATCTAGAGAGTGTCATACAGAGTGAAGTAAGTCAGAAAGAGAAAAACAAATATTGGATATTAATGCATATATGTGGAACCTAGAAAAATGGTACAGGTGAACCGGTTTGCAGGGCAGAGATAGAGACACAGATGTAGAGAACAAACATATGGACACCAAGGGGGGAATGCCATGTGAGGGTGGTGGTGGGATGAATTGGGAGACTGGGATTCACATGTGCACACTTATATGTATAAAATAGATATCCAATAAGAACCTGCTGTATAAAAGAAATAAATAAATTTTAAAAAAATTAAAAATACATAAAAAACATTTAATAAAAAAAACAGAAAAAAAGTTTTTCCCTTCATATAGACCTCTTTATATTAATGCATTATTTCCATGTTTATATCTGTAAATTAAAAAAAAGAGGAATAACTAAAATCTACCTTGAACCAAAAAGAAAAAAAGAAAAAAAAAAAAAACAGAACCTACCAGCTATACAGAGGAAAATTGTATCAGGGCACTTGCTCCAGTGGTAAAAATTCTTAAGTTGGTCAGAGGTGGGAAATCGTCTCCCATGCAGTCAGCAGCGCTCCCCCCAACAAGGAGCATCCTCATTGCAAAGCTGGGGGACTGTGTCGAGGTGTCTGTGAGTAAATGTGAGCTGAGCCCCAGTCCTGCTGCAGCTGAACTCTTCCCACCCTTTCCAGGTAAAACACCTGCATATGTACAAGAACTTGCAAGCCTCGAGGAAGGGCTGTGGAGTCACACAAGTGGCAGCACATAGGCCGACTTGGTGCCTGCAGGCCAGCCAGGATGGTCCTGGCACCAGATGCTCTTCTGGAAGCTTTCCATTTCCCTGCCTGAGATACCCCTCCTGCCACGGCCCCCACTGCTTTTTTACTTCCTCACCTCTGCCTGGGGAGAAATTCCAGCGGCAGGTATGTGTGACACATCCTCTTCTTTAGCAGGTGGCAGCCTGGCAACTCATGCAGAATGTCCATCAGAGCCCCCCTCAAACTGGGCCACCCACAAAGCCACGGCCCCTCACTCCTTCCCACCACCCCAGCCCAAGCACTGCTGACGGGGCAGAGAATATGGCACCAGGCACAGCAACAGGGGCTCTTGCTGACTGGAGAGGTGTTTATATTGACCTCAACCCAGGCACACCTGGGGAGGGCTGGCAGGCAGTGTCAGGCTGCCCAAATCAGCCAATCCTCACCCCTCAGGGGCTCACAGTTGCAGAAAATGAAACTTGCTAAACGGGCCAGGCCCAAGGAACAGGTGTGGGCTCCTGAGAGTCAGGATAGACAAGGGGCTGCAGCTGCGGCTTGTTTTCTTATCATTTTTATCTGGTCTATGAGTTGAAAACAAATTCAAGAAGACCCTATCCTAATGAGAGGAACCCAGGAGTCAGGGAGAGGAGTGATGGTGGGTGGAGACAGAGGCCTAGTGCCCTGGCTGCAGTGGAAGTGTCTGGAAGACCAGGCAGAGAGAGGCTGCACAGGGTGATACCCAGGGTCAAAGACCTGTCAGAGCTGCTGTTTGTTAATTCAAGTCCTGCTCTGAGGATTTCTGTGTCAGCTGTGAGCGACAGGTGAGCTGGGGTTTCTCTGCAAGGTGGGCTATGTGCACAGTTACTGTGTGTCCAGCCCTGATGGGGTACCTGCCCAGGGGAGCTATGTATCCTGGGAAGGGCCTGACTAGGAGAGCCCCATGGGCTGCTGTGTAGCTGCACACGTGAGCTCCATATCCTGGGATTGGCCTGACCACGAGAGCCCCATGGGCTACTGGAGACTTGGTAAAGTATATCAGGACTGTCAGTGAAGCCACCGAGGATATACATCCAGTAGCTCCTATTTCCTACACCCTGCTGGTCATTCTACCATCCACCAGGCCATGGCATTCTGTATTAGACTTCAATGATGACTTCTTCTGTATTCCATTCATCTCAGAGTCACAAGAACTTTTGGCTTCTGAGTGGCAGGACACAACATGCAACAAAAGCATTAATGCTGGGCCGTCCTTGCCCAATGGTTCAAAAATCCCCACACCATCATTGGTGAAATATCCTCTAAAGACCTAAAAGTTCTACCTCTGTAAAAGGGAACCCTCCTTCAATATGCAGATGACATTCTGATCGCCAGGCCTACTAAAGACGCCTCTGAACTACCTAGCCAAGAAAGGATAGAAGGTGTCCAAGGAAAAGGCTCAAATATCCCAGGCTAAGGTGACATGCCTGGGCTTCATTCTCACAGATATTCGGAGAAACGCATCCCAGGATAGGGAAGAAGCCATTTGCAGCCTTACCTCTTCTAAAACTAGAAGACAGCTTAGTGGTTCCTGGGGAGGCCAAGGTTTTCTGCATCTGGATCCCTAACTACAGTCTAATAGCTGGGCCTCTACATGAAACACTGACATGAAATGATGATGATCCTTTTGAATAGAATCCAGAAGCAGCCTTTCAAGAATGGAAAGAGGAGTCAATTAAGGCCCTTGCCCAGGAACTCCCTAATTTAGCTAAACCCTTTGACCTTTACATACCCGGTCAAAGGTTAATCACCCTTGGAGCCTTAGTGCAAAAACTGGGACCACTTGAAATGGAGCAACACAAGAATGCCCTTCAGGTATGATAAACTATGGTCACCAAGGGCTTTGCCCACTGCCCCATCAGGCCAGGATACTGGGGTATCTAAAAAGCTGGAAATCAGCAGCCCGCAAGGCCAGCTCCCTCCTAAGGGAAAAGGAACTCACGTGGTGATCCTAACCACCCATCATGCTGTGAAGTTGCAGGGGTCGCGCTGTGGACACACTGACCTCGAGTGAGGAGGTCCTCCAACTCCAACATCCAGAGAGACAAACGGGGGCAATGGGCCCCCAAGATGACTCGTGTGACCATCATTTGACCTGGAGTTTCTCTCAGAAAACAAGTCTGTGCCCCGAAAGAGCAGACTACTGCTTGCAGGACTTACTACACCCAGATGGGAGCTAACAAGCTTGGCGGAGGAAAAGTTTATCACGATTTCACCTTAGAAAACCCTACAGACACCATGGTGATGGTGGCCAATATGACCGGCTGGACTGCTGGCTACTTCAAAATGCCGTTGACTCAGTGGACGTCATGATCCTGGATCACCACCGAACCTGGAATGTCTGGGAGTTGAGCGGGCAGGGCTTTGACACATGGTGCTGTTTGTACATTAATTCAGGGACCTAATTAAAGAAAGCACAGACTACTGGTCAGAGCATCTAGGCTGGCAAATTCGTCAGCCTATGGTCACCAAACAAATGTGGGTTGGGGTGAAACCTGCCACAGCAACATCTCTGTGCATGTCTTTCCTGGACCCTTAAAGGTCATTAGAATCTATAACACTTCCAATGCTGGTGCTTAGGTGGAAGACCAGTGAGGCAGTAGTCCTGGGGACAATCAACCTCACCTGGAGGCTGCTGGGGAGAAGTTTTGCCCCTCCCCCCGTGTATGAGGGCTCCCACCTCAGCATGAAGCAGTTACAAAAGAGGGGTCTGCACCCTCAGCACCCCAAGAATGAGGAACTGGACAAAAAGCAGAGGAGGTGTTCGTCTCCGGCAACGTTCATTAAAAATTCCTGGGATATAAAAAGATAATCTGGGCAATAAAATAAAGTCTAACCTGTTTTTCCTTTGTGCTTTGTCTAATTTCACGTGCTCCTAGGGTTCCGCATGCAGAGGTCCCACACCCGGCACTTCAGACCCGATTTCCTAGTGCAGAATGGCTGGGTCGACACCTCAGCTAGCGGGGTCCCATGCAGACTCTGCGACATAGAGCCTGAGCTGCAGCCAACCCAGCCCTCGAGATCTCCATCCGCTCCCTCCTGCTGACGCTGCCGGGATCCCTACACAGCAGCCCAGCCCACAGCCCGCGGGGGAGTGCACGTTCTCACCTCTCCATTCTGTTTTCAAAATATAAAGTTTCCTTTGCTTCTGAACCAAACTCAGTCTTGATCTGTTGGCTCCAATGACACTGGGCACAGGGACTCCTGTTGGGGTCCACTCTGGAGGATCAGTAACAGAAATTGAGAACATTGTAACTTCAATGAACAGATGTGTGAGCCAAACTGTAGTCAACCTAGATCAGTGTATAAGGCTCGGGTAAAATAAGATGTTTCTAAGACTTACATCTGATATTTCCATCAATTTATTATAAGCAAGTTTAGTGAAGACGTCTGTCTTATTTGTCAGGTCAACATTAGAGAAATGAAGTGATTTATTCCCAAGGATGTACATCGAATACTCTTGGCTGAAGCTTTAATCTTGTTTTGAATGCTTTTCCATTGAAAATGATACCTCTCTTTCAGCTTCCCCATTTCTCAGAAGTATAAAATCTTATAATTTATTATTACCAAAGGGGAAAGGTAGGAGAAGGGATAAATTAACAGTTTGGGATTAACACATACACACTGCTATGTATAAAACAGATCATCAACAAGGAACTACTGTATAGCACAGGGAACTACACTGAATATTTTGCAATAACCTATAAGGGGAAATAATCTGAAAAAGAATAGATATTTTTATTGACATCATCTATCAATGACAGATAAAATGTAACCTAAGCAAGGCCGATGGTGAGCACTTCTGACTCTGAAGATTTCAATCATCTAAAGTTTGGACTCTACCTATTTCCCAAGGCCCTTAATGGACATATATGTAGGCGTAGCTTAAAAATTCCCCAGTTTGGGGTTCAGGGAGGAACTGATTTGGAAAAATCCCTGGTGTTCTCCTTACATGCACGGGACCATTCCTATGGCTAAAACATGCCTGTTACACCTAGAGGATGGTACACCGTTTGAGCGGAAACAGTTTGGAAAAGGCACCTCATCTCCTCATCGCCTGGTGCTCGGGTTCACCCCTCCAGCATCTTTCCTAACAATCTCCTCACTTGGGGATATCAGCACCGTCTACATCCTGTTGCACACAGTTTGGAATTTGTCCAGAGGATGAAGTGGAAGGATGAGAAAAATTCAGAGACAAGTCCTAGGTGTTCGGACAGGCACATGCCACTGTAATTTCCAATCCGGAAGACAAATTCATCAAAGGCTAGAATTGCCCACGGAAACAGAACAGTGCTAGAAGAAATCCCGCTGTTTTGTGTCCAGTTTCCAAAAACACAAGTTGAAAAATGGAACTCAGGGGCACTAAAATTCATGAAACTGCAGAGTTGAAAATATCTATCGTCAAAAAATGTCTTGAGGTAAGTCACAGAAAAGGACTTGTAAGCAAGGGAGACTGGCAGGAAACATATTTGAAGAGGTGGAAAGGACTCCCCATTAAAGCAAAGAAAAGGGGCTGAACATCGCCAATGATGCAGTTGGCCAAAAAGGGCGTATGCATTTTTTCTGAATATATTCAAGTAAAGGCCATACACACTTTTTATCCAACCAAACAGGTGGGCACTGGAAATCAATACTACAAAATGTATCACTTCACAACAGTCAGAAGGGCCATCCACATAAAGTGTAAACACCCGAAATGCAGGACAGGGTGAGGAGAAAAGAGAGCCCTGTGAGGCTGATAGTGGAAATGTAATTTGCCAACGGCCACTCTGGAGAAGTGTATTGTGTTTGCTAAAACATCTAAAAAATGAGCTACAGAGCATAGGGCACTTGCACTCATGGGCGTATACCTTGGGAAAAACAAAAATCGACAGAAAACAGGCACCCCAACGTTTACCACCACTCTGTTAAAAAGGGCCTCAACTTGGATATAAAATAAATGTCCCTGGAAGGATAAAATGGATAAAAGAGATGGGGCACTTATGTAGAGTGGAATATTACTCATCCAGAAATCAATGAAATAAGGCCAGTTGTAACAATTCTGGAGGAGATACATACGATCATTCTAAGTGACGTATGTCAGAAAGAAAAAGACACATATCATAAGATGTCACTTAAAGGTGGAATCAAAAATGGCTACACATGAAATAAATTACAAAACAGAAACATAGTCAAATATGTAGAAAATAGACATAAGGCTGCTAAATGGGAAAGGTGGGGAAGGGTGAGGTATTATCCAGGATGTTGAAATTAGCAAAGATACCATTCCAAGTACCAAATTGAATAACTGACAAGGCCTACACGGTACCTCAAAGAACTGCACTCAGCCCACTCAAGTCAATGGAAAATAATACATATGACTGGTAAGCATCTGAAAAAGAATTTATTGTTGTCTCACAGTACATGAATCAAGTGGATGCACAGCAGCAAAAAACAGAGCCTTGAAAATCAGCTGTAACCAATATAAAAATAAATTTAAAAATATGTATAAAAACAGTGAGACAGACAAAAATTCTTACAACTTTTGTTGAAGGGCTACGATGTAACATGGATGGAACACATGTAGACCCACAGCAGGATGATATATAAGGATGGAAGCTATGCACGCTAAGACATGTTAGAGAGGCTGGGTGAGGAAATGCAGACCTTTTAAAGTAATACTGCCTGGTACCCATTCCATGGTTCCCAAATCTGCAGGTTCAAGGGAATCTTCTGACAGCGAAAACATGCCTGGAAAACCAAGATGAACATACACCGTGTGCTCAGGAAAGGTGTCAAAATGCACCTCATTTTAGATCTCCTGGTGCTGGGGTTCGCCATTCCAGCCACATTACTAACTAACTCCCCACTTGGAGAATCAGCACCTTTAACCTCCTGTTTCACACAGTTTGCAATTTGTGCAGAGGATAAACGGGAAGAGGGGGAACCAATGAGAGACTATCTGTAGGAGTTTTGACAGGCACATGTCACTCTAATTTCCCATTAGGAAGAAGAATTAACCAAAGGCACAGCCTGCCTCCCCAGAACCAGAATAGGGCCGGAAGAAATACAATGGTTTGGCGGCCAGCTCACAAAATATGCGAGTTGAAAAATGGAGCTCAGGAGCAGACAATTCAAAGACCTGCAAAGATATAAATGATAACCAACGTCCAGAAATATATTCAGGTAAGGCAACGAAGGGGATCTGAATGAGCGGCAGAATTGTAGGAAACAGATATCAAAAGGTAGATTGTACTCACAGCTAAAGCATATGAAAAGCAGCAGAATTTCTAAAATGATGCAGTTGGGCAAAAGGGTGTATGTGGTTTTTTCGTGAATATCTTCAGGAAAAAAACACATACAGAGTTTTTGTCCAATCAAGCAAGTGGGAAATGCGAGTCCGCTCAACAAAGAAGTCTCAATTTCCACTGCTCAGAAAGGCCATCCAAAAAATGTGTACGAACCAGAAAGGCAGGAGAGGCCTTGGAGAACACGGAGCCTGGTCACGCTGATGGGTGGGGTATAAATATCCAAGAGCCACTCTGAAGAAGTGTATGCTGTTTCCTAAAACATCTAAAATACAAAGCCCCCGAGCAAAGGGGACTTCAACTCATGGGCATATGACTTGGGAAGACTAAATATCAACAAGACACAGGCACCCCAAAATTTAGGGCTGCTCTGCATACAAGAACTTCCACTTCGGTACACATAAAATATCCCAGGAAAAAGAGAAATGAATAAAGAACTTGTGGTAATTTTGTACAACGGAATATCACTCAGACGTGATATCAATGCCATAAGGCCAGTAGCAACATAATGAGTGGATTAAGGTACGATGATTCTAAGTGCAATAAGTCACACAGAAAAAGAATCTAATCATAAGATATCACTTATAGAGGTAATGTAAACATCACAACACATGAACTGAATTAGGAAAGAGAACAGAGTCTCACATTTAGAAAACACTCTTATGCCTGCTTAAGGGGAAAGTAGAGGTGGGGTGATGCATAAAACCAGAGTTTGATATTAGCACAGGTACCATTCCATAAACCAAATACAGAATAGACAAGACCTACACTTTCCTCAGTGAACGGGACTCAACACCCCTATTCCACACAGAGGAATATATCTGACTAGTAAAAAATCTTAAAACCTATGTATTGATATGTCTCCGTAAGGGAATCAATTGTGTCTAGACCGGCATAAACACGTCCGTGAAAATCAGTTCAACCCCATTATAAAAATGAATTTCAAAAACAAAACAAAATAACAGCGAAATTCTTACACAATTCCTTCAGGGGTTCTGATGAAACCTGGAATGACCCTATCTGCAAAGACAGCTGGATGAAACATAAGGCTGGACACCGGGGAATGAGAGTACTGGTGAGATTGGGAGAGAAAATGCAGACCCTTTAAAGTAGTAATGCATGCCACCATTCCATGAGTCCCAAATCTCCAGGTAGAAGGGAATATCACTACAGTTATAACATGTATGGGAAACCTAGAGAATGAACACACTGTTTTGGCAAAAGGTTTCTAAAAGTCTCCTAATTTTTCCTCTCCTTGTGCTCCAATTTGGCATTCCAACTGCTTTACTATCAATCTCCCAACTTTGGAGAGTCAACCCCTATAACCTCCTGGTTCGCACAGTTTGCTAATTGTGCAGAGGATGAAAGGGAAGAGGGAGAACCAATCAGAGAGTAGATGAAGGCATTTGGACGGGCACATGTCACTCTAATTTCCCGTTCAGGAAGAAGAATTAACCAAAGCCTCAGCCAACAGCAAGGAACCAGTATAGCCTCCCCTGGAACCAGTATAGGTCCTGAAGCAATATTGTGGATTTGCGGTCAGCTCACAAAAATGGGATTTCAAAATTGGAGCTCAGGAGCACAGAAATTCACAAACCTGCAGTTATAAAGAACTACTCAATTCCAAAAATCTGTTGAGGAAAGGCAAAGAAGTGGACTTGAAAATGAGGCAGAATTGCACAAAACATATTTCAAGAGGTAAATTAGAATCGCCTTTAAAGCTCAGGAAAAGCATCACAACTTCGACAATGATGCACTTGGCCAAAAAGGGCGTATGACTTTTCTCCTGAATATATTCAGGAGAAAACGCATACGCCCTTTTTAGCCAATCAAGCAAGCGCACAATGCAAATCCACACTACAAAGAATTGTCACTTCCCCCCGGTAAAAAGGGATATCTGAAAATCTGTAAAAACCACAAAGGCAAGAGAGAGATGACAAGGGCATGAAGCAATTTGATCCCAAGGGTCATGGAGGATTGTGATGACAAGTGCATGGAGCATTGTGATGACAAGATTATGTAGCATTTGCTGACAAAGGCATGGAGCATTGTGATGACAAGGTTCATGGAGCACTGTGATGACAAGCCTCAAGGAGCATTGTGATTAGAGTGGTCATGGAGCATTGGGATGACAAGGGTATGGATCATTTTGGTGACAACGGTCATGGAGCATTTTGATCACAAGAGTCCCGGATCATTGTGTTGTCAGGGTTCATGGAGCGTTGTGATGACAGTGGTCCTGGAGCATTGTGATGAGAGTGGTCACGGAGCATTGAGATGAGAAGGTCATGGAGCATTGGGCTGAAAATGTTCATGGAGTATTGTGATGACAGGGGTCATGGAGCATTGTGATGACAAGGTACTGGAGCATTGTGATAAGAAGACCATGGATCCTTGTGATGACAAGTCTCATCGAGCATTCTGATGAAAAGGGGCATGGAGCATTGTGATTACAGGCGTCTTGGAGTATTGTGATGACAAGGGCATGGAGCATTGGGATGAGAAGGCCATGGAGCGTTCTAATGACATGCATCACGGAGCACTGTGATGACAAGGGTATGGAGCATTGTGATTACATGGGTCGTGGAGCACTGTGATGAAAAGGACATGGATCATTGTGATGAAAAAGGCATGGAGCCTTGTCATGACAGGGTTCAAGGAGCATAGTGACGACAAGTGTCAGGGAACATTGTGATGACAAGGGTATTGAGCATTGTGATGACAAAGGTCATGGAGCATTGTGATGAGAAGACCATGGATAATTGTGGTGACGAGCGTCATGGGGCGTTGTGATGATAAATGTTATGGAACATTTTGATCAGAAGGATTGGGAGCATTGTGGTGACAGAGGTCATAGAGCATTTTTATTTCATTGTTATGACAATAGCAAGAAGCATTATGATGATGGGCATGGTGCATTTTGATGACAGGGTTCATGGAGCAGTGAGATGAAACGGGGCATGGAGCATTGTGATAACAGCAGTCTTGGAGCATTGTGATTACAAGGGCATTTAGCATTGTGATTACAGGGTCCGTGGAGCATTGTGATGACAAGGGTCATGGAGCCTTGTGATGACAAGCCTGTGGAACACTGTGATGGCAGGGGTCATGGAGCATTGTGATGACAAGGGCATGGAGCATTCATCAGAAAAATTTCATGGATTATTGTAATGAGAGGGGGAAGGAGCATTGTGATGACAAGGCAACGGAATACTGAGATACATGCGTCATGCAGGATTGTAATGACCAGCGCATGGAGCATTGTGATAAGAAGGACATCGAGCATTTTGAGGACAAGCGTCATGGAGCTTTGTGATGACAAGGCCATGGAGCAATGTGATGAGAGGGTTCATGGAGCATTGTGATGACAATGGCATGCAGCATTGTGATGCCAGGGGTCATGGAGATTTGTGATGACAAAGGTCATGGAGCATTTTGATGACAAGTGTTTGGTGCACTCTGTTGTGAAGGGCGGGGAGCATTGTGATGACAGGGTCATGGAGAAATTTGATGAAAAGTGTCATGGAACAATTTGATGAAAGTGGTTATGGAACATTGTGATGTCAGGGGTCCTGGAGCATTTTGATGAAAAGGGTCATGGAGCATTTTGATGACAGGGTTTATGGAACATTGTGATGTCAGGGGTCATTGAACATTGTGAGGATAAGTGCATGTAGCATTGTGATGACAGGAGTCATGGAACATTGTGATGACAGGGGTGAGGGAGTATTGTGATGAATAGTGATGTAACATTTTGATATCAGTGGTGAGAGATCATTTTGATGAGAAGTGCATGGAGCATTTTGATGACAAATTTTATGGAGCACTGTGATGAAAAGATTGTGGAGCACTGTGATGACAAGCGCATGGCACATTGTGATGACATGGGTCATGGAGCATTGTGCTGAGAAAGGCATAGAGCATTGTGATGACAAGGGTCAAATAGCATTGTGATGAAAAGTTCATGGAGAATTGTGGTGAAAAATGTCACAGAGGTTGGTGATGACGAGGGCATGTACCATTGTGACGACAAAGGTCATGAATCATTGAGATGACTGGAGTCACGGAGCATTGTGATGACAGGGGTCATGGAGCATTGTAATAACAAGGGCATGGAGCATTGTGATGACAAGGGTCATGGAGCATTGTGGTGACACAGGTCACAGAGCCTTGTGATGACGAGGGCATTGACCATTGTGATGACAAAGATCATGAAGCATTGTGGTGAATGGAGTCACGGGGCATTGTGATGAAAGGGGTCATGGAGCATTGTGATGTCAAGGGTATGGAGCATTGTGATGACAGGGGCATGGAGCATTGGTCTCACAAATTTCATGGATTATTGTGATGACAGTGGGCATGGTGCATTGTGATGAAAAGAGCATGGAACATTGTGATGACAACGTCATGGATTATTGTGAAGACAGTTGTCAGGGAACAATGTGATGACATATGTCACGGTCCATTGTGATGCCAATGACATGGAGCATTGTGATGCCAAGTGTCATGGAGGATTGTGATGACCAAGGTAAAAGAGCATTTTGATGATCAGGACTTGGAGCAATGTGATGGCAAGACCGTGGAGCATTGTGATGAGAAGACCATGGATAATTGTGATGACGAGCATCATGTAGCTTTATGATGAAAAGAGACATGCAGCATTCTGACATAAGATATAACTTATGAAGGAAATGTAAACATGGCTAAACATGAACTAAATTAGGAAAGAGTACAGAGTCTCACATTTAGAAAACATACTTATGGCTGCTTAGGGGAAAGAAAGGTGGGAAGATGCACAAAACCAGAGTTTGATATTAGCACAGGTACCGTTCCATAATCCAAATACAGAATAGACAAGACCTACTCCTTCCTCAGTGAACGGGACTCAACACCCCTATTCCCCGCAGAGGAATATATCTGATTAGTAAGAATCTTTTTTTTTTTTTTTTTTTTTTTTGCGGTATGTGGGCCTCTCACTGTTGTGGCCTCTGCTGTTGCGGAGCACAGGCTCAGGACACGAAGGCTCAATGGCCATGGCTCATGGGCCAAGCCGCTCTGCGGTATGTGGGATCCTCCCAGACCGGGGCATGAACCCGTGTCCCCTGCATCGGCAGGCGGACTCTCAAACACTGCGCCACCAGGGAAGCCCCTGATTAGTAAGAATCTTAAAACCTATGTATCGCTATGTCTCCGTAAGGGAATCAAATCTGTCTAGACCGGCTTAAACACGTAAGTGAAAATCAGCTCAACCTCAGTATAAAAATGAATTTCAAAAACAAAACAAAAAAAACAGCGAAATTCAAACACAATTCCTTCAGGTGTTATGATGAAACCTGTAATGACCGTATGTAAAATGACAGCTAGATGAGACATAAGGCTGGTCACTTGGGACTGAGAGGATTGGTGAGATTGGGTGAGAAAATGCAGACGCTTTAAAGCCATAATGCATTCCACCAATTCCATGTGTCCCAACTCTCCAGGTAGAAGGGAATATCACTACAGTTATAACATGTATGGGAAATGTAGAGAATGTACACACTGTGAATTCTAAAGGATTCTAAACTCAACTAATAGTCCCTCTCCTGGTGCTCCAGTTTGACTTTCCAACTGCTTTACTCTCAATCTCCCAAATTGGAGAGACAGCCCCTTTAACTTCCTGATTCGCACTGGTTGCCAAATTGGCAGAGGATGAAAGGGAAGAGGGAGAACCAATGAGAGAGTAGCTGTTAGGCATTTGGACGGGCACATGTCACTCTAATTTCCCGGCAGGAAGAAGAATTAACCAAAGTCTCAGCCACCCACCGGGAACCAGTATAGGTCCTGAACCAAAATTTTGGACTTGTGGTCAGCTCACCAAAAAAGAGTTGAAAAATGGAGCTCAGGGGCACAGCAATTCACAAACTGGCAGAGTAATAAAGGACATCTATCGTCCAAAAATCTGTTGAGGGAAGGCAACGAGGCAGACGTGAATGCGAGCCAGAATAGCAGGAAACAGATTTCAAGAGGTACATTGGAAGCGCCTTTAAAACACAGGAAGAGGGGCAAAACTTCGACAATGATGCACTGGGACAAACAGGGCGTATGTGTTTTCTCCTGAATATATTCAGGAGGAAACGCATACGCCCTCTTTGGCCAAGCAAGCAAGCGGGCAATGCAATTCGGCACTGCAAAGAAGTATCACTTCCCACCGTTCAAAATTGACATCCACAAAATGTGGAAAAACAACAAAGGCAAGACAGGCCCTGGAGAACAGGGAGCCTATTTATGCTGATGGGCAGGATGTAAATTGCCTACTGCCTCTCTGGAGGAGTGCACTGCACTCCCTAAAACAGGTAAACAACAGAGGTACAGAGCCAAGGGCACTTCCAGTCTAGGGAATATAACTTGGGAAAACTGAAAATCAATAAGACACAGCAACACCAAAATTTAGGGCTGCACTGCTTACAATAACCTCAACTTGTGTACACCATATATATCGCAGGAAAGAGAAAAAGGGTTCAAGAAATTGTGTTACTTACATAGGATGTAATATCCCTCAGCCATGAAATCAATGTCATAAGGCCAGTAGCAGCAAAATGTGTGGATTCAGATACCATGATTCTAAGTGAAATAAGTCAGAGAGAAAAAGAAACTAATAATAAGATATCAATTATGAAGGTCCTGTAACATGGCTAAATATGAACTGAGTTAGGAAAGACAGCAGAGTCTCACATTTAGAAAACACTCTTATGACTGCTTAAGGGGAAGGAGAGGTGGGGTGATGCATAAAACCAGAGTTTGATATTAGTACAGGTACGGTTTCAAAAACCAAATACGTAATAGACAAGACCAAAACTTTCCTCAGTGAAAGGGACTCAAAACCCCATATTTTGCACAGAGGAATATATCTCACTAGTCAGAATCTTAAAACCTATGTATTCATATGTCTCCGTAAGGGAATCAAGTGTGTCTAGACTGGCAGAAACTTGGCAGTGAGGATCAGCTCAAACCCACGATAAAAAGGAATTTCAAAAACAAAACAGAAAAAAAGGGAAATTCTTTACAATTCCTTCAGGGGCTCTGATGAAACCTTGAATGACCCAATCTACAATGAGAGCTGGATGTGGCATAAGGCTGGATAATTGGGGCTGAGAAGATTGGTGAGATTGGGTGAGCAAATGCAGACCCTTTAAAGCAATAATGCGTGGCCCACATTCCAAGGGTCCCAACTCTCCAGGTTGAAGGGAATATTACTACAGCTATAACGTGTACGGGAAACATAGAGAATGGACACACTATGAATATGAAAGGTTTCTAAAACTCAACTAATAGTCCCTCGCCTAGTGTTCCAGTTTGAATTTCCAACTGCTTTACTATCAATCTCTCAACTTGGAGAGACAGAGCCATTAACCTCCTGGTTCGCACAGGTTGCCAAATTGGCAGAGGATGAAAGGGAAGAGGGAGAACCAATGAGAGAGTAGCTATTAGGAATTTGGACGGGCACATGTCACTCTAATTTCCCGGCAGGAAGAAGAATTAATCAAAGTCTCAGCCACCCAACGGGAACCTGTATAAGTCCTGAACCAAAATTTTGGACTTGCGGTTAGCTCACAAAAAACGAGTTGAAAAATGGAGCTCAGGGGCACAGCAATTCACAAACTGGCAGAGTACTAAAGGGCAACTATCGTCCAAAAATCTGTTGAGGCAAGGCAACGAGGGAGACTTGAAAGCGATCCAGAATAGCAGGGCACAGATTTCAAGAGGTACATTGCAATCGCCTTCAAAGCACAGGAAGAGGGGCAGAACTTCGACAATGATGCACTTGGCCAAAAAGGGCGTATGCGTTTTCTCCTGAAAATATTCAGGAGAAAACGCATATGCCCTTTTTGGCCAAGCAAGCAAGTGGGCAATGCAAATCTGCACTACAAAATGTATCACTTCCCACCGGTCAAAAGGGACATCCGCAAAATGTGTAAAAACCAGAAAGGCAAGACAGGCCCTGGAGAACAGAGAGCCTAGTTATGCTGATGGGCGGGATGTAAATTACCAACTGCCTTTGTGGAGGAGTTCACTGTGTTCCCTAAAACAAGTAAACAAGAGAGCTACCGAACCAAGGGCACTTCCAGTCTTGGGAATATACCTTGGGAAAACTGAAAATCAATAAGACAGAGCCACCCCAAAATTAGGGCTGCACTGCTTACAAGAACCTCAACTTGGGTAAACCTTAAATATCCCGGGAAAGACAAAAATGGTTTAAGAAATTGTATTACTTACGGACGATGGAATATCCCCCAGCCATGCAATCAATGTCATGAGGCCACTAGCAGCAAAATGAGTGGATTCAGGTACGATGATTCTAAGTGAAATAAGTCACAGAGAAAAAGAAACTTATCATAAGATATCACTTATGAAAGTCCTGTAAACATGGCTACACATGAACTGAGTTAGGAAAGAGAACAGAGACTGACATTTAGAAAACACTCTTATGCCTGCTTAAGGGGGAAGGAGAGGTGAGGGGATGCATAAAACCAGAGTTTGATATCCGTACTGGTACTATTCCAAAAACCAAATATGGAATAGACAAGACCTACACCTTCTTCAGTGAAAGGGACTCAATACACCATATTTCCCTCAGAGGAATATATCTGACTAGTAAGAATCTTAAAACCTATATATTGATATGTCTCCATAAGGGAATCAAGTGTGTCTAGACTGGCATAAACATGTCAGTGAGAATAAGCTCAAACCCACTATAAAAAGGAATTTCAAAAACAAAACAACCAAAAAAAAACCAGGGAAATTCTTTTCAATTCCTTCAGGGGCTCTGATGAAACCTGGAAAGACCCTATCTACAACGACAGCTAGATGTGGCATAAGGCTGGACACTTCGGACAGAGAGGATTGGTTAGATTGGGTGAGCAAATGCAGACATTTTAAAGCAATAATGCGTGGCACACATTCCAAGGGTCCCAACTCTCCATGTTGAAGGGAATATTACTACAGCTATAACATGTACGGAAAACCTAGAGAATGGACACACTGTGAATACGAAAGGTTTCTAGAATTCACCTAATAGTCCCTCTCCTGGTTCCCCGGCTAGAATTTCCTACTGCTTTACTATCAATCTCCCAACTTGGAGAGACAGCCCCTTTAACCTCCTGGTTCGCACAGTTTGCCAATTTGGCAGAGGATAAAAGTGAAGAGGGAGAACCAATGAGAGAGTAGCTGTTAGGCATTTGGACGGGCACATATCACTCTCATTTCCCGGCAGGAAGAAGAATTAACCAAAGTCTCAGCCACCCGCCAGGAACCAGTATAGGTCCTGAACCAAAATTTTGGTCTTGCGGTCAGCTCACAAAAAACGAGTAGAAAAATGGAGCTCAGTGGCACCGCAATTCACAAACTGGCAGAGTAATAAATGAGAACTATCGTACAAACATCTGTTGAGTGAAGGCAACGAGGTGGACTTGAAAGCGAGACAGAATATCAGGAAACAGATGTCAAGAGGTACATTGGAATCTCCTTTAAAGCACAGGAAGAGGGCACAACTTCGAAAATGATGCACTTGGCCAAAAAGGGCGTATGGGTTTTCTCCTGAATATATTCAGGGGAAAACCCATACGCCCGTTTTGGCCAAGCAAGCAAGCGGGCAATGCAAATCTGCACTACAAAGAAGTATCACTTCCCACCGGTCAAAAGGGACATCAGCAAATGGGTAAAAAACAGAAAGGCAAGACAGGCCCTGGAGAACAGGGAGCCTAGTTATGCTGATGGGCAGGATGAAAATTGCCAACTGCCTTTCTGATGGAGTGCACTGTGTTCCCTCAAACAAGTAAACAACCGAGCTACAGAGCAAAGGGCACTTCCAGTCTAGGGAATATACCTTGAGAATACTGAAAATCAATAAGACAGAGCAACCCCAAAATTTAGGGCTGCACTGCTTACAAGAACCTCAACTTGGGTACACCTTAAATATCCCAGGAAAGACAAAAATGGTTCAAGAAACTGTGTTACTTACGTACGATGGAATATCCCTCAGCCATGAAATCAATGTCATAAGGCCAGTAACAGCAAAATGGGTGGATTCAGGTACGATGGTTCTAACTGAAATAAGTCAAAAACATAAAGAAACTTATCATAAGATATCACTTATGAAGGTCCTGTAAACATGGCTACACATGAACTGAGTTAGGAAAGAGAACAGAGTCTTACATTTAGAAAACACTCTTATGCCTGCTTAAGGGGAAAGGAGAGGAGGGGTGATGCATAAAACCAGAGTTTGATATCCGTACAGGTACTATTCCAAAAACCAAATATGGAACAGACAAGACCTACACCTTCTTCAGTGAAAGGGACTCAATACCCCATATTTCCCACAGAGGAATATATCTGACTAGTAATAATCTTAAAACCTATGTATTGATATGTCTCTGTAAGGGAATCATGTGTGTCTAGACTGGCATAAACATGGCAGTGAGAATCAGTTCAAACCCACTTTAAAAAGGAATTTCAAAAACAAAACAGAAAAAACACGGAAATTCTTCACAATTCCTTCAGTTGCTCTGACGAACCCTGGAATGATCCTATCTACAACGACACCTGGATGTGGCACAAGGTTGGACACTTGGGACTGAGAGGATCGGTGAGATTCGTTGAGCAAATGCAGACCATTTAAGGCAATAATGCGTGGCACACATTCCAAGGGTCCCAACTCTCCAGGTTGAAGGGAATATTACTACAGCTATAGCATGTACAGGAAACCTAGAGAATGGACACACTGTATATACAAAAGGTTTTTAAAACTGAACTAATAGTCCCTCTCCTCGTGCTTCTGTTTGATTTTCCAACTGCTTTACTATCAATCTCCCAACTTGGAGAGACAGCCCCTTTAACCTCCTGGTTCGCACAGTTTGCCAATTTGGCAGAGGATGAAAGTGAAGAGGGAGAACAAATGAGAGAGTAGCTGTTAGGCATTTGGACGGGCACATGTCACTCTAATTTTCCGGCAGGAAGAAGAATTAACCAAAGTCTCAGCCACCCGCCAGGAACCAGTATAGGTCCTGAACCAAAATTTTGGTCTTGCGGTCAGCTCACAAAAAACGAGTAGAAAAATGGAGCTCAGGGGCACAGCAATTCACAAACTGGCAGAGTAATAAATGACAACTATCATCCAAACATCTGTTGAATGAAGACAACGAGGTGGACTTGAAAGCGAGACAGAATACCAGGAAACAGATTTCATGAGGTACATTGGAATCGCCTTTAAAGCACAGGAAGAGGGCACAACTTCGACAATGATGCACTTGGCCAAAAAGGGTGTATGCGTTTTCTCCTGAATATATTCAGGAGAAAACCCATACGCCCTTTTTGGCCAAGCAAGCAAGTGGGCAATGCAAATCTGCACTACAAAGAGGTATCACTTCCCACCGGTCAAAAGGGACATCCGCAAATGGGTAAAAAACAGAAAGGCAAGACAGGCACTGGAGAACAGGGAGCCTAGTTATGCTGATGGGCAGGATGTAAATTGCCAACTGCCTTTCTGGTGGAGTGCATTGTGTTCCCTCAAACAAGTAAACAACCGAGCTACAGAGCCAAGGGCACTTCCATTCTAGGGAATATACCTTGGGGAAACTGAAAATCAATAAGACAGAGCCACCCCAAAATTTAGGGCTGCACTGTTTACAAGAAGCTCAACTTGGGTACACCTTAAATATCCCAGGAAAGACAAAATTGGTTCAAGAAATTTTGGTACTTACGTACGATGGATTATCCCTCAGCCATGAAATCAATGTCATAAGCCAGTAGCAGCAAAATGAGTGGATTCAGGTACGATGATTCTAAGTGAAATAAGTCACAGAGAAAATGAAACTTATCATAAGGTATCACTTATGATGGTCCTGTAAACATGGCTACACATGAACAGAGTTAGGAAAGAGAAAAGAGCCTCTCATTTAGAAAACACTCTTATGCCTGCTTAAGGGGAAAGGAGAGGAGGGGTGATGCATAAAACCAGAGTTTGATACTCGTACAGGTACCATTCCAAAAACCAAATATGGAATAGAAAAGACCTACACCTTCCTCAGTGAAAGGGACTCAAAACCCCATATTTCCCGCAGAGGAATATATCTGACTAGTAATAATCTTAAAACCTATATATTGATATGTCTCCATAAGGGAATCAAGTGTGTCTAGACTGGCATTAACATGGCAGTGAGAATCAGCTCAAACCCACTATAAAAAGGAATTTCAAAAACAAACAAACAAAAAAAAACAGGGAAATTCTTTACAATTCCCTCAGGGGCTCTGATGAAACCTAGAATGACCCTATCTACAACGACAGCTGGATGTGGCATAAGGCTGGAGACTTGGGACTGAGAGGATTGGTGAGATTGGGTGAGCAAATGCAGACCTTTTAAAGCAATAATGCGTGGCACACATTCCAAGGGTCCCAACTCTCCTGGTTGAAGGGAATATTACTACAGCTATAACATGTACGGTAAACCAAGAGAATGGACACACTGTGAATATGAAAGGTTTCTAGAACTCAACTAATAGTCCCTCTCCTGGTTCTCCAGCTAGAATTTCCAACTGCTTTACTATCAATCTCCCAACTTGGAGAAACAGCCACTTTAACCTCCTGGTTCGCACAGGTTGCCAATTTGTCAGAGGATGAAAGGGAAGAGGGAGAACCAATGAGAGAGTATCTGTTAGGCATTTGGACGGGCACATGTCACTCGAATTTCCCAACAGGAAGAAGAATTAACCAAAGTCTCAGCAACCCGCCGGGAACCAGTATAGTTCCTGAACAAAAATTTTGGAGTTGCGGTCAGCTCACAAAAAACAAGTTGCAAAACGGAGCTCAAGGGCACAACAATTCACAAACTGGCAGAGTAATAAAGGACAACTATAGTCCAAAAACCTGTTGAGGGAGGGCAACCAGGAGGACTTGAAAGCGAGCCAGTATTTCAGGACACAGATTTCAAGAGGTACATAGGAATTACATTTAAAGCACAGGAAGAGGGGCACAACTTTGACAATGATGCACTTGGCCGAATAGGGTGTATGCGTTTTTTCCTGAATATATTTAGGAGAAAACGCATACGCCCATTTTGGCCAAGCAAGCAAGTGGACAATGCAAATCTGCACTACAAAGAAGTATCACTTCGCACCGGTCAAAAGGGACATCCGCAAAATGTGTAAAAACCAGAAAGGCAAGACAGGCCCTGGAGAACAGGGAGCCTAGATATGCTGAAGGGCAGGATGTAAATTGCCAAATGCGTCTCTGGAGGAGTGCATTGTGTTCCCTCAAACAAGTAAACAACAGAGCTACAGAGCCAAGGGCATTTCCAGTCTAGGGAAGATACCTTGGGAAAACTGAAAATCAATAAGACAGAGCCACCCCAAAATTTTGGGCTGCACTGCTTACAAGAACCTCAACTTGGGTACACCTGAAATATCCCAGGAAAGACAAAAATGGTTCAAGTAATTGTGTTACTTACGTACGATGGAATATCCCTCAGCCATGAAATCAATGTCATAAGGCCAGTAGCAGCAAAATGAGTGGATTCAGGTACCATGATTCTAAGTGAAATAACTCACAGAGAAAAAGAATCTTATCTTAAGATATCACTTGTGAAGGTCCTGTAAACATGACTACACAAGAACTGAGTTAGGAAAGAGAACAGTCTAACATTTAGAAAACACTCTTATGCCTGCTTAAGGGGGAAGGAGAGGTGGGGTGATGCACAAAACCAGAGTTTGATAGGAATACAGGTACCGTTCCAAAAACCAACTACGGAATAGACAAGACCTACACCTTCCTCAGTGAACAGTACTCAAAATCCCATATTTCCCACAGAGGAATATATCTGACTAGTAAGAATCTTAAAACCTATGTATTGATATGTCTCTGCAAGGGAATCAAGTGTGTCTAGACTGGCATAAACATGGCAGTGAGAATCAGCTCAAAACCACTTTAAAAAGGAATTTCAAAAACAAAACAAAAAAATACGGAAATTCTTTACAATTACTTCATTAGCTCTGATGAACCCTGGAATGATCCTAACTGCAACGACACCTGGATGTGGCATAATGTTGGACACTTGGGACTGAGAGGATCGGTGAGATTCGGTGAGAAAATGCAGACCATTTAAGGCAATAATGCGTGGCACACATTCCAAGAGTCCCAAATCTCCAGGTTGAAGGGAATATTACTACAGCTATAGCATGTACAGGAAACCAGAGAATGGACACACTGTATATACAAAAGGTTTCTAAAACTCAACTAATAGTCCCTCTCATGGTGCTTCTGTTTGACTTTCCAACTGCTTTACTATCAATCTCCCAACTTGGAGAGACAGCCCCTTTAACCTCCTGTTTCGCACAGTTTGCCAATTTGGCAGAGGATGAAAGTGAAGAGGGAGAACCAATGAGAGAGTAGCTGTTAGGCATTTGGACGGGCACATGTCACTCTAATTTCCCGGCAGGAAAAAGAATTAATCAAAATCTCAGCCACCCAATGGGAACCTGTATAGGTCCTGAACCAAAATTTTGGACTTGCGGTCAGCTCACAAAAAACGAGTTGATAAATGGAGCTCAGGGGCCCAGCAATTCACAAACTGGCAGAGTACTAAAGGGCAACTATCGTCCAAAAATCTGTTGAAGGAAGGCAACGAGCAGACTTGAAAGGGATCCAGAATAGCAGGGCACAGATTTCAAGAGGTACATTGCAATCGCCTTCAAAGCACAGGAAGAGGGGCAAAACTTCGACAATGATGCACTTGGCCAAAAAGGGCGTATGCGTTTTCTCCTGAATATATTCAGGAGAAAACGCATACGCCCTTTTTGGCCAAGCAAGCAAGTGGGCAATGCAAATCTGCACTACAAAATGTATCACTTCCCACCGGTCAAAAGGGACATCCGCAAAATGTGTAAAAACCAGAAAGGCAAGACAGGCACTGGAGAACAGGGAGCCTAGTTATGCTGATGGGCGGGATGTAAATTACCAACTGCCTTTGTGGAGGAGTTCACTGTGTTCCCTAAAACAAGTAAACAAGAGAGCTACAGAACCAAGGGCACTTCCAGTCTAGGGAATATACCTTGGGAAAACTGAAAATCAATAAGACAGAGCCACCCCAAAATTAGGGCTGCACTGCTTACAAGAACCTCAACTTGGGTAAACCTTAAATATCCCGGGAAAGACAAAAATGGTTTAAGAAATTGTATTACTTATGGACGATGGAATATCCCCCAGCCATGCAATCAATGTCATGAGGCCAGTAGCAACAAAATGAGTGGATTCAGGTACGATGATTCTAAGTGAAATAAGTCACAGAGAAAAAGAAACTTATCATAAGATATCACTTATGAAAGTCCTGTAAACATGGCTACACATGAACTGAGTTAGGAAAGAGAACAGAGACTCACATTTAGAAAACACTCTTATGCCTGCTTAAGGGGGAAGGAGAGGTGAGGGGATGCATAAAACCAGAGTTAGATATCCGTACTGGTACTATTCCAAAAACCAAATATGGAATAGACAAGACCTACACCTTCTTCAGTGAAAGGGACTCAATAACCCATATTTCCCGCAGAGGAATATATCTGACTAGTAAGAATCTTAAAACCTATATAATGATATGTCTCCATAAGGGAATCAAGTGTGTCTAGACTGGCATAAACATGTCAGTTAGAATCAGCTCAAACTCACTATAAAAAGGAATTTCAAAAACAAAACAACCAAAAAAAAACCAGGGAAATTCTTTACAATTCCTTCAGGGGCTCTGATGAAACCTGGAAAGACCTTATCTACAACGACAGCTAGATGTGGCATAAGGCTGGACACTTGGGACAGAGAGGATTGGTTAGATTGGGTGAGCAAATGCAGACATTTTAAAGCAATAATGCGTGGCACACATTCCAAGGGTCCCAACTCTCCAGGTTGAAGGGAATATTACTACAGCTATAACATGTACGGGAAACCTAGAGAATGGACACACTGTGAATACGAAAGGTTTCTAGAATTCAACTAATACTCCCTCTCCTGTTTCTTCAGCTTGAATTTCCTACTGCTTTAATATCAATCTCCCAACTTGGAGAGACAGCCACTTTAACCTCCTGGTTCGCACAGTTTGCCAATTTGGCAGAGGATGAAAGTGAAGAGGGAGAACCAATGAGAGAGTAGCTGTTAGGCATTTGGACGGGCACATGTCACTCTCATTTCCCGGCAGGAAGAAGAATTAATCAAAGTCTCAGCCACCCGCCAGGAACCAGTATAGGTCCTGAACCAAAATTTTGGTCTTGCGGTCAGCTCACAAAAAACGAGTAGAAAAATGGAGCTCAGGGGCACAGCAATTCACAAACTGGCAGAGTAATAAATGACAACTATCGTCCAAAAATCTGTTTTGCGAAGGCAACGAGGTGGACCTGAATGCGAGCCGGAATAGCAGGAAACAGATTTCAAGAGGTACATTGGAATCACGTTCAAAACTCAGGACGAGGCGCACAACTTCGAAAATGATGCACTTGGCCAAAAACGGTTTATGCGTTTTCTCCTTAATATACTCAAGAGAAAAAGCATACGCCCTTTTTGGCCAAGCAAGCAAGCCAGCAATGCAAATCTCCACTACAAAGAAGTATCACTTCCCACCGGTCAAAAGAGACATCCACAAAATGTGTAAAAACCAGAAAGGCAAGACAGGCCCAAGAGAACAAGGAGCCTTGTTATGCTGGTGGGCGGGATGTATATTGCCAACTCACTCTCTGGAGGAGTGCATTGTGTTCCCTAAAACAGGTAAAAAACAGAGCTAAGAGCCAAGGGCACTTCCAGTCTAGGGAATATACCTTGGGAAAACTGAAAATCAATAAGACAGAGACACCCCAAAATTTAGGGCTGCACTGCTTACAAGAACCTCAACTTGGGTACACCTTAAATATCCGAGGAAAGACAAAAATGGTTCAAGAAATTGTGTTACTATAGTATGATGGAATATCCCTCAGACATGAAATCAATGTGATAAGGCCAGTAGCAGCAAAATGAGTGGATTCAGGTACGATGATTCTAAGTGAAATAAGTCAAAGAGAAAAAGTAACTTATCATAAGATATCACTTATGAAGGTCCTGTAAACATGGCTACACATGAACTGAGTTAGGAAATACAACAGAGTCTCACATTTAGAAAACACTCTTATGCCTGCCTAAGGGGGAAGGAGAGGGGGATGATGCATAAAACCAGAGTTTGATATTATTACAGGTACCGTTCCAAAAACCAACTACGGATTATACAAGTCCTACACATTCGTCAGTGAAAGGGACTCAAAACCCCATATTTCCAGCAGAGTAATATATCTGACTAGTAAGAATCTTAAAACATATGTATTGATATGTCTCCGTAAGGGAATCAAGTGTGTCTAGACTGGCATAAACATGGCAGTGAGAATCAGCTCATACCCACTATAAAAATGAATTTCAAAAACCAAACAAAAAAATAGGGCAATTCTTTACAATTCTTTCCGGGTCTCTGATGAAAACTGGAATGACCATATCTACAACGACAGCTGGATGTGGCATAAGGCTGGACACTTGTGACTGAGAGGATTGGTGAGATTGGGTCAGCAAAAGCAGACCATTTAAAGCAAAAATGCGTGGCACACATTCCAAGGATCCCAACTCTCCAGGTTGAAGGGAATATTACTACAGCTATAACATGTACAGGAAAGCAAGATAATGGACACACTGTGAATACGAACGGTTTCTAAAACTCAGCTAATAGTCCCTCTCCTGGTGTTTCCGTTTGAATTTCCTACTTCTTTACTATCAATCTCCCAACTTGGAGAGACAACACCTTTAACCTCCTGGTTCTCCCAGGCTGCAAATTCGGCAGAGGATGAAAGGAAAGATGGAGAACCAATGAGAGAGTAGCTGTTAGGCATTTGGACGGGCACATGTCACTCTAATTTCCTGGCCGGAAAAAGAATTAACCAAAGTCTCACCCACCCGCCGGGAACCAGTATAGGTCCTGAACCAAAATTTTGGACTTGCGGCCAGCTCACAAAAAATGAGTTGAAAAATCGAGCTCAGGGGCACAGCAATTCACAAACTCGCAGAGTAATAAAGGACAACTATCTTCCAAAAATCTGTTGAGCCAAGGCAACGATGTGGTCCTGAAAGCTAGCCAGAATAGCCGGTAACAGATATGAAGAGGTACAATGGAATTGCCTTTACAGCACAGGAAGAGGGGCACAACTTCGACAATGATGCATTTGGCCAAAAAGGGTGTATGTGTTTTTTCCTGAATATATTCAGGAGAAAACGCATACACCCTTTTTGGCCAAGCAAGCAAGCGGGCAATGCAAATCTTCACTACAAAGAATTATCAATTCCCAACATTCAAAAGGGACATCCGCAAAATGTGTAAAAACCAGAAAGGCAAGACAGGCCCTGGAGAACAGGGAGCCTAGTTATGCTGATGGGCAGGATGTAAATTGCCAACTTCCTCTCTGGAGGAGTGCATTGTGTTCCCTAAAACAAGTAAAGAACAGAGCTACAGAGCCAAGGGCACTTACAGTCTAGGGAATATACCTTGGTAAAACTGAAAATCAATAAGACAGAGCCACTCCAAAATTTAGGGCTGCACTGCTTACAAGAACCTCAAATTGGGTACACCTTAAATTTCCCACGAAAGACAAAAATGGTTCAAGAAACTGTGTTACTTACATACGATGGAATAGCCCTCAGCCATGAAATCAATGTCATAAGGCCACTAGCAGCAAAATGAGTGGATTCAGGTACGATGATTCTAAGTGAAATAAGTCACAAACATAAAGGAACTTATCATAAGATATCACTTATGAAGGTCCTGTAAACATGGCTCCACATGAACTGAGTTAGGAAAGAGAACAGAGTCTCACATTTAGAAAACACTCTTATGCCTGCTTAAGGGGGAAGGAGAGGTGGGGTGATTCATAAGACCAGAGTTGGATATTAGTACAGGTACCGTACCAAAAACCAACTACGGAAGAGTCAAGACCTACATCTTCCTCAGTGAAAGGGACTCCAAACCCAATATTTCCCGCAGAGGAATATATCTGACTAGTAAGAATCTTAAAATCTATGTATTAATATGTCTCCATAAGGGACAGCACCTACTCCCGGCACAATGAACTGGACTCAACAACCCCTATTCATTGAAGAGGAATATATCTGACTAGTAAGGATTTTAAAACATATGTATTCTCATGTCTCCATAAATGAATCATGTGTGTGTATAATGACATGAACACAGCACTGAAATTCAGCTAAACCCACTTATAAAAATAAATTTCAAAAGCAAAATGCAAAAACAGCAAAACAGAGAGAATGTCTTAAAAATTACGTTCAGGGCCTGTAATGCAACCTGGATTGACCACCTTTACACCCACAGCTGGATGAGACATAAGACTGGACACTTGGAGCTGACAAGATTGCTGAGGTTGTGTGAGCAAAAGAACACCACTTAGAGCAATACTGTGTGCTACACATTCTAGTGGCCCCAACTCTCCATGTTTAAGGGAATCTTCCTACAGTTAAAACATGCATGGGAAACCCAGTGGATGGTACACTGTGTAATCGGGAAAGTTTTCTAAAAGGTACCTCATTATTCCTTTCCTCGTGCTCGGCTTCGCCATTCCATCTGCATTACTAAAAATCTCCCCTCTTGGAGTGTCACTGCCTTTACCCTCCTGTTGTGCACAGTTTGCAAATTGTGCAGAGGATGAACAGGAAGAGGGGAAACAAATGAGACATTAGCTGTAGGTGTTTGGATGGGCACATACCTCTCTAGTTTCCCATCAGGAAAAAGAATTAAAAACAGGCTCAGCCTGCAACCGTGGAACCAGACTAGCGCCTAAAGCCATCCTGCGATATTAGAGCCAGCTCACAAATAAGTGAGTTGAAAAATGGAAATCAGGGGCACAGCAATTCACAAACTTTCAGAGTTATAAAGGACAACTATCATCCAGAAATATATTGAGGTAAGGCAGTGAAGAGGATTTGAAAGCAAGGCAGAATTGAAGGAAACAGATTTCAAGAGGTAGATTGGAGTCGTCTTTAAAGCACATGAAAAGCGACAGATCTTCGACAATGTTGCCCTTGGCTGAAAAGGGAGTATGTGTATTTTCTTGAATATATTCGGGAAAAAAATGCATACGCCCTTTTTGGCCAAGCAAGCCATCAGGCATTGCAAATCCACACTACATAGAAGTGTCACTTACCTCCGGTCAAAAGGGCCATCTGAAAATAGTGTAAAAACCACAAATACAGGACAGGCCATGGAGAAAAGGGAGCCTGGTTATGCCGATGGACAGGATGTAAATTGCCAACAGCCTCTCTGGAGAACTGTATGTTGTTTTCTAAAACAGAGCTACAGAGCATAGCACACTTCCACTCATGGGCGTGTATTTTGGGAAAACTAAAAATCCACAACACACAGCCAGCCCAAAGTGTAGGGCTGCTCTGTTTACAAGAACCTCGACTTCGGTACACTTTAAATATCCCAGGAAAGGGAAAAAAAATGGAAAAATATATTGTGGTACTTATATACAATGGAATGTCACTCAGACATAAAATCAATGTCATAAGGCCAATAACAGCATAATGAGTGGCTTTAGATATGATGATGCTAAGTGAAATGAGCCACAAAGAAAAAGAAACTTATTGTAATATATCACTTATAGAGGGAATGTAAACATGGCTACACATGAACTGAATTTCAAAAGAGAACATAGTTACACATTTAGAAAACACACTTATGCCTCCTTAAGGGGAAAGGTGATGTGGGGTGATGTGTAAAAGCAGAGTTTGAAATTAGCACAGATACCATACCATATACCAAATATGTAATAGACAAGACCTACTCCTTTCTCAATGAACTGGACACAAAACACCCTATTCACTGAGGAGGAATATATCTGACTGGTAATAATCTTGAAACCTATGTATTTATATGTCTCCATAATGGAATCAAGTGTATTCAGATTGGCATAAACACAGATCAATGGAACAGGACAGAAAGTGCAGAGATAAACCTACATACCTATGCCTATCTCACCTATGACAAAGGAGCTAAGGATATACAATGGAGAAAAGACAGTCTCTTCAGTAATTGGTGCTGGGAAAACTGGACCCCTACACATAAAAGAATGAAATTAGAACACTCCATAACACCATACACAAAAATAAACTCTAAATTGATCAGAGATCTAAATATAAGACCAGACACTATAAAACACTTAGAGGAAACCATAGGCGGAACACTCTATGACATAAATCACAGCAAGATCCTTTTTGACCCACCTCGTAGAGAAATGGAAATAAAAACAGAAATCAACAAATGGGACCTAATGAAACTTAAAAGCTTTTACACAGTACAGGAAAACATAAACAAGATGCAAAAACAACCCTCAGAATGGGAGAAAATATTTTCAAATGAAGCAATTGACAAAGGATTAATCTCCAAACTTTACAAGCACCACATGTAGCTCAATATCACAAAAGCAAACAACCGAATCCAAAAACGGGCAGAAGACCTAAATAGACATTTCTCCAAAGAAGATATACAGATTACCAAGAAACACGTGAAAAGATGCTGAACATCACTAATCATTAGAGAAATGCAAATCAAAACTATCGTGAGGTATCACCTCACAGCACTCAGAGTGGCAATCAACAAAAAAATCTACAAAACAATAAATGCTGGAGAGGCCTTTATTGGAGAAAAGGGAGCACACTTGCACTGTGGGTGGGAATGTAAATTGATATGGGCACTAGGGAGAACAGTAAGGAGGTTCCTTTAAATAACTAACAATAGAAGTACCATACGACACAACAATCCAACTACTGGGCATTTGCCTTGTGAAAACCATAATTCAAAAAGAGTTATGTACAAAAATGTTCATTGCAACTCTATTTACAATAGCCAGGACATGGAAGCCACCTAAGTGTCCATCGACAGATGAATGGATAAAGAAGATATGGCACATATATACAATGGAATGTCACTCAGCCATAAAAAGAAACAAAACTGCGTTATTTGCACTGAGGAGGATGGACTTAGAATCTGTCCTACACAGTGAAGTAAGTCAGAAAGGGAAAAAAAATAATGTATGTTAACAGAGATATACGGAATCTAATGAGGAAAAGAAAAAGATTTTGAAGACCCTAGTGGCAGGACAGGATTAAGGACACAGATATAGGCAAAGGACGTGAGGACACCGGAAGGGGGATGGGTAAGATGGGACGAAGTGAGAGAGTGGCATGGACATAAATACATTACCACATGTAATACTGATAGCTACTGGGAAGCAGCCACATAGAACAGGGAGATCAGCTCAGTGCTTTGTGACCACCTAAAGGGGTGGGATATGGAGTATGGGAGGGAGATGCAAGAGGGAGGGGATCTGCTGATATTTGTATATGTATAGCTGATTCACTTTGTTATACAGCAGAAACTAACACTCCATTGTAAAGCAATTATACTCCAATAAAGGTGGAAAAGGAAAAAAATAAAAGAAAGCCCAGGGATAAACCTACACACCTATGCTCAACTAATCTATGACAAAGGAGGCAAGACTTTACAATGGAGAAAAGAGAGTTTCTTCAGTCAGTGGTGCTGGGAATTATGGACAGCTGTATGTAAAATAATGAAATGAGAACACTCCCCAACACCATACATAAAAATATATTCAAAATCGATTAGAGACTTTAATGTAAGACCGGACAGTATAAAACTCTGAGAGGAAAACTTACGAAGAATACTCTGACGTAAATCACAGCAAGATCTTTTTTTGATCCATCTCCTATAGTAATGAAATAAAAAAAGAAGCTAAACAGATGGGACCTAATGAAACGTAAAAGCTTTTGCAAAGCAAAGGAAACTACAAACAAGATGAAAAGACAACCCTCAGAATGGCAGAATATATTTGCAAACGAATCAATGGACAAATGATTAATCTCCAATATATATAAACAGCTCATGCAGCTCAACATTAATAAGACAAAAAACCCAATACAAAAATGAAAGTACATCTAAATAGACATTTGTTCCAAGAAGACATAGAGATGGCCAAGACGCACATGAAAATCTGCCCAACATCACTAATTATTAAAGAAATGGAAATCAAAACTACAATGAGGTATCACGTCACACCTGTTAGAATGGGCATCATCAGAAAATCTACAAACAACAAATGCTGGAGAGGGTGTGGAGAAAAGGAACCTTCTTCCACTATTGTTGGGAATGTAAATCGATACAGTCTCTATGGAGAACAGAATGGAGGTTCCTTAAAAAACTAAAAATAGAATTACCATATAATCCAGCAATCCCACTGCTGGGCATATACCCAGAGAAAAGCATAAATCAAAAAGACACATTCACCACAATGTTCATTGCAGCACTATTTACAATAGCCAGGTAATGAAAGCAACCTAAGTGCCCACAGACAGACGAATGGATAAAGATGTGGTACATATATACAATGGAATATTACTCAGCCATACATAGGAATGAAATTGGGTCATTTGTAGAGACCTTGATGGATCTAGAGACTGTCATACAGAGTGAAGCAAGTCAGAAAGAGAAAAACAAATATTGTATATTAATGCATATATGTGGAACCTAGAAAAATGGTACAGATGAACCGGTTTGCAGGGCAGAGATAGAGACACAGATGTAGAGAACAAATATATGGACACCAAGGGGGGAACACCATGGGAGGGTGGTAGTGGGATGAATTGGGAGACTGGGATTCACATGTTCACACTTATATGTATAACATAGATATACAATAAGAAACTGCTGTATAAAATAAATAAATAAATTTTAAAAAATTAAAAATGAATAAATAACATTTAATAAAATAAAACAGAAAATAAATTTTTCCCTTCATATAGACGTCTTTATATAAATGCATTATTTCCATGTTTATATCTCTAAATTAAAGAAAAAGAGGAATAAATAAAACCTATCTTGACCCAAAAAGAAAAAAGGAAAAAAAAAAAAAAAAAAAAAACAGGACCCACCAGTTATACAGAGGAAAATCATATCAGGGCACTTGTTCCAGTGGTAAAAAATTCTTAAGTTGGTCAGAAGTGGGAAATCATCTCCCATGCAGTCAGCAGCGCTCCCCCCCACAAGGAGCATCCTCATTGCAAAGCTGGGGGACTATGTCGAGTCGTCTGTGAGTAAATGTGAGCTGTACCCCAGTCCTGCTGCAGCTGAAATCTTCCCACCCTTTCCAGGTAAAACACCTGAATATGTACAAGAACTTGCAAGCCTAGAGGAAGGGCTGTGGAGCCACAGCAGCGACAGCATGCAGGCCGACTTGGTGCCAGCAGGCCAGCCAGGATGGTCCTGGCCCCAGATGCTCTTCTGGAAGCTTTCCATTTCCCTGCCTGAGATACCCCTCCTGCCACGGCCCCCACTCCTTTTTTACTTCCTCACCTCTGCCTGGGGAGAAATTCCAGCGGCAGGTATGTGTGACACCTCCTCTTCTTTAGCAGGTGGCAGCCAGGCAACTCCTGCAGGAAGTCCAGCAGAGCCCCACTCACACTGGTCCACCCACAAAGCCACGGCCCCTCACTCCCTCCCACCACCACAGCCCCGACACTGCTGACGGGGCAGAGAATATGGTGTCAGGCACAGCTACAGGAGCTCTTGCTGACTGGAGAGGTGCTTATATTGATCTCAACCCAGGCACACCTGGGGAGGGCTGGCAGGCAGTGTCAGGCTGCCCAAATCAGCCAATCCTCACCCCTCAGGGGCTCACAGTTGCAGAAAATGAGCCTTGCTAAACGGGCCAGGCCCAAGGAACAGGTGTGGGCTGTAGAGAGTCAGGCTAGACAAGGGGCTGCAGCTGCTGCTTGTTTTCTTATCATTTTATGTGGTCCATGAGTGGAAAACAACTTCAAGAAGACACTATCCTAATGAGAGGAACCCAGGAGTCAGAGAGAGGAGTGATGGTCGGTGGAGATAGAGGCCTGGTGCCCTGGCTGCAGTGGAAGTGTCTGGAAGACCAGGCAGAGAGAGGCCGCACAGAGTGATACCTGGGGTCACAGACCTGTCAGAGCTGCTGTTTGATAGTTCATTCCTGCTCTGAGGTGTTCTGTGTCAGCTGTGAGCGACAGGTGAGCTGGGGTTTCTCTGCAAGGTGGGCTATGTGCACAGTTCCTGTGTGTCCAGCCCTACTGGGTTACCTGCTGAAAGGGAGCTCCATATCCTGGGAAGGGCCTGACTATGAGAGCCCCATGGGCTGCTGGGTAGCTGCACAGGTGAGCTCCATACCCTGGGAGGGACTTGACCACGAGAGCCCCGTGGGCTGTGGGGGTGGAGGTGCAGCCCAGGTGAGCTCCATATCCTGGGATTGGACTGACCACGAGAGCCCCATGGGCTGCTGGAGACCTGGCAAAGTATATCAGGACAGTCAGGAAAGCCACCGAGGATATACATCAAGTAGCTCCTATTTCCTACACCCTGCTGGTCAGTCTACCATCCACCAGGCCATGGCATTCTGTATTAGACTTCAATGATGCCTTCTTCTGTATTCCACTCATCTCAGAATCACAAGAATTTTTGGCTTGTGAGTGGCAGGACAAAACATGCAACAAAAGCAATAATGCTGGGCCGTCCTGCCCCAATGGCTCAAAAATCCCCACACCATCATTGGGGAAATGTCCTCTAAAGACCTAAAAGTTCTACCTCTGTAAAAGGGAACCCTCCTTCAATATGCAGATGACATTCTGATCGCCAGGCCTACTAAAGACGCCTCTAAACTACCTAGCCAAGAAAGGATAGAAGGTGTCCAAGGAAAAGGCTCAAATATCCCAGGCTAAGGTGACATGCCTGGGCTTCATTCTCACAGATATTCGGAGAAACGCATCCCAGGATAGGGAAGAAGCCATTTGCAGCCTTACCTCTTCTAAAACTAGAAGACAGCTTAGGGGTTCCTGGGGAGGCCAAGGTTTTCTGCATCTGGATCCCTAACTACAGTCTAATAGCTGGGCCTCTACATGAAACACTGACACGAAAAGATGATGATCCTTTTTAATAGAATCCAGAAGCAGCTTTTCAAGAATGGAAAGAGCAGTCAATTCAGGCCCTTGCCCAGGAACTCCCTAATTTAGCTAAACCCTTTGACCTTTACATACCCGGTCAAAGGTTAATCGCCCTTGGAGCCTTAGTGAAAAAACTGGGACCACTTGAAATGGAGCAACACAATAATACACTTCAGGTATTATAAACTATGCTCACCAAGGGCTTTGCCCCCCGCCCCATCAGGCCAGGATACTGGGGTATCTAAAAAGGTGGAAATCAGCAGCCCGCAAGGCCAGCTCCCTCCTAAGGGAAAAGGACCGCACGTGGTGATCCTAACCACCCATCATACCATGAAGTTACAGGGGTCGCTCTGTGGACACACTGACCTCGAGTGAGGAGGCCCTCCAACTCCAACTTCCAGAGAGACAAACGGGGGCAATGGGCCCCCAAGATGACTCGTGTGACCATCACTTGACCTGGAGTTTCTCTCAGAAAACAAGTCTGTGCCCCAAAAGAGCAGACTACTGCTTGCAGGACTTACTGCACCCAGACGGGAGCTAATAAGCTTGGCGGGGAAACATATATCATGCTTTCACCATAGAATACCCTACAGAAACCACGGTGATGGTGGCCAATATGACCGGCTGGACTGCTGACTACTTCAAAAGGCCATTGACTCAGTGAACGTCATGGTCCTGGATCACCACTGACCCTGGACTCTCTGGGAGTTGAGCAGGCAGGGCTCTGACACATGGTTCTGTTTATAAATTAATTCAGGGACCTAATTAAAGAAAGCACAGACTACTGGTCAGAGCATCTAGGCTGGCAAAAACCGTCAGCCTAAGGTTGCTGAAGAAATGTGGGGTGGGGTGAAACCTGCCACAGCAGCATCTCTTTGCCTCTCTTTCCTGGACCCTTAAAGGTCATTAGAACCTATAACACTTCCAATGCTGGTGCTCAGGTGGACGAGCAGTGAGGCAGGAAGCCTTGGGACAATCAACCTCACCTGGAGGCTGCTGGGGAGAAATTTTGCCCCTCCCCCCGTGTATGAGGGCTCCCACCTCAGCATGAAGCAGTTACAAAAGAGGGATCTGAACCCTCAGCACACCAAGAATGAGGAACGGGACAAAAAGCAGAGGAGGTGTTCATCACCGGCAACGTTCATTAAAAATTCCTGGGAGATAAAAAGAGAACCTGGGCAATAAAATAAAGTCTAACCTGTTTTTCCTTTGTGCTTTGTCTAATTTCACGTGCTCCTAGGGTTCCACATGCAGAGGTCCCACACCCGGCACTTCAGACCCGATTTCCTAGTGCAGAATGGCTGGCCTGACACCTCAGCTAGTGGGGTCCCATGCAGACTCCGCGACATAGAGCCTGAGCTGCAGGCAACACAGCCCTCGAGAGCTCCATCCCCTCCCTCCTGCAGACGCTGCCGGGATCCCGACACAGCAGCCCAGCCCACAGCCCACGGGGGAGTGCACGCTCTCACCTCTCCATTCTGTTTTCAAAATATAAAGTTTCCTTTGCTTCTGCACCAAACTCAGTCTTGATCTGTTGGCTCCAATGACACTGGGCACGGGGACTCCTGTTGGGGTCCACTCTGGAGGATCAGTAACAGAAATTGAGAACATTGTAACTTCAATGAACAGATGTGTGAGCCAAACTGTAGTTAACAGAGAGCAGTGTATAAGGCTCGGGTAAAATAAGATGTTTCTAAGACTTACATCTGATATTTCCATCACTTTATTATAAGCAAGTTCAGTGAAGACGTCTGTCTTATTTGTCAGGTCAACATTAAAGAAATGAAGTGATTTATTCCCAAGGATGTACATCGAATACTCTTGGCTGAAGCTTCAATCTTGTTTTGAATGCTTTTCCATTGAAAATGATACCTCTCTTTCAGCTTCCCCATTTCTGAGAAGTATAAAATCTTATAATTTATTATTACCAAAGGGGAAAGGTAGGAGAAGGGATAAATTAACAGTTTGGGATTAACACATACACACTGCTATGTATAAAACAGATCATCAACAAGGAACTACTGTATAGCACAGGGAACTACACTGAATATTTTGCAATAACCTATAAGGGGAAATAATCTGAAAAAGAATAGATATTTTTATTGACATCATCTATCAATGACAGATAAAATGTAAACTAAGCAAGGCCGATGGTGAACACTTCTGATCCCGAAGATTTCAATCATCTAAAGTTTGGACTCTGCCTATTTCCCAAGGCCCTTAATGGACATATGTGTAGCCGTAGCTTAAAAATTCCCCAGTTTGGGTTTCGGGGAGGCAATGATTTGGAAAAATTCCTGGTGTTCTCCTTACATGCACGGGACCATTCCTATGGCTAAAACATGCCTGTCACACCTAGAGGATGGTACACCATTTGATCGGAAACAGTTTGGAAAAGGCACCTCATCTCCTCATCGCCTGGTGCTCGGGTTCACCCCTCCAGCATCTTTCCTAACAATTTCCTCACTTGGGGATATCAGCACCGTCAACATCCTGTTGCACACAGTTTGGAATTTGTCCGGAGGATGAAGCAGAAGGATGAGAAAAATTTAGAGACAAGTCCTAGGTGTTCGGACAGGCACATGCCACTGTAATTTCCAATCCGGAAGACAAATTCATCAAAGGCTAGAATTGAAAACGGAAACAGAATAGGGCTAGAGGAAATCCCGCTGTTTTGTGTCCAGTTTCCAAAAACACAAGTTGAACAATGGAACTCAGGGGCACTAAAATTCATGAAACTGCAGAGTTGAAAATATCTATCGTCAAAAAATGTCTTGAGGTAAGTTACAGAAAAGGACTTGTAAGTAAGGGAGAGTGGCAGGAAACAGATTTGAAGAGGTAGAAAGGACTCCCCATTAAAGCACAAGAAAAGGGGCTGAACATCACCAATGATGCAGTTGGCCAAAAAGGGCATAAGCATATTTTTCTGAATATATTCAAGTAAAGGCCATACACACATTTTATCCAACCAAACAGGTGGGCACTGGAAATCTATACTACAAAATGTATCACTTCACATCAGTCAGAAGGGCCATCCACATAAAGTGTAAACACCAGAAATGTAGGACAGGGTGAGGAGAAAAGGGAGCCCTGTGAGGCTGATAGTGGAAATGTAATTTGCCAACGGCCACTCTGGAGAAGTGTATTGTGTTTGCTAAAACATCGAAAAAATGAGCTACAGAGCATAGGGCACTTGCACTCATGGGCGTATACCTTGGGGAAAACAAAAATCGACAGAAAACAGGCACCCTAACGTTTACCACCTCTCTGTTAAAAAGGGCCTCAACTTGGATATAACCTAAATTTCCCTGGAAGGATAAAATGGATAAAAGAGTTGGGGTACTTATGTAGAGTGGAATATTACTCATGCAGAAATCAATGAAATAAGGCCAGTTGTAACAACTCTGGAGGAGTTACATATGATCATTCTAAGTGACATATGACAGAAAGAAAAAGACACATATCATAAGATGTCACTTAGAGGTGGAATCAAAAATGGCTACACATGAAATAAATTACAAAACAGAAACATAGTCAAATATGTAGAAAATAGACATAAGGCTGCTAAATGGAAAAGTTGGGGAAGGGTGAGGTATTATCCAGGAGGTTGAAATTAGCAAAGACACCATTCCAAGTACAAAATTGAATAACTGACAAGGCTTACATGGTACCTCAAAGAACTGCACTCAGCGCACTCAAGTCACTGGAAAATAATATATATGACTGGTAAGCATCTAACAAAGAATTTATTGTTGTCTCACAGTACATGAATCAAGTGGATGTACAGCAGCAAAAAACAGAGCTTTGAAAATCAGCTGTAACCAATATAAAAATAAATTTAAAAATATTTATAAAAACAGTGAGACAGCCAAAACTTCTTACAACTTTTGTTGAAGGGCTACGATGTAACATGGATTGAACACATGTAGACCCACAGCAGAATGATATATAAGGCTGGAAGCTATGCACGCTAAGAGATGTTAGAGAGGCTGTGTGAGTAAAGGCAGACCTTTTAAAGTAAAACAGCCTGATTCCCATTCCTCGGGTCCGAAATCTGCAGGTTCAAGGGAATCTTCTGACAGCGAAAACATGCCTGGGAAACCGAGACGAATGTACACCGTGTGACCAGGAAAGGTGTCTAAAATACACCTCATTTTTGATCTCCTGGTGCTGGGGTTCGCCATTCCAGCCAAATTACTAACAATCTCCCCACTTGGAGAATCAGCACCTTTAACCTCCTGTTTCACACAGTTTGCAATTTGTGCAGAGGATAAACGGGAAGAGGGGGAACCAATGAGAGACTAGCTGGAGGAGCTTTGACAGGCACATGCCACTCTAATTTCCCATTAGGAAGAAGAATTAACCAAAGGCTCAGCCTGCCTTTCCAGAATCAGAATAGGGCCGGAAGCAATACAATGGTTTGGAGACCAGCTCACAAAAAATGCGAGTTGTAAAATGGGGCTCAGGAGCAAATAATTCAAAGAGCTGCAAAGATAAAAATGATAACCAACGTCCAAAAATATATTCAGGTAAGGCAACGAATAGGATCTGAATGAGAGGCAGAATTGCAGGAAACAGATTTCAAAACGTAGATTGGACTCACATTTAAAGAATATGAAAAGCAGCAGAATTTCTAAAATGATGCAGTTGGGCAAAAGGGTGTATGCGTTTTTTTCGTGAATATCTTCAGGAAAAAAACACATACAGAGTTTTTGGCCAACCAAGCAAGCGGGGAATGCAAGTCCACACAACAAAGAAGTCTCAATTTCCACTGCTCAGAAAGGCCATCCAAAAAATGTGTACAAACCAGAAATGCAGGAGAGGCCATGGAGAACAGGGAGCTAGTCACGCTGATGGGTGTGGTATAAATATCCAAGACCCACTCTCAAGAAGTGTATGCTGTTTCATAAAACATCTAAAATACAAAGCTACCAAGCATAGGGCACTTCCACTCATGGGCATATAACTTGGGAAGACTAAATATCAACAAGACACAGGCACACCAAAATTTAAGGCTTCTCTGCATACAAGAACCTCAACTTCAGTACAACTTAAGTATTCCAGGAAAGAGAAAATTGCATAAAGAACTAGTGGTAATTTTGAACAACGGAATATCACTCAGACATGAAATCAATGTCATAAAGCCAGTAGCAGCATAATGAGTGGATTTAGGTTCGATGATTCTAAGTGAAATAAGTCACACAGAAAAAGAAACATCATAAGATATCACTTATGAAGGTCCTGTAAACATGGCTACACATGAACTGAGTTAGGAAAGAGAACAGAGTCTCACATTGAGAAAACACTCTTATGCCTGCTTAAGGGGAAAGGAGAGGTGGGGTGATGCATAAAACCAGACTTTGATATTAGCACTGGTACCATTCCATGAAGCAAATACAGAATAGACAAATCCTACACCTTCCTCTGTGAACGGGACTCAACACCCCTATTCCACACAGAGGAATATATCTGACTAGTAAGAATCTTAAAACCTATATATTCATATGTCTCCATAAGGGAATCAAGTGTGTCTAGACAGGCATAAACACGTCGGTGAAAATCAGCTCAACTCCATTATAAAAATGAATTTCAAAAACAAACAAACAAAAAAAAAAAGCGAAATTCTTACACAATTCCTTCAGGGGTTCTGATGAAACCTGGAACGACCCTATCTGCAAAGACAGCCAGATGAGACATAAGGCTGGACACTTGGGGCTGAGAGGACTTGTGAGATTGGGTGAGAAAATGCAGATCCTTTAAAGCAGTAATGCATGCCACCCATTCCATGGGTCCCAACTCTCCAGGTGGAAGGGAATATCAATAGAGTTATAACATGTATGGGAAACCTAGAGAATGGACACCCTGTGATGGCAAAAGATTTCTAAAAGGCTCCTAATTTTTCCTCTCCTTGTGCTCCAGTTTGGCATTCCAACTGCTTTACTATCAATCTCCCAACTTGGAGAGTCAGCCCCTATAAGCTACTGGTTCGCACAGTTTGCAAATTGTGCAGTGGATGAAAGGAAAGAGGGAGAACAAATCAGAGAGTAGCTGTAGGCATTTGGACGGACACATTTCACTCTAATTTCCCGTCCGGAAGAAATAATTAACCAAAGCGTCAGCCTGCACCCCCGGAACCAGTATAGGTCCTGTAGTAAAATTGTAGATTTGCGGTCAGCTCACAAAAACACGAGTTGAAAATTGGAGCTCAGGGGCACAGCAATTCACAAACCTGCAGAGTTATAAAGGACAACTCTCTTCCAAAAATCTGTTGAGGGAAGGCAGCGAAGCAGACTTGAAAATGAGGCCGAATTGCAGAAAACATATTTCAAGAGTTAAACTGGAATCGCCTTTAAAGCACAGGAAAAGCGTAACAACTTCGACAATGATGCACTTGGCCAAAAAGGGCGTATGCATTTTCTGCTGAACATATTCAGGAGAAAAGGCATACGCCCTTTCTGGCCAATCAAGCAACCCCGCAATACAAATCCACACTACAAAGAATTGTCACTTCCCACCGGTGAAAAGGAACATCCGAAAATCTGTAAAAACCAGAAAATAAAGACAGAGATGACAAGAGCATGTTGCAATGTGATCCCAGGGGTCATGGAGGATTGTGATGACAAGGCCATGTAGCATTGTGCTGACAAATGCATGGAGCATTGTGATGACAAGAGTCACGGAGCACTGTGATAACAATCCTCACGGAGCATTGTGATTACATGGATCATGGAGATTGGGATGAAAAGGGCATGGATCACTGTGATGGAAAAGGCATGGAGCCTTGTCATGACAGGGTTCAAGGAGCATACTGACGACAAGTGTCAGGGAGCATTGTGATGACAAGTGTATTGAGCATTGTGATGACAAAGGTCATGGAGCATTGTGATGAGAAACCCCTGTAAAACTGTGATGACGAGCGTCATGGGGCTTTGTGTTGACAAGTGTTATGGAACATTGTGATAACAACGGTTTGGAGCATTGTGATGACAGAGGTCATGGAGCATTTTGATTTCATTGTGATGACAATAGCAAGAAGCATTATGATGATGGGCATGGTGCATTGTGATGACAGGGTTCATGGAGCATTGAGATGAAAACTGGCATGGAGCATTGTGATTAAAGTGGTCTTGGAGCATTGTGATGACAAGGGCATGGAGCATTGTGATGAGAAGGCAATGGAGCATTCTGATGACATGCGTCATGGAGCTTTGTGATGACAATGGCATGGAGCATTGTGATGACAGTGGCATGGAAAATTAGTCTAACAAGTTTCATGGGTTATTGTGATGACAGTGGGCATGGCACATTGTGATGACAAGGGCATGGAGCATTGTGATTACAAGGTCATGGATTATTGTGAAGACAGGTGACAGGGAGCGTTGTGATGAAATATGTCACGGTCCATTGAGATGACAATGGCATGGAGCATTGTGATGCCAAGTGTCATGGAGGATTGTGATGACAAAGGTAATGGAGCATTGTGATGACAAGGGCTTGGAGCATTGTGATGAGGAGTGTCATGGAGCATTGTGATGACAGGGGCTTGGAGCATTGTGATGACAACGGACATTGGGAATTTTGATCACAAGGTATGAAGCATTTTGATGACAAAGGCATGGAGCTTGCTATGACAGGTGTCATGGGGCATTGCGATGACAGATGTATGGAGAATTGTGATGACAAGAGCATGTAACATTTTGATGAGAAGTGTCATGGAGCATTGTAATGAGAGTGGGCCTGGAGCATTGTGAAGACAAGGGCACGGAACACTGTGATACATGGGTCATTGAGGATTGTAATGACAAGTGCATGGAGCATTGTGATGAGAAGGGCATCGAGCATTGTAACAAGCATCATGGACCTTTGGTATGACAAGGGCATGGAGCAATGTGATGAGAGGCTTCATGGAGCATTGTGATGAGAAGACCATGGAGCCTTGTGATGACAAGTCTCATGGAGCATTCTGATGAAAAGGGGCATGGAGCATTGTGATAACAGGTGTCTTGTAGCATTCGGATGGCAAGGGCATGGAGTATTGTGATGGCAATGGTCATGGAACATTTTCATGACAAGAGTCCCGGATCATTGTGTTGGCAAGGGTCATGGAGCATTGTGATGACAGGGGCATGGAACATTGGTCTGACAAGTTTCATGGATTATTGTGATGACAGTGGGCATGGCGCCATGTGATGACAAGGGACTGGTGCATTGTGATGACAAGGTCATGGAGTATTGTGAAGACAGGTGTCAGGGAGCATTGTGATGACATATGTCAAGGTGCATTGTGATGACAATGGCATGGAGCATTGTGATGCCAAGTGTCATGGAGGATTGTGATGACAAATGTAATGGAGCATTTTGATGACAAGGGCTTGGAGCATTGTGATGAGAAGTGTCATGGAGCATTGTGATGACAAGGGAATGGAGGGTTGTGATGACAGTGGTCATGGAGCATTTTGATGACAAGGGATTGGTACATTGTGACGATAAGGGCATGTAGCATTGTGATGACTGGGGTTATGGAACATTGTGATGTGAGGGTTGAGGGAGTATAGTGATGAATAGTGATGGAACATTGTGAAATCAATGGTGAGAGAGCATTTTGATGAGAAGTGCATTGAGCATTGTGATTACAAGTTTTATGGAGCATTGTGATGACTAGGATGTGGACCATTGTGATGACAAGTGCATGGCGCATTGTGATGACATGGGTCAAGGAGCATTGTGCTGAAAAGCGCATGGAGCATTGTGATGACATGGGTCAAGGAGCATTGTGCTGAAAAGCGCATGGAGCATTGTGATGACATGTGTCATGGATCATTGTGCTGACAACGGCATGGTGCACTGTGATGACATGGGTCACAGAGCACTGTGATGAAAAGGTCATGGAGCATTGTGGTGACAAAGGTCACAGAGCCTTGTGTGACAGGGGCATGGACCATTGTGATGAGAAAGGTCATGAATCATTTTGATGACTGGAGTCACAGAGCATTGTGATGATAGGGGACATGGAGCATTGAGATGAAAAGGGGCATGGAGCATTGTGATTACAGGGGTCTTGGACCATTGTGATGAAAAGATCATGGAGCCTTGGATGAAAAGGCCGGGGAACATTGTGATGACAGGTGTCATGGAGCATTGCTATGACAAGGGTCATGGAGCATTGTGATAACAAGTTCATGGAGAATTGTATTGACAAGAGCATGTAACATTTTGATGAGAAGTGTCATGGAGCACTGTGATGACAAGGACATGTAGAATTGTGATGACCAAGGCATGGAGCATTGTGATGGTAAGACCGTGGAGCATTGTGATGAGAAGACCATGGATAATTGTGATGATGAGCGTCATGGAGCTCTGTAATGACAAGGGGCATGGAGCATTGTGATGACAGGTGTCATGGATCATTGTGATGACAAGGGTCATGGACCATTCTGATGACAAGCTTGAGGAGTAATGTGATGACAATGCCATGGAGCATTGTGATGAAATGGGCCTGGGGCACTGTGATGAAAAAGTCATGGAGCCTTTTCATGACAGTGTTCAAGGAGCATTCTGACGACAAGTGTCAGGGAGCATTGTGATGACAAGTGTATTGAGCATTGTGATGACAATGGTAATGGAGCATTGAGATGAGAAGGGCATCGAGCATTGTGATGACAAGTGTTATGGATCTTTGTGATGACAAGGGCATGGAGCAATGTGATGAAAGGTTTCATGGAGCATTGTGATGACAATGGCATGGAGCATTGTGATGCCAAGGGTAATGGAGCACTGAGATGAAAAGCTTCACGGAGCATTCTGATTACAGGGGTCATGGAGCATTGGGATGACAAGCGCATGGATCACTGTGATTTCAAGTGTCATGGAGCATTATGATGACAAGAGTCCCGGATCATTGTGTTGTCAGGGGTCATGGAGCGCTGTGACGTCAGTGGTCATGGATCATTGTGATGACAGTGGTAATGGAGCATTGTAATGGCAAGGTCATGGAGCATTGTGATGAGAAGGCCTTGGAGCATTCTGATGACATGCATCATGGAGCTTTGTGATGACAAGGGCATGGAGCATTGTGATTACTGGGGTCATGGAACATTGTGATGACAGGGGTGATGGAGTATTGTGATGACTAGTGATGGAACATTGTGATATTAGTGGTGAGAGAGCATTTTGATGAGAAGTGCATGGAGCATTGTGATGACAAGGTTTATGGAGCATTGTGATGACAAAGTTGTGGAGCATTGTGATGACAAGCGCATGGCACATTATGATGACATGGGTCATGGAGCACTGTGCTGAGAATTGCATGGAGCATTGTGATGACGAGCGTCATGGAGCATTGTGATGAAAATTTCATGGAGCATTGTGGTGACAAATGTCACAGAGACTTGTGATGATGAGGGCATGGACCATTGTGATGACAAAGGTCATGAAGCATTGTGATGACTGGAGTCACGGAGCATCGTGATGACAGAGTTCATGATGCATTGTGACGACAACGGCATGGAGCATTTTGATGACAAGGGCATGGAGCATTGTTATGACATGTTCATGGCTTATTGTGAAGAGAGGTGTCAGGGAGCATTGTGCTGGCATGTCATGGTCCATTGTGATTACAATGTCATGGAGCATTGTGATGCCAAGTGTCATGGAGGATTGTGATGACAAGAGCATGTATCATGGTGATCAGAAGTGTCATGGATCATTGTGATGACAAGGGACATGGAGCATTGTGATGTCCAGGGCATGGAGCATTGTGATGGCAAGTCCGTGGAGCATTGTGATGGCAAGACCATGGAGCATTTTGATGACGAGTGTCATCGAGCACTGTAATGACACGGGGCATGGAGAATAGTGATGACAAGTGTCATGGATCATTGTGATAACAAGGGTCATGGAGCATTCTGATGACAAGTTTCTGGAGTATTGTGATGACAATAGCATGGAGCATTGTGATGAAAAAGGCATGGTGCATTGTGATGAAAAATGCATGGAACCTTTTCATGACAGGTTTCAAGGAGCATTCTGACTTCAAGTGTCAGGGAGCATTGTCATGACAAGTGTAATGAGCATTGTGATGACAATGGTCATGGAGCATTGTGATGACAGGCATCATGGAGCGTTGTGATGACAAGTGTTATGGAACATTGTGATCACAAGGGTTTGGAGCATTGTGATGACAGAGGTCATGGATCATTTTTATTTCAAGTAGCATAGAGCATTGTCATGACATGGCATGAAGCAATGTGAACCCAAGGTTCATGGAGGATTTTGATGACAATGGGAATAGAGTATTTTGATGACAAGCACATGGAGCATTGTGATGACAAGGTCATGTAGCATTTTGCTGACAAATGCATGGAGCATTTTGATGACAAGTGTAATGGAGCACTGTGATGACAAGCGTCACGGAGCATTGTGATTACAGGTGTCATGGAGCATTGGGATGGCAAGAGAATGGATCATTGTGATGACAAGGGTCATGGAGCAGTTTGATGAAAAGAGTCCAGGATCATTGTGTTGTCAGTGGCCATGGAGCGTTGTGATGACAGTGGTCATGGAACATTGTGATGAGAAGGTCATAGATCATTGGGCTGAAAATGTTCATGGACTTTTGTGATGGCAGGGGTCATGGAGCATTGTGTTGACAAGGGAATGGAACATTGTGATGACAAGGTCCTGGAGCATTGTGATGAGAATGTCCTGGAGAATTGTGATGAGAAGCCCACTGAGCCTTGTGATGAGAAGTCTCATGGAGCATTCTGATGAAAAGGTGCATGCAGCATTGTGATCACAGGGGTCTTAGAGCATTGTGAAGAAAAGGACATGGATCATTGTGATGAAAAAGGCATGGAGAGTTGTCATGACAGGGTTCAAGGAGCATACGGACGACAAGTGTCAGGGAGCATTGTGATGACAAGTGTATTGAACATTGTGATGACAAAGGTCATGGAACATTGTGATGAGAAGTGCATGGATAATTGTGATGTCGAGAGTCATGGGGCGTTGTGATGACAAGTGTTATGGAGCATTGTGATCACAAGGGTTTGGAGCATTGTGATGAGAGAGGTCATGTAGAATTTTGATTTCATTGTGATGACAATAGCGTGAAGCATTATGCTGATGGGCATGGTTCGTTGTGATGACAAGGTTCATGGAACATTGAGATGAAAATTGGCATGGAACATTATGATTACTCGGGTCATGGAGCCTTGTGATGACAATGCCGTGAAACATTGTGATGACAGGAGAGAGGGAATATTGTGATGACTAGTGTTGGAAAATTATGATATTAGTGGTGAGACAGCATTTAGATGTGAAGTGCATGTAGCTCTGTGATGACAAGTTTTACGGAGCATTGTGATGACAAGGTTGTGGAGCACTGTGATGATAATCGCATGGCACACTGTGATGACATGGGTCATGGAGCATTGTGCTGACAAGGGCATGTAGCATTGTGATGACAAATATCATGGAGCATTGTGCTGACAAAGGCATGGAGAATTGTGATGACATGGCTCACAGAGCATTGGGATCAAAAGTTCATGGAGCATAGTGGTGAAAAAATTCACAGAGCCTTCTGATGATGAGGGCATGGACCATTGTGATGACAAAGGTCATGAAGCATTGTGATGACTGGAGTCACGGAGCATTGTGATGACAAGGTTGGGGAGCATTTTGATGACAGGGGCATGGAGCAATGTGATGACAGGGGCATGGGACATTGGGCTGAAAAGTTTCATGGATTATTGTGATGACAGTGGGCATGGAGCATTGTGATGACAAGGGTATGGAGCATTGTGGTGACAAAGGTCACAGAGCCTTGTGTGACGAGGGCATAGACCACTGTGATGACAAGGGTCATGAAGCATTGTGATGACTGGAGTCATGGAGCATTGTGATGACAGGGGTCATGGAGCATTGTGATGACAAGGGCATGGAACTTTGTGATGACAGGGGCATGGAACATTGGGCTGACAAGTTTCATGGATTATTGTCATGACAGTGGGCATGGCACATTGTGATGACAAGGGCATGGAACATTGTGATAACAAGCTCATGGAGTATTGTGAATACAGTTGTCAGGGAGCATTGTGATGACATATGTCATTGTCCATTGTGATGACAATGGCATGGAGCATTGTGATACCAAGTGTCATGGAGGATTGTGATGACAAAGGTAATGGATCATTTTGCTGACAAGGGCTTGGAACATTGTGATGTCAAGGGTCAAGGGGCATTGTGATGACAAGGGCATGGGGCATTGTGATGACAAGGGCCATTGAGAATTTTGATGACAATGTAATGAAGCATTGTGATGACAAATGCATGGAGCTTGCTATGACAGGTGTCATAGATAATTGCGATGACAAATGCATGGAAAATTGTGATGAAAAGATCATATAACATTGTGATGAGAAATGTCATGGTGCATTGTGATGACAAGGATTTGGAGAATTGTAATGACATGGGACATGGAGCATTGTGATGAACAGGGCATGGAGAATTGTGATGGCAAGGGTCAATGAGCATTGTGATGAGAAGGTCATGGAGCATTGGGCTGAAAATGTTCATGGAGTATTCTGATGACAGGGGTCATGGAGACTTGGATGACAAGGCCGTGGAACATTGTGATGGCAGGGGTCATGGATCATTATTATGACAGGGGTAATGGAGCATTGTGATGACTAGGCCACGGAACACTGTGATACATGTGTCATAGAGGATTGTAATGACAAGGTCATGGAGCATTGTGATGAGAAGAGTATCGAGCATTGTGATGACAAGTGTCATGGAGCATTGTGGTGACAAGGGCATGGAGCAATGTGATGGGAGGTTTCATGGAGCATTGTGATGAAATGGCATAGAACATTGTGATGCCAAGGGTCATGGAGCTTTGTGATGACAAAAGTCATGGGGCATTTTGATGACAAGGTCGTGGTGCATTGTGATGAGAAGGGCAGGGAGAATTGTGATGACAGGGTCATGGAGCAAATTGATGAAAAGTGTCATGGAACAATTTGATGACAGTGGTTATGGAACATTGTGATGTCAGGGGTAATGGAGCATTTTGATGAAAAGGGTCATGGAGCATTCTGATGAAAAGGTGCATGGAGCATTGAGATTACAGGGGTTTTGAAGCAATGTGATTACAAGGGCATGGAGCATTGTCATGAGAAGGCAATGGAGCATTCTGATGACATGCGTCATGGAGCTTTGTGATGACAAGGACATGATACATTGTGATTACAGGGGTCTTGGAGCATTGTGATGAAAAGGGAATGGATCATTGTGATGAAAAATGCATGGAGCCTTGTCATGACAGGGTTCAAGGAGCATACTGATGACAACTGTCAGGGAGCATTGTGCTGATAAGTGTATTGAGCATTGTGATGACAAAGATCATGGAGCATTGTGATGAGAAGACCATGGATAATTGTGATGACCAGCCTCATGGGGCATTGTGATAAGTGTTATGGAACACTGTGATCAGAAGAGTTTGGAGCATTTTGATGACAGAGGTCATTGAGCATTTTGATTTCATTGTGATGACAATAGCATGAAATATTATGGTGATGGGCACGGTGCATTGTGATGACAGGGGTCATGGAGCATTGTTATGACAAGGGTAATGGAGCATTGTGATGATAAGGCCATGGGGAATTGGTCTGAAATGTTTCATGGATTATTGTGATGAGAGTGGGCCTGGCGCATTGTGATGACAAGGGCCCAGAACACTGTGGTACAGGGTTCATGGAGGACTGTAATGACAAGGGCATGGAGCATTGTTATGAGAAGGGCATCGAGCATTGTGATGACAAGCGTCATGGAGATTTGTGATGACAAAGGTCATGGAGAATTTTGATGACATGTGTTATGGAGCATGGTGAGGTCAGGGGTCATAGAGCATTGTGACGAAAATGGTCATGGAGCATTTTGATGACATGGGTTATGGAGAATTGTGATGTCAGGGGTCATGGAGCACTGTGATGATAAGGGCATGTAGTATTGTGATGACAGCGGTCATGGAACATTGTGATGACAAGGATGAGGGCGTATTGTGATGACTAGTGATGGAACATTGTGATATCAGTGGTGACAGAGCATTTTGATGAGAAGTGCATGGAGCATTGTGATGACAAGCTGGTGGAGCATTTTGCTGACAAGCGCATGGAGCATTGTGATGACAAGTGTCATTGAGTGTTGTGCTGAGAAAGGCATGGAGCATTGTGATGAAAAGTTCATGGTGCATTGTGGTGACACAGGTCACAGAGCCTTGTGATGACGAGGGCATTGACCATTGTGATGACAAATATCATGAAGCATTTTGATGAATGGAGTCACGGAGCATTGTGATGACAAGTGTCATGGAGCATTGGGATGTCAAGGGTATGGAGCATTGTGATAACAGGGGCATGGAGCATTGGTCTCACAAATTTCATGGATTATTGTGATGACAGTGGGCATGGTGCATTGTGATGAAAAGAGCATGGAATATTGTGATGACAACGTCATGGATTATAGTGAAGACAGGTGTCAGGGAGCATTGTGATGACATATGTCATGGTCCATTGTGACACCAATAACATGGAGCATTGTGATGACATGTGTCATGGACGATTCTGATGACAAAGGTAAAGGCACATTGTGATGATCAGGGCATGGAGCAATGTGATGGCCAGACTGTGGAGCATTGTGATGAGAAGACCATGGATAATTGTGATGAAGATCATCATAGAGCATTATGATGAGAAGAACCATGGAGCATTCTGACATAAGATATCACTTATGAAGGAAATGTAAACATGGCTACATATGAACTGAATTAGGAAAGAGAACAGAGCCTCACATTTAGAAAACACTCTTGTGCCTGCTTAAGGGGGAAGGAGAGGTGGGGTGATGCATTAAACCAGAGTTTGATATTAGTACAGGTACCATTCCAAAAACCAAATACGGAATAGACAAGACTTACACTTTCCTCAGTGAAAGGGACTCAAAACGCCATATTTCAACGCAGAGGAATATATCTGACTGGTAAGAATCTTAAAATCTACGTATTGATATGTCTCTGTAAGGGAAACAAGTGCGTCTAGACTGGCATAAATATGGCAGTGAGAATCAGCTAAAACCCATTATAAAAACGAATTTCAAAAACAAAACAAAAAAACAGGGAAATTCTTTACAATTCTTTAAGGGGTTCTGATGAAACCTGGAATGACTCTATCTAAAACCACAGCTGGATGTGGCATAAGGCTGGACACTTGGGACTGAGAGGATTGGTGAGATTCGGTGAGCAAATGCAGACCCTTTAAAGCAATAATGCGTGGCACACATTCCAAGTGTCCCAACTCTCCAGGTTGAAGGGAATATTACTACAGCTATAACATGTACGGGAAACCTAGAGAATGGACACAATGTGAATACGAAAGGTTTCTAAAACTCAACTAATAATCCCTCTCCTGGTGCTCCGGTTTGACTTTCCAACTGCTTTACTATCAATCCCCCAACATGGAGAGACAGCCCATTTAATCTCCTGGTTCGCACAGGTGGCCAATTTTGTAGAGAATGAAAGGGAAGACGGAGAACCAATGAGAGAGTAGCTGTTAGGCATTTGGACGGCACATGTCATTCTAACTTTCTGGCAGGAAGAAGAATTAACCAAAGTCTCAGACACCCGCCGGGAACCAGTATAGGTTCTGAACCAAAATTTTGGACTTGCGGTCAGCTCACAAAAAACGAGTTGAAAAATGGAGCTCAGGGACACAACAATGCACAAACTGGCAGAGTAATAAAGGACAACAATCGTCCGAAAATCTGTTTAGGGAAGGCAACGAGGCGGACTTGAAAGGGAGCCAGAATAGCAGGAAACAGGTTTCAAGAGGTACATTGGAATCGCCTTTAAAGAACAGGAAGAGGGGCAGAACTTCGACAATGATGCACTTGGCCAGCAAGAGTGTATGTCTTTTCTCCTGAATATATTAAGGAGAAAACGCATATGCCCTTTTTGGCCAAGCAAGCAAGCGGGCAACGCAAATCTGAACTACAATGAAGTATCACTTCCCACCTGTCAAAAGGGACATCCGCAAAATGTGTAAAAACCAGAAAGGCAAGACATGCCCTGGAGAACAGGGAGCCTAGTTATGATGGTGGGCATGATGTAAATTGCCAACTGCCTCTCTGGAGGAGTGCATTGTGTTCCCTAAAACAAGGAAAGAACAGAGCAGCAGAGCCAAGGGCACTTCCAGTCTAGGGAATATACCTTGGGAAAACTGAAAATCAATAAGACAGAGCCACCCCAAAATTTAGGGCTGCACTGCTTACAAGAACCTCAACTTTGGTACACCTTAAATATCCCAGGAAAGAGAAAAATGGTTCAAGAAATTGTGTTACTTACGTACGATGGAATATCAGTCAGCCATGAAATCAATGTCCTAAGGACAGTAGCTTAAAAATGAGTTTATTCAGGTACGATGATTCTAAGTGAAATAAGTCACAGAGAAAAAGAAACTTATCATAAGATATCACTTATGAAGGTCCTGTAAACATGGCTACACATGAACTGAGTTAGGAAAGAGAACAGAGTCTCACATTTAGAAAACACTCTTATGCCTTCTTAAGGGGGAAGGAGAGGTGGGGTGCTGCATAAAGCCAGAGTTTGATATTAGTACATGTACCGTTCCAAAAAGCAAATACGGAATAGACAAGACATACACTTTCCTCAGTGAAATGGACTCAAAACCCATATTTCTCGCAGAGGAATATATCTGACTAGTAAGAATCTTAAAACCTATGTATTGATAAGTCTCCATAAGGGAATCAAGTGTGTCTAGACTGGAATAAACATGGCAGTTAGAATCAGCTCAAACCCACTATAAAAAGTAATTTCAAAAACAAAACAAAAAACAGGGAAATTCTTTACAATTCCTTCAGGGGCTCTGATGAAACCTGGAATGACACTATCTACAATGACAGCTGGATGTGGCATTAGGCTGGACACTTGGGACTGAGAGGATTGGTGAGCAAATGCAGACCATTTAAAGCAATAATGCCTGGCACGCATTCCAAGGGTTCCAACTCTCCAGGTTGTAGGGAATATTACTAAAGATATAACATGTACGGGAAACCTAGAGAATGGACACAGTGTGAATATAAAAGGTTTCTAAAACTCAACTAATAGTCCCTCTCCTGGTGCTCTGGTTTGAATTTCCAACTGCTTTACTATCAATCTCCCAACTTGGAGAGACAGCCCCTTTAACCTCCTGGTTCGAACAGGTTGCCAATTTGGCAGAAGATGAAAGGGAATAGGGAGAACCAATGAGAGAGTAGCTGTTAGGCATTTGGACGGGCACATGTCACTCTAATTTCCCGGCAGGAAGAAGAATTAAACAAAGTCTCAGCCACCCGCCGGGAAACAGTATAGGTGCTGAACCAAAATTTTGGACTTGCGGTCAGCTCACAAAAAACGAGTTGAAAAATAGAGCTCAGGGGCACAGCAATTCACAAACTGGCACAGTAATAAAGGAAAACAATCGTCCAAATATCTGTTGAGGGAAGGCAACGAGGCAGACTTAAAAGCGAGCCAGAATAGCAGGAAACAGATTTCAAGAGGTACATTGGAATCGCCTTTAAAGCACAGGAAGAGGGGCACAACTTCGACAATGATGCACTTGGCCAAAAAGGGCGTATGTGTTTCTTCCTCAATATAATCAGGAGGAAACGCATATGTCCTTTTTGGCCAAGCAAGCAAGCGGGCAATCCAAATCTGAACTACAATGAAGTATCACTTCCCACCGGTCAAAAGGGACATCCGCAAAATGTGTAAAAGCCAGAAAGGCAAGACAGGCAATGGAGAACAGGGAGCCTATTTATGCTGATGGGCAGGATATAAATTGCCAACTGCCTCTCTGGAGGAGTGCATTGTGTTCCCTAAAACAAGGAAACAACAGAGCTACAGAGGCAAGGGCACTTCCAGTCTAGGGAATATACCTTGGGAAAACTGAAAATCAATAAGATAGAGCCACCCCAAAATTTAGGGCTGCACTGCTTACAAGAACTTCAACTTGGGTACACCTTAAATATCCCAGGAAAGACAAAAATAGTTCAAAAAATTGGGGTATTTACATACGATGTAATATCCCACAACCATGAAATCAATGTCTTAAGGCCAGTAGCAGCAAAATGAGTGGATTCAGGTACGATGATTCTAAGTGAAATAAGTCACAGAGAAAAATAAATTTATCATAAGATATCAGTATGAAGGTACTCTAAACATGGCTACACATGAACTGAGTTAGGAAAGAGAACAGAGCCTCACATTTAGAAAACACTCTTGTGCCTGCTTTAGCGGGAAGGAGAGGTGGGGTGATGCATAAAACCAGAGTTTGATATTAGTATAGGTACCGTTCCAAAAACCAAATACGGAATAGACAAGACCTACACTTTCCTGAGTGAAAGGGACTCAAAGCGCCATATTTCCCGCAGAGGAATATATCTGACTGGTAAGAATCTTAAAATCTATGTATTGATATTTCTCCTTAACAGAATCAAGTGTGTCTAGACTGGCATAAACATGACAGTGAGAATCAGCTAAAACCGATTATAAAAACGAATTTCAAAAACAAAACAAAAAAACAGGGAAATTCTTTACAATTCCTTCAGGGGCTCTGATGAAACCTGGAATAAACCTATCTAAAACGACAGCTGGATGTGGAATAATGCTGAACACTTGGGACTGAGAGGATTGGTGAGATTCGGTGAGCAAATGCAAACCCTTTAAAGCAATAATGCGTGGCACACATTCCAAGGTTCCCAACTCTACAGGATGAAGGGAATATTACTACAGCTATAACATGTACGGGAAACCTAGAGAATGGACACACTGTGAATATGAAAGGTTTCTAAAACTCAACTAATAATCCCTCTACTGGTGCTCCGGTTTGACTTTCCAACAGCTTTACTATCAATCCCCCAACATGGAGAGACAGCCCATTTAACCTCCTGGTTCGCACAGGTGGCCAATTTGGTAGAGAAGGAAAGGGAAGAGGGAGAACCAATGAGAGAGTAGCTGTTAGGCATTTGGACGGCACATGTCATTCTAATTTTCTGGCAGGAAAAAGAATTAACCAAAGTCTCCGACACCTGCCGGGAACCATTATAGGCCCTGAACCAAAATTTTGGACTTGCGGTCAGCTCACAAAAAACGAGTTGAAAATTGGAGCTCAGGGGCACAACAATACACAAACTGGCAGAGTAATAAAGGACAACAATCGTCCAAAAATCTGTTGAGGGAAGGCAACGAGGCGGACATGAAAGCGAGCCAGAATAGCAGGAAACAAATTTCAAGAGGTACATTGGAATCACCTTTAAAGCACAGGAAGAGGGGCACAACTTCAACAATGATTCACTTGGCCAGCAAGAGCGTATGTGTTTTCACCTGAATATATTAAGGAGAAAACGCATATGTCCTTTTTGGCCAAGCAAGCAAGCGGGCAACGCAAATCTGAACTACAATGAAGTATCACTTCCCACCGGTCAAAAGGGACATCCGCAAAATGTGTAAAAACCAGAAAGGCAAGACAGGTCCTGGAAAACAGGGAGCCTAGTTATGATGATGGGCAGGATGTAAATTGCCAACTGCCACTCTGGAGGAGTGCATTGTGTTCCCTAAAACAAGGAAACCACAGAGCAACAGAGCCAAGGGCACTTCCAGTCTAGGGAATATACCTTGGGAAAACTGAAAATCAATAAGACAGAGCCACCGCAAAATTTAGGGCTGCACTGCTTATAAGAACCTCAAGTTGGGTTCACCTTAAATATCCCAGGAAAGACAAAAATGGTTCAAGAAATTGTGTTACTTACGTACGATGGTATATCCCTCAGCCATGAAATCAATGTTATAAGGCCAGTAGCAACAAAATGAGTGGATTCAGGTACGATGATTCTAAGTGAAATAAGTCACAGAGAAAAAGAAACTTATCATAAGATATCACTTATGAAGGTCCTGTAAACATGGCTACACATGAACTGAGTTAGGAAAGAGAACAGAGTCTCACATTTAGAAAACACTCTTGTGCCAGCTTAAGGAGGAAGGAGAGGTGGGGTGATGCATAAAACCAGAGTTTGATATTAGTACAGGTACCGTTCCAGAAACCAAACACAGAATACACAAGACCTACACTTTCCTCAGTGAAATGGACTCAAAACCCCATATTTCTCGCAGAGGAATATATCTGACTAGTAAGAATCTTAAAACCTATGTATTGATAATTCTCCATGATGATGGTTATGGTTCATTGTGATTACAGATTTCATGGAGCATTGAGATGAAAAGTGGCATGGACCATTTTGATTACAGGTGTCTTGGAGCATTGTGATGACAAGGGCATGGAGCATTGTGATGAGAAGGCCATGGAGCAGATTGATGACATGTGTCATGGAGCTTTGTGATGACAATAGCATGGAGCATTGTGATTACAGGGGTCTTGGAGCATTGTGATGACAAGGGTCATGGAGACTTGTGATGACAAGGCCGTGGAACACTGTCATGACCGGGGTGAGCGAGTATTGTGATGACTAGTGATGGAACATTTTGATATCAGTGGTGAGAGAGCATTTTGATGAGAAGTACATGGAGCATTGTGATGACAAGTTTTATGGAGCATTCTGATGACAAGTTTGTGGAAAATTTTGATAACAAGCGCATGGAGCATTGTGATAACAAGGGTTATGGAGCACTCTGCTGAAAAAGACATGGAGCATTGTGACGGCAAGGGTCACAGAGCATTGTGAATGAAAAGTTCATGGAGCATTATGGTGACAAATTTCACAGAGCCCTGTGATGACGAAGGCATGGACCATTTTGATGCCAAAGGTCATGAAGCATTGTGATGACTGGAATCACGGAGCATTGTGATGACAAGGGCATGGAGCATTGTGATGACAAGGGCATGCAGCATTGTTATGAGAAGGTCATGGAGTACTGTGCAGTCAGGTGTCAGGGAGCATTGTGATGATATATGTCTTGGTGCATTGTGATGACAATGGCATGGAGCATTGTGAAGCCAAGTGTCATGGAGGATTGTGATCACAAAGGTAATGGAGCATTGTGATGACAAGGGCTTGGAGCTTTTTGATGACAATGGTCATGGAGCACTGTGATGACAAGGGCATGGAGCACTGTGATGACAACGGCCATTGAGAATTTTGATGACAAGGTCGTGAAGCACTGTGATGAAAAGCACTTGGAGCTTGCTATGACAGGGTTCATGGAGCATTGCGATGACAAGTGCATGGAGAATTGTGATGACAAGATCATGTAACATTGTGATGAGAAGTGTCATGGAGCATTGTGATGGCGAGACCGTGGAGCACTGTGATGAGAAGACCATGGATAATTGTGATGTCGAGCCTCATGCAGCACTGTAATGACAAGGGGCATGGAGCATTGTGATGACAAGGGTCGTGGAGCATTCTGATGACAAGCTTGTGGAGTAATGTGATGACAAAGGCATGGAGCATTGTGATGAAAAGGGCATGGAGCATTGTGATGTAAAAGGCATGGTGGCTTTTCATGACAGCGTTCAAGGAGCATTCTGATGACAAGTGTCCGGGAGCATTGTGATGACAAGTGTATTGAGCATTGTGATGACAATGGTAATGGAGCATTGAGATGAGAAGGGCATCGAGCATTGTGATGACAAGTGTTATGGATCTTTGTGATGACAAGGGCATGGAGCAATGTGATGAAAGGTTTCATGGAGCATTGTGATGACAATGGCATGGAGCATTGTGATGCCAAGGGTAATGGAGCACTGAGATGAAAAGCTTCACGGAGCATTCTGATTACAGGGGTCATGGAGCATTGGGATGACAAGCGCATGGATCACTGTGATTTCAAGTGTCATGGAGCATTATGATGACAAGAGTCCCGGATCATTGTGTTGTCAGGGGTCATGGAGCGCTGTGACGTCAGTGGTCATGGATCATTGTGATGACAGTGGTAATGGAGCATTGTAATGGCAAGGTCATGGAGCATTGTGATGAGAAGGCCTTGGAGCATTCTGATGACATGCATCATGGAGCTTTGTGATGACAAGGGCATGGAGCATTGTGATTACTGGGGTCATGGAACATTGTGATGACAGGGGTGATGGAGTATTGTGATGACTAGTGATGGAACATTGTGATATTAGTGGTGAGAGAGCATTTTGATGAGAAGTGCATGGAGCATTGTGATGACAAGGTTTATGGAGCATTGTGATGACAAAGTTGTGGAGCATTGTGATGACAAGCGCATGGCACATTATGATGACATGGGTCATGGAGCACTGTGCTGAGAATTGCATGGAGCATTGTGATGACGAGCGTCATGGAGCATTGTGATGAAAATTTCATGGAGCATTGTGGTGACAAATGTCACAGAGACTTGTGATGATGAGGGCATGGACCATTGTGATGACAAAGGTCATGAAGCATTGTGATGACTGGAGTCACGGAGCATCGTGATGACAGAGTTCATGATGCATTGTGACGACAACGGCATGGAGCATTTTGATGACAAGGGCATGGAGCATTGTTATGACATGTTCATGGCTTATTGTGAAGAGAGGTGTCAGGGAGCATTGTGCTGGCATGTCATGGTCCATTGTGATTACAATGTCATGGAGCATTGTGATGCCAAGTGTCATGGAGGATTGTGATGACAAGAGCATGTATCATGGTGATCAGAAGTGTCATGGATCATTGTGATGACAAGGGACATGGAGCATTGTGATGTCCAGGGCATGGAGCATTGTGATGGCAAGTCCGTGGAGCATTGTGATGGCAAGACCATGGAGCATTTTGATGACGAGTGTCATCGAGCACTGTAATGACACGGGGCATGGAGAATAGTGATGACAAGTGTCATGGATCATTGTGATAACAAGGGTCATGGAGCATTCTGATGACAAGTTTCTGGAGTATTGTGATGACAATAGCATGGAGCATTGTGATGAAAAAGGCATGGTGCATTGTGATGAAAAATGCATGGAACCTTTTCATGACAGGTTTCAAGGAGCATTCTGACTTCAAGTGTCAGGGAGCATTGTCATGACAAGTGTAATGAGCATTGTGATGACAATGGTCATGGAGCATTGTGATGACAGGCATCATGGAGCGTTGTGATGACAAGTGTTATGGAACATTGTGATCACAAGGGTTTGGAGCATTGTGATGACAGAGGTCATGGATCATTTTTATTTCAAGTAGCATAGAGCATTGTCATGACATGGCATGAAGCAATGTGAACCCAAGGTTCATGGAGGATTTTGATGACAATGGGAATAGAGTATTTTGATGACAAGCACATGGAGCATTGTGATGACAAGGTCATGTAGCATTTTGCTGACAAATGCATGGAGCATTTTGATGACAAGTGTAATGGAGCACTGTGATGACAAGCGTCACGGAGCATTGTGATTACAGGTGTCATGGAGCATTGGGATGGCAAGAGAATGGATCATTGTGATGACAAGGGTCATGGAGCAGTTTGATGAAAAGAGTCCAGGATCATTGTGTTGTCAGTGGCCATGGAGCGTTGTGATGACAGTGGTCATGGAACATTGTGATGAGAAGGTCATAGATCATTGGGCTGAAAATGTTCATGGACTTTTGTGATGGCAGGGGTCATGGAGCATTGTGTTGACAAGGGAATGGAACATTGTGATGACAAGGTCCTGGAGCATTGTGATGAGAATGTCCTGGAGAATTGTGATGAGAAGCCCACTGAGCCTTGTGATGAGAAGTCTCATGGAGCATTCTGATGAAAAGGTGCATGCAGCATTGTGATCACAGGGGTCTTAGAGCATTGTGAAGAAAAGGACATGGATCATTGTGATGAAAAAGGCATGGAGAGTTGTCATGACAGGGTTCAAGGAGCATACGGACGACAAGTGTCAGGGAGCATTGTGATGACAAGTGTATTGAACATTGTGATGACAAAGGTCATGGAACATTGTGATGAGAAGTGCATGGATAATTGTGATGTCGAGAGTCATGGGGCGTTGTGATGACAAGTGTTATGGAGCATTGTGATCACAAGGGTTTGGAGCATTGTGATGAGAGAGGTCATGTAGAATTTTGATTTCATTGTGATGACAATAGCGTGAAGCATTATGCTGATGGGCATGGTTCGTTGTGATGACAAGGTTCATGGAACATTGAGATGAAAATTGGCATGGAACATTATGATTACTCGGGTCATGGAGCCTTGTGATGACAATGCCGTGAAACATTGTGATGACAGGAGAGAGGGAATATTGTGATGACTAGTGTTGGAAAATTATGATATTAGTGGTGAGACAGCATTTAGATGTGAAGTGCATGTAGCTCTGTGATGACAAGTTTTACGGAGCATTGTGATGACAAGGTTGTGGAGCACTGTGATGATAATCGCATGGCACACTGTGATGACATGGGTCATGGAGCATTGTGCTGACAAGGGCATGTAGCATTGTGATGACAAATATCATGGAGCATTGTGCTGACAAAGGCATGGAGAATTGTGATGACATGGCTCACAGAGCATTGGGATCAAAAGTTCATGGAGCATAGTGGTGAAAAAATTCACAGAGCCTTCTGATGATGAGGGCATGGACCATTGTGATGACAAAGGTCATGAAGCATTGTGATGACTGGAGTCACGGAGCATTGTGATGACAAGGTTGGGGAGCATTTTGATGACAGGGGCATGGAGCAATGTGATGACAGGGGCATGGGACATTGGGCTGAAAAGTTTCATGGATTATTGTGATGACAGTGGGCATGGAGCATTGTGATGACAAGGGTATGGAGCATTGTGGTGACAAAGGTCACAGAGCCTTGTGTGACGAGGGCATAGACCACTGTGATGACAAGGGTCATGAAGCATTGTGATGACTGGAGTCATGGAGCATTGTGATGACAGGGGTCATGGAGCATTGTGATGACAAGGGCATGGAACTTTGTGATGACAGGGGCATGGAACATTGGGCTGACAAGTTTCATGGATTATTGTCATGACAGTGGGCATGGCACATTGTGATGACAAGGGCATGGAACATTGTGATAACAAGCTCATGGAGTATTGTGAATACAGTTGTCAGGGAGCATTGTGATGACATATGTCATTGTCCATTGTGATGACAATGGCATGGAGCATTGTGATACCAAGTGTCATGGAGGATTGTGATGACAAAGGTAATGGATCATTTTGCTGACAAGGGCTTGGAACATTGTGATGTCAAGGGTCAAGGGGCATTGTGATGACAAGGGCATGGGGCATTGTGATGACAAGGGCCATTGAGAATTTTGATGACAATGTAATGAAGCATTGTGATGACAAATGCATGGAGCTTGCTATGACAGGTGTCATAGATAATTGCGATGACAAATGCATGGAAAATTGTGATGAAAAGATCATATAACATTGTGATGAGAAATGTCATGGTGCATTGTGATGACAAGGATTTGGAGAATTGTAATGACATGGGACATGGAGCATTGTGATGAACAGGGCATGGAGAATTGTGATGGCAAGGGTCAATGAGCATTGTGATGAGAAGGTCATGGAGCATTGGGCTGAAAATGTTCATGGAGTATTCTGATGACAGGGGTCATGGAGACTTGGATGACAAGGCCGTGGAACATTGTGATGGCAGGGGTCATGGATCATTATTATGACAGGGGTAATGGAGCATTGTGATGACTAGGCCACGGAACACTGTGATACATGTGTCATAGAGGATTGTAATGACAAGGTCATGGAGCATTGTGATGAGAAGAGTATCGAGCATTGTGATGACAAGTGTCATGGAGCATTGTGGTGACAAGGGCATGGAGCAATGTGATGGGAGGTTTCATGGAGCATTGTGATGAAATGGCATAGAACATTGTGATGCCAAGGGTCATGGAGCTTTGTGATGACAAAAGTCATGGGGCATTTTGATGACAAGGTCGTGGTGCATTGTGATGAGAAGGGCAGGGAGAATTGTGATGACAGGGTCATGGAGCAAATTGATGAAAAGTGTCATGGAACAATTTGATGACAGTGGTTATGGAACATTGTGATGTCAGGGGTAATGGAGCATTTTGATGAAAAGGGTCATGGAGCATTCTGATGAAAAGGTGCATGGAGCATTGAGATTACAGGGGTTTTGAAGCAATGTGATTACAAGGGCATGGAGCATTGTCATGAGAAGGCAATGGAGCATTCTGATGACATGCGTCATGGAGCTTTGTGATGACAAGGACATGATACATTGTGATTACAGGGGTCTTGGAGCATTGTGATGAAAAGGGAATGGATCATTGTGATGAAAAATGCATGGAGCCTTGTCATGACAGGGTTCAAGGAGCATACTGATGACAACTGTCAGGGAGCATTGTGCTGATAAGTGTATTGAGCATTGTGATGACAAAGATCATGGAGCATTGTGATGAGAAGACCATGGATAATTGTGATGACCAGCCTCATGGGGCATTGTGATAAGTGTTATGGAACACTGTGATCAGAAGAGTTTGGAGCATTTTGATGACAGAGGTCATTGAGCATTTTGATTTCATTGTGATGACAATAGCATGAAATATTATGGTGATGGGCACGGTGCATTGTGATGACAGGGGTCATGGAGCATTGTTATGACAAGGGTAATGGAGCATTGTGATGATAAGGCCATGGGGAATTGGTCTGAAATGTTTCATGGATTATTGTGATGAGAGTGGGCCTGGCGCATTGTGATGACAAGGGCCCAGAACACTGTGGTACAGGGTTCATGGAGGACTGTAATGACAAGGGCATGGAGCATTGTTATGAGAAGGGCATCGAGCATTGTGATGACAAGCGTCATGGAGATTTGTGATGACAAAGGTCATGGAGAATTTTGATGACATGTGTTATGGAGCATGGTGAGGTCAGGGGTCATAGAGCATTGTGACGAAAATGGTCATGGAGCATTTTGATGACATGGGTTATGGAGAATTGTGATGTCAGGGGTCATGGAGCACTGTGATGATAAGGGCATGTAGTATTGTGATGACAGCGGTCATGGAACATTGTGATGACAAGGATGAGGGCGTATTGTGATGACTAGTGATGGAACATTGTGATATCAGTGGTGACAGAGCATTTTGATGAGAAGTGCATGGAGCATTGTGATGACAAGCTGGTGGAGCATTTTGCTGACAAGCGCATGGAGCATTGTGATGACAAGTGTCATTGAGTGTTGTGCTGAGAAAGGCATGGAGCATTGTGATGAAAAGTTCATGGTGCATTGTGGTGACACAGGTCACAGAGCCTTGTGATGACGAGGGCATTGACCATTGTGATGACAAATATCATGAAGCATTTTGATGAATGGAGTCACGGAGCATTGTGATGACAAGTGTCATGGAGCATTGGGATGTCAAGGGTATGGAGCATTGTGATAACAGGGGCATGGAGCATTGGTCTCACAAATTTCATGGATTATTGTGATGACAGTGGGCATGGTGCATTGTGATGAAAAGAGCATGGAATATTGTGATGACAACGTCATGGATTATAGTGAAGACAGGTGTCAGGGAGCATTGTGATGACATATGTCATGGTCCATTGTGACACCAATAACATGGAGCATTGTGATGACATGTGTCATGGACGATTCTGATGACAAAGGTAAAGGCACATTGTGATGATCAGGGCATGGAGCAATGTGATGGCCAGACTGTGGAGCATTGTGATGAGAAGACCATGGATAATTGTGATGAAGATCATCATAGAGCATTATGATGAGAAGAACCATGGAGCATTCTGACATAAGATATCACTTATGAAGGAAATGTAAACATGGCTACATATGAACTGAATTAGGAAAGAGAACAGAGCCTCACATTTAGAAAACACTCTTGTGCCTGCTTAAGGGGGAAGGAGAGGTGGGGTGATGCATTAAACCAGAGTTTGATATTAGTACAGGTACCATTCCAAAAACCAAATACGGAATAGACAAGACTTACACTTTCCTCAGTGAAAGGGACTCAAAACGCCATATTTCAACGCAGAGGAATATATCTGACTGGTAAGAATCTTAAAATCTACGTATTGATATGTCTCTGTAAGGGAAACAAGTGCGTCTAGACTGGCATAAATATGGCAGTGAGAATCAGCTAAAACCCATTATAAAAACGAATTTCAAAAACAAAACAAAAAAACAGGGAAATTCTTTACAATTCTTTAAGGGGTTCTGATGAAACCTGGAATGACTCTATCTAAAACCACAGCTGGATGTGGCATAAGGCTGGACACTTGGGACTGAGAGGATTGGTGAGATTCGGTGAGCAAATGCAGACCCTTTAAAGCAATAATGCGTGGCACACATTCCAAGTGTCCCAACTCTCCAGGTTGAAGGGAATATTACTACAGCTATAACATGTACGGGAAACCTAGAGAATGGACACAATGTGAATACGAAAGGTTTCTAAAACTCAACTAATAATCCCTCTCCTGGTGCTCCGGTTTGACTTTCCAACTGCTTTACTATCAATCCCCCAACATGGAGAGACAGCCCATTTAATCTCCTGGTTCGCACAGGTGGCCAATTTTGTAGAGAATGAAAGGGAAGACGGAGAACCAATGAGAGAGTAGCTGTTAGGCATTTGGACGGCACATGTCATTCTAACTTTCTGGCAGGAAGAAGAATTAACCAAAGTCTCAGACACCCGCCGGGAACCAGTATAGGTTCTGAACCAAAATTTTGGACTTGCGGTCAGCTCACAAAAAACGAGTTGAAAAATGGAGCTCAGGGACACAACAATGCACAAACTGGCAGAGTAATAAAGGACAACAATCGTCCGAAAATCTGTTTAGGGAAGGCAACGAGGCGGACTTGAAAGGGAGCCAGAATAGCAGGAAACAGGTTTCAAGAGGTACATTGGAATCGCCTTTAAAGAACAGGAAGAGGGGCAGAACTTCGACAATGATGCACTTGGCCAGCAAGAGTGTATGTCTTTTCTCCTGAATATATTAAGGAGAAAACGCATATGCCCTTTTTGGCCAAGCAAGCAAGCGGGCAACGCAAATCTGAACTACAATGAAGTATCACTTCCCACCTGTCAAAAGGGACATCCGCAAAATGTGTAAAAACCAGAAAGGCAAGACATGCCCTGGAGAACAGGGAGCCTAGTTATGATGGTGGGCATGATGTAAATTGCCAACTGCCTCTCTGGAGGAGTGCATTGTGTTCCCTAAAACAAGGAAAGAACAGAGCAGCAGAGCCAAGGGCACTTCCAGTCTAGGGAATATACCTTGGGAAAACTGAAAATCAATAAGACAGAGCCACCCCAAAATTTAGGGCTGCACTGCTTACAAGAACCTCAACTTTGGTACACCTTAAATATCCCAGGAAAGAGAAAAATGGTTCAAGAAATTGTGTTACTTACGTACGATGGAATATCAGTCAGCCATGAAATCAATGTCCTAAGGACAGTAGCTTAAAAATGAGTTTATTCAGGTACGATGATTCTAAGTGAAATAAGTCACAGAGAAAAAGAAACTTATCATAAGATATCACTTATGAAGGTCCTGTAAACATGGCTACACATGAACTGAGTTAGGAAAGAGAACAGAGTCTCACATTTAGAAAACACTCTTATGCCTGCTTAAGGGGGAAGGAGAGGTGGGGTGCTGCATAAAGCCAGAGTTTGATATTAGTACATGTACCGTTCCAAAAAGCAAATACGGAATAGACAAGACATACACTTTCCTCAGTGAAATGGACTCAAAACCCATATTTCTCGCAGAGGAATATATCTGACTAGTAAGAATCTTAAAACCTATGTATTGATAAGTCTCCATAAGGGAATCAAGTGTGTCTAGATTGGAATAAACATGGCAGTTAGAATCAGCTCAAACCCACTATAAAAAGTAATTTCAAAAACAAAACAAAAAACAGGGAAATTCTTTACAATTCCTTCAGGGGCTCTGATGAAACCTGGAATGACACTATCTACAATGACAGCTGGATGTGGCATTAGGCTGGACACTTGGGACTGAGAGGATTGGTGAGCAAATGCAGACCATTTAAAGCAATAATGCCTGGCACGCATTCCAAGGGTTCCAACTCTCCAGGTTGTAGGGAATATTACTAAAGATATAACATGTACGGGAAACCTAGAGAATGGACACAGTGTGAATATAAAAGGTTTCTAAAACTCAACTAATAGTCCCTCTCCTGGTGCTCTGGTTTGAATTTCCAACTGCTTTACTATCAATCTCCCAACTTGGAGAGACAGCCCCTTTAACCTCCTGGTTCGAACAGGTTGCCAATTTGGCAGAAGATGAAAGGGAATAGGGAGAACCAATGAGAGAGTAGCTGTTAGGCATTTGGACGGGCACATGTCACTCTAATTTCCCGGCAGGAAGAAGAATTAAACAAAGTCTCAGCCACCCGCCGGGAAACAGTATAGGTGCTGAACCAAAATTTTGGACTTGCGGTCAGCTCACAAAAAACGAGTTGAAAAATAGAGCTCAGGGGCACAGCAATTCACAAACTGGCACAGTAATAAAGGAAAACAATCGTCCAAATATCTGTTGAGGGAAGGCAACGAGGCAGACTTAAAAGCGAGCCAGAATAGCAGGAAACAGATTTCAAGAGGTACATTGGAATCGCCTTTAAAGCACAGGAAGAGGGGCAAAACTTCGACAATGATGCACTTGGCCAAAAAGGGCGTATGTGTTTCTTCCTCAATATAATCAGGAGGAAACGCATATGTCCTTTTTGGCCAAGCAAGCAAGCGGGCAATCCAAATCTGAACTACAATGAAGTATCACTTCCCACCGGTCAAAAGGGACATCCGCAAAATGTGTAAAAGCCAGAAAGGCAAGACAGGCAATGGAGAACAGGGAGCCTATTTATGCTGATGGGCAGGATATAAATTGCCAACTGCCTCTCTGGAGGAGTGCATTGTGTTCCCTAAAACAAGGAAACAACAGAGCTACAGAGGCAAGGGCACTTCCAGTCTAGGGAATATACCTTGGGAAAACTGAAAATCAATAAGATAGAGCCACCCCAAAATTTAGGGCTGCACTGCTTACAAGAACTTCAACTTGGGTACACCTTAAATATCCCAGGAAAGACAAAAATAGTTCAAAAAATTGGGGTATTTACATACGATGTAATATCCCACAACCATGAAATCAATGTCTTAAGGCCAGTAGCAGCAAAATGAGTGGATTCAGGTACGATGATTCTAAGTGAAATAAGTCACAGAGAAAAATAAATTTATCATAAGATATCAGTATGAAGGTACTCTAAACATGGCTACACATGAACTGAGTTAGGAAAGAGAACAGAGCCTCACATTTAGAAAACACTCTTGTGCCTGCTTTAGCGGGAAGGAGAGGTGGGGTGATGCATAAAACCAGAGTTTGATATTAGTATAGGTACCGTTCCAAAAACCAAATACGGAATAGACAAGACCTACACTTTCCTGAGTGAAAGGGACTCAAAGCGCCATATTTCCCGCAGAGGAATATATCTGACTGGTAAGAATCTTAAAATCTATGTATTGATATTTCTCCTTAACAGAATCAAGTGTGTCTAGACTGGCATAAACATGACAGTGAGAATCAGCTAAAACCGATTATAAAAACGAATTTCAAAAACAAAACAAAAAAACAGGGAAATTCTTTACAATTCCTTCAGGGGCTCTGATGAAACCTGGAATAAACCTATCTAAAACGACAGCTGGATGTGGAATAATGCTGAACACTTGGGACTGAGAGGATTGGTGAGATTCGGTGAGCAAATGCAAACCCTTTAAAGCAATAATGCATGGCACACATTCCAAGGTTCCCAACTCTACAGGATGAAGGGAATATTACTACAGCTATAACATGTACGGGAAACCTAGAGAATGGACACACTGTGAATATGAAAGGTTTCTAAAACTCAACTAATAATCCCTCTACTGGTGCTCCGGTTTGACTTTCCAACAGCTTTACTATCAATCCCCCAACATGGAGAGACAGCCCATTTAACCTCCTGGTTCGCACAGGTGGCCAATTTGGTAGAGAAGGAAAGGGAAGAGGGAGAACCAATGAGAGAGTAGCTGTTAGGCATTTGGACGGCACATGTCATTCTAATTTTCTGGCAGGAAAAAGAATTAACCAAAGTCTCCGACACCTGCCGGGAACCATTATAGGCCCTGAACCAAAATTTTGGACTTGCGGTCAGCTCACAAAAAACGAGTTGAAAATTGGAGCTCAGGGGCACAACAATACACAAACTGGCAGAGTAATAAAGGACAACAATCGTCCAAAAATCTGTTGAGGGAAGGCAACGAGGCGGACATGAAAGCGAGCCAGAATAGCAGGAAACAAATTTCAAGAGGTACATTGGAATCACCTTTAAAGCACAGGAAGAGGGGCACAACTTCAACAATGATTCACTTGGCCAGCAAGAGCGTATGTGTTTTCACCTGAATATATTAAGGAGAAAACGCATATGTCCTTTTTGGCCAAGCAAGCAAGCGGGCAACGCAAATCTGAACTACAATGAAGTATCACTTCCCACCGGTCAAAAGGGACATCCGCAAAATGTGTAAAAACCAGAAAGGCAAGACAGGTCCTGGAAAACAGGGAGCCTAGTTATGATGATGGGCAGGATGTAAATTGCCAACTGCCACTCTGGAGGAGTGCATTGTGTTCCCTAAAACAAGGAAACCACAGAGCAACAGAGCCAAGGGCACTTCCAGTCTAGGGAATATACCTTGGGAAAACTGAAAATCAATAAGACAGAGCCACCGCAAAATTTAGGGCTGCACTGCTTATAAGAACCTCAAGTTGGGTTCACCTTAAATATCCCAGGAAAGACAAAAATGGTTCAAGAAATTGTGTTACTTACGTACGATGGTATATCCCTCAGCCATGAAATCAATGTTATAAGGCCAGTAGCAACAAAATGAGTGGATTCAGGTACGATGATTCTAAGTGAAATAAGTCACAGAGAAAAAGAAACTTATCATAAGATATCACTTATGAAGGTCCTGTAAACATGGCTACACATGAACTGAGTTAGGAAAGAGAACAGAGTCTCACATTTAGAAAACACTCTTGTGCCAGCTTAAGGAGGAAGGAGAGGTGGGGTGATGCATAAAACCAGAGTTTGATATTAGTACAGGTACCGTTCCAGAAACCAAACACAGAATACACAAGACCTACACTTTCCTCAGTGAAATGGACTCAAAACCCCATATTTCTCGCAGAGGAATATATCTGACTAGTAAGAATCTTAAAACCTATGTATTGATAATTCTCCATGATGATGGTTATGGTTCATTGTGATTACAGATTTCATGGAGCATTGAGATGAAAAGTGGCATGGACCATTTTGATTACAGGTGTCTTGGAGCATTGTGATGACAAGGGCATGGAGCATTGTGATGAGAAGGCCATGGAGCAGATTGATGACATGTGTCATGGAGCTTTGTGATGACAATAGCATGGAGCATTGTGATTACAGGGGTCTTGGAGCATTGTGATGACAAGGGTCATGGAGACTTGTGATGACAAGGCCGTGGAACACTGTCATGACCGGGGTGAGCGAGTATTGTGATGACTAGTGATGGAACATTTTGATATCAGTGGTGAGAGAGCATTTTGATGAGAAGTACATGGAGCATTGTGATGACAAGTTTTATGGAGCATTCTGATGACAAGTTTGTGGAAAATTTTGATAACAAGCGCATGGAGCATTGTGATAACAAGGGTTATGGAGCACTCTGCTGAAAAAGACATGGAGCATTGTGACGGCAAGGGTCACAGAGCATTGTGAATGAAAAGTTCATGGAGCATTATGGTGACAAATTTCACAGAGCCCTGTGATGACGAAGGCATGGACCATTTTGATGCCAAAGGTCATGAAGCATTGTGATGACTGGAATCACGGAGCATTGTGATGACAAGGGCATGGAGCATTGTGATGACAAGGGCATGCAGCATTGTTATGAGAAGGTCATGGAGTACTGTGCAGTCAGGTGTCAGGGAGCATTGTGATGATATATGTCTTGGTGCATTGTGATGACAATGGCATGGAGCATTGTGAAGCCAAGTGTCATGGAGGATTGTGATCACAAAGGTAATGGAGCATTGTGATGACAAGGGCTTGGAGCTTTTTGATGACAATGGTCATGGAGCACTGTGATGACAAGGGCATGGAGCACTGTGATGACAACGGCCATTGAGAATTTTGATGACAAGGTCGTGAAGCACTGTGATGAAAAGCACTTGGAGCTTGCTATGACAGGGTTCATGGAGCATTGCGATGACAAGTGCATGGAGAATTGTGATGACAAGATCATGTAACATTGTGATGAGAAGTGTCATGGAGCATTGTGATGGCGAGACCGTGGAGCACTGTGATGAGAAGACCATGGATAATTGTGATGTCGAGCCTCATGCAGCACTGTAATGACAAGGGGCATGGAGCATTGTGATGACAAGGGTCGTGGAGCATTCTGATGACAAGCTTGTGGAGTAATGTGATGACAAAGGCATGGAGCATTGTGATGAAAAGGGCATGGAGCATTGTGATGTAAAAGGCATGGTGGCTTTTCATGACAGCGTTCAAGGAGCATTCTGATGACAAGTGTCCGGGAGCATTGTGATGACAAGTGTATTGAGCATTGTGATGAAAAAGGTCATGGAGCATTGGGATGACACGGGCATGGAGTATTGTGATGACAGGCATCATGGAGCATTGTGATGACAAGTGTTGTGGAACAATGTGATCACAAGGGTTTGGATCATTGTGATGACAGAGGTCATGGATCATTTTGATTTCAAGGAGCACGGAACGTTGTGATGACAGGGATCATAGAGCATTGTGATGAGAAGATCATGGAGCATTGGGCTGAAAATATTCATGGAGTATTTTGATGACAGGGGTTTTGGAGCACTGTGAACACAAGGGCATGGAGCATTGTGATGAGAAGGCCATGGAGCATTCTGATGACATGTGTCATGCATGTGTGTGATGAAAAGGGGAATGGAGCATTGTGATTACAGGGGTCTTTGAGCATTGTGATGAAAACGGCATGGATCATTGTGATGAAAAAGGCATGGAGCCTTGTCAGGGCAGGGTTCAAGGAGCATACTCTCGTCAAATGTCAGGGAGCATTGTGATGACATTTGTATTGAGCATTGTGATGACAAAGTTCATGGAGCATTGTGATGAGAAGACCATGGTTAACTGTGATGAGGAGCGTCATGGGGCATTGTGATGACAAGACTTATGGAACATTGTGATCACAAGTGTTTGGAGCATTGTGATGACAGAAGTCATGGAGCATATTGATTTCATTGTGATGACAATAGCATGAATCATTATGATGATGTGCATGGTGCATGGGATGACAGGGTTCTTGGAGCACTGAGATGAAAAGGGACATGGAGCATTGTGATTACATGGGTCTTGGAGCATTGTGATGACAAGGGCATGGAGCATAGTTAATGAGAAGTCCACGGAGCATTCTTATGACATGCGTCATGGAGCTTTCTGATGACAATTGTATGGAGCATTGTGATTACAGGGTCTTGGAGCATTGTGATGAAAAGGGTCATGGAGTCTTGTGATGACAAGGCTGTGGATCCTTGTGATGGCAGGTGTCATGGAGCATTGTTATGACAGGGGGAATGGAGCATTGTGATGACAAGGGCATGGAGCATTGGTCTGAAAAGTTTAATGGATTATTGTGATGAGAGTGGGCATGGAGCATTGTGATGACAAGCGTCATGGAGCTTTGTGATGACAACGGCATGGAGCAATGTGATGAGAGGGTTCAGGGAGCATTGTGATGACAATGCCATGGAGCATTGTGATGCCCAGGGTTATGGAGCTTTGTGATGACAAATGTCATGGAGCATTCTGATGACAAGGGTGACGTGCATTGTGATGAGAAGGGCAGGGAGCATTGTGATGACAAAGTCATTGAGTAATTTGGTGAAAATGGTCATGGAACATTTTGATTACAGTGGTTATGGAATATTGTGATGTCAGGGGTCATGGAGCTTTGTGATGAAAAGTGTCATGGAGCATTTTGATGACATGGGTTATGGAATATTGTGATGTCAGGGGTCATCGAACATTGTGATGATAAGTGCATGTAGCATTTTAATGACAGGGGTCATGGAACATTGTGATGACAGGGGTGATGGAGTATTGGAATTAATAGTGATGGAACATTGTGATATCAGTGGTGAGAGAGCATTTTGATGAGAAGTGCATGGAGCGCCGTAATGACAAGGTTTAAGCAGCATTGTGATTAAAAGGATGTGGAGCATTGTGATGACAGGCACATGGCGCGTTGTGATGATGTGGGTCATGGAGTATTGTGCTGAGAAGCGCATGGAGTATTGTGATGACAAGGGTCATGGAGCATTGTGCTGAGAAAGGCATAGAGCATTGTGATGACAAGGGTCACAGAGCATTGTGATGAAAAGTTCATGGAGCATTGTGGTGACAAAGGTCACAGAGACTTGTGATGACGAGGGCATGGATAATTTTGATGAGAAAGGTCATGAAGCATTGTGATGACTGGAGTCACAGAGCATTGTGATGACAGGGGTCATGGAGCATTGTGATGACAAGGGCATGGAGCATTGTGATGACAGGGGCATGGAGCATTGGTCTTACAAGTTTCATGGATTATTGTGATGACAGTGGGTATGGCGCATTGTGATGACAATGGCACGGAGCATTGTGATGACAAAGTCATGCAGTATTATGAAGACAGGTGTCAGGGATCATTGTGAAGACCTAAGTCATGGCCCATTGTGAGGACAATGGCATGGAGCATTGTGATTCCAAGTGTCATGGAGGATTGTGATGACAAAGGTAATGGAGCATTGTGATGACAAGGGCTTGGAACATTGTGATGACAAAGGTCATGGAGCACTGTGCTGACAAGGGCATGGAGCATTGTGATGACAAGTTTCATGGAGCATTGTGCTGAGAAAGGCATGGAGCATTGTGATGACAAGTGTCACACAGCATTTTGATGAAAAGTTCATGGAGCATTGTGGTGACAAATGTCACAGAGCCTTGTTATGAAGAGGGCATGGACCATTGTGATGAACAAGGTCATGAAGTATTTTGATGACTGGAGTCATGGATCATTATGATGACAAGGGCTTGGAGCATTGTGATGACAAGGGCCATTGAGAATTTTGATGACAAATTCGTGAAGCATTGTGATGACAAGTGCATGAGGCTTGCTATGACAGGGGTCTTGGAGCATTGCAATGACAAGGGCATGGATAATATTGATGAAAAGACCATGTAAAATTGTGATGAGATGTGTCAAAGAGCACTGTGATGACAAGGACGTGGAGAATACTGATGAACAGGGCATGGAGCATTGTGATGGTAAGACCGGGGAGCATTGTTATTTGTAGACCATGGATAATTGTGATGACGGGCGTCATGTAGCACTGTAGTGACAAGGGGCATGGAGCATTGTGATAACTGGTGTCATGGAGCATTGTGATGACAGGGGTCATGGAACATTGTGATGACAAGGTTCATGGAGCATTCGGACGACAAGCTTGTGGAGTATTATGATGACAATTGCATGGAGCATTGTGATGAAAAGGCCATTGAGCATTGTGATGACAAGGGCAAGGAGCAATGTGATGAGAGTGTTCATGGAGCATTGTGATGACAATGGCATGGAGTATTGTGATGCCAAGGGTCATGGAGCTTTGTGATGACAAAGGTCATGGAGCATTTTGATGACAAGTGCGTGGTGCATTGTGATGAGAAGGGCAGGGAGCATTGTGATGACAGGGTCATGGTGAAATTTGATGAAAAGGGTCAGGGAACATTTTGATGACAGGGGTCATGGAACATTGTGATGTCATTGGTCATGGAGCATTGTGATGATAAGGGCATGTAGCGTTTTGATGACAGGGGTCATGGATCATTGTGATGACAGGGGTGAGGGAGTATTGTGATGACTAGTAACGGAACATTGTGATATCAGTGGTGAGAGAGCATTTAGATGAGAAGTGCATGGAGCATTGTGATAAAAATGTTTATGGAGCATTGTGATGACAAGGTTGTGGAGCATTGTGATGACAAGTGCATGGCACATTGTGATGACATGTGTCTCGGAGCATTGTGTTGAGAAGCACATGGAGCATTGTGATGACAAGGGTCATGGAGCATTGTGCTGACATTGCATGGAACATTGTGATGACAAGTGTTACAGAGCATTGTCATGACGAGGGGATGGACCATTGTGATGACAAATGTCATAAAGCATTGTGATGACTGCAGTCAAGGAATATTATGATGTGAGGGGCAATGGAGCATTGTGATTACAAGGGCATGGAGCATTGTGATGACAGGGGCATGGAGCATTGGTCTGACAAGTTTCATGGATTATTGCTATGACAGTGGGCATGGAGCATTTTGATGACAGAGGTCATGGATCATTTTCATTTCAAGGACCATGGCGCATTGTGATGACAAGGGCATCAAGCAATGTGAACCCAAGTTTCATCGAGGATTTTGATGACAATGGGATTGGAGCATTGTGTTGACAAATTCATGAAGCATTTTGCTGACAAATGCATGGAACATTTTGATGACAAGGTTTATGGAGCACTGTGATGACAAGCGTCACTGAACATTGTGATTACAGGGGTCATGGAGCATTGGGATAACAAGAGCATAGATCATTGTGATGACAAGGGTCATGGAGCATTTTGCTGACAAGATTCCCGGATCATTGTGTTGTCAGGGGTGATGGATCGTTGTGATGACTGTGGTCATGGAGCATTGTGATGACAGGGGTCATGGAGCATTGTGATGACAAGGGCATGGTGCATTGTGAATGAGAAATTCATGAAGCATTCTGATGACATGCGTCATGGAGCTTTGTGATGACAAGGGCATGGAGCATTGTGATTACAGGGTCTTGGAGCATTGTGATGACAAGTGTCATGGAGTCTTGTGATGACAAGGACGTGGAACCTTGTGATGGCAGGGGTCATGGAGCATTGTTATGACAGGAGTAATGGAGCATTGTGATGACAAGGGCATGGAGCATTGGTCTGAAAAGTTTCATGAATTATTGTGATGAGAGTGTGCATGGAGCATGATGATGACAAGGGCAAGGTACACTTTGATACATGGGTCTTGGAGGATTGTAATGACAAGGGCATGGAACATTGTGATGAGAAGGGCATCGAGCACTGTGATGACAAGCGCCTTGGAGCTTTGTGATGACAAGGGCATGGAACAATATGATGAGAGGCTTCATGGAGCCTTGTGATGACAATGGCATGGAGCATTGTGATGCCAAGGGTCATGGAGATTTGTGATGACAAAGGTCATGTAGCATTTTGATGAAAAGGGAGTGGTACATTGTGACGATAAGGGCATGTAGCATTGTGATGACTGGGGTCATGGAACATTGTGATGAAAGGGGTTAGGGAGTATTGTGATGATTAGTGATGGAACATTGTGATATCAGTGGTGAGAGAGCATTTTCATGAGAAGAGCATGGAGTATTGTGATGACAAGTTTTATGGTGCATTGTGATGACAAAGATGTGAAGCATTGTGTTGACAAGCGCATGGCACCTTGTGATGACATCGGTCATGGAACAGTGTGCTGACAAGCTCATGGAGAATTGTGATGACAAAGGTCATGGAGCATTGCGCTGACAAAGGCATGGAGCATTGTGATGCCAAGGGTCACAGAGCATTGTGATTAAAAGTTCATGGAGCATTGTGGTGACAAAGGTCACAGAGCTTTGTGTGACGAGGTCATGGACCATTGTGATGACAAATGTCATGAAGCATTGTGATGAGTAAAGTCACGGAGCATTGTGATAACAGTGGTCTTGGAGCTTTGTGATGAAAAGAGAATGGATCATTGTGATGAAATAGGCATGGATCCTTGTCATGACAGTTTTCAAGGAGCATACTGATGACAAGTGTCAGGGAACAATGTGCTGACAAGCTCATGGAGCATTGTGATGACAAGTGTATTGAGCATTGTGATGCCAATTGTCATGGAGAAATGTGATGACAAATATAATGGAGCATTGTGATGACAAGGGCTTGGAGCCTTGTGATGACAAGCGTTATGGAGCATTGTGATGAAAAGGGAATGGATCATTGTGATGACAAGTGTCATGGAGCATTTTGATGACAAGAGTACAGGATCACTGTGTTGTCAGGGGTCATGGATCGTTGTGATGACAGTGGTCATGGAGCATAGTGATGACTGGGTTCATGGGGCATTGTGAAGAGGTCATGGAGCATTGGGCTGAAAATATTCATGGAGTATTGTGATGACACGCGTCATGGGCATTCTGATGACAAGGGAATGGAGCACTGTGATGAAAAGGGCATGGAGCATGTTGATGAGAAGGCAATGGAGCATTTTGAAGACATGCTTCATTAAGCATTGTGATGACAAGGGCATGGAGCATTGTGATTACAGGGGTCTTGGAGTATTGTGATGAAAAGTGCAAGTATTATTGTGATGAAAAATGCATGGAGCCTTGTTATGACAGGTTTCAAGGAGCATATTCACGACCATTGTCAGGGAGCATTGTGATGACAAGTTTATTGAGCATTGTGTTGACAAAGGTCATGGAGTATTGTGAATAAAATACCATGGATAAGTGTGATGATGAGCGTCATGGGGCGTTGTTATGACAAGTGTTATGGAACATTGTGATCGCAAGGGTTTAGAGCATTGTGATGACAGAGGTCATGGAGCATTTTGATTTCATTGTGATGACAATAGCATGAAGCATTATGATGATGGGCATGGTGCACTGTGATGACAGGGTTCATGGAGCATTGAGATGAAAAGGGGCATGGAGCATTGTGATTACAGGTGTCTTGGAGCATTGCGATGACCAGGTCATGGAGCATTGTGATGAGAAGGCGAAGGCGCATTTAGATGACATGCGTCATGGAGCTTTGTGATGACAAAGGCATGGAGCATTGTGATTACAGGTGTCTTGGAGCATTGTGATGACAAGGGTCATGGAGCCTTGTGATGAGAATGCCGTGGAACATTGTAATGGCAGTTTTTATGGAGCATTGTTATAACAGGGGTAATGGAGCATTTTCATGACAAGGGCATGGAGCATTGGTCTGAAAATTTTCATGGATTATTGTGATGAGAGGTGGCATGGAGCATTGTAATGACAAGGGCACGGAACAATGTGATACATGGGTCATGGAGGATTGTAATGACAAGCCTTGGAGCTTTGTGTTAAGAAGAGCATCGAGCATTGTGATGAAAAGCATCATGGAGCCTGTGATGACAAGGACATGTAACAATGTGATGAGAGGGTTCATGGAGAATTTTGATGACAATGGCATGGAGCATTGTGATGCCAAGGGTCACGGAGCTTTGTGATGACAAAGGTCATGGAGGGTTTTGATGACAATGGCGTGGTGTACTGTGATGAGAAGGGCAGTGAGCATTGTGATGAAAGGGTCATGGAGCAATTTGATGAAAAGTGTCATGGGAGATTTTGATGACAGGGGTTATGGAACATTGTGATGTCAGGGGTCAGGGAGCATTGTGATGAAAAGGGTCATGGAGCATTGTGAAGACAGGGGTCATGGAACATTGTGATGACGGGGGTGTGGGAGTATTGTGATGACAAATGATGGAACATTATGATATCAGTGATGGGAGAGCATTTTGATGGGAAGTGCATGGAGCATTGTGACAACAAGGTTTATCGAGAACTGTGATGACAAGGTTGTGGTGCATTGTGATGACAAGCACATGTCGCATTGTGATGACACAGGTCATGGGGCATTTTGCGGACAAGCGCATGGAGCATTGTGATGACAAGTATCATGGAGCATTGTGCTGACAAAGGCATGGAGCATACTTATGACATGAGTAATAGAACATTGTGATGAAAATTTCATGGAGAATTGTGGTGACAAACGTCACAGAGCCTTTTGATGATGAGGGCATGGACCACTGTGATGACAGGGGTCATGGAGCATTTTGATGACTGTGGTCATGGAGCATTGTGAAGACATGGGTCATGGAGCATTGTAATGAGACGGTCATAGAGCATAGGGCTGAAAATGTACATGTAGTATTGTGATGACAGGGGTCATGGAGCATTGTGATGACAAGGTAATGGAGCACTGTGATGACAAGGTCCTGGAGCATTGTGATGAGAGGACCATCGAGCCTTGTGATGACAAGTGTCATGGAGCATTCTGATGAAAAAGTGCATGGAGCATTGTGATTACAGGGGTTTTGTAGCATTGTGATGACAAGGGTATGGAGCATTGTGATGCGAAGGCCATGGAGCATTCTGATGACATGCGTCATGGAGCTTTGAGATGACAAGTACATGGAGCATTGTGATTACAGGAGTCTTGGAGCATTGTGATGAAAAGTGCATGGATCATTGTGATGAAAATTACATGGAGCCTTGTCATGACAGGGTTCAAGGAGCATACTGATGAGCAGAGTCAGGGAGCATTGTGATGATAAGTGTATTAAGCATTGTGATGACAAATATCAAGGAGCATTGTGATGGGAAGACCATTGATAACTGTGATGACCAGCCTCATGGTGCATTGTGATGACAAGAGTTATGGAACATTGTGATCAGAAGTGTTTGGAACACTGTGATGACAGAGGTCATTGAGCATTTTGATTTCATTGTGATGACAATAGCATGAAATATTATGGTGATGGGCATGGTGCATTGTGATGACAGGGTTCATGGAGCATTGAGATGAAAAGGGGCATGGAGCACTGTGATTACAGTGGTCTTGGAGCATTGTGATCACAAGGGCATGGAGCATTGTGATGAGAAGGCCATGGAGCATTCTGATGACTTGCGTCATGGAGCTTTGTGATGACAAGGGCATGGAGCATTTGATTAGAGGGGTCTTGGAGCATTGTGATGACAAGGTTCATGGGGGTTTGTTATTACAAGGCCGTGGAACTTTGTGATGGCAGGGGTCATGGAGCATTGTTATGACAAGGGCACGGAACACGGTGATACATAGATCATGCAGGATTGTAATGACAAGGACATGTAGCATTGTGATGAGAAGGGCATTGAGCGTTGTGATGACAAGCCTCATGGAGATTTGTGATGACAAGTGCATGGAGCAATGTGATGAGAGTGTTCATGGAGCATTGTGATGACAATGGAATTGAGCATTGTGATGCCAAGTGTCATGGAACTTTGTTATGACAATGGCCATGGAGCATTTTGATAACAAGTGCGTGGTGCATTGTGATGAGAAGTGCAGGGAGCATTGTGATGACATGGGTTATGCAGCATTGTGCTTACCCGCACATCGAGCATTGTGCTGACAACGGTCATGGAGCATTGTGCTAAAAATGGCATGGAGCTTTGTGATGACAAGGGTCACAGAGCACTGTGATGAATAGTTCATGGAGCATTGTGGTGACAAAGGTCACAAAGCCTTGTGTGACGAGGTGATGGAACATTGTGATGACAAATGTCATGAAGCACTGTGATGACTGTAGTCAAGGAGCATTGTGATGACAGTGTAGTCGGAGCATTGTGATGCTAAGGGCATGGAGCATTGTGATGAGAAGGTCATGGAGCATTCAGATGGCATGTGTCATGGAGCTTTGTGATGACAAGGGCAGGGAGCATTGTGATTACAGGGGTCTTGCAGCATTGTGATGAAAAGGGAAAGGATCATTGTGATGAAAAAGGCATGGAGCCTTTTCATGACAGGGTTCATGGAGCATACTGATGACAAGTGTCAGGGAGCATTGTGGTGATAAGTGTATTGAGGATTGTGGTGAAAAAGGTCATGGAACATTGTGATGAGTAAACCATTCATAATTGTGATGACGAGCGTCATGGGGCATTGTGATGACAAGTATTATGGAACATTGTGATCACAAGTGTTTTTAGCATTGTGATGACAGATGTCATGGAGCATTTTGATTTCATTGTGATGGCAATAGCATGAAGCATTATGATGATGTGCATGGTGCATTGTGATGACAGGGTTCATGGAGCATTGAGATGAAAACGGGCAAGGAGCACTGTGATTACAGGGGTCTTGGAGCATTGTGATGAAAACGGCATGGAGCATTGTAATGAGAAGTTCATGGAGCATTCTGATGACATGCGTCATAGATCTTTGTGATGACACGGGCAGGAGCATTGTGATTACAGGGGTCTTGGAGCATTGTTATGACAAGGGTCATGGAGCCTTGGATGACAAGGCCGTGGAACATTGTGATGGCAGGGATCATGGAGCATTGTTATAACAGGGGTTATGGAGCATTGTGATGACAAAGGCATGGAGCATTGTGATGACAGGGGCATGGAACTTTGGTCTGACATGTTTCATGGATTATTGTGATGACAGTGGGCATGACACATTGTGATGACAAGGGCATGGAGCATTGTGATGACAAGGTCAGGGAGTATTGTGAAGACAGGTGTCAGGGAGCATTTTGATGAAATATGTCATGGTCCATTGCGATGACAATTGCATGGAGCATTGTGATGCCAAGTGTTATGGAGGATTGTGATGACAAACGTAATGGAGCGTTTTGATGACAAGGGTTTAGAGCATCGTGATGACAAGGGTCTTGGAGCATTGTGATGACAAGGGCATGGAGCATTGTGATTAGAGGGGCATGGAACATTGGTCTAACAAGTTTCATGGATTATTGTGATGATAGTGGGCATGGAACATTGAGATGACAAGAACATGGATCATTGTGGTGACAAACGTCACAGAGCCTTGTGTGACGTGGGCATGGAACATTGTGATGACCAATGTCATAAAGCATTGTGATGACTGGAGTCACGGATCATTGTGATGACAAGGGCATGGAGCATTGTAATGAAAAGGGCACGGAACACTGTGATACATAGATCATGCAGGATTGTAATGACAATGTCATGGAGCATTGTGATGAGAAGTGCATCGAGCGTTGTGATGACAAGCCTCATGGAGATTTGTGATGACAAGCGCATGGAGCATTGTGATGACATGGGTCATGGAGCACTGTGCTCACAAAGGCATGGGGCATTTTGAAGACAAGGGTCACAGAGTATTGTGATGAAAAGTTCATGGAGCATTGTGGTGACAAATGTCAGAGAGCCATGTGTGAGAATGGCATGGACCATTGAGATGACAAAGGTCATGAAGCATTGTGATGACTGGAGTCACGGAGCATTGTGATGAGAGGGGTCATGGAGCATTGTGATGACAAGGGTCATGGAGCATTGTGATGAGAAGGCCATGGAGCATTCTGAAGACATGTGTCATGAAGCTTTGTGATGACAATGGCATGGAGCATTGTGATTCCAGGGGCCTTGGAGCATTGTGAGGAAAAGGGCATGGATCACTGTGTTGAAAAATGCATGGAGCCTTGTTATGACAGGGTTCAAGGAGCATACTGATGACAAGTGTATTGAGCATTGTGATGACAAAGGTAATGGAGTACTGTGAATAGAAGCCCACGGATAATTGTGATGATGAGCATCATTGGGCGTTGTGATGACAAGTGTTATGGAACATTGTGATCAGAAGGGTTTGCTGCATTGTGATGACAGTGGCCATTGAGAATTTTGATTTCATTTTGATGACAATAGTATGAAATATTATGGTGATGGGCACGGTACATTGTGATGACAGGGTTCATGGAGCATTGAGATGAAAAGGGGCATGGATCATTGTGATTACAGGGGTGTTGGAGCTTTGTGATGACAAGGGCATGGAGCATTGTGATGAAAAGGCCATGGAGCATTCTGATCACATGCGTCATGGAGATTTGTGATGACAAGGGGATGGAGAATTGTGATTACAGGGGTCATGGAATATTGTGATGACAGGGGTGAGGGAGTATTGTGATGACTAGTGATGGAACATTGTGATATCAGTGGTGAGAAGGCATTTTGAGGAGAAGTGCATGGAGCATTGTGATGACAAGGTTTATGGAGCATTTTGATGACAAGGATGTGGAGCATTGTGATGACAAGTGCATGGTGCATTGTGATGACATGGGTTATGGAGCATTGTGCTGACACACGCATCGAGCATTATGATGACAAGGGTCATGGAGCATTGTGCTGACAAAGGCATGGAGCTTTGTGATGACAAGGGTCACAGAGCATTGTGATAAAAATTTCATGGAGCATTGGGTGACAAAGGTCACAGAGCTTTGTGTGACAAGGTCATGGACCATTGTGATGACAAATGTCATGAAGCATCGTGATGACTGGAGTCACGGAGCTCTGTGATAACAGGGGTCTTGGAGCATTGTGATTAAAAGGCAATGGATCATTGTGATGAAAAAGACATGGAGCCTTGTCATGACATGTTCAAGGAACATACTGATGACAAGTGTCAGCGAGCATTGTGATGCCAAGTGTATTGAGCATTGTGGTGACAAAGGTCATGGAGCATTGTGATGAGAAGACCTTGCATAATTTTGATGACGAGCGTCATGGGGCATGTGATGACAAGTGTTATGGAACATTGTGATCAGAACGGTTTGGAGCATTGTGATGACAGAGGTCATGGAGCATTTTAATTTCATTGTGATGACAATAGCATGAATCATTATGGTGATTGGCATGGTGCATTGTGATGACAGGGTTCATGGAGCATTGATATGAAAAGGGGCATGGAGAATTGTGATGACAGAGGTCTTGGTGCATTCTGATGACAAGGGTCATGGAGCCATGTGATGAAACGGCCGTGGAACATTGTGATGGCAGGGGTCATGGAGCATTGTTATGACAGGTGTAATGGAGCATTGTGATGACAATGGCATATAGCAATGTGATGAGAGATTTCATTGAGCATTGTGATGACAATGGCATGGAGCATTGTGATGCCAATTGTCATGGAGCTTTGTGATGACAAAGGTCATGGGGCATTTTGACGACAAGGGCATGGTGCATTGAAATGAGAAGGACAGGGAGCATTGTGATGACAGGGTCATGGAGCAATTTGATGAAAAGTGTCATGGAATATTTTGATGACAGGAGTTATGGAACATTGTAATGTCAGGGGTCATGAAGCATTGTGATGAAATGGGTCATGGAGCATTTTGTGACAGGGGTTATGGAACATTGAGATGTCAGGGGTCATTGAGCATTGTGATGATAAGGGCATGTAGCACTGTGATGACAGGGGTGAGGGAGTATTGTGATGACTACTGATGTAACATTGTTATATATGTGGTGAGAGAGCATTTTGATGAGAAGTTCATGGAGCATTGTGATGACAAGTGTTATGGAGCATAGCAATGATAAGGATGTGGAGTATTGTGATGACAAGCGCATGGCACATTGTGATGACATGGGTCATGGAGCATTGTGCTGACAAAGCCATGAAGCATTTTGATGACAAGGGACACAGAGCATTGTGATGAAATATTCATGGAGCATTGTGGTGAAAAAGATCACAAAGCCTTGTGTGACGAGGTCATGGACCATAGTGATGGGATATGTCATGAAGCATTGTGATGACTGGACTCACAGAGCATTGTGATAAAAGGGGTCATTGAGCATTGTGATGACAAGGACACGGAGCAATTTGATGACAGGGGCATGGAACATTGGTCTGACAAATTTCATGGATTTTTGTGATGACAGTGGGCATGGAGCATTGTGATGAGAAGGGCATGGATCAATGTGGTGACAAAGGCATGGAGCATTTTGATGACAACGGACACAGAGCATTGTGATGCAATATTCATGGAGCATTGTGCCGTAAAAGGTCACAGAGCCTTGTTTGAAGAGGACAAGTACCACTGTGATGACAAAGGTCATGAAACATTGTGATGACTGGAGTCACGGAGCATTGTGATGACAGGGGTCATGGAGCATTGCTCTGACAAGATTATGGATTATTGTGATGAGAGTGGGCATGACGCATTGTGATGACCAGGGCATGGAAAATAGTGATGACAAGGTCATGGAGTATTGTGAAGACAGGTGTCAGGGAGCATTGTGATGACATATGTCATTGTCCATTGTGATGACAATGGCATGGAGCATTGTGATACCAAGTGTCATGGAGGATTGTGATGACAAAGGTAATGGAGCATTTTGATGACAAGGGCTTGGAACATTGTGATGACAATGGTCATGGAGCATTGTGATGACAAGGGCATGGAGAATTGTGATGACAAGGGCCATTGAGAATTTTGATGACAACGTCGTGAAGCATTGTGATGACATGCGCATGGAGCTGGCTATGACAGTGGTCATAGAGCATTGCGATCACAAGTGCATGGAGAATTGTGATGATAAGATCATGTAGCATTGTGATGAGAAGTGTCACGAAGCATTGTGATGACAAGTACGTGGAGAATTGTAATGACTTGGGTCATTGAGCATTGGCGTGAAAATGTTCATGGAGTATTGTGATTACAGTGGTCAAGGAGCATTGTGATGACAGGGGAATGGAGCATTTTGGTGACATGGTCCTGGAGCAGTGTGATGAGAAGACCATGGAGCCTTGTGATGACAAGTCTCATGGGGCATTCTGATGAATAGGGGCATGGAGCATTGTGATTACAGGGGTCTTGGAGCATTGTGATGACAAGGTCATGGAGCATAGTGATGAGAAGGCCATGGAGCATTCTGATGACATGTGTCATGGATCTTTGTGATGACAGGGGCATGGAGCATTGTGATTACAGGGGTCTTGGAGCATTGTTATGACAAGGGTCATGGAGCCTTGGATGCCAAGGCGGTGGAACATTGTGATGGCAGGGGTCATGGAGCATTGTTATGACAGGGTTAATGGAGCATTGTGATGACAAGGGCATGGAACATTGGTCTGAAATTTGATGGATTATTGTGGTGAGAATTGGCATGGAACATTGTGATGACTAGGGCACGGAACACTGTGATACATGTGTCATGGAGGAGTGTAATGACAAGGGCATGGAGCATTGTGATGAGAAGTGTATCGAGCATTGTGATGACAAGTGTCATGGAGCATTGTGGTGACAAGGGCATGGAGCAATATGATGAGAGGTTTCATGTAGCATTTTGATGAAATGGCATTGAAAATTGTGATGCCAAGGGTTATGGAGCTTTGTGATGACAAAGGTCATGGAGCATTTTGATGACAAGGTCGTGGTGCATTGTGATGAGAAGGGCAGGGAGCATTGTGATGACAGGGTCATGGAGCAAACTGATGAAAAGTGTCTTGAAACATTTTGATGACACGGGTTATGGAACATTGCGATGTCAGGGGTCATGGAGCATTTTGATGAAAAGGGTCATGGAGCATTCTGATGAAAAGTTGCATGGAGCATTGAGATTACAGGGGTTTTGAAGGAATGCGATTACAAAGGCATGGAGCATTGTGATAAGAAGGCAATGGAGCATTCTGATGACATGCGTCATGGAGCTTTGTGATGACAAGGACATGGAACATTGTGATTACAGGGGTCTTGGAGCATTGTGATGAAAAGGGAATGGATCATTGTGATGAAAAATGCATGGAGCCTTGTCATGACAGGGTTCAAGGAGCATACTGATGACAACTGTCAGGGAGCATTGTGATGATAAGTGTATTGATCATGGTGATGACAAAAATCATGGAGCATTGTGATGAGAAATCCATGGATAATTGTGATGACCAGCGTCACAGGGCATTGTGATGACAAGTGTTACGGAACATTGTGATCAGAAGGGTTTAGTGCATTGTGATGACAGAGGTCATTGAGCATTTTGATTTCATTGTGATGACAATAGCATGAAATATTATGGTGATGGACACGGTGCATTGTGATGACAGGGTTCATGGAGCATTGAGATGAAAAGGGGCATGGAGCATTGTGATTACAGGGGTGTTGGGGCATTGTGATGGCAAGTGCATGGAGCATTGTGATGAGGAGGCCATGGATCATTCTGATGACATGCGTCATTGAGCTTTGTGATGACATGGGCAGGGAGAATTGTGTTTACAGGTGTCATGGAATATTTTGATGACGGGGTGAGGGAGTATTGTGATGACTAGTGATGGAACATTGTGATATCAATGGTGAGAAGGCATTTTGAGGAGAAGTGCATGGAGCATTGTGAAGAGAAGGCCATAGAGCATTCTGATGACATGCGTCATGGAGCTTTGTGATGACAAGGGCATGGAGAATTGTGATTACAGGGGTCATGGAATATTGTGAGGACAGGGGTGAAGGAGTATTGTAATGACTAGTGATGGAACATTGTGATATTAGTGGTGAGAAGGCATTTTGAGGAGAAGTGCATGGAGCATTGTGAGGACAAGTTTTATGGAGCATTTTGATGAGAAGGTTGTGGAGCATTGTGATGACAAGTGCATGGTGCATTGTGATGACATGGTTTATGGAGCATTGTGCTGACATGCACATCGAGCATTGTGATGACAAGGGTCATGGAGCATTGTGCTGACAAAGGCATGAAGCTTTGTGATGACAAGGGTCACAGAGCATTGTGATAAAAATTTCATGGAGCATTGTGGTGACAAAGGACATAGAGCTTTGTGTGATGAGGTCATGGACCATTGTGATGACAAATGTCATGAAGCATTGTGATGACTGGAGTCACGGAGCATTGTGATAACAGGAGTCTTGGAGCATTGTGTTGAAAAAGGCATGGAGCCTTGTCATGACAGTGTTCAAGGAGCATACTGATGACAAGTGTCAGCGAGCATTGTGATGACAAGTGTATTGACCATTGTGGTGACAAAGGTCATGGAGCATTGTGATGAGAAGACCTTGCATAATTGTGATGACGAGCGTCATGGGGCAAGTAATGACAAGTGTTATGGAACATTGTGATCAAAATGGTTTGGAGCATTGTGATGACAGAGGACATGGAGCATTTTGATTTCATTGTGATGACAATAGCATGAATCATTATGATGATGGGCATGGTACATTGTGTTGACAGTGTTCATGGAGCATAGAGATGAAAAGTGGCATGGAGAATTGTGATTACAGAGGTCTTGGAGCATTGTGATGACAAGGGTCATGGAGCCTTGTTATGACAAGGCCGTGGAACATTGTGATGGCAGGGGTCATGGAGCATTGTTATGACAGGTGTAATGGAGCATTGTGATGACAAGGGCATGGAGCAATATGATGAGAGAATTCATTGAGCATTGTGATGACAATGGTATGGAGCATTGTGATGCCAAGGGTCATGGAGCTTTGTGAAGACAAATGTCATGGGGCATTTTGATGACAAGAGGGTGGTGCATTGTGTTGAGAAGGGCAGGGAGCATTTTGATGACAGGGTCATGGAGCAATTTGAATAAAGGTGTCATGGAATATTTTGATGACAGTGGATATGGAATATTATGATGTCAGGGGTCATGAAGCATTGTGATGAAATGGGTCATGGAGCATTTTGTGACAGGGATTATGGAACTTTGTGATGTCAGGGGTCATGGAGCATTGTGATGATAAAGGCATGGAGCACTGTGATGACAGGTGTCATGGAACATTGTGATGACAATGTCATGGAGTATTGTGAAGACAGGTGTCAGGGAGCATTGTGATGACATATGTCATTGTCCATTGTGATGACAATGGCATGGAGCATTGTGATACCAAGTGTCATTGAGGATTGTGATGACAATTGTAATGGAGCATTTTGATGAGAACGGCTTGGAACATTGCGATGACAAGGGTCATGGAGCATTGTGATGACAAGGTCATGGAGCATTCTGATGAAAAGGTGCATGGAGCATTGAGATTACAGGAGTTTTGAAGCAATGTGATGACAAGGGCATGGAGCATTGTAATGAGAAGACAATGGAGCATTCTGATGACATGCGTCATGGAGCTTTGTGATGACAAGGACATGGAGCATTGTGATTACAGGGTTCTTGGAGAATTGTGATGACAAAGGTCATGGAGCATTGTGATGAGAAGGTCATGGAGCATTGGCCTGAAAATGTTCATGGAGTATTGTGATGACAGTGGTCAAGGAGCATTGTGATGACAAGGGAATGGAGCTTTGTGATGACAATGTCCTGCAGCAGTGTGATGAGAAGACCATGGAGCCTTGTGATGACAAGTCTCATGGAGCATTTTGATGAATTGGGGCATGGAGCATTGTGATTTCAGCGGTCTTGGAGCATTGTGATGACAAGGGCATGGGGCATTGTGATGAGAAGGCCATGGAGCATTCTGATGACATGTGTCATGGATGTTTGTGATGACAAGGGCATGGAGCATTGTGATTACAGGGGTCTTGGAGCATCGTGATGACAAGGGTCATGGAGCCTAGGATGACAAGGCAGTGGAACATTATGATGGCAGGGGTCATGGAACATTGTTATGACAGGGGTAATGGAGCATTGTGATGACAAGGGCATGGAACATTGGTCTGAAAATTTCATGGATTATTGTGATGAGATTCGGCATGGAACATTGTGATGACTAGGGCACAGAACTCTGTGATACATGTGTCATGGAGGATTGTAATGACAAGGGCATGGAGCATTGTGATGAGAAGAGTATCGAGCATTGTGATGACAAGCGTCATGGAGCATTGTGCTGACAAGGGCATGGAGCAATGTGATGAGAGCTTACATGTAGCATTGTGATGAAATGGCATGGAGCATTTTGATGCCAAGGGTCATGGAGCTTTGTGATGACAAAGGTCATGGAGCATTTTGATGACAAGGTCGTGGTGCATTGTGATGAGAAGGGCAGGTTGCATTGTGATGACACGATCATGGAGCAAATTGATGAAAATTGTCATGGAATATTTTGATGACAGTGGTTATGGAACATTGTGATGTCAGGGGTCATGGATCATTGTGATGATAAGGGCATGTAGCACTGTGATGACAGTGGTTATGGAACATTGTGATGACAGGGGTGAGCGAGTATTGTGATGACTAGTGATGGAACATTGTGATATATGTGGTGAGAGAGCATTTTGTTGAGAAGTGCATGGAGCATTGTGATGACAAGTTTTATGCAGCATAGGGATGAAAAGGATGTGGAGCATTGTGATGAAAAGAGCATGGCACATTGTCATGACATGTGTAATGGAGCATTGTGCTGACAAGCGCATGGAGCATTGTGCTGACAAGTTTTATGGAGCATAGAGATGAAAAGGATGTGGAGCATTGTGATGAAAAGAGCATGGCACATTGTCATGACATGTGTCATGGAGCATTGTGCTGACAAGCGCATGGAGCATTTTGATGACATGTGTCATGGAGCATTGTGCTGAGAAAGGCATGGAACATTGTGATGACAAGGGACACAGAGCATTGTGATGAAAATTTCATGGAGCATTGTGGTGACAAAGATCACAGAGCCTTGTGTGACGAGGGCATGGACCATTGTGATGAGAAAGGTCATGAATCATTGTGATGACTGGAGTCACGGAGCATTGTGATGACAGGGGTCATGGAGCATTGTGATGACAAGGGCATGGAGCAATGTGATGACAGGGGCATGGAACACTGGTCTGACAAGTTTCATGGATTATTGTGATGACAGTGGGCATGGAGCATTGAGATGACAAGGGCATGGAGCATTGTGGTGAAAAAGGTCACAGAAACTTGTGTGACGAGGGCAGGGACCATTGTGATGACAAAGGTCATGAAGCATTGTGATGACTGGAGTCACGGAGCATTGTGATGACAGGGGTCATGGAGCATTGTGATGACAAGGGCATGGAGCATTGTGATGACTGGGGCATGGAACATTGGTCTGACATGTTTCATGGATTATTGTGATGAGAGTGGGCATGGCGCATTGTGATGACAAGGGCATGGAACATTCTGATGACAAGGTCATGGTGTATTGTGAAGACTGGTGTCAGGGAGCATTCTGATGTAATATGTCATTGTCCATTGTGATGACAATGGCATGGAGCATTGTGATACCAAGTGTCATGGAGGAATGTGATGATAAAGGTAATGGAGCATTTTAATGACAAGGGCTTGGAACATTTCGATGACAAGGGTCATGGAGCATTGTGATGACAAGGGCATGGAGCATTCTGATGAAAAGGTGCATGGAGCATTGAGATTACAGGGGTTTTGAAGCAATGTGATGAAAAGGGCATGGAGCATTGAGATGAGTAGTCAATGGAGCATTCTGATGACATGCGTCTTTGAGCTTTGTGAAGACATGGACATTGCGCATTGTGATTACAGGGGTCTTGGAACATTGTGATGAAAAGGGAATGGATCATTTTGATGAAAAATGCATGGAGCCTTGTCATGACAGGGTTCAAGGAACATACTGATGACAACTGTCAGGGAGCATTGTGATGATAAGTGTATTGAGCATTGTGATGACAAAGATCATGGAGCATTGTGATGAGAAGACCATGGATAATTGTGATGACCAGCGTCATGGGGCATTGTGATGACAAGTGTTATGGAATATTGTGATCAGAAGGGTTTGGTCCATTGTGATGACAGAGGTCATTGAGCATTTTGATTTCATTGTGATGACAATAGCATGAAATATTATGGTGATGGGCACGGTGCATTGTGATGACAGGGTTCATGGACCATTGAGATAAAAAGTGGCATGGAGCATTGTGATTACAGGGTTGTTGGAGCATTGTGATGACAAGGGCATGGAGCATTGTGATGAGAAGGCCATGGAGCATTCTGATGACATGCATCATGGAGCTTTGTGATGACAAGGGCATGGAGAATTGTGATTACAGGGGTCATGGAATATTGTGAGGACAGGGGTGAAGGAGTATTGTGATGACTAGTGATGGAACATTGTGATATCAGTGGTGAGAAGGCATTTTGAGGAGAAGTGCATGGAGCATTGTGAGGACAAGGTTTATGGAGCATTTTGATGACAAGGATGTGGAGCATTGTGATGACAAGTGCATGGTGCATTGTGATGACATGGGTTATGGAGCATTGTGCTGACACGCGCATCGAGCATTGTGATGACAAGGGTCATGGAGCATTGTGCTGACAAAGGCATGGAGCTTTGTGATGACAAGGGTCACAGAGCATTGTGATAAATATTTCATGGAGCATTGTGGTGACAAAGGTCAGAGAGCTTTGTATGATGAGGTCATGGACCATTGTGATGACAAATGTCATGAAGCATTGTGATGACTGGAGTCACAGAGCATTGTGATAACAGGGGTCTTGGAGCATTGTGATGAAAAGGGAATGGATCATTGTGATGAAAAAGGCATGGAGCCTTCTCATGACAGTGTTCAAGGAGCATACTGAGACAAGTGTCAGCAAGCATTGTGATGACAACTGTATTGAGCAGTGTGGTGACAAAGGTCATGGAACATTGTGATGATAAGACCTTGCATAATTGTGATGACGAGCGTCATGGGGCAAGTAATGACAAGTGTTATGGAACATTGTGATCAAAAGGGTTTGGAGCATTGTGATGACAGAGGTCATTGAGCATTTTGATTTCACTGCGATGACAATAGCATGAATCTTTATGATGATGGGCATGGTGCATTGTGATGACAGTGTTCATGGCGCATTGAGATGAAAAGTGGCATGGAGAATTGTGATTACAGAGGTCTTGGAGCATTGTGATGACAAGGGTCATGGAGCCTTGTGATGACAAGGCCGTGGAACATTGTGATGGCAGGGGTCATGGAGCATTGTTATGACAGGTGTAATGGAGCATTGTGATGACAAGGGCATGGAGCAATGTGATGAGAGATTTCATTGAGCATTGTGATGACAATGGCATGGAGCATTGTGTTGCCAAGGGTCATGGAGCTTTGTGATGACAAATGTCATGGGGCATTTTGATGACAAGGGCGTGGTGCATTGTGATGAGAAGGGCAGGGAGCATTGTGATGACAGGGTCATGGAGCTTTTTGAATAAAAGGGTCATGGAATATTTTGATGACAGGGGTTACGGAACATTGTAATCAGAATGGTTTGGAGCATTGTGATGACAGAGGACATGGAGCATTTTGATTTCATTGTGATGACAATAGCATGAATCATTATGGTGATGGGCATGTTGCATTGCGATGACAGTGTTCATGGAGCATTGAGATGAAAAGTGGCATGGAGAATTGTGATTACAGAGTTCTTGGTGCATTGTGATGACAAGGGTCATGGAGCATTGTGCTGAGAAAGGCATGGAGCATTTTGATGACAAGGGACACAGAGCATTGTGATGAAATATTCATGGAGCATTGCAGTGAAAAAGATCACAGAACCTTGTGTGACGAGGGCATGGACCATAGTGATGAGATAGGTCATGAAGCATTGTGATGACTGGAGTCACGGAGCATTGTGATGAAAGGGGTCATGGAGCATTGTGATGACAAGGGCATAGAGCAATGTGAAGACAGGGACATGGATCATTGGTCTGACAAGTTTCATGGATTATTGTGATGACAGTGAGCATGGAGCATTGGGATGACAAGGGCATGGAGCATTGTGGTGACAAAGTCATGGAGCATTTTGATGACAAGGGACACAGAGCATTGTGATGAAATATTTATGGAGCATTGTGATGTAAAAGATCACAGAGCCTTATTTGAAGAGGACATGGACCACTGTGATAACAAAGGTCATGAAGCATTGTGATGACTGGAGTCACGGAGCATTGTGATGACAGGCGTCATGAAGCATTGCTCTGACAAGATTATGGATTATTGTGATGAGAGTGGGCATGGCGCATTGTGATGACAAGGGCATGGAACATTGTGATGACAAGGTCATGGAATATTTTGAAGACAAGTGTCAGGGAGCATTGTGATGACATAAGTCATTGTCCATTGTGATGACAATGGCATGGAGCATTGTGATACCAAGTGTCATGGAGGATTGTGATGACAAAGGTAATGGAGCATTTTGATGACAAGGGCTTGGAACATTGCGATGACAACGGTCATGGAGCATTGTGATGACAAGGGCATGGAGCATTTTGATGACAAGGGCCATTGAGAATTTTGATGACAACGTCGTGATGCATTGTGATGACAAGCGCATGGAGCTTGCTATGACTGTGGTCATAGAGCATTGCTATGACAAGTGCATGGAGAATTGTGATGACAAGATCATGTAACATTGTGAGGAGAAGTGTCACGAAGCATTGTGATGACAAGGACGTGGATAATTGTAATGACATGGGACATGGAGCATTGTAATGAACAGGGCATGGAGAATTGTGATAGCAAGACCATGGAGCATTGTTATGAAAAGACCATGGATAATTATGATGAAGAGCGTCATGTATCACTGTAATGACAAGGGAAATGGAGCATTGTGATGACAGGTGTCATGGAGCATTGTGATGAGAGGGGTCATGGAGCATTGTGATGACAAGGGTAATGGAGCATTGTGATGAGAAGTTCATAGAGCATTGGCCTGAAAATGTTCATGGAGTATTGCGATTACAGTGGTCAAGGAGCATTGTGATAACAAGGGAATTGAGCATTTTGATGACAAGGTCCTAGAGCAGTGTGATGAGAAGACCATGGAGCCTTGTGATGACAAGTCTAATGGAGCACTCTGATGAATAGGGGCACGGCGCATTGTGATTACAGGGGTCTTGACACATTGTGATGACAAGGTCAGGAGCATAGTGATGAGAAGGCCATGGAACATTCTGATGACATGTGTCATGGATCATTGTGATGACAGGGGCATGGAACATTGTGATTACAGGGGACTTGGAGCATTGTGATGACAAGGGTCATGGAGCCTTGGATGCCAAGGCGGTGGAACATTTTGATGGCAGGAGTCATGGAGCATTGTTATGACAGGTGTAATGCAGCATTGTGATGACAAGGGCATGGAGCAATGTGATGAGAGATTTCATTGAGCATTGTGATGACAATGGCATGGAGCATTGTGATGCCAAGGGTCATGGAGCTTTGTGATGACAAATGTCATGGGGCATTTTGATGACAAGGGCATGGTGCATTGTGATGAGAAGGACAGGGATCATTGTGATGACAGGGTCATGGAGCAATTTGAATAAAAGTGTCATGGAATATTTTGATGAGAGGCGTTATGGAACATTGTGATGTCAGGGGTCATGAAGCATTCGGATGAAATGGGTCATGGAGCATTTTGTGACAGGGGTTATGGAACATTGTGATGTCAGGGGTTATGGAGCATTGTGATGAAAAGGGCATGGCACATTGTGATGACATGAGTCATGGAGCATTGTGCTGACAAGCGCATGGAGCAATTTGATGACCAGTGTCGTGGAGCATTGTGCTGACAAAGGCATGGAGCGTTGTGATGAAAAGGGACACAGAGCATTGTGATGAAAAATTCATGGAGCATTGTGGTGACAAAGATCACAGAGCCTTGTGTGACGAGGGCATGGACCATTGTGATGAGAAAGGTCATGAATCATTCTGATGACTGGAGTCACGGAGCATTGTGATGACAGGGGTCATGGAGCATTTTCATGACAAGGGCATGGAGCATTGTGATGACAGGCACATGGAACATTGGTCTGACATGTTTCATGGATTACTGTGATGAGAGTGGGCATGGCGCATTGTGATGACAAGGGCATGGAACATTGTGATTACAAGGTCATGGAATATTGTGAAGACAGGTGTCAGGGAGCATTGTGATGACATATGTCATTGTCCATTGTGATAACAATGGCATGGAGCATTGTGATACCAAGTGTCATGGAGGATTGTGATGACAAAGGTAATGGAGCATTTTGATGACAAGGGCTTGGAACATTGTGATGACAAGGGTCATGGATCATTGTGATGACAAGGGCATGGAGCATTCTGATGAAAAAGTGCATGGAGCATTGAGATTACAGGGGTTTTGAAGCAATGTCATGACAAGGGCATGGAGCATTGTGATGAGAAGGCAAGGGAGCCTTCTGATGACATGTGTCATGGAGCCTTGTGATGACAAAGGCCATGGAACATTGTGATGGCAGGGGTCATGGAGCATTTTTATGATAGGTGTAATGGAGCATTGTGATGACAAGGGCATGGAGCAATGTGATGAGAGATTTCACTGAGCACTGTGAAGACAATGGCATGGAGCATTGTGATGCCAAGGGTCATGGAGCTTTGTGATGACAAATGTCATGGGGCATTTTGATGACAAGGTCGTGGTGCATTGTGATGAGAAGGGCAGGGAACATTGTGCTAACAGGGTCATGGAGCAATTTGGTGAAAAAGTCAAGGAATATTTTGATGAGAGTGGTTATGGAAAATTGTGATGTCAGGGGTCATGGAGCATTGTGATGAAAATGGTAATGGAGCATTTTGATGACAGGGATTATGAAGCATTGTGATGTCATTGGTCATGGAGCATTTTGATGATAAGTGTATGTAGCATAGTGATGATAGGGGTCATGGAACATTGTGATGACAGGGTTGAGGAGGTATTGTGAAGACTAGTGATGGAACATTGTGATATCAGTGGTGAGAGAGCATTTTGATGAGAAGTGCATGGAGCATTGTGATGACAAGGTTTATGGAGCATTGTGATGACAAGGATGTGGAGCATTGTGATGACAAGTGCATGGTGCATTGTGATGGCATGTTTCAAGGAGCATTGTGCTGAAAAGCACATGGAGCATTGTGATGACAAGTATCATGGATCATTGTGCTGACAAAGGCACGGTGCATTGTGATGACAAGGGTCACAGGGCATTGTGATGAAAAGGACATTGATCATTGTGATGCAAAATTAATGGAGCCTTGTCATGACAATGTTCAAGGAGCATACTGATGACAAGTGTCAGGGAGCATTGTGATGACAAGTGTATTGAGCATTTTGATGACAAAGTTCATGGAGTATTGTGAATAGAAGGCCATGGATAATTGTGATGATGAGCATCATGGGGCGTTGTTATGACAAGTGTTATGGAACATTGTGATCACAAGGGTTTGGAGCATTGTGATGACAGAGGTCATGGAGCATTTTGATTTCATTTTGATGACAGTAGCATGAAGCATTATGATGATGGGCATGGTGCATTGTGATGACACGGTTCATGGAGATTTGATATGAAAAGGGGCATTGAGCATTGTGATTACAGAGGTCTAGGAGAATTGTGATGACAAGGGCATGGAGCATCGTGAATGAGAAGTCCATGGAGCATTCTGATGACATGCGTCATGGAGCTTTTTGATGATGAGGACATGGAGCATTGTAATGACAAGGGTTATGGAGCCTTGTGATGACAAGGCCGTGGAATATTGTAATGGCAGGTGTCATGGAGCATTGTTATAACAGGGGTAATGGAGCATTTTGATGACAAGGGCATGGAGCATTGGTCTGAAAAGCTTCATGGATTATTGTGATGAGAGGGGGCATGGAGCATTGTGATGACAAGGGCACGGAACACTGTGATACATGGGTCATGGCAGATTGTAATGACAAGGGCATGGAGCATTGTGTTAAGAAGAGCATCGAGCATTGTGATCAAAAGCATCACGGAGACTGTGATGACAAGGGCATGGAACAATGTGATGAGAGTGTTCATGGAGCATTTTGATGACAATGGCATGGAGAATTGTGATGCCAAGGGTCATGTAGCTTTGTGATGACAAAGGTCATGGAGCATTTTGATGATAAGCACGTGGTGAACTGTGTTGAGATGGGCAGGGATCATTGTGATGAAAGGGTCATGGAGCAATTTGATGAAAATTGTCATGGGACATTTTGATGAAAGGGGTTATGGAACATTGTGATGTCAGGGGTCATGGAGGATTATGATGAAAAGGGTCATGGAGCATTTTGATGACAGGGGTCCTGGAACATTGTGATGACACGGGTGAGGGAATATTGTGATGACTAGTGATGGAACATTATGATATCAGTGGTGGGAGAGCATTTTGATGTGAAGTGCATGGAGCATGGTGATGACAAGGTTTATGGAGCACTGTGATGACAAGGTTGTGGAGCATTGTGATGACAAGCACATGGCACATTGTGATGACACAGGTCATGGGGCATTGTGCGGACAAGCGCATGGAGCATTGTGATGAAAATTGTCATGGAGAATTGTGCTGACAAAGGCATGGAGCATAGTGATGACATGGGTAAAAGAGCATTGTGATGAAAATTTCATGGAGCATTGTGGTGACAAATTTCACAGAGCCTTTTGATGACGTGGGCATGGACCATTGTGATGACAAGGTCCTGGAGCATTGTGATGAGAGGACCATGGAGCCTTGTGATGACAATTCTCATGGAGCATTCTGATGAAAAGGGGCATGGAGCATTGTGATTACAGTGGTATTGGATCCTTGTGATGACAAGTCCGTAGAACATTGTGATGGCAGGGGTCGTGGAGCATGGTTATGACATGGGCAATGGAGCATTGTGATGACAAGGGCATCGAGCATTGGTCTGAAAAGTTTCATGGATTATTGTGATGAGAGTGGGCAAGGAGCATTGTGATAGCAAGGGCACGGAACACTGTGATACATGGGTCATGTAGGATTGTAATGACAAGGGCATGGAGCAATGTGATGAGAGGCTTCATGGAGCAATGTGATGACAAGGGCATGGAGCATTGTGATGACAAGGGTCATGGAGCATTTTGATGACAAGATTCCCAGATCATTGTGTTGTCAGGGGTCATGGAGCGCTGTGATGACAGTGGTCATGGAGCATTGTGATGACAGGGTCAAGGAGCATTGTGATAAGAAGGTCATGGAACATTGGGCTGAAAATAATCATGGAGTATTGTGATGACAGGGGTAATTGGGCATTGTGATGAGAAGGGAATGGAGTATTTTGATGACAAGGTCCTGGGGCATTGTGATGAGAAAACCATGGAGCCTTCTGATGACAAGTCTCATGGAGCATTCTGATGAAAAGGTGCATGGAGCATTGTGATTACAGGGTTCATGGAGCATTGTGATGAAAATGGCATGGAGCGTTGTGATGCCAAGGGTCATGGAGCTTTGTGATGACAAAGTTCATGGAGCATTTTGATGACAAGGTCGTGGTGCATTGTGATGAGAAGGGCAGGGAGCAATTTGATGAAAAGTATCATGGAATATTTTGATGACAGTGGTTATGGAACACTGTTATGTCAGGGGTCATGGAGGATTTTGATGACAGGGGTTATGGAACATTGTGATGTCAGGGTTCATGGAGCATTGTGATGATAAGGTCATGTAGCATTGTAATGACAGAGATCATGGAACATTGTGATGACGAGGGGAGAGAGCATTTTGATGAGAAGTGCATGGAGCATTGTGATGACAAGGTTTTTGGAGCACTGTAATGACAAGAATGTGGAGCATTGTGATGACAAGCGCATGGCGCATTGTGATGACATGGGTTATGGAGCATTGTGCTCCAAGCGCATGGAGCATTGTGATGACAAGGCTAATGGAGAATTGTGCTGACAAAGTCATGGAGCATGGTGATGACAAGGATCACAGAGCATTGTGATGAAAAGTTCATGGAGCATTGTGGTGCGAAAGGTTACAGAGCCTTGTGTGACGAGGACTTGGACCATTGTGATGACAAATGTCATGAAGCCTTGTGATGACAGGAGTCACAGAGCATTGAGATGACTGGGGTCTTGGAGCACTGTGATGACAAGGACATGGAGCATTGTGATGAGAAGGCCATGGAGCATTCTGATGACATGCATCATGGAGTTTTGTGATTAAAGTTCATGGAGCATTGTGATTACAGGGGTCTTGGAGCATTGTGATGAAAATGGTATGGATCACTGTGATGAAAAAGGCATGGAGCCTTGTCATGACAGGGTTCAATGAGCATACTGATGACAAGTGTCAGGGAGCATGGTGATGACAAGTGTATTGAGCATTGTGATGACAAAGGTCATGGAGCACAGTGATGAGAAGACCATGTATAATTGTGATGATGAGCGTCATGGTGCATTGTGATGACAACGGTTATGGAACATTGTGATCACAAGGGTTTGGAGCATTTTGATGACAGAGGTCATGGAGCATATTGATTTCATTGTGATGACAATAGCATGAAGCATTATGATGATGGACATGGTGCATTGTGATGACAGGGTCATGGAGCAATTTGATGAAATGTGTCATGGAACATTTTGATGACAGTGGTTATGGAACATTGTGATGTCAGGGGTCTTGGAGCATTGTGATGAAAAGGGTGATGGAGCATTCTGATGACAGAGGATATGGAACATTTTGATGTCAGGGGTCATGGAGCATTGTGATGATGAGGCATGTAGCATTGTGATGACAGAGGTCATGGAAAATTGTGATGACAGTGGTGAGGGAATATTGTGATGACTAGTGATGGAACATTGTGATATCAGTGCTGAGAAAGCATTTTGATTAGAAGTGCATGGAGCATTGTGATGACAAGGTTTATGAAGCATTGTGATGACAAGGTTTATGGAGCATTGTGATGACAAGGCTGTGGAGCATTGTGATGACAAGTGCATGGCGCATTTTGATGACATGGGTCATGGAGCATTGTGCTGAGAAGCGCTTGGAGCATTGTGATGACAAGGGTCATGGAGCATTGTGCTGACAAAGGCATGGAACATTGTAATGACAAAGGTCACAGAGCATTGTGATGGAAAGTTCATGGAGCATTGTGACAATGGTCACAGAGCCTTGTGATGAGTAGTTCAAGGACCATTGTGATGACAATGGTCATGAAGGATTGTGATGACTGGATTCACGGAACACTGTGATGACAAGGGTTTGGAGCATTCTGATGACAGGGGCATGGTGCATTGGTCTGACAAGTTTCATGGTTTATTGTGATGACAGTGGGCAAGGCGCATTCTGATGAGAAGAGCATGGAGCATTGTGATGAGAAGGTCATGGAGTACTGTGAAGAGAGCGGTCTGGGAGCATTGTGATGACATATGTCATGGTCCATTGTGATGACAATGGCACAGAGCATTGTGATGCCAAATGTCATGGAGGAATGTGATGACAATGTTAATGGAGCATTGTGATGACAGGGGTTTGGAGCATTGTGATGACAATGGTCATGGAGCATTTTGATGACAGGGGCATGGAGGACGGTGATGACAAGGGCCATTGAGAATTTTGATGACAAGTTCGTGAAGCATTCGGAGGAAAAGCACATGGAGCTTACTATGACAGGGGTCCTGGAGCAATTCGATGACAAGTTCATGGAGAATTGTGATGACAAGAGCATGTAACACTGTGATGAGAAGTGTCATGGAGCATTGTGTTGGCAAGACCGTGGAGCATTGTGATGAGAAGACCATGGATAATTTTGATGATGAGCGTCATGGAGCACTTATGACAAGGTGCATGGAGCACTGGGATGACAGGTGTCATGGAGCATTGTGATGACAGGGGTCATGGAGCATTGGGATGACAAGGGTCATGGAGCATTCTGATGACAAGCTTGTGGAGTAATGTGATGACAATGGCATGGAGCATTGTGATGAAAAGGGCATGGAGCATTGTGATGAAAAAGACTTGGAGCCTTTACATGACAGGGTTCAAGGAGCATTCTTGCGACAAGTGTCAGGGAGCATTGTGATGACAAGTGTATTGAGCATTGTGATGACAAAGGTCATGGAGCATTGTGATGACAGGCATCATGGAGCGTTGTGACGACAAATGTTATGGAACATTGTGATCACAAGGGTTTTGAGCATTGTGATGACAGAAGTCATGTATCATTTTCATTTCAAGGTGCATGGAGCATTGTGATGACAAGGGCATGAAGCATTGTGAACCCAAGGTTCATGGAGGGTTTTGATGACAATGGGAATGGAGTATTGTGATGACAAGCGCATGGAGCATTGTGATGAAAAGGTCATGTAGCATTTTGCTGACAAATGCATGGAGCATTTTGATGACAACTGTCATGGAACACTGTGATGACAAGCGTCATGGAGCATTGTGATTACAGGGGTCACGGAGCATTGGGATGGCAAGGGCATGGATCATTGATGACAAGGGTCATCGATCATTTTGATGACAAGAGTCCCGGATCATTGTGTTTTCCGGTGTCATGGAGCACTGTGATGACAGTGGTCATGGAGCATTGTGATGACAGGGGTCATGGAGCACTGTGTTGAAAAGTTCATGGAGCATTGGGCTGACAATATTCATTGAGTATTGCGATGGCTGTGGTGATGGAGCATTGCGATGACAATGGAATGGAGCATTGTGATTACAAGGTCCTGGAGCATTGTGAGGAGAAGACCATGGAGCCTTGTGATGACAAGTGTCATGGAGCATTCTGATGAAAAGGGGTGTGGAGCATTGTGATTACATGGGTCTTGGAGCATTGTGATGAAAATGGCATGGGTGATTGTGATGCAAAAGGCATGGAGCCTTGTCATGACAGGGTTCAAGGAGCATTCTGACGAAAAGTGTCAGGGAGCATTGTAATGACAAGTGTATTGAGCATTGTGATGACAAAGGACATGGAGAATTGTGATGAGAAGACCATGGATAATTGTGATGATGAGCATCATGGGGCGTTGTGATGACAAGTGTTATGGAACATTGTGATCACAAGGGTTTGGAACATTGTGTTGACAGAGGTTATGGAGCGTTTTGATTTCATTTTGATGACAAAAGCATGAAGAATTTTGATGATGGGCATTGTTCATTGTGATTACAGAGTTCATGGATCATTGAGATGAAAAGTGGCATGGAGCATTTTGATTACAGGTGTCTTGGAGCATTGTGATGACAAGGGCATGGAGCATTGTGATGAGAAGGCCATGGAGCAGATTGATGACATGTGTCATGGAGCTTTGTGATGACAATAGCATGGAGCATTGTGACTACAGGGGTCTTGGAGCATTGTGATGAAAAGGGTCATGGAGCCTTGTGATGACAAGGCCGTGGAACATTGTCATGACAGGGTTGAGGGAGTACGGTGATGACTAGTGATGGAACATTTTGATATCAGTGGTGAGAGAGCATTTTGATGAGAAGTACATGGAGCATTGTGATGACAAGTTTTATGGAGCATTTTGATGAAAAGGGTCATGGAGCCTTGTGATGACAAAGCCGTGGAACATTGTCTTGAGAGGGGTGAGGGAGTATTGTGATGACTAGTGATGGAGCATTTTGATATCAGTGGTGAGAGAGCATTTTGATGAGAAGTACATGGAGCATTGTGATGACAAGTTTTATGGAGCATTTTGATGACAAGTTTGTGGAAAATTTTGATAACAAGCGCATGGAGCATTGTGATATCAAGGGTCATGGAGCACTCTGCTGACAAAGGCATGGAGCATTGTGATGACAAGGGCATGGAGCATTGTGATGACAGGGGCATGGAACATTGGTCTGAAAAGTTTCATAGATTATTGAGATGACAGTGGGCATAGCACATTGTGATGACAAGGGCATGGAGCATTGTTATGAGAAGGTCATGAATTATTGTGCAGACAGTTGTCAGGGAGCATTGTGATGACATATGTCTTGGTGCATTGTGATGACAATGGCATGGAGCATTGTGAAGCCAAGTGTCATGGAGGATTGTGATGACAAAGGTAATGGAGCATTGTGATGACAAGGGCTTGGAGCTTTTTGATGACAATGGTCATGGAGCACTGTGATGACAAGGGCATGGAGCACTGTGATGACAACGGCCATTGAGAATTTTGATGACAATGTCGTGAAGCACTGTGATGAAAAGCACTTGGAGCTTGCTATGACAGGGGTCATGGAGCATTGCGATGACAAGTGCATGGAGAATTGTGATGACAAGATAATGTAACATTGTGATGAGAAGTTTCATGGAGCATTGTGATGACAAGACCGTGGAGCACTGTGATGAGAAGACCATGGATAATTGTGATGTCGAGCGTCATGCAGCACTGTAATGACAAGGGGCATGGAACATTGTGATGACAGGGCTCATGGAGCATTGTGATGACAGGGGTCATGGAGCATTGTGATGACAAGGGTCATGGAGCATTCTGATGACAACCTTGGGGAGTAATGTGATGACAATGGCATGGAGCATTGTGAGAAAAAGGGCATGGAGCATTGTGATGTAAAAGGCATGGAGGCTTTTCATGACAGGGTTCAAGGAGCATTCTTGAGACAAGTGTCAGGGAGCATTGTGATGACAAGTATATTGAGCATTGTGATGACAAAAGTCATGGAGCATTGTGATGACAAGGGCATGGAGTATTGTGATGACAGGCATCATGGAGCGTTGTGATGACAAGTGTTGTGGAACAATGTGATCACAAGGGTTTGGAGCACTGTGATGACAGAGGTCATGGATCATTTTGATTTCAAGGAGCATGGAGCGTTGTGATGACAGGGATCATGGAGCATTGTATGAGAAGATCATGGAGCATTGGGCTGAAAATATTCATGGAGTATTGTGATGACAGTGGTCTTGGAGCACTGTGATAACAAGGGCATGGAGCATTGTGATGAGAAGGCCATGGAGCATTCTGATGACATGTGTCATGGATGTTTGTGATGAAAAGGGGAATGGAGCATTGTGATTACAGGGGACTTTGAGCATTGTGATGAAAAGGGCATGGATCATTGTGATGAAAAAGGCATGGAGCCTTGTCATGGCAGGGTTCAAGGAGCATACTCTCGACAAATGTCAGGGAGCATTGTGATGACAAGAGTATTCAGCACTGTGATGACAAAGTTCATGGAGCATTGTGATGAGAAGACCATGGTTAACTGTGATGAGGAGCATCATGGGGCATTGTGATGACAAGTGTTATGGAACATTGTGATCACAAGTGTTTTGAGCATTGTGATGACAGAAGTCATGGAGCATATTGATTTCATTGTGATGACAATAGCATGAAGCATTATGATGATGGGCATGGTGCATGGGATGACAGGGTTCTTGGAGCATTGAGATTAAAAGGGGCATGGAGCATTGTGATTACAGGGGTCTTGGAGCATTGTGATGACAAGGGCATGGAGCATAGTGAATGAGAAGTCCATGGAGCATTCTGATGACATGCGTCATGGAGCTTTCTGATGACAATTGCATGATGGATTGTGATTACAGGTTCTTGGAGGATTGTGATGAAAAGGGTCATGGAGTCTTGTGATGACAGAGCTGTGGAACCTTGTGATGGCAGGTGTAATGGAGCATTGTTATGACAGGGGGAATGGAGCATTGTGATGACAAGTTCACGCAACACTGTGACACATGGGTCATGGAGGATTGTAATGACAAGGGCATGGAGCATTGTGATGAGAAATGCATCGAGCATTGTGATGACAAGCGTCATGGAGCTTTGTGATGACAAGGGCATGGAGCAATGTGATGAGAGGGTTCATGGAGCATTGTGATGACAATGGCATGGAACATTGTGATGCCAAGGGTTATGGAGCTTTGTGATGACAAATGTCATGGAGCATTCTGATGACAAGGGTGACGTGCATTGTGATGAGAACGGCCGGGAGCATTGTGATCACAGGGTCATTGAGCGATTTGGTGAAAAGTGTCATGGAACATTTTGATTACAGTGGTTATGGAATATTGTGATGTCAGGGTTCATGGAGCTTTGTGATGAAATGTGTCATGGAGCATTTTGATGACAGGGGTTATGGAATATTGTGATGTCAGGGGTCATCGAACATTTTGATGATAAGTGCATGTAGGATTTTAATGACAGGGGTCTTGGAACATTGTGATGACAGGGGTGATGGAGTATTGGAATGAATAGTGATGGTACATTGTGATATCAGTGGTGAGAGAGCATTTTGATGAGAAGTGCATGGAACACTGTAATGACAAGGTTTAAGCAGCATTGTGATGAAAAGGATGTGGAGCATTGTGATGACAAGCACATGGCATGTTGTGATGACATGGGTCACGGATTATTGTGCTGAGAAGCGCATGGAGCATTGTGATGACAAGGGTCATGGAGCATTGTGCTGAGAAAGGCATAGAGCATTGTGATGACAGGGGTCAAGAGCATTGTGATGAAAAGTTCATGGAGCATTGTGGTGACAAAGGTCACAGAGACTTGTGATGACGAGGGCATGGACCATTTTAATGAGAAAGGTCATGAAGCATTGTGATGACTGGAGTCACAGAGCATTGTGATGACAGGGGTCATGGAGCATTGTGATGACAAGGGCATGGAGCATTGTGATGACAGGGGCATGGAACATTGGTCAGACAAGTTTCATGGATTATTGTGATGACAGTTGGAATGGCGCATTGTGATGACAAGGGCACAGAGCATTGTGATGACAAGGTCATGCAGTTTTGTGAAGACAGGTGTCGGGGAGCATTGTGAACACCTATGTCATGGCCCATTGTGATGACAATGGCATGGAGCATTGTGATGCCAAGTGTCATGGAGTATTGTGATGACAAAGGTAATGGAGCATTGTGATGACCAGGGCTTGGAGCATTGTGATGACAAAGGTCATGGAACACTGTGCTGACAAGGGCATGGAGCATTGTGATGACAAGGTTCATGGAGCATTGTGCTGAGAAAGGCATGGAGCATTGTGATGACAAGTGTCACAACGCATTTTGATGAAAATTTCATGGAGCATTGTGGTGACAAATATCACAGAGCCTTGTGATGACGAGGGCATGGACAATTGTGATGACCAAGGTCATGAAGCATTTTGATGACTGGAGTCACGGATCACTGTGATGACAATGGCATGGAGTATTGTGATGACAGGGGCATGGAACATTGGTCTGACATGTTTCATGGATTATTGTGATGGCAATGGGCATGGCTCCTTGTGATGACAAGGGCATTGAGCATTGTGATGACAACGTCATGCAGAATTGTGAAGATAGGTGTCAGGGAGCATTGTGATGACCTATGCCATGGACAATTGTGATGACAATGGCATGGAGCATTGTGATGCCAAGTGTCATGGAGGATTGTGATGACAAAGGTAATGGAGCATTGTGATGACAAGGGCTTGGAGCATTGTGATGACAAGGGTCATTGAGAATTTTGATGACAAGTTCGTGAAGCATTGTGATGACATGCACATGAAGCTTGCTATGACAGGGGTCATGGAGCATTGCGATGACAAGTGCATGGAGAATTTTGATGAAAAGAGCATGTAAAATTGTGATAAGATGTGTCAAAGAGCATTGTGATGACAAGGACGTGGAGAATACTGATGACCAGGGCATGGAGCATTGTGATGGCAAGACCGGGGAGCATTGTGATGAGTAGACCATGGATAATTGTGATGACGGGCGTCATGGAGCACTGTAGTGACAAGGGGCATGGAGCATTGTGATAACAGGTGTCATGGAGCATTGTGATGACAGGGGTCATGGAGCATTGTGATGACAAGGTTCATGGAGCATTCGGACGACAAGCTTGAGGAGTATGATGATGACAATTGCATGGAGCATTGTGATGAAAAGGCCATTGAGCATTGTGAGGACAAGGGCAAGGAGCAATATGATGAGAGTGTTCATGGAGCATTGTGATGACAATGGCATGGAGTATTGTGATGCCAAGGGTCATGGAGCTTTGTGATGACAAAGGTCATGGAGCATTTTGATGACAAGTGCGTGGTGCATTGTGATGAGAAGGGCAGGGAGCATTGTGATGACAGGGTCGTGGAGCAATTTGATGAAAAGTGTCAGGTAACATTTTGATGACAGGGGTCATGGAACATTGTGATGTCAGTGGTCATGGAGCATTGTGATGATAAGGGCATGTAGCATTTTGATGACAGGTGTCATGGAACATTGTGATGACAGGGGTGAGGGAGTATTGTGATGACTAGTGATGGAACATTGTGATATCAGTGGTGAGAGAGCATTTAGATGAGAAGTGCATGGAGCATTGTGATAAAAAGGTTTATGGAGCATTGTGATGACAAGGTTGTGGAGCATTGTGATGACAAATGCATGGCACATTGTGATGACATGTGTCTTGGAGCATTGTGCTGAGAAGCACATGGAGCATTGTGATGACAAGGGTCATGGAGCATTGTGCTGACATTGCATGGAGCATTGTGATGAGAAGTGTTACAGAGCATTGTGATGACGAGGGAATGGACCATTGTGATGATAAAGATCATAAAGCATTGTGATGACTGGAGTCAAGGAACATTATGATGTGAGGGGTAATGGAGCATTGTGATTAAAAGGGCATGGAGCATTGTGATGACAGCGGCATGGAGCATTGGTCTGACAAGTTTCATGGATTATTGCTATGACAGTGGGCATGGAGCATTGTGATGACAGAGATCATGGATCATTTTCATTTCAAGGACCATGGCGCATTGTGATGACAAGGGCATCAAGCAATGTGAACCCAAGTTTCATCGAGGATTTTGATGACAGTGGGAATGGAGCATTGTGATGACAAGTTCACGAAGCATTTTGCTGACAAATGCATGGAACATTTTGATGACAAGGGTCATGGAGCACTGTGATGACAAGCGTCACTGATCATTGTGATTACAGGGTTCATGGAGCATTGTGATAACAAGGGAATGGATCATTGTGATGACAAGGGCATGGAGCATTGTGATGAAAGGGGCATGGAGCATTGTGATGACAATGTCGTAGATTATTGTGAAGACAGTTGCCAGGGAGCATTGTGGTGACATATGTCATGGTCCTTTGTGATGACAATGGCATGGAGCATTGTGATGCCAAGTGTCATGGAGAAATGTGATGACAAATATAATGGAGCATTGTGATGACAAGGGCTTGGAGCCTTGTGATGACAAGGGTTATGGAGCATTGTGATGACAAGGGAATGGATCATTGTGATGACAAGGGTCATGGAGCATTTTGATGACAAGAGTCCAGGATCATTGTGTTGTCAGGGGTCATGGATCGTTGTGATGACAGTGGTCATGGAGCATAGTGATGACAGGGTTCATGGGGCATTGTGAAGTGAAGGTCATGGAGCATTGGGCTGTAAATATTCATGGAGTATTGTGATGACAGGGGTCATGGAGCATTTTGATGACTAGGGAATGGAGCATTGTGATGAAAAGGGCATGGAGCATGGTGATGAGAAGGCCATGGAACATTTTGAAGACATGCTTCATGAAGCTTTGTGATGACAAGGGCATGGAGCATTGTGATTACAGGAGTCTTGGAGTATTGTGAAGAAAAGTGCATGGATCATTGTGATGAAAAATGCATGGAGCCTTGTCATGACAGGTTTCAAGGAGCATATTCACGACCATTGTCTGGGAGCATTGTGATGACAAGTTTATTGAGAATTGTGATGAAAAATGTCATGGAGTATTGTGAATAGAAAACCATGGATAATTGTGATGATGAGCGTCATGGGGCGTTGTGATGACAAGTGTTATGGAACATTGTGATCACAAGGGTATGGAGCATTGTGATGACAGAAGTCATGGAGCATTTTAATTTCATTGTGATGACAATAGCATGAAGCATTATGATGATGGGCATGCTGCATTGTGATGAAAGGGTTCATGGAGCATTGAGATGAAAAGGGGCGTGGAGCATTGTGATTACAGGGGTCTTGGAGCATTGCGATGACAAGGGCATGGAGCATTGTGATGAGAAGGTGAAGGCGCATTCTGATGACTTGCGTCATGGCGCTTTGTGATGACAAGGGCATGGAGCATTGTCATTAGAGGGGTCTTGGAGCATTGTGATGACAAGGTTCATGGAGGCTTGTGATGACAAGGCCGTGGAATCTTGTGATGGCAGGGGTCATGGAGCATTGTTATGAGATGGGCACGGAACACGGTGATACATATATCATGCAGGATTGTAATGACAAGGACATGTAGCATTGTTCTGAGAATGGCATCGAGCGTTGTGATGACAACCTCATGGAGATTTGTGATGAAAAGTGCCTGGAGCAATGTGATGAGAGGGTTCATGGAGCATTGTGATGACAATGGAATGGAGCATTGTGATGCCAAGTGTCATGGAGATTTTTGATGACAAAAGTCATGGAGCATTATGAAAACAAGTGTGTGGTGCATTGTGATGAGAAGTGCAGTGAGCATTGTGATGACATTGGTTATGGAGCATTGTGCTTACATGCACATCGAGCATTGTGCTGGCAAGGGTCATGGAGCATTGTGCTGACAATGGCATGGAGCTTTGTGATGACAAGGGTCATAGAGCATTGTGATGAATAGTTCATGGAGCACTGTGGTGACAAAGGTCACAAAGTCTTGTGGGACGAGGTCATGGACCACTGTGATGACAAATGTCATGAAGCACGGTGATGACTGTAGTCATGGAGCATTGTGATGAGAGTGTACTTGGAGCATTGTGATGCCAAATGCATGGAGCATTGTGATGAGAATGCCATCGAGCATTCAGATGACATGTGTCATGGATCTTTGTGATGACAAGGGCAGGGAGCATTGTGATTACAGGGGTCTTGGAGCATTGTGATGAAAAGGGAATGGATCATTGTGATGAAAAACGCATGGAGCCTTTTCATGACAGGGTTCATGGAGCATACTGATGACAAGTGTCAGGGAGCATTGTGGTGATAAGTGTATTGAGGATTGTGGTGACAAAGGTCATGGAGCATTGTGATGATTAAACCATTCATAATTGTGATGACGAGCGTCATGGCGCATTGTGATGACAAGTGTTATGGAACATTGTGATCAGAAGGGTTTTCAGCATTGTGATGACAGATGTCATGGAGCATATTGATTTCATTGTGATGACAATAGCATGAAGCATTATGATGATGGGCATGGTGCATTGTGAGTACAGGGTTCATGGAGCATTGAGATAAAAAGTGGCATGGAGCACTGTGATTAAAGGGGTCTTGGAGCACTGTGATGACAAGGGCATGGAGCATTGTGATGAGAAGGCCGTGGAGCATTCTGATGACCTGCATCATGGATCTTTGTGATAACAAGGGCATGGAGCATTGTGATTACAGGTGTCTTGGAGCATTGTGATGACAAGGGTCATGGAGCCTTGGATAACAAGGCCGTGGAGCATTGTGATGGCAGGGATAATGGAGCATTGTTATGACAGGGCTCATGGAGCATTGTGATGACAAAGGCATGGAGCATTAAGATGACAGGTGCATGGAACGTTGGTCTGACAAGTTTCATGGATTATTGTGATGACAGTGGGCATGACGCATTGTGATGACAAGGGCATGTAGCATTGTGATGACAAGGTCAGGGATTATTGTGAAGACAGTTGACAGGGAGCATTTTGATGAAATATGTCATGGTCCATTGCGATGACAATTGCATGGAGCATTGTGATGCCAAGTGTCATGGAGGATTGTGATGACAAATGTAATGGAGCATTTTGATAACAAGGGCTTAGAGCTTCCTGATGACAAGGGTCATGGAGCATTGTGATGACAAGGGCATGGAGCATTGTGATGACAGGGGCATGGCACATTTTGATGACAAGAGCATGGAGCATTGTGGTGACAAAGGTCACAGAGCCTTGTGTGACGAGGGCAAAGATCATTGTGATGACAAATGTCATAAAGCATTGTTATGACTGGAGTCACGGAGCATTGTGATGACAGGGGTCATGGAGCATTGTGATGACAAGTGCATGGAGCATTGTGATGACAGGGACATGGATCATTGGTCTGACAAGTTTCAGGGATTATTGTGATGACAGTGGGCATGGCTCATTGTGATGACAAGGGAATGGAGCATTGTGATGACAAGGTCATGGAGTATTGTGAAGATAGGTGTCTGGGAGCATAGTGATGACATATGTCATGGTCCATTGTGATGACAATGGCATGGAGCATTGTGATGCCAAGAGTCATAGAAGATAGTGATGACAAAGGTAATGGAGTATTTTGATGACAAGGGTTTGGAGCATCGTAATGACAAGGGTCTTGGAGCATTGTGATGACAAGGGCATGGAGCATTGCGATCACAACGACACGGAACACTGTGATACATAGATCATGCAGGATTGTAATGACAAGGGCATGGAGCATTGTGATGAGAAGTGCATCGAGCGTTGTGATGACAAGCCTCATGGAGATTTGTGATGACAAGTGCATGGCGCATTGTGATGACATGGGTCATGGAGCACTGTGCTGACAAAGGCATGGTGCATTTTGATGACAAGGGTCACAGAGTATTGTGATGAAAAGTTCATGGAGCACTGTGGTGACCAAGGTCACAGAGCCTTGTGTGACGAGAGCATGGACCATTGTGAAGAGAAATGTCATGAAGCATTGTGATGACTGGAGTCACGGAGCATTGTGATGACAGGGGTCATGGAGCATTGTGATGACAGGGTTCATGGGGTATTGTGATTAGAAGGTCATGGAGCATTGGGCTGAAAATATTCATGGAGTTTTGTGATGACAGGGCTGATGGGGCATTTTGATGACATGGGAATGGAGCATTGTGATTAAAAGGGCATGGAGTATGGTGATGAGAAGGCCATGGAGCATTCTGAAGACATGAGTCATGAAGCTTTGTGATGACAATGGCATGGAGCATTGTGATTCCAGGGGTCTTGGAGCATTGTGAGGAAAAGGGCATGGATCATTGTGTTGAAAAATGCATGGAGCTTTGTCATGACAGGGTTCAAGGAGCATACTGACGACAAGTGTCAGGGAGCATTGTGATGACAAGTGTATTGAGCATTGTGATGACAAAGGTAATGGAGTACTGTGAATAGAAGCCCATGGATAACTGTGATGATGAGCGTCATTGGGCGTTGTGATGACAAGTGTTATGCAACATTGTGATCACAAGTGTTTGGAGCATTGTGATGACAGAGGTCATGGAGCATATTGATTTCAGTTTGATGACAATAGCATGAAACATTATGATGATGGGCATGGTGCATTTTGATGACACGGTTCATGGAGCATTGAGATGAAAAGGGGCATGGAGCATTGTGATTACTGGTGTTTTGGACCATTGTGATGACAAGGGCATGGAGCATCGTGAATGAGAAGGCCATGGAGCATTCTGATGACATGCGTCATGGAGCTTTGTGATGACAAGTGTATGCAGAATTGTGATTACAGTGTTTGGAGCATTGTGATGACAAGTGTCATGGAGTCTTGTGATGACAAGGCCGTGGAAACTTGTGAAGGCAGGTGTCATGGAGCATTGTTATGACAGGGGTAATGGAGCATTGTGATGAAAAGGGCATGGAGCATTGTTCTGAAATGTTTCATCGATTATGGTGATGAGAGTGGGCATGGAGCATTGTGATGACAAAGGCACAGAACACTTTGATACATGGGTCATGGAGGATTGTAATGACAAGGACATGGAGCATTGTGATGAGAAGGGTATCGAGCATTGTGATGACAAGCGGCATGGAGATTTGTGATGACAACGGCATGGAGCAATGTGATGAGAGGCTTCATGGAGCATTGTGATGACAATGGCATGGAGCATTGTGATGCCAAGTGTCATGGAGTTTTGTGATGACAAAGGTCATGGAGTATTTTGATGACAAGTTCGTGGAGCGTTGTGATGAGAAGGGCAGGGAACATTGTGCTAACAGGGTCACGGAGCAATTTGGTGAAAAAGTCATGGAATATTTTGATGAGAGTGGTTATGGAAAATTGTGATGTCAGGGGTCATGGAGCATTGTGATGAAAGGGGTCATGGAGGATTTTGATGACAAGATTCCCAGATCATTGTGTTGTCAGGGGTCATGGAGCGCTGTGATGACAGTGGTCATGGAGCATTGTGATGACAGGGTCAAGGAGCATTGTGATAAGAAGGTCATGGAACATTGGGCTGAAAATAATCATGGAGTATTGTGATGACAGGGGTAATTGGGAATTGTGGTGACAAGGGAATGGAGTATTTTGATGACAAGGTCCTGGGGCATTGTGATGAGAAAACCATGGAGCCTTGTGATGACAAGTCTCATGGAGCATTCTGATGAAAAGGTGCATGGAGCATTGTGATTACAGGGGTCATGGAGCATTGTGATGAAAATGGCATGGAGCATTGTGATGCCAAGGGTCATGGAGCTTTGTGATGACAAAGTTCATGGAGCATTTTGATGACAAGGTCGTGGTGCATTGTGATGAGAAGGGCAGGGAGCATTTTGATGACAGGGTCATGGAGCAATTTGATGAAAAGTATCATGGAATATTTTGATGACATTGGTTATGGAACACTGTTATGTCAGGGGTCATGGAGCATTGTGATGAAAAGGGTCATGGAGGATTTTGATGACAGGGGTTATGGAACATTGTGATGTCAGGGTTCATGGAGCATTGTGATGATAAGGTCATGTAGCATTGTAATGACAGGGATCATGGAACATTGTGATGACGGGGGGAGAGAGCATTTTGATGAGAAGTGCATGGAGCATTGTGATGACAAGGTTTATGGAGCACTGTAATGACAAGAATGTGGAGCATTGTGATGACAAGCGCATGGCGCATTGTGATGACATGGGTTATGGAGCATTGTGCTCACAAGCGCATGGAGCATTGTGATGACAACGCTCATGGAGAATTGTGCTGACAAAGTCATGGAACATGGTGATGACAAGGATCACACAGCATTGTGATGAAAAGTTCATGGAGCATTGTGGTGCGAAAGGTTACAGAGCCTTTTGTGACGAGGACATGGACCATAGTGATGACAAATGTCATGAAGCCTTGTGATGACAGGAGTCACAGAGCATTGAGATGACTGGGGTCTTGGAGCACTGTGATGACAAGGACATGGAGCATTGTGATGAGAAGGCAATGGAGCCTTCTGATGACATGCATCATGGAGCTTTGTGATTAAAGATCATGGAGCATTGTGATTACAGGGGTCTTGGAGCATTGTGATGAAAATGGTATGGAACACTGTGATGAAAAAGGCATGGAGCCTTTTCATGACAGGGTTCAATGAGCATACTTATGACAAGTGTCAGGGAGCATTGTGATGACAAGTGTATTGAGCATTGTGATGACAATGGTCTTGGAGCACTGTGATGAGAAGACCATGTATAATTGTGATGATGAGCGTCATGGTGCATTGTGATGAAAATGGTTATGGAACATTTTGATCACAAGGGTTTGGAGCATTTTGATGACAGAGGTCATGGAGCATACTGATTTCATTGTGATGACAATAGCATGAAGCATTATGATGATGGACATGGTGCATTGTGATGACAGGGTCATGGAGCAATTTGATGAAAAGTGTCATGGAACATTTTGATGACAGTGGTTATGGAACATTGTGATGTCAGGGGTCTTGGAGCATTGTGATGAAAAGGGTGATGGAGCATTCTGATGACAGAGGATATGGAACATTTTGATGTCAGGGGTCATGGAGCATTGTGATGATGAGGCATGTAGCATTGTGATGACAGAGGTCATGGAAAATTGTGATGACAGTGGTGAGGGAGTATTGTGATGACTAGTGATGGAACATTGTGATATCAGTGGTGGGAAAGCATTTTGATGAGAAGTGCATGGAGCATTGTGATGACAAGGTTTATGAAGCATTGTGATGACAAGGTTTATGGAGCATTGTGATGGCAAGGCTGTGGAGCATTGTGATGACAAGTGCATGGCGCATTTTGATGACATGGGTCATGGAGCATTGTGCTGAGAAGCACATGGAGCATTGTGATGACAAGGGTCATGGAGCATTGTGCTGACAAAGGCATGGAACATTGTGATGACAAAGGTCACAGAGCATTGTGATGAAAAGTTCATGGAGCATTGTGACAATGGTCACAAAGCCTTGTGATGAGGAGTTCAAGGACCATTGTGATGACAAAAGTCATGAAGGATTGTGATGACTGGAGTCACGGAACACTGTGATGACAAGGGTATGGAGCATTCTGATGACAGGGGCATGGTGCATTGGTCTGACAAGTTTCATGGTTTATTGTGATGACAGTGAGCAAGGCGCATTCTGATGAGAAGAGCATGGAGCATTGTGATGAGAAGGTCATGGAGTACCTTGAAGACAGCGGTCTGGGAGCATTGTGATGACATATGTCATGGTCCATTGTGATGACAATGGCACGGAGCATTGTGATGCCAAGTGTCATGGAGGAATGTGATGACAAAGTTAATGGAGCATTGTGATGACAGGGGTTTGGAGCATTGTGATGACAAGGGTCATGGAGCATTTTGATGACAAGGGCATGGATGATTGTGATGACAAGGGCCATTGAGAATTTTGATGACAAGTTCGTGAAGCATTCGGAGGAAAAGCACATGGAGCTTACTATGACAGGTGTCATGGAGCAATTCGATGACAAGTTCATGGAGAATTGTGATGACAAGAGCATGTAACACTGTGATGAGAAGTGTCATGGAGCATTGTGATGGCAAGACCGTGGAGCATTGTGATGAGAAGACCATGGATAATTTTGATGATGAGTGTCATGGAGCACTAATGACAAGGTGCATGGAGCACTGTGATGACAGGTGTCATGGAGCATTGTGATGACCGGGGTCATGGAGCACTGGGATGACAAGGGTCATGGAGCATTCTGATGACAAGCTTCTGGAGTATTGTGATGACAATGGCATGGAGCATTGTGAGGAACAGGGCATGGAGCATTGTGATGAAAAAGCATGGAGCCTTTTCATGAAAGTGTTCAAGGAGCATTCTGACGAAAAGTGTCAGGGAGCATGGTGATGACAAGTGTATTGAGCATTGTGATGACAAAGATCATGGAGCATTGAGATGAGAAGTCCATGGATAATTGTGTTGACCAGCGTCATGGGGCATTGTGATGAAAAGTGTTATGGAACATTGGGTTCAGAATGGTTTGGTGCATTGTGAAGACAGAGGTCATTGAGCATTTTGATTTCATTGTGATGACTATAGCATGAAATATTACGGTGATGGGCACGGTGCATTGTGATGACAGGGTTCATGGAGCATTGAGATGAAAAGGGGCATGGAGCATTGTGATTACAGGGCTGTGGGAGCTTTGTGATGAGAAGGGTATGGGGTATTGTGATGACAGGCATCATGGAGCGTTGTGATCACAATTGTTATGGAACATTGAGATCACAAGTGTTTGGAGCACTGTGATGACACAGGTCATGGATCATTTTGATTTCAAGTATCATGGAACATTGTGATGACAAGGGCATGAAACAATGTGATCACAAGGTTCACGGAGGATTGTGATGACACTGTTAATGGAGAATTGTGATGACAAGTGCATGGAGCATTGTGATGAAAAGGTCATGTAGAAATTTGCTGACAAAGGCATGGAGAATTGTGATAACAAGTGTCATGGAGCTCTGAGACGACAAGCGTCAAGGAGCATTGTGATTACAGGGGTCATGTAGCATTGGGATGACAAACACAGGGAACATTCTGATGACAATTGGCATGGATCATTTTGATGACTGTGGTCATGTAGCATTGTGATGACATGGGTCATGGAGCTTTTTGATGAGAAGGTCATGGAGCATTGGGCTGAAAATGTTCATGGAGTACCGTGATGACAGGGGTCATGGAGCATTGTGATGAGAAGGGAATGGAGCAATGTGATGAGAAGGTCCTGGAGCATTGTGATGAGAGGGCCTTGGAGCCTTGTGATGAGAAGAGTCATGGAGCATACTGATGAAAAGGTGCATAGAGCATTGTGATTACAGGGGTTTTGAAGCATTGTGATGACCAGGGCATGGAGCATTGTGATGAGAAGGCCATGGGGCATTCTGATGACATGCGTCATGGAGCTCTGTGATGACAAGGACATGGAGCATTGTGATTAGACGGGTCTTGGAGCATTGTGATGAAAAGGGAATGGATCATTGTGATTAAAAGTGCATGGAGCGTTATCATGACAGTGTTCAAGAGGCATACTGATGATAAGTGTCCGGGAGCATTGTGATGATAAGTGTATTGATCATTGTGATGACAAAGGTCATGGAGCATTGTGATGAGAAGACCATGGATAATTGTGATGACCAGCGTCAAGGGGCATTGTGATGACAAGTGTTATGGAACATTGTGATCACAAGGGATTAGAACATTGTGATGACAGAGGTAATGGAGCACGTTGATTTCATTGTGATGACAATAGCATGAAGCATTATGATGATGGGCATGGTGCATTGTGATGACAGTGTTCATGGATCATTGAGATGAAAAGTGGTATGGAGCATTGTGATTACAGGGGTCTTGGAGCATTGAGATGACAAGGGCACGGAGCATTGTGATGAGAAGGCCATGGAGCATTCTGATGACATGCGTCATGGATCTTTGTGACGACAAGGACATGGAGCATTGTGATTACAGGGGCTTGGAGAATTGTGATGACAAGGGTCATGGAGCCTTGGATGACAAGGCCGTGGAACCTTGTGATGGCAGGGGTCATTGAGCATTGTTATTACAGGGGTAATGGAGCATTGTGATGACAAGGGCATGGAATATTGGTCTGAAAATTTCATGGATTATTGTGATGAGATTCGGCATGGAGCACTGTGATGACTAGGGCACGGAACACTGTGATACATGTGTCATTGAGGATTGTAATGACAAGAGCATGGAGCATTGTGATGAGAAGAGTATCGAGCATTGTGATGACAAGCGTCATGGAGCATTGTGCTGACAAGGGCATTGAGCAATGTGATGAGAGGTTTCATGTAGCATTGTGATGAAATGGCATGGAGCATTGTGATACCAAGGGTCATGGAGCTTTGTGATGACAAATGTCATGGAGCATTTTGATGACAAAGTCGTGGTGCATTGTCATGAGAAGGGCAGGGAGCATTGTGATGACAGGTTCATGGAGCAAATTGATGAAAAGTGTCATGGAACATTTTGATTACAGGTGTTATGGAACATTGTGATGTCAGGGGTCATGGAGCATTTTGATGAAAAGGGTTATGGAGCATTGTGATGAAAAGGTGCATGGAGCATTGTGATTACAGGGGTTTTGAAGCACTGTGATGGCAAGGGAATGGAGTATTGTGATGAGAAGGCAATGGAACATTCTGATGACATGCGTCATGGAGCTTTGTGATGACAAGTATATGGAGAATTGTGATTACAGGGTCTTGGACCATTGTGATGAAAAGGGAATGGATCATTGTGATGAAAAATTCATTGAGCCTTGTCATGACAGGGTTCAAGGAGCATACTGATGACAATTGTCAGGGAGCATTGTGCTGATAAGTGTATTGAGCATTGTGATGACAAAGATCATGGAGCATTGTGATGAGAAGACCATGGATAATTGTTATGACCAGCGTCATGGGGCATTGTGATGACAAGTGTTATGGAACATTGTGATCAGAAGGGTTTGGTGCATTGTGATGACAGAGGTCATTGAGCATTTTGATTTCACTGTGATGACAAAAGCATGAAATATTATGATGAAGGGCACGGTGCATTGTGATGAGAGGGTTCATGGAGCATTGAGATAAAAAGGGGCATGGAGCTTTGTGATTACAGGGCTGTTGGAGCATTGTGATGACAAGGGCATGCAGCATTGTGATTACAGGGGTCTTGTAGCATTGTGATGACAAGGGACATGGAGGCTTGTGATGAAATGGGTCATGGAGCATTTTGTGACAGGGGTTATGGAACATTGTGATGTCAGGGGTCATGGAGCATTGTGATGATAAGGGCCTGTAGCACACTGATGACAGTGGTCATGTAACATTGTGATGACAGGGGTGAGCGAGTATTGTGATGACTAGTGATGGAAGATTGTGATATATGTGGTGAGAGAGCATTTTGAGGAGAAGTGCATGGAGCATTGTGATGACAATTTTTATGGAGCACAGCGATGAAAAGGATGTGGAGCATTGTGATGAAAAGAGCATGGTACATTGTGATGACATGGGTCATGGAGCATTGTGATGACAAACGCATGGAGCATTTTGATGACAAGTGTCATGGAGCATTGTGCTGACAAACGCATGGAGCATTGTGATGACAAGGGACACAGAGCATTGTGATGAAAATTTCATAGAGCATTATGGTGACAATGATCACAGTGCCTTGTGTGCCGAGGGCATGGACCACTGTGATGAGAAAAGTCATGAATCATTGTGGTGACTGGAGTCACGGAGCATTGTGATGACAGGGGTCATGGAGCATTGTGAGGACAAGGGCATGGAGCAATATGATGACAGTGTCATGAACATTGGTCTGACAAGTTTCACGGATTATTGTGATGACAGTGGGCATGGAGCATTGAGATGACAAGGGCATGGAGCATTGTGGTGACAAAGGTCACAGAGCCTTGTGTGACGAGGGCATGGACCATTGTGAGGACAAAGGTCATGAAGCATTGTGATGACTGGAGTCACGGAGCATTGTGATGACAGGGGTCATGGAGCATTGTGATGACAGGGCAATGGTACATTGGTCTGACATGTTTCATGGATTATTGTGATGACAGTGGGCATGGCGCATAGTGATGAAAGGGCATGGAACATTGTGATGACAAGGTCATGGAGTATTGTGAAGACAGGTGTCAGGGTGCATTGTGATGACATATGTCATTGTCCATTGTGATGAAATGGCATGGAGCATTGTGATACCAAGTGTCATGGAGGATTGTGATGACAAAGGTAATGGAGCATTTTGATGACAAGGGCTTGGAACATTGCTATGACAAGGGTCATGGAGCATTGTGATGACAAAGGCATGGAGCATTATGATGAAAAGGTGCATGGAACTTTGAGATTACAGGGGTTTCGAAGCAATGTGATTACAAGGGCATGGAGCATTGTGATGAGAAGGCAATGGAGCATTCTGATGACATGTGCCATGGAGCTTTGTGATGACAAGGACATGGAGCATTTTGATTACAGGGGATTTCGAGCATTGTGATGAAAAGGGAATGGATCATTGTGATGAAAAAGGCATGGAGCCTTGTCATGACCGTGTTCAAATAGCATACTGATGAGAAGTGTCAGCGAGCATTGTGATGCCAAGTGTATTAAGCATTGTGGTGACAAAGGTCATGGAGCATTGTGATGAGAAGACCTTGCATCATTGTGATTACGAGCGTCATGGGGCATGTGGTGACAAGTGTTATGGAACATTGTGATCAGAAGGGTTTGGAGCATTGTGATGACAGAGGACATGGAGAATTTTGATTTCATTGTGATGACAATAGCATGAATCATTATGATGATGGGCATGGTGCATTGTGATGACAGTGTTCATGGAGCCTTGAGATGAAAAGTGGCATGGAGAATTGTGATTACAGAGGTCTTGGAGCATTGTGATGACAAGGGTCATGGAGCCTTGTGATGACAAGTCCGTGGAACATTGTTATGGCAGGGGTCATGGAGCATTGTTATGATAGGAGTAATGGTGCATTGTGATGACAAGGGCATGGAGCAATGTGATGAGAGATTTCATTGAGCATTGTGATGACAATGGCATGGAGCATTGTGATGCCAAGGGTCATGGAGCTTTGTGAAGACAAATGTCATGGGGCATTTTGATGACAAGGGCGTGGTGCATTGTGTTGAGAAGGGCAGGGAGCATTGTGATGACAGGTTCCTGGAGCAATTTGATGAAAAGGGTCATGGAATATTTTGATGACCATGGTTATGGAACATTGTGATGTCAGGGGTCATGAAGCATTGTGATGAAATGGGTCATGGAGCATTTTGTGATGGGTTTATGGAACATTGTGATGTCAGGGGTCATGGAGCATTGTGATGATAAGGGCATGTAGCACTGTGATGACAGTGGTCATGGAACACTGTGATGACAGGGCTGAGCGAGTATTGTTATAACTAGTGATGGAACATTGTGATATATGTGGTGAGAGAGCATTTTGAAGAGAAGTGCAAGGAGCATTGTGATGAGAAGTTTTATGGAGCATAGCGATGAAAAGGATGTGGAGCATTGTGATGAAAAGAGCATGGCACATTGTGATGACAAGTGTCATGGAGCATTGTGCTGACAAAGGCATGGAGCATTGTGATGACAAGGGCATGGAGCATTGTGATGCAAAGGGTCATGGAGGTTTGTGATGACAAATGTCGTGGGGCATTATGATGACAAGGGCGTGGTGCATTGTGATGAGAAGGGCAGGGAGCATTGTGATGACAGGGTCATGGAGCCATTTGAATGAAAGGGTCATGGAATATTTTGATGACAGTGGTTATAAAATATTGTGATGTCATGGGTCATGAAGCATTGTGATGAAATGGGTCATTGGGCATTTTGTGACAGGTGTTATGGAACATTGTGATGTCAGGGGTCATGGAGCATTATGATGATAAGGGCATGTAGCACTGTGATGACAGTGGTCATGGAACATTGTGATGACAGGGGTGAGTGAGTATTGTGATGACTAGTGATGGAACATTGTGCTATATGTGGTGAGAGAGCATTTTGATGAGAAGTGCATGGAGCATTGTGATGACAAATTTTATGGAGCATAGCGATGAAAAGGATGTGGAGCATTGTGATGAAATGGGCATGGCACATTGTGATGACATGTTTCATGGGACAGTGTGCTGACAAGCACATGGAGCATTTTGATGACAAGTGTCATGGAGCATTGTGCTGACAAAGGCATGGAGCATTGTGGTGACAAAAATCACAGAGCCTTGTGTGACGAGGGCATGGACCATTGTGAAGAGAAAGGTCATGAATCATTGTGATGACAGGGGTCATGGAGCATTGTGATGAAAAATGCATGGAGCAATGTGATGACAGAGGCATGGAACATTAGTCTGACAAATTTCATAGGTTATTGTGATGAGAGTGGGCATGGCGCATTGTGATGACAATGGCATGGAACATTGTGATGACACGGTCATGGAGTATTGTGAAGACAGGTGTCAGGGAGCATTGTGATGACATATGTCATTGTCCATTGTAATGACAATGGCATGGAGCATTGTGATACCAAGTGTCATCGAGGATTGTGATGACAAAGGTAATGGAGCATTTTGATGACCAGGGCTTGGATCATTGCGATGACAAGGGTCATGGAGCATTGTGATGACAAGGGCATGGAGCATTCTGTTGAAAATGTGCATGGAGCATTGAGATTACAGGGGTTTTGAATCAATGTGATTACAAGGGCATGGAGCATTGTGATGAGAAGACAATGGAGCATTCTGATGACATGCGTCATGGAGCTTTGTGATGACAAGGACATGGAGCATTGTGATTACAGGGGTCATGGAGCATTGTGATGAAAAGGGAATGGATCATTGTGATGAAAAATGCATGGAGCCTTGTTATGACAGGGTTGAAGGAGCATACTGATGACAACCGTCAGGGAGCATTGTGATGATAAGTGTATTGAGCATTGTGATGACAAAGATCATGGAGCATTGTGATGAGTAGACCATGGATAATTTTGATGACCAGCGTTATGGGGCATTTTGATGACAAGTGTTATGGAACATTGTGATCAGAAGGGTGTGGTGCATTGTGATGACAGAGGTCATTGAGCATTTTGATTTCATTGTGATGAGAATAGCATGAAATATTATGGTTATGGGCACGATGCATTGTGATGACAGGGTTCATGGAGCATTGAGATGAAAAGGGGCATGGAGCATTGTGATTACAGGGTTGTTGGAGCATTGTGCTGACAAGGGCATGGAGCATTGTGATGAGAAGGCCATGAAGCATTCTGATGACATGCGTCATGGAGTTTTGTGATGACAAGGGCATGGAGAATTGTGATTACAGGGGTCATGGAATATTGTGATGACAGGGGTGATGGAGTATTGTGATGACTAGTGATGGAACATTTTGATATCAATGGTGAGAAGGCATTTTGAGGAGAAGTGCATGGAGCATTGTGATGACAAAATTTATGGAGCATTTTGATGACAAGGATGTGGAGCATTGTGATGACAAGTGCATGGTGCATTGTGATGACATGGGTTATGGAGCATTGTGCTGACAAATGCATGGAGCTTTGTGATGACAATGGTCACAGAGCATTGTTATAAAAATTTCATGGAGCATTGTGCTGACAACGGCATGGAGTTTTGTGATGACTAGTGTCACAGAGCATTGTGATAAAAATTTCATGGAGCATTGTGGTGACAAAGGTCACAGAGCTTTGTGTGATGAGGTCATGGACCATTGTGATGACAAATATCATGAAGTATCGTGATGACTGGAGTCACGGAGAATTGTGATGAAATGGGAATGGATCATTGTGATGAAAACGGCATGGAGCCTTGTCATTACAGTGTTCAAGGAGCATACTGATGACAAGTGTCAGAGAGCATTGTGATGCCAAGTGTATTGAGCATTGTGGTGACAATGGTCATGGAGCATTGTGATGAGAAGACCTTGCATAACTGTGATGACCAGCGTCATGGGGCATGTGATGACAAGTGTTATGGAACATTGTGATCAGAAGGGTTTGGAGCATTGTGATGACAGAGGACATGGAGCATTTTGATTTCATTGTGATGACAATAGCATGACTCATTATGATGATGGGCATGGTGCATTGTGAAGACAGTGTTCATGGAGCATTGAGATGAAAAGTGGCATGGAGAACTGTGATAACATAGGTCTTGGAACATTGTGATGACAAGGGTCATGGAGCCTTGTGATGACAAGGCCGTGGAACATTGTGATGGAAGGGGTCATGGAGCATTGTTATGACAGGTGTAATGGAGCACTGTGATGAAAAGGCATGGAGCAATGTGATGAGAGATTTCATTGAGCATTGTGATGACAATGGCATGGAGCATTGCGATGCCAAGTGTCATAGCTTTGTGATGACAAATGTCATGGAGCATTTTGAGGACAAGTGCATGGTGCATTGTGATGAGAAGGGCAGTGAGCATTGTGATGACAGTGTCATGGAGCAATTTGAATAAAAGTGTCATGGAATATTTTGATGACAGGAGTTATGGAACATTGTGATGTCAGGGTTCATGAAGCCTTTTGATGAAATGGGTCATGGAGCATTTTGTGACAGGGGTTATGGTACATTGTGATGTTAGGGGTCATGGAGCATTGTGATGAAAAGGGCATGTAGCACTGTGATGACAGTGGTCATGGAACATTGTGATGACAGGGGTGAGCGAGTATTGTGATGACTAGTGATGGAACATTGTGATATATGTGGTGAGAGAGCATTTTGAGGAGAAGTGCATGGAGCATTGTGGTGACAATTTTTATAGAACATAGCGATGAAAAGGATGTGGAGCATTGTGATGAGAAGAGTATGGCACATTGTGATGACATGAGTCATGGAGCATTGTGATGACAAGCGCATGGAGCATTTTGATGACAAGTGTCATGGAGCATTGTGCTGACAAAGGCATGGAGCATTCTGATGACAAGGGACACAGAGCACTGTGATGAAAATTTCATGGAGCATTATGGTGACAAAGATCACAGAGCCGTGTGTGACGAGGGCATGGACCACTGTGATGAGAATGGTCATGAATCATTGTGATGACTGGAGTCATGGAGCACTGTGATGACAGGGGTCATGGAGCATTGTGAGGACAAGGGCATAGAGCAATATGATGACAGTGTCATGGAACATTGGTCTGACAAGTTTCATGGATTATTGTGATGACAGTGGGCATAGAGCATTGAGATGACAAGGGCATGGAGAATTGTGGTGACAAAGGTCACAGAGCGTTGTGTGACGAGGGCATGGACCATTGTGAGGACAAATGTCATGAAGCATTGTGATGACTGGAGTCACGGAGCATTGTGATGACAGGGGTCATGGAGCATTGTGATGAAAAGGGCATGGAGCATTGTGATGACAGGGCCATGGAACATTGGTCTGACATGTTTCATGGATTATTGTGATGACAGTGGGCATGGTGCATTGTGATGACAAGGGTATGGAACATTGTGATGACAAGGTCATGGAGTATTGTGAAGACAGGTGTCAGGGTGCACTGTGATGACATATGTCATTGTCCATTGTGATGACAATGGCATGGGGCATTGTGATACCAAGTGTCATGGAGGATTGTGATGACAAAGGTAATGGAGCATTTTGATGACAAGGGCTTGGAACATTGCGATGACAAGGGTCATAGAACATTGTGATGAAAAGGGCATGGAGCATTCTGATGAAAATGTGCATGGAGCATTGAGATTACAGGGGTTATGAAGCAATGTGATTACAAGGGCATGGAGCATTGTGATGAGAAGGCAATGCAGCATTATGATGACATGCGTCATGGAGATTTGTGATGACAAGTACATGGAACATTGTGATTACAGGGGATTTGGATCATTGTGATGAAAAGGGAATGGATCATTGTGATGAAAAATGCATGGAGCCTTGTCATGACAGGGTTCAAGGAGCATACTGATGGCAACTGTCTGGGAGCATAGTGATGATAAGTGTATTGAGCATTGTGATGACAAAGATCATGGAGCATTGTGATGAGAAGACCATGGATAACTGTTATGACCATCGTCATCGGGCATTGTGATGACAAGTGTTATGGAACATTGTGATCAGAAGGGTTTGGTGCATTGTGATGACAGAGGTCATTGAGCATTTTGATTTCGTTGTGATGACAATAGCATGAAATATTATGGTGACGGGCACGGTGCAGTGTGATGACAGGGTTCATGGAGCATTGAGATGAAAAGGGGCATGGAGAATTGTGATTACAGGGGTGTTGGAGCATTGTGATGACAAGGGCATGGAGCATTGTGATGAGAAGGCCATGGAGCATTCTGATGACATGCGTCATTGAGCTTTGTAATGACAAGGGCATGGAGAATTGTGATGACATGGGTTATGGATCATTGTGCTGACACGCGCATCGAGCATTGTGATGACAAGGGTCATGGAGCATTGTGCTGCCAAAGGAATGGAGCTTTGTGATGACAAGGGTCACAGAACATTGTGATAAAAATTTCATGGAGCATTGTGGTTACAAAGGTCACAGAGCTTTGTGTGACAAGGTCATGGACCATTGTGATGACAAATGTCATGAAGCATTGTGATGACTGGAATCACGAAGCATTGTGATAACAGGGGTCTTGGAGCATTGTGATGAAAAGGGAATGGATCATTGTGATGAAAAAGGCATGGGGCCTTGTCATGACAGTTTTCAAGGAGCATACTGATGACAAGTGTCATCGAGCATTGTGATGCCAAGTGTATTGAGCATTGTGGTGACAATGGTCATGGTGCATTGTGATGAGAAGAACTTGCATAATTGTGATGACGAGCGTCATGGGGCATGTGATGACAAGTGTTATGGAACATTGTGATCAGAAGGGTTTGGAGCATTGTGATGACAGAGGACATGGAGCATTTTGATTTCATTGTGATGACAATAGCATGAATCATTATGATGATGGGCATGGTGCATTGTGATGACAGTGTTCATGGAGCATTGAGATGAAAAGTGGCATGGAGAATTGTGATTACAGAGGTCTTGGAGCATTTTGATGACAAGGGTCATGGAGCCTTGTGATGACAAGGCCGTGGAACATTGTGATGGCAGTGGACATGGAGCATTGTTATGACAGGTGTAATGGAGCATTGTGATGACAAGGGCATGGAGCAATGTGATGAGAGATTTCATTGAGCATTGTGATGACAGTGGCATGGAGCATTGTGATGCCAAGGGTCATGGAGCTTTGTGATGACAAATGTCATGGGTCATTTTGATGACAAGGGCGTGGTGCATTGTGATGAGAAGGGCAGGGAGCATTGTGATGACAGGGTAATGGAGCAATTTGAATAAAAGTGTCATGGACTATTTTGAGGACAGGGGTTATGGAACATTGTGATGTCAGGGGTCATGAAGCATTCTGATGAAATGGGTCATGGAGCATTTTGTGACAGGGGTTATGGAACATTGTGATGTCAGGGGTCATGGAGCATTGTGATGATAAGGGCATGGAGCACTGTGATGACAGTGGTCATGGAAAATTGTGATGACAAGCGTGAGCGAGTATTGTGATGACTAGTGATGGAATATTGTGATATATGTGGTGAGAGAGCATTTTGATGAGAAGTGCATGGAGCATTGTGATGACAAGTTTTATGGAGCATAGCGATGAAAAGGATGTGGAGCATTGTGATGAAAAGAGCATGGCACATCGTGATGACAAGTGTCATGGATCATTGTGCTGACAAAGGCATGGAGCATTTTGATGACAAGGGCATGGAGCATTGTGATGACAAGGGCATGGAGCATTGTGATGACAGGGCCATGGAACATTGGTCTGACATGTTTCATGGATTATTGTGATGACAGTGGGCATGGCGCATTGTGATGACAAGGGCATGGAACATTGTGATGACAAGGTCATGGTGTATTGTGAAGACAGGTGTCAGGGTGCATTGTGATGACATATGTCATTGTCCATTGTGATGACAATGGCATGGAGCATTGTGATACCAAGTGTCATGGAGGATTGTGATGACAAAGGTAATGGAGCATTTTGATGACAAGGGCTTGGAACATTGATATGACAAGGGTCATGGAAGATTGTGATGAAAAGGGCATGGAGCATTCTGATGAAAATGTCCATGGATCACTGAGATTACAGGGGTTTTGAAGCAATGTGATTACAAGGGCATGGAGCATTGTGATGAGAAGGCAATGCAGCATTATGATGACATGCGTCATGGAGCTTTGTGATGACAAGGACAGGAAGCATTGTGATTACAGGGGATTTGGAGCATTGTGATGAAAAGGGAATGGATCATTGTGATGAAAAATGCATGGAGCCTTGTCATGACAGGGTTCAAGGAGCATACTGATGACAAATGTCAGGGAGCATTGTGATGATAAGTGTATTGAGCATTGTGATGACAAAGATCATGGAGCATTGTGATGAGAAGACCATGGCTAATTGTGATGACCAGCATCATGGGGCATTGTGATGACAAGTGTTATGGAATATTGTGATCAGAAGGGTTTGGTGCATTGTGATGACAGAGGTCATTGAGCATTTTGATTTCATTGTGATGACAATAGCATGAAATATTATGGTTATGGGCACGGTGCATTGTGATGACAGGGTTCATGGAGCATTGAGATGAAAAGGGGCATGGAGCATTGTGATTACAGGGGTGTTGGAGCATTGTGATGACAAGGGCATGGAGCATTGTGATGAGAAGGCCATGGAGCATTTTGATGACACGCGTCATGGAGCTTTGTGATGACAAGGGCATGGAGAATTGTGATTACAGGGGTCATGGAATATTGTGATGACGGGGGTGATGGAGTATTGTGATGACTAGTGATGGAACATTGTGATATCAATGGTGAGAAGGCATTTTGAGGAGAAGTGCATGGAGCATTGTGATGTCAAGGTTTATGGAGCATTTTGATGACAAGGATGTGGAGCATTGTGATGACAAGTGCATGGTGCATTGTGATGACATGGGTTATGGAGCATTGTGCTGAAAAAGGCATGGAGCTTTGTGATGACAATGGTCACAGAGCATTGTGATAAAAATTTCATGGAGCATTGTGCTGACAACGGCATGGAGTTTTGTGATGACTAGTGTCACAGAGCATTGTGATAAAAATTTCATGGAGCATTGTGGTGACAAAGGTCACAGAGCTTTGTGTGATGAGGTCATGGACCATTGTGATGACAAATGTCATGAAGTATCGTGATGACTGGAATCACGGAGCATTGTGATGAAATGGGAATGGATCATTGTGATGAAAAATGCATGGAGCCTTGTCATTACAGTGTTCAAGGAGCATACTGATGACAAGTGTCAGAGAGCATTGTGATGCCAAGTGTATTGAGCATTGTGGTGACAATGGTCATGGAGCATTGTGATGAGAAGACCTTGCATAATTGTGATGACCAGCGTCATGGGGCATGTGATGACAAGTGTTATGGAACATTGTGATCAGAAGGGTTTGGAGCATTGTGATGACAGAGGACATGGAGCATTTTGATTTCATTGTGATGACAATAGCATGACTCATTATGATGATGGGCATGGTGCATTGTGAAGACAGTGTTCATGGAGCATTGAGATGAAAAGTGGCATGGAGAATTGTGATTACATATGTCTTGGAGCATTGTGATGACAAGGGTCATGGAGCCTTGTGATGACAAGGCCGTGGAACATTGTGATGGAAGGGGTCAGGGAGCATTGTTATGACAGGTGTAATGGAGCATTGTGATGACAAGGGCATGGAGCAATGTGATGACAGGGGCATGGAACATTGGTCTGACAAATTTCATGGATTATTGTGATGACAGTGTTCATGGAGCATTGAGATGATAAGGGCATGGAGCATTGTGGTGAAAAAGGTCACAGAGCCTTGTGTGACGAGGGCATGGACCATTGTAATGACAAATGTCATGAAGCATTGTGATGACTGGAGTCACGGAGCATTGTGATGACAAGGACATGGAGCATTGTGATGACAGGGGCATGGAACATTGGTCTGACATGTTTCATGGATTATTGTGATTACAGTGGGCATGGGGCAATGTGATGAAAAGGGCAGTGAACATTGTGATGACAAGGTAATGGATTATTTTGAAGGCAGGGGCCAGGGAGCATTGTGTTGACATATTTCATTTTCCATTGTGATGACAATGGCATGGCACATTGTGATACCAAGTGTCATGGAGGATTGTGATGACAAAGGTAATGGAGCGTTTCGATGACAAGGACTTGGAACATTGCGATGACACGGGTCATGTAGAATTGTGATGACAAGGGCATGAAGCACTGTGATGACAAGCGCCATTGAGAATTTTGATGACAAGTTCGTGAAGCATTGTGATGAAGAGCACATGGAGCTTGCTATGACGGGTCATGGAGCATTGCAATGACACGTGCATGGAGAATTGTGATGATAAGATCATGTAACGTTGTGATGAGAAGTGTCATGGAGCATTGTGATGAGAAAACCATGGATAATTGTGATGACGTGCGTCATGGAGCACTGTAATGACATGGGCGTGGAGCATTGTGATGACAAGTGTCATGGAGCATTTTGATGACAAGGGTCATGGAGGTTACTGATGACAAGCTTTTGAAGTGGTGTGATGACAGTGGCATGGAGCATTGTGATGAAAAGTGCATGGAGCCTTTTCATGACACGGTTCAAGGAGCATTCTGATGAGAAATGACAGGGAGCATTGTGATGATAAGTGTATTGAGCATTGTGATGACAAAGTTCATGGAGCATTGTCATGAGAAGTCCATGGATAATTGTGATGACAGGCATCAAAGTGTGTTGTGATGACAAGTGTTATGGAACATTGTGATCACAAGTGTTTGGAGCATTGTGATGACAGAGGTCATAGATCATTTTGATTTCAAGGAACATGGAGCATTTTGATGACAAGGGCTTGAAGCAATGTGATCCCAAGGTTCATGGAGGATTTTGATGACAATGGTAATGGAGAATTATGATGACAAGCGCATGGAGCATTGTGATGACAATGTCATGTAGCATTTTGCTGACAAAGCATGAAGCATTGTGATGACAAGGGTCACGGAGCAATGTGATGACAAGCGTAACAGAGCATTGTGATTACAGGGGCCATGGAACACTGGGATGACAAGGGCATGGATCACTGTGATGACAATGGTCATGGAGCATTTTGATGACAGTGGTCATGGAGCATTTTGATGACATGGGTCATGAAACATTGTGATGAGAAGGTCATGGAACATTGGGCTGAAAATATTCATGGAGTATTGTGATGACAGGTGTCATAGAACATTGTGATGACAAGGGAATGGAGCATTGTGATGACATGGTGCTGGAGCATTATGATGAGAAGACCATGGAGCCTTGTGATGACAAGTTTCATGGAGCATTCTGATGAAAAGGGGCATAGAGCATTGTGATTACAGGATTCTTGGAGCATTGTGATGAAAAGGGCATGGAGCATTGTGATGACAGGGGCATGGAGCATTGGTCTGACAATTTCATGGATTATTGTGATGACAGTGGGCATGGTGCATTGTTATGACAAGGGCATGGATCACTGTGATGACAAAGTCATGGATTATTGTGAAGACCGGTGTCAGGGAGCATTGTGATGACATATGTCATGGTCCCTTGTGATGACAATGCCATGGAGCATTGTGATACCAAGTGCCATGGAGGATTGTGATGACAAAGGTAATGGAGCATTGTGATGACAAAGGCTTGGAGCACTGTGCTGACAAGGGCATAGAGCATTGTGATAACAAGGGCCATTGATAATTCTCATGACAATTCATGAAGCATTGTGATGACAACCACATGGAGCTTGCTATGACAGGGTTCATGGATCATTGCGATGAAAAGTGCATAGAGAATTGTGATGACAAAGCATTTAACACTGTGAGGAGAAGTGTCATGGAGCATAGTGATTCCAAGGACGTGTAGAACTGTGATCACCAAAGACATGGAGCATTGTGATGACCAGGGCATGCAGCATTGTGATGGCAAGACCGTGGAGCATTGTGATGAGAAGACCATGGATAATTGTGATGACGAGTGTCATGGAGCACTGTAATGACAAGGGGCATGGAGCATTGTGGTGGCAATGTTATAGAGAATTCTGATGACAGCGGTCATGGAGCATTGTAATGACAAGGGTCATGGAGCATTCTGATGACAAGCTTGTGGAGTATTGTGATGAAAATGGCATGGAGCATTGTGATGAAAATGGCATGGAGCATTGTGATAAAAAAGGCATGGAGCCTTTTCATGACAGGGTTCAAGGAGCATTCTGACGACAAGTTTTAGGGAGCATTGTGATGACAAGTGTATTGAGAATTGTTATGACATAGGTCATGGAGCATTGTGATGACAAGTGCATGGTGTATTGTGATGACAGGCATCATTGAGCGTTGTGATGACAAGAATTATGGAACATTGTGATCACAAGGGTTTGGAGCATTGTGATGACAGGGGTCATGGAACATTTTGATTTAAAGGAGCATGGAGCATTGTGATGCCAATGGTCATGGAGCTTTGTGATGACAAAGGTCATGGAGCATTGTGATGAGAAGGGAATGGAGCATTGTGATGACAAGGTCATGGAGCATTTTGATGACAAAGGCATGGAGCATTGTGATGGCAAGTGTCATGGAGAACTGGGATGACATGCGTCACGGAGCATTTTGATTATGTGTTCATGGAGCATTGGGATGACAAAGGCAGGATCATTGTGATGACAAGTGTCATGGAGCATTTTGATGACAAGAGTCCTGGATCACTGTTTTGTCAGGGGTCATGGAGCACTGTGATGACAGTGGTCATGGAGCATTGTGATGACAGGGGTCATGGAGCATTGTGATGACAAGGGCATGGAGCATTGTGATGACAAGGGTCATGGAGCACTGTGATGACAAGGGCATGGAGCAATGTGATTACAGGGGTCTTGGAGCATTGTGATGAGAAGGGTCATGGAGCCTTGTGATGACAAGGCCGTGGAACATTGTGATGGAAGGGGTCATGGAGCATTGCGATGACAGGGGTCATGGAGCATTGTGATGAGAATGTCATGGAACATTGGGCTGAAAATGTTCATGGAGTACTGTGAAGACAGCAGTCATGGAGCATTGTGATGACAAGGGAATGGAGCATTGTGATGACAAGGTCCTGGAGCATTCTGGTGTAAATGGACATGGAGCATTGTGATTACAGGGGTCTTGGAGCATTCTGATGACAAGGGAAAGGAGCATTGCGATGAGAAAGCCATGGATCATTCTGATGACATCCATCATGGATCTTTGTGATGAAAAGGGCATGGAGCACTGTGAGTACATGGGTCTTGGAGCCTTGTGATGACAAGGGTCATGGAGCATTGTTATGACAGGGGTAATGGAGCATTGTGATGACAAGGCCATGTGGAATTGGTCTGAAAAGTTTCATGGAATATTGTTATGACACTGGGCATGGAGCATTGTGATGACAAGGGCCCGGAGTACTGTGGTACAGGGTTCATGGAGAACTGTAATGACAAGGGCATGGAGCAATGTGATGAGAAGGGCATCGAGCATTTTGATGACAAGCGTTATGGAGATTTGTGATCACAAGGGCATGGCGCAATGTGACGAGAAGGTTCATGAAGCATTGAGATGACAATGACATGGAGCATTGTGATGCCAAGGGTCATGGAGCTTTGTGATGACAAAGGTCATGGAGCATTTTGATGACATGTGTTATGGAGCTTTGTGAGGTCAGGGGTCATGGAGCATTGTGATGAAAAGTGTCATGGAGCATTTTGATGACATGGGTTATGGAGCACTGTGTTGTCAGGCATCATGGAGCACTGTGATGATAAGGGAATGTAGTATTGTGATGACAGGGGTCATGGAACATTGTGATTACCAGGGTGAGGGAGTATTGTGATGACTACTGATGGAACATTGTGATATCAGTGGTGACAGAGCATTTTGATGAGAAGTGCATGGAGCATTGTGATGACAAGTTGGTGGATCATTGTGTTGACAAACGCATGGAGCATTGTGATGACAAGTCTCATTGAGTATTGTGCTGAGAAAGGCATGGAGCAATGTGATGACAAGGGTCACGGAGCATTGTGATGAAAAGTTCATGGAGCATTGTGGTGACATAGGTCAAAGAGACTTGTGATGATGAGGGCATTGACCATTGTGATGACAAAGATCATGAAGCATTGTGATGAATGGAGTCACGGAGCCTTGTGATGACAGGGGACATGGAGCATTGGGATGTCAAGGGCAGGGAGCATTGTGATGACAGGGGCATGGAGCATTGGTCTGAAAAGTTTCATGGATTATTGTGATGACAGTGGGAATTGTGCATTGTGATGACAAGAGCATGGAACATTGTGATGACAACGTCATGGATTATTGTGAAGACAGGTGTCCTGGAGTATTTTGATTACATATGTCATGGTCCATTGTGATGTCAATGACATGGAGCATTTTGATGCCAAGTGTCATGGAGGATTGTGATGACAAGGGCATGGACCATTGTGATGACAAGGGCCATTGAGAATTTTAATGACCAGGTCTTGAAACATCGTGATGACAAGCACATGGAGCTTGTTATGGCAGGGGTCATGGAGCATTGTGATGACAAGTGCATGCAGAATTGTGATGACAAGAGCATATATCATTGTGATGAGAAGTGTCAAGAAGCATTGTGATGACAAGGACGTGGAGAATTGTGATGAAAAGGGACATGGAGCATTGAGATGACCAGGGCATGGAGCATTGTGATGGTAAAACCGTGAAGCATTGTGATGAGAAGACCTTGGGTAATTGTGATGACGAGCATCATGGCGCACTGTACTGACAAGGGGAAAGGAGCATTGTGATGACAGGTGTCAGGGAACATTGTGATGACATGGGTCATGTAGCATTGTGATGACAAGGGCTTGGAGCATTGTGATGACAAGGGCTTGGAGCACTGTGGCGACAAGTGTCATGAAGCACTGTGATGACAATGGCAGGGAGCATTGTGATGACAAGGGACATTGAGAATTTTTATAACAATGTCATGAAGCATTGTGATGACAAGGATATGGAGCTTGCTATGACAGGGTTCATGGAGCATTGTGATGACAAGTGCATGGAGAATTGTGATGACAAGAGCATGTAACATTGTGATGAGAAGTGTCATAGAACATTGTGATGACAAAGAGGTGGAGAATTGTGATGACAAGGGACAAGGAGCATTCTGATGACCAGGGCATGGAGCAATGTGATGGCAAGACCGTGGAGAATTGTGATGATAAGGTCATGGATAATCGTGGTGACAAGCATCATGGCGCATTATGATGACAAGAGCCATGGAGCATTCTGACATAAGATATCACTTATGAAGGAAATGTAAACATGGGTACAGATGAACTGAATTAGTAAAGAGAACAGAGTCTCACATAGAGAAAACATACTTTTGCCTGCTTAAGGGGAAAGGAGAGGTGGGGAGATGAATAAAACCAGAGTTTGATATTAGCACAGGTACCATTCCATAATCCAAATAGAGAATAGACAAGACCTACTCCTTCCTCAGTGATCGGGACTCAACACCCCTATTCTCCGCAGAGGAATATATCTGACTAGTAAGAATCTTAAAACCTATGTATTGATATGTCTCCATAAGGGAATCAAGTGTGTCCAGATGGGCATAAACATGACAGTGAAAATCAGCTGAAACCAACGATAAAAAGGAATTTAAAAACAAAACCAAAAAACAGGGAAATTATTTACAATTCCTTCAGGGGCTCTGATGAAACCTGGAATGACCCTATCTACGACAGCTGGATGTAGCATAAGGCTGGACACCTGGGACTGAGAGGATTTGTGATATTCGGTGAGCAAATGCAGACCCTTTAAAGCAATAATGCGTGGCACCCATTCCTTGGGTCCCAACTCTACAGGTAGAAGGGAATATTACTACAGCTATAACATGTATGGGAAACCTAGAGAATGGACACACTGTGCAGAAACGAAAGGTTTCTAAAACTCAACAAATAGTCCCTCTCCTGGTGCTCCGGTTTGACTTTCCAACTGCTTTACTATCAATCTCCCAACTTGGAGAGACAGCCCCATTAACTCCTGGTTCGCACAGGTTGCCAAATTGGCAGAGGATGAAATGGAAGAGGGAGTACCAATGAGAGAGTAGCTGTTAGGCATTTGGACGGGCACATGTCACTCTAATTTCCCGGCACGAAGAAGAAGTAACCAAAGTCTCAGCCAACCGCCGGGAACCAGTACAGGTCTTGAACCAACATTTGGGACTTGCGGTCAGCTCAAAAAAAACGAGTTGAAAAATGGAGCTCAGAGGCACAGCAATTCACAGACCGGCAGAGTAATAAAGGACAACAATCTAACAAAAATCTGTTGAGGGAAGGCAATGAGGCGGACTTGAAAGCGAGCCAGAATGGCAGGAAACAGATTTCAAGAGGTACATTGGAATTGCCTTTAAAGCACAGGAAGAGGGGCACAGCTTAGACAATGATGCACTTGGCCAATAAGTGTGTATGTGTTTTCTCCAGATTATATTCAGGAGAAAATTCATACGCCCTTTTTGGCCAAGCAAGCAAGCGGGCAATGCAAATCTGCACTAAAAAGAAGTATCACTTCCCACCGGTTAAAAAGGACATCCACAAAATGTGTAAAAACCAGAATGGCAAGACCTGCCCTGGAGAACAGGGAGCCTAGTTATGCTGATGGGTGGGATGTAAATTGCCAACTGCCTCTCTGGAGGAGTGCATTGTGTTCCCTAAAACGAGTAAACAACAGAGCTACAGAGCCAAGGGCACTTCCAGTCTAGATAATATACCTTGGGAAAACTGAAAATCAATAAGACAGAGCCACCCCAAAATTTAGGGCTGCACTGCTTACAAGAATCTCAACTTCGGTACACCTTAAATATCCCAGGAAAGACAAAAATGGTTCAAGAAATTGTGTTACTTACGTACGATGGAATATCGCTCAGCCATTAAATCAATGTCATAAGGCCAGTAGCAGCAAAATGAGTGGATTCAGGTACGATGATTCTAAGTGAAATAAGTCACAGAGAAAAAGCAACTTATCATAAGATATCACTTATGAAGGTCCTGTAAACATGGCTACACATGAACTGAGTTAGGAAAGAGATCAGAGTCTCACAGATAGAAAAAAAAACTTATGCCTGCTTAAGGGGGAAGTAGAGGTGGGGTGATGCATAAAACCAGAGTGTGATATTAGTACATGTACCGTTCCAAAAACCACCTACGGAATAGCGAAGACCTACACCTTCCTCAGTGAAAGGGACTCCAAACCCCATATTTCCCAGAGAGGAATATATCTGACTAGTAAAAATCTTAAAACATATGTATTGATATGTCTCCTTAAGCGAATCATGTGTGTCTAAACGGGAATAAACATGGCAGTGTGAATCAGCTCAAAGCCACTCTAAAAAGGAGATTCAAAAACAAAACAATAGAACATGGAAATTCTTTACAATTCCTTCAGGGGCTCTGATGAAACCTGGAATGACCCTATCTACAAAGACAGCTGGATGTGGCATAAGGCTGGACACTTGGGACTGAGAGGATTGGTGAGATTCGGTGAGCAAATGCAGACCACTTAAAGCAATAATGCCTGTCACACATTCCAAGGGTCCCAACTCTCCAGGTTGAAGGGAATATTACTACAGATATAATATCTACGGGAAACCTAGAGAATGGACACACTGTGAATATGAAAGGTTTCTAAAACTCAACTAATAGTCTCTCTCCTGGTGCTCCGGTTTGATTTTCCAACTGCTTTACTATCAATCTCCCAACTTGGAGAGACAGCCTCTTTAACCTCCTGGTTCGCACAGGTTGCCAATTTGGTAGAGGATGAAAGGGAAGAGGGAGAAACAATGAGAGAGTAGCTGTTAGGCATTTGGACCGGCACATGTCACTCTAATTTCCCGGAAGGAAGAAGAATTAACCAAAGTCTCAGCCACCCGCCCGAAACCAGTATAGGTCCTGAACCAAAATTTTGGACTTGCGTTCAGCTCACAAAAAACGAGTTGAAAAATGGAGCTCAGGGGCACAGCAATTCACAAACTGGCAGCGTAATAAAGGACAACTATTGTTCAAAAATCTGTTGAGGGAAGGCAACGAGACGGACTTGAAAGCGAGCCAGAATAGCAGGAAACAGATTTCAGGAGGTACATTGGAATTGCCTTTAAAGCACAGGAAGAGGAGCACAACTTCGCCAATGATGCACTTGGACAATAAGGGTGTATGCGTTTTCCCCAGATTATATTCAGGAGAAAACGCATACGCCATTTTTGGCCAAGCAAGCAAGCGGGCAATGCAAATCTGCACTACAAAGAAGTATCACTTCCAACCGGTGAAAAGGGACATCTGCAAAATGTGTAAAAATCCAGAAAGGCAAGACAGGCCCTGGAGAACAGGGAGCCTACTTATGCATAAGGGCAGGATGTAAATTGCCAACTGCCTCTCTGGAGGAGTGCACTGTGTTCTCTAAAACAAGTAAACGACAGAGCTACAGAGCCAAGGGCACTTCCAGTCTAGGGAATATACCTTGGGAAAACTCAAAATCAATAAGACAGTGCCACTCCAAAATTTAGGGCTGCACTGCTTACAAGAACCTCAACTTGGGTCCACCTAAAATATCACAGGAAAGACAAAAATGCTTCAAGAAATTGTGTTACTTACGTACGATGGAATATTCCTCAGCCATGAAATCAATGTCATAAGTCAAGTGGCAGCAAAATGAGTGGATTCAGGTACGATGATTCTAAGTGAAATAAGTCACAGGGAAAAAGAAACTTATCATAAGATATCACTTATGAAGGTCCTTTAAAATTGGCTGGATACACATAAACTGAGGTAGGAAATAGAACAGAGTCTCACATTTAAAAAACACTCTTATGCCTGCTGAAGGTGGAAGGAGAGGTGGGGTGATGCATAAAACCAGATTTTGATATTAGTACATGTACCGTTCCAAAAACCAACTACGGAATAGACAAGACCTACACCTTCCTCAGTGAAAGGGACTGAAAATCCCATATTTCCCGCAGAGGAATATATCTGACTAGTAAGAATCTTGAAACCAATGTATTGATAAGTCTCCATAAGGGAAACAAGTGTGTCTAGACTGGCATACACATGGCAGTGAGAATCAGCTCAAACCCACTATAAAAAGGAATTTCAAAAACAAAAAAAAAAAAAAAAAAAAAAAAGGGAAATTCTTTACAATTCCTACAGGGTCTCTGATGAAAACTGGAATGACGCTATCTACAATGACACCTGGATGTGGCATAAGGCTGGACACTTGGGACTGAGAGGATTGGTGAGATTGGGTGAGGAAATGCAGACCATTTAAAGCAATAATGCGTGGCACACATTCTAAGGGTCCCAGCTCTCCGGGTTGAAGGGAATATTACTACAGCTTTAACATGTACGGGAAACCTAGAGAATGGACACACTGTGAATATGAAAGGTTTCTAAAACTCTACTAATAGTCCCTCTCCTGGTGGTCCTGTTTGAATTTCTAACTGCTTTACTATCAATCTCCCAACTTAGAGAGACAGCCTCTTTAACCTCCTGGTTCGCACAGGTTGCCAATTTGGCAGAGGATGAAAGGGAAGAGGTAACACTAATGAGAGAGTAGCTGTTAGGCATTTGGACGGGCACATGTCACTCTAATTTCCTGGCAGGAAGTAGAATTAACCAAAGTCTCAGCAACCCGCCGGGAACCAGTATAGGTCCTGAACCAAAATTTTGTACCTGCCGTCAGCTCACAAAAAAAGAGTTGAAAAATGGAGCTCAGGGGCACAGCAATTCACAAACTGGCAGAGTAATAAAGGACAACTATCGTCAAAAAATCTGTTGAGGGAAGGAAACGAGGCGGACTTGAAAGCGAGCCAGAATAGCAGGAAAAATATTTCAAGAGGTTCATTGGAATCACCTTTAAAGCACAGGAAGATGGGCACAAATTCCACAATGATGCACTTGGCCAAAAAGTGTGTATGCGTTTTCTCCTGAATATATTCAGGAGAAAACGCATACGCCATTTTTGGCGAAGCAAGCACGCGGGCAATGCAAACCTGCAATATAAAGAAGTATCACTTCACACCTGTAAAAAGGGTTATCCGCAAAATGTGTAAAAACCAGAAAGGCAAGAAAGGCCCTGGAGAACAGGGAGCCTAGTTATGCTGATTGGCAGGATGTAAATTGAAACCACCCTCTCTGGAGGATTGCATTGTGTTCCCTAAAACAAGTAAACAACAGAGCTACAGAGCCAAGGGAAATTCCAGTCTAGGGAAGATACCTTGGGAAAATTGAAAATCAATAAGACAGAGCAGAGACACAATTGACGGCTGCACTTCTTACAAGAACCTCAACTTTGGTACACCTTAAATATCCCACTTAAGACAAAAATGGTTCAAGAAATTGTGTTAATTATGTACAATGGAATACCCCTCAGCCACGAAATCAGTGTCATAAGGCCAGTAGCAGCAAAATGAGTGGATTCAGGTACGATGAATCTAAGTGAAATAAGTCACAGAGAAAAAGAAACTTATCATAAGATATCACTTATGAAGGTCCTGTAAACATGGCTACACATGAACTGAGTTACCAAGAGAACAGAGTCTCAAATTTAGAAAACAAGCTTATGCCTGCTTAAGGGGGATGGAGTTGTGGGGTGATGCATAAAACAAGAGTGTGATATTAGTACATGTACAGTTCCAAAAACCATCTATGGAAAAGACAAGACCTACACCTTCCTCAATGAAAGGGACTCAAAACACCATATTTCCCGCAGAGTAATATACCTGACTAGTAAGAATCTTAAAACCTATGTATTGATATGTCTCCATAAGGGAATCATGTGTGTGTAGACTGACATAATCATGGCAGTGAGAATCAGCTCAAACCCACTATAAAAAGGAATTTGAAAAAAAAAAAAACAGGGAAATTCTTTACAATTCCTTCAGGGGCTCTGATGATACCTGGAATGACCCTATCTACAATGACACCTGGATGTGGCATAAGGCTGGACACTTGGGACTGAGAGGATTGGTGAGATTCGGTGAGCAAATGCGGACCATTTAAAGCAATAATGCATGGCACACATTCCCAGGGTCCCAACTCTCCAGGTTGAAGGGAATATTACTACAGCTATAACATGTATGGGAAACCTAGAGAATGGACACACTGTGAATATGAAAGGTTTCTAAAATTCAACTAATATTCCCTCTCCTGGTGCTCCGGTTTGACTTTCCAACTGCTTTACTATCAATATCCCAACTTGGAGAGACAGCCCCTTTAAATCCTGGTTCGCACAGGTTGCCAGTTTGGCAGAGGCTGAAAGGGAAGATGGAGAACCAATGAGAGAGTAGCTGTTAGGCCTTTGGAAGGGCACATGTCACTCTAATTTCCCGGCAGGTAGAAGAATTAGCCAAAGTCTCAGCGACCCGCCGGGAACCAGAATAGATCCTGAACCAAAGATTTGGACATGCCATCAGCTCACAAAAAACGAGTTGAAATATGCAGCTCAGGCGCACAGCAATTCACAAACTTGCAGAGTAATAAAGGACAACTATCGTCCAAAAATCCGTAGAGGGAAGGCATCGAGGCGGACTTGAAAGTGAGCCAGAATAGCAGGAAACAGATTTCAAGAGATACATTGGAATCAGCTTTAAAGCATAGAAAGAGGGGCACAACTTCGACAATGATGCACTTGGCCAAAAAGGGCGTGTGCGTTTTCTCCTGCATATATTCAGGAGAAAAAGCATACACCCTTTTCTGCCAAGCAAGAAAGCGGGCAATGCAAAACTGCACTACAAAGAAGTATCACTTCCCATCGGTAAAAAGGGACATCCGCAAAATGTGTAAAAACCAGAATGGCAAGAAAGGCCCTGGAGAACAGGGAGCCTAGTTATGCTGATGGGCAGGATGTAAATTGCCAACTGCCTCTCTGGAGGAGTGCATTGTGTTCCCTAAAACAAGTAAACAACAGAGCTACAGAGCCAAGGGCACTTCCAGTCTAGGGAAGATACCTTGGGAAAACTGAAAATCAATAAGACAGAGCAAACAAAAAATTGAGAGCTGCACTGCTTACAAGAACCTGAACTTGGGTCCACCCGATATATCCCAGTAAAGACAAAAATGGTTCAAGAAATTGTGTTACTTATGTACAATGGAATACCCCTCAGCCATAAAATCAATGTCATAAGGCCAGTAGCAGCATAATGAGTGGATTCAGATACGATGATTCTAAGTGAAATAAGTCACAGAGAAGAAGAAACTTATCATAAGATATCACTTATGAAGGTCCTGTAAACATGGCTACACATGATCTGAGTTAGGAAAGACAACAGAACAATGAAACTTATCATAAGATATCACTCATAGCGGGAATGTACACATGGCTACCCATGAACTGAATTACAAACACAACAGAGTCACACATTTAGAAAACAAACTTCTGCCTGATTAAGGGGAAAGGCAAGGTGGGGTGATGCATAAATCCACAGTCCTTAATTAGCACAGATATCGTTCCATAAACCAAGTATATAATAGACAGCACCTACTCCCGGCAAAATGAACTGGACTCAACAACCCCTATTCATTGAAGAGGAATATATCTGACTAGTAAGTATTTTAAAACATATGTATTCTCATGTCTCCATAAATGAATCATGTGTGTGTATAATGTCATGAACACAGCACTGAAATTCAGCTAAACCCCCTTATAAAAATAAATTTCAAAAGCAAAATGCAAAAACAGCGAAACAGGGAGAAAGTCTTAAAAATTACGTTCAGGGCCTATGATGCAACCTGGATGGTCCACCTTTACATCCACAGCTGGATGAGACATAAGACAGGACCCTTGGTTCTGACAAGAATGCTGAGATTGTGTGAGCAAAAGAACACCACTTAGAGCAATACTGTGTGCTACCCATTCTAGTGGCCCCAACTCTCCAGGTTTAAGGGAATCTTCCTACAGTTAAGACATGCTTGGGGAGCCCAGTGGATGTTACACTGTGTAATCGGGAAAGTTTTCTAAAAGGTACCTCATTTTTCCTTTCCTCGTGCTCGGCTTTGCCATTCCATCTGCATTACTAAAAATCTCCCCACTTGGAGTGTCAGCGCCTTTAACCTCCTGTTATGCACAGTTTGCAAATTGTGCAGAGGATGAACAGGAAGAGGGGAAACAAATGAGAGATTAGCTGTAGGTGTTTGGATGGGCACATGTCACTCTAGTTTCCCATCAGGAAGAAGAATTAAACACAGGCTCAGCCTGCAACCCCGGGACCAGACTAGGGCCTAAAGCCATTCTGCGGTATTTAAGACAGCTCACAAATAAGCAAGTTGAAAAATGGAAATCAGGGGCACAGCAATTCGCAAACTTGCAGAGTTATAAAGGACAACTATCATCCAGAAATATATTGAGGTAAGGCAGTGAAGAGGATTTGAAAGCAAGGCAGAATTGAAGGAAACAGATTTCAAGAGGTAGATTGGAGTCGTCTTTAAAGCACATAAAAAGCGACAGAACTTCGACAATGTTGCCCTTGGCCGAAAAGGGAGTATGTGTATTTTCTTGAATATCTTCAGGAAAAAAATGCATACGCCCTTTTTGGCCAAGCAAGCCATCAGGCATTGCAAATCCACCCTACATAGAAGTGTCACTTACCTCCGGTCAAAAGGGCCATCCGCAAATAGTGTAAAAACCACAAATACAGGACAGGCCATGGAGAAAAGGGAGCCTGCTTACACGGATGGACAGGATGTAAATTGCCAACAGCCTCTCTGGAGAACTGAATGTTGTTTTCTAAAACAGAGCTACAGAGCATAGCACACTTCCACTCATGGGCGTGTATTTTGGGAAAATTAAAAATCCACAAAACACAGCCAGCCCAAGTTTAGAGCTGCTCTGTTTACAAGAACCTCGACTTTGGTACACTTTAAATATCCCAGGAAAGGGAAAAAAATGGATAAAGATGTCGTGTTACTTATATACAATGGAATGTCACTCAGACATAAAATCAATGTCATAAGGCCAATAGCAGCATAATGAGTGGCTTTAGGTATGATGATGCTAAGGGAAATGAGCCACAAAGAAAAAGAAACTTATTGTAATATATCACTTATAGAGGGAATGTAAACATGGATACACATGAACTGAACTTCAAAAGAGAACAGAGTTACACATTTAGAAAACACTTATGCCTCCTTAAGGGGAAAGGTGACGTGGGGTGATGTGTAAAAGCAGAGTTTGAAATTAGCACAGATACCATTCCATATACCAAATATGTAATAGACAAGACCTACTCCTTTCTCAATGAACTGGATACAAAACACCCTATTCACTGAAGAGGAATATATCTGACTGGTAATAATCTTGAAACCTATGTATTTATACGTCTCCATAATGGAATCAAGTTTATGCAGATTGGCATAAACACAGATCAATGGAACAGGACAGAAAGCTCAGAGATAAACCTACATACCTATGGCTATCTCATCTATGACAAAGGAGCTAAGGATATACAATGGAGAAAAGACAGTCTCTTCAGTAATTGGTGCTGGGAAAACTGGACCCCTACACATAAAAGAATGAAATTAGAACACTCCATAACACCATACACAAAAATAAACTCTAAATTGATTAGAGATCTAAATATAAGACCAGACACTATAATACACTTAGAGGAAACCATAGGCAGAACACTCTATGACATAAATCACAGCAAGATCCTTTTTGACCCACCTCCTAGAGAAATGGAAATAAAAACAGAAATCAACAAATGGGACCTAATGAAACTTAAAAGCTTTTACACAGTACAAGAAAACATAAAAAAGATGCAAAAACAACCCTCAGAATGGGAGAAAATATTTTCAAACGAAGCAATTGATAAAGGATTAATCTCCAAACTTTACAAACACCTCATGTAGCTCAATATCACAAAAACAAACAACCCAATCCAAAAACGGGCAGAAGACCTAAATAGACATTTCTCCAAAGAAGATATACAGATTACCAAGAAACACATGAAAGGATGCTGAACATCACTAATCATTAGAGAAATGCAAATCAAAACTACCGTGAGGTATCACCTCACAGCAGTGAGAGTGGCAATCATCAAAAAATTCTACAAAACAATAAATGCTGGAGAGGCCTTTATTGGAGAAAAGGGAACACACTTGTACTGTGGGTGGGAATGTAAATTGATATAGGCACTAGGGAGAATAGTACGGAGGTTCCTTTAAATAACTAACAATAGAAGTACCATACGACACAACAATCCAACTACTGGGCATTTGCCTTACGAAAACCATAATTCAAAAAGAGTTAGGTACAAAAATATTCATTGCAGCTCTATTTACAATAGCCAGGACATGGAAGCCACCTAAGTGTCCATCGACAGATGAATGGATAAAGAAGATCTGGCACATATATGCAATGGAATATTACTCAGACATAAAAAGAAGCAAAACTGAGTTATTTGTACTGAGGTGGATGGATTAGAATCTGTCCTACACAGTGAAGTATGTCAGAAAGGGAAAAACAAATACTGTATGTTAACAGAGATATACGGAATCTAATGAAGAAAAAAAAAAAAGAAGATTATGAAGAACCTTGTGGCAGGACAGGATTAAGGACACAGATGTAGAGAAAGGACTTGAGGACACCGGAAAGGGTATGGGTAAGCTGGGACGAAGTGAGAGAGTGGCATGGACATAAATACATTACCACATGTAACACCAATAACTACTGGGAAGCAGCCAAATAGAACAGGGAGATCAGCTAGGTGCTTTGTGACCACATAAAGAGGTGGGATATGGAGTGTGGGAGGGAGATGCAAGAGGGAGGGGATCTGGTGATATTTGTATATGTATAGCTGATTCACTTTGTTATACAGCAGAAACTAACACTCCATTGTAAAGCAATTATACTCCAATAAACGTGTAAAAGGAAAAAAAAAAAAAAAAGAAAGCCCAGGGATAAACCTACACACCTATGCTCAACTAATCTATGACAAAGGAGGCAAGACTATACAATGGAGATAAGACAGTCTCTTCATTCAGTGGTGCTGGGAAATATGGACAGCTACATGTAAAAAATGAAATTAGAACACTCCCCAACACCATAAATAAAAATATATTCAAAATGGATTAGAGACCTTAATGTAAGACCGGACAGTAGAAAACTTTGAGAGGAAAACTTATGAAGAATACTCTGACGTAAATCACAGCAAGATCTTTTTTGATCCACCTCCTATAGTAATGAAATAAAAAAAAAAGCTAAACAGATGGGACCTAATGAAACGTAAAAGCTATTGCAAAGCAAAGGAAACTACAAACAAGATGAAAAGACAACCCTCAGAATGGCAGAATATATTTGCAAACGAATCAATGGACAAATGATTAATCTCCAATATATATAAACAGCTCATGCAGCTCAACATTAATAAGACAAAAAACCCAATACAAAAATGGAAGCAGATCTAAATAGACATTTCTTCCAAGAAGATATAGAGATGGCCAAGACGCACATGAAAATCTGCTCAACATCAATAATTATTAGAGAAATGGAAATCGAAGCTACAATGAGGTATCACGTCACACCTGTTAGAATGGGCATCATCAGAAAATCTACAAACAACAAATGCTGGAGAGGGTGTGGAGAAAAGGAACCCTCTTCTACTATTGTTGGGAATGTAAATCGATACAGTCTCTTTGGAGAACAGAATGGAGGTTCCTTAAAAAACTAAAAATAGAATTACCATATAATCCAGCAATCCCACTGCTGGGCATATACCCAGAGAAGAGCATAAATCAAAAAGACACATTCACCACAATGTTCATTGCAGCACTATTTACAATAGCCAGGTAATGAAAGCAACATAAGTGCCCACAGACAGACGAATGGATAAAGATGTGGTACATATATACAATGGAATATTACTCAGCCATACATAGGAATGAAATTGGGTCATTTGTAGAGACCTTGATGGATCTAGAGACTGTCATACAGAGTGAAGTAAGTCAGAAAGAGAAAAACAAATATTGTATATTAATGCATATATGTGGAACCTAGACAATTGGTACAGATGAACGGGTTTGCAGGGCAGAGATAGAGACACAGATGTATTGAACAAACATATGGACACCAAGGGGGGAACGCCATGTGAGGGTGGTGGTGGGATGAATTGGGAGACTGGGATTCACATGTGCACACTTATATGTATAAAATAGATATCCAATAAGAACCTGCTGTATAAAAGAAATAAATAAATTTTAAAAAATTAAAAATAAATAAATAACATTTAATAAAATAAAACAGAAAAAATGTTTTTCCCTTCATATAGACGTCTTTATATTAATGCATTATTTTCATGTTTATATCTCTAAATTAAAAAAAAAGAGGAATAAATAAAACCTACCTTGAACCAAAAAGAAAAAAGGAAAAAAAAAAAAAAAAAAAAAACAGAACCCACCAGTTATACAGAGGAAAATCGTATCAGGGCACTTGCTCCAGTGGTAAAAAATTCTTAAGTTGGTCAGAAGTGGGAAATCATCTCCCATGCAGTCAGCAGCGCTCCCCCCCACAAGGAGCATCCTCATTGAAAAGCTGGGGGACTATGTCGAGGCGTCTGTGAGTAAATGTGAGCTGAGTCCCAGTCCTGCTGCAGGTGAAATCTTCCCACCCTTTCCAGGTAAAACACCTCAATATGTACAAGAACTTGCAAGCCTAGAGTAAGGGCTGTGGAGCCACACCAGCGACAGCATGCAGGCCGACGTGGTGCCTGCAGGACATCCAGGATGGTCCTGGCACCAGATGCTCTTCTGGAAGCTTTCCATTTCCCTGCCTGAGATACCCCTCCTGCCACGGCCCCCACTGCTTTTTTACTTCCTCACCTCTGCCTTGGGAGAAATTCCAGCGGCAGGTATGGGTGACACATCCTCTTCTTTAGCAAGTGGCAGCCTGGCAACTCCTGCAGAAAGTCCAGCAGAGCCCCACTCACACTGGACCACCCACAAAGCCACGCTCCCTCACTCCCTCCCACCACCCCAGCCCCGACACTGCTGACGGGGAAGAGAATATGGCGTCAGGCACAGCTACAGGAGATCCTGCTGACTGGAGAGGTGTTTATATTGACCTCAACCCAGGCACACCTGGGGAGGGCTGTCAGGCGGTGTCAGGCTGCCCAAATCAGCCAATCCTCACCCCTCCGGGGCTCACAGTTGCAGAAAATGAGCCTTGCTAAACGGGCCTGGCCCAAGGAACAGGTGTGGGCTCTTGAGAGTCAGGATAGACAAGGGGCTGCAGCTGCGGCTTATTTTCTTATCAGTGTATGTGGTCCATGAGTGGAAAACAACTTCAAGAAGACCCTATCCTAACGAGAGGAACCCAGGAGTCAGGGAGAGGAGTGAAGGTGGGTGGAGACAGAGGCCTGTTGCCCTGGCTGCAGTGGAAGTGTCTGGAAGACCAGGCAGAGAGAGGCCACACAGAGTGATACCCAGGGTCACAGACCTGTCAGAGCTGCTGTTTGTTAGTTCAAGTCCTGTTCTGAGGTGTTCTGTGTCAGCTGTGAACAACAGGTGAGCTGGGGGTTCTCTGCAAGGTGGGCTATGTGCACGGTTCCTGTGTGTCCAGCCCTGCTGGGGTACATGCCCAGGGGAGCTTCGTATCCTGGTAAGGGCCTGACTATGAGAGCCCCATGGGCTGCTGGGTAGCTGCACAGGTGAGCTCCATACCCTGGGAGGTACTTGACCACGAGAGCCCCGTGGGCTGTGCGGTGGGGTGTGCAGCCCAGGTGAGCTCCATATCCTGGGATTGGCCTGACCACAAGAGCCCCATGGGCTGCTGGAGACCTGGTAAAGTATATCAGGACAGTCTGTGAAGCCACCGTGGATATACATCAAGTAGCTCCTATTTCCTACACGTGCTGGTCATTCTAACATCCACCAGGCCATGGCATTCTGTATTAGACTTCAATGATGCCTTCTTCTGTATTCCATTCATCTCAGAGTCACAAGAATTTTTGGCTTGTGAGTGGCAGGACACAACATGCAACAAAAGCAATAATGCTGGGCCGTCCTGCCCCAATGGTTCAAAAATCCCCACACCATCATTGGGGAAATGTCCTCTAAAGACCTAAAAGTTCTACCTCTGTAAAAGGGAACCCTCCTTCAATATGCAGATGACATTCTGATCGCCAGGCCTACTAAAGACGCCTCTGAACTACCTAGCCAAGGAAGGATAGAAGGTGTCCAAGAAAAAGGCTCAAATATCCCAGGCTAAGGCGACATGCCTGGGCTTAATTCTCACAGATATTCGGAGAAACGCATCCCAGGATAGGGAAGAAGCCATTTGCAGCCTTACCTCTTCTAAAACTAGAAGACAGCTTAGGGGTTCCTGGGGAGGCCAAGGTTTTCTGCATCTGGATCCCTAACTACAGTCTAATAGCTGGGCCTCTACATGAAACACCGACACGAAAAGATGATGATCCTTTTGAATAGAATCCATAAGCAGCCTTTCAAGAATGGAAAGAGCAGTCAATTCAGACCCTTGCCCAGGAACTCCCTAATTTAGCTAAACCCTTTGACCTTTACATACCCAGTCAAAGGATAAATGCCCTTGGAACCTTAGTGCAAAAACTGGGACCACTTGAAATGTGGCAACACAAGAATGCCCTTCAGGTATGATAAACTATGGTCACCAAGGGCTTTGCCCCCCGCCCAATCAGGCCAGGATACTGGGGTATCTAAAAAGCTGGAAATCAGCAGCCCACAAGGCCAGCTCCCTCCTAAGGGAAAAGGACCCCACGTGGTGATCCTAACCACCCATCATGCCCTGAAGTTGCAGGGGTCGCTCTGTGGACACAATGACCTCGAGTGAGGAAGCCCTCCAACTCCAGCCTCCAGAGAGACAAACGGGGGCAATGGGCCCCCAAGAAGACCCGTGTGACCATCACTTGACCTGGAGTTTCTCTCAGAAAACAAGTCTGTACCCCGAAAGAGCAGACTACTGCTTGGAGGACTTACTGCACCCAGACGGGAGTTAACAAGCTTGGCGGAGGAAACGTATATCACGATTTCACCATAGAAAACCCTACAGACACCGCGGTGATGGTGGCCAATATGACCGGCTGGACTGCTGGCTACTTCAAAAGGCCGTTGACTCAGTGGACGTCATGGTCCTGGATCACCACCGAACCTGGACTGTCTCGGAGTTGAGCGGGCAGGGCTCTGACACATGGTGCTGTTTGTACATTAATTCAGGGACCTAATTAAAAAAGCACAGACTACTGGTCAGTGCATCTAGGCTGGCAAAAACCGTCAGCCTAAGGTCTTCGAAAAAATGTGGGGTGGGGTGAAACCTGCCACCGCAGCATAACTTTGCATCTCTTTCCTGGACCCTTAAAGGTCATTAGAATCTATAACACTTCCAATGCTGGTGCTTAGGTGGAAGACCAGTGAGGCAGGAGTCCTGGGGACAATCAACCTCACCTGGAGGCTGCTGGGGAGAAGTTTTGCCCCTACCCCTGTGTATGAGGGCTCCCACCTCAGCATGAAGCAGTTACAAAAGAGGGGTCTGCACCCTCAGCACCCCAAGAATGAGGAACGGGACAAAAATCAGAGGAGGTGTTCGTCTCTGGCAATGTTCATTAAAAATTCCTGGGAGATAAAAAGAGAATCTGGGCAATAAAATAAAGTCTAACCTGTTTTTCCTTTGTGCTTTGTCTAATTTCACGTGTTCCTAGTGTTCCACATGCAGAGGTCCCATACCCGGCACTTCAGACCCGATTTCCTAGTGCAGAATGGCTGGGTCGACACCTCAGCTAGCGGGGTCCCATGCAGACTCTGTGACATAGAGCCTGAGCTGCATCCAAGACAGCCTTCGAGAGCTCCATCCCCTCCCTCCTGCTGACGCTGCCGGGATCACTACACAGCAGCCCAGCACACAGCCCACGCAGGAGTGCAAGCTCTCACCTCTCCATTCTGTTTTCAAAATATAAAGTTTCCTTTGCTTCTCAACCAAACTCAGTCTTGATCTGTTGGCTCCAATGACACTGGGCATGGGGACTGCTGTTGGGGTCCACTCTGGAGGATCAGTAACAGAAATTGAGAACATTGTAACTTCAATAAACAGATGTGTGAGCCAAACTGTAGTCAACCTAGAGCAGTGTATAAGGCTCGGGTAAAATAAGATGTTTCTAAGACTTACATTTAATATTTCGATCACGTTATTATAATCAAGTTCAGTGAAGACGTCTGTCTTATCTGTCAGGTCAACATTAGAGAAATGAAGTGATTTATTCCAAAGGATGTACATTGAATACTCTTGGCTGAAGCTTCAATCTTGTTTTGAATGCTTTTCCATTGAAAATGATACCTCTCTTTCAGCTTCCCCATTTCTGAGAAGAATAAAATCTTATAATTTATTATTACCAAAGGGGAAAGTTAGGAGAAGGGGTAAGTTAACAGTTTGGGATTAACACATACACACTGCTATGTATAAAACAGATCATCAACAAGGAACTATTGTATAACACAGGGAACTACACTGAATATTTTGCAATAACCTATAAGGGGAAATAACCTGAAAAAGAATAGATATTTTTTTTGACATCATCTATCAATGACAGATAAAATATACCCTAAGCAAGGCCGATGGTGAGCACTTCTGACTCTGAAGATTTCAATCATCTAAAGTTTGGACTCTGCCTATTTCCCAAGGCCCTTAATGGACATATGTGTAGCCGTAGCTTAAAAATTCCCCAGTTTGGGTTTCGGGGAGGCACTGATTTGGAAAAATCCCTGATGTTCTCCTTACATGCACGGGACCATTCCTATGGCTAAAACATGCCTGTCACACCTAGAGGATGGTACACCGTTTGATCGGAAACAGTTTGGAAAAGGCACCTCATCTCCTCATCGCCTGGTGCTCCGGTTCACCCCTCCAGCATCTTTCCTAACAATCTCCTCACTTGGGGATATCAGCACCGTCAACATCCTGTTGCACACAGTTTGGAATTTGTCCAGAGGTTGAAGCGGAAGGATGAGAAAAAATTAGAGACAAGTCCTAGGTGTTTGGACAGGCACATGCCACTCTAATTTCCAATCCGGAAGACAAATTCATCAAAGGCTAGAATTGCCCATGGAAACAGAATAGGACTAGAGGAAATCCCACTGTTTTGTGTCCAGTTTCCAAAAACACAAGTTGAAATATGGAACTCTGGGGCACTAAAATTCATGAAACTGCAGAGTTGAAAATATCTATCGTCAAAAAATGTCTTGAGGTAAGTCACAGAAAAGGACTTGTAAGCAAGGGAGAGTGGCAGGAAACAGATTTGAAGAGGTAGAAAGGACTCCCCATTAAAGCACAAGAAAAGAGGCTGAACATCGCCAATGATGCAGTTGGCCAAAAAGGGCGTATGCATTTTTTCTGAATATATTCAAGTAAAGGCCATACACACATTTTATCCAACCAAGCAGGTGGGCACTGGAAATCAATACTACAAAATGTATCACTTCACATCAGTCAGAAGGGCCATCCACATAAAATGTAAACACACAAAATGCAGGACAGGGTGAGGAGAAAAGGGAGCCCTGTGAGGCTGATAGTGGAAATGTAATTTGCCAACGGCCACTCTGGAGAAGTGTATTGTGTTTGCTAAAACATCTAAAACATGAGCTACAGAGCATAGGGCACTTGCACTCATGGGCGTATACCTTGGGAAAAACAAAAATCGACAGAAAACAGGCACCACAACGGTTACCACCTCTCTGTTAAAAATGGCCTCAACTTGGATATAACCTAAATGTGCCTGGAAAGATAAAATGGATAAAAGAGATGGGGTACTTATGTTGAGTGGAATATAACTGATCCAGAAATCAATGAAATTAGGCCAGTTGTAACAACTCTGGAGGAGTTACATACGATCATTCTAAGTGACGTATGCCAGAAAGAAAAAGACACATATCATAAGATGTCACTTAAAGGTGGAATAAAAAATGGCTACACATGAAATAAATTACAAAACAGAAACATAGTCAAATATGTAGAAAATAGACATAAGGCTGCTAAATGGGAAAGGTGGGGAAGTGTGAGGTATTATCCAGGAGGTTGAAATTAGCAAAGATACCGTTCCAAGCACCATATTGAATAACTGACAAGGCCTACACGGTACCTCAAAGAACTGCACTCAGCCCACTCAAGTCACTGGAAAATAATACATATGAATGGTAAGCATCTGAAAAAGAATTTATTGTTGTCTCACAGTACGTGAATCAAGTGGATGTACAGCAGCAAAAAACAGAGCTTTGAAAATCAGCTGTAACCAATATAAAAATAAATTTAAAAATATTTAGAAAAACAGTGAGACAGACAAAATTTCTTACAACTTTTGTTGAAGGGCTATGATGTAACATGGATTGAACACATGTAGACCCACAGCAGGATGATATATAAGGCAGGAAGCTATGCATGCTAAGAGATGTTAGAGAGGCTGGGTGAGGAAATGCAGACCTTTAAAAGAAATACTGCCTGATTCCCATTCCGTGGGTTCCAAATCTGCAGGTTGAAGGGAATCTTCTGACAGCAAAAACATGCCTGGGAAACCGAGACGAATGTACACCATGTGATCAGGAAAGGGGTCTAAAATGCACCTCATTTTTAATCTCCTGGTTCTGGGGTTCGCCTTTCCAGCCAAATTACTAACAATCTCCCCACTTGGAGAATCAGCACCTTTAACCTCCTGTTTCACACAGTTTGCAATTTGTGCAGAGGATAAACGGGAAGAGGGGGAACCAATGAGAGACTAGCTGTAGGAGTTTTGACAGGCACATGTCACTCTAATTTCCCATTAGGAAGAAAATTTAACCAAAGTTTCAGCCTGGCTCCCCAGAACCAGAATAGGGACGGAAGCAATACAATGGTTTGGCGGCCAGCTCACAAAAAAGCGAGTTGCAAAATGGAGCTCAGGAGCAGACAATTCAAAGACCTGCAAAGATAAAACTGATAACCAACGTCCAAAAATATATTCAGGTAAGGCAACGAAGAGGATCTGAATGAGAGGCAGAATTGCAGGAAACAGATTTCAAAAGGTAGATTGGACTCACATTTAAAGCATATGAAAAGCAGCAGAATTTCTAAAATGATGTAGTTGGGCAAAAGGGTGTATGCGTTTTTTTCATGAATAACTTCAGGAAAAAAACACATACATATTTTTTGGCCAACCAAGCAAGCGGGAAATGCAAATCTGCACAACAAAGAAGTCGCAATTTCCACTGCTCAGAAAGGCCATCCAAAAAATGTGTACAAACCAGAAATGCAGGAGAGGCCATGGAGAACAGGGAGCTAGTCACGCTGATGGGTGGGATATAAATATCCAAGAGCCACTCTGAAGAAGTGTATGCTGTTTCCTAAAACATCTAAAATACAAAGCTACCGAGCATAGGGCACTTCCACTCATGGGCATATAACTTGGGAAGACTAAATATCAACAAGACACAGGCACCCCAAAGATTAGGGCTGCTCTGCATACAAGAACCTCAACTTCGGTACAACTTAAATATTCCAGGAAAGAGAAATTTGCGTAAAGAACTTGTGGTAATTTTGTACAATTGAATATCACTCAGACATGAAATCAATGTCATAAGGCCAGTAGCAGCATAATGAGTGGATTTAGGTACGATGATTCTAAGTGAAATAAGTCACACAGAAAAAGAAACTTATCATAAGATATCACTTATGAAGGTCCTGTAAACATGGCTACACATGAACTGAGGAAAGAGAACAGAGTCTCACATTGAGGAAACACTCTTATGCCTGCTTAAGGGGGAAGGAGAGGTGGGGTGATGCATAAAACCAGAGTGTGATATTAGCACATGTAGCATTCCATGAAGCAAATACAGAATAGACAAAACCTACACCTTCCTCAGTGAACGGGACTCAAAACCCCAATTCCCAGCACAGGAATATATCTGACTAGTAAGAATCTTAAAACCTATATATTGATATGTCTCCATAAGGGAATCAAGTGTGTCTAGAACGGCATAAACATGTCGGTGAAAATCAGCTCAACCCCATTATAAAAATGAATTTCAAAAACAAAACAAACAAAAAAAAAAACAGCGAAATTCTTACACAATTCCTTCAGGGGTTCTGATGAAACCTGGAATTACCCTATCTGCAAAGACAGCTAGATGAGACATAAGGCTGGACACTTGGGGCTGAGAGGACTGGTGAGATAGGGTGAGAAAATGCAGACCCTTTAAAGCAGTAATGCATGCCACCCATTCCATGGGTCCCAACTCTCCAGGTAGAAGGGAATATCACTACAGTTATAACATGTATGGGAAACCTAGAGAATGGACACCCTGTGATGGCAAAAGGTTTCTAAAAGGCTCCTAATTTTTTCCTCTCCTTATGCTCCAGTTTGGCATTCCAAATGCTTTACTATCAATCTCCCAACTTGGAGAGTCAGCCCCTGTAAGATCCTGCTTCGCACAGTTTGCAAATTGTGCAGTGGATGAAAGGGAAGAGGGAGAACCAATCAGAGAGTAGCTGTAGGCATTTGGACGGACACATGTCACTCTAATTTCCCCTCTGGAAGGAAGAATTAACCAAAGCGTCAGCCTGCACCCCCGGAACCAGTATAGGTCCTGTAGCAAAATTGTGGATTTGCGGTCAGCTCACAAAAACACGAGTTGAAAATTGGAGCTCAGGGGTACAGCAATTCACAAACCTGCAGAGTTATAAAGGACAACTCTCTTCCAATAATCTGTTGAGGGAAGTCAACGAAGCAGACTTGAAAATGAGGCAGAATTGCACAAAACATATTTCAAGTGGTAAATTGGAATCGCCTTTAAAGCACAGAAAAAGCGTAACAACTTCGACAATGATGCACTTGGCCAAAAAGGGCGTATGCATTTTCTGCTGAATATATTCAGGAGAAAATGCATACGCCCTTTTTGGCCAATCAAGCAAGCCCGCAATGCAAATCCACACTACAAAGTATTGTCACTTCCCACCACTCAAAAGGGACATCCGAAAATCTGTAAAAACCAGAAAATAAAGACAGAGATAAAAAGAGCATGCTGCAATGTGATCCCAAGGGTCATGGAGGACTGTGATGACAAGGTCATGGAGCATATTGCTGACGAAGGCATGGAGCATTGTGATGACAAGGGTCACGGAGCACTGTGATGACAAGCGTCAAGGAGCATTGTGATTACAGGGGTCATGGAGAATTGGGATGACAAGGGCATGGATCATTGTGATGACAAGGGTTATGGAGCATTTTGATGACAAGATTCCCAGATCATTGTGTTGTCAGGGGTCAAGGAGCGCTGTGATGACTGTGGTCATGGAGCATTGTGATGACAAGTGTCATGGAGAAGTGAGATGAGAAGGTCATGGAGCTTTGGGCTGAAAATGTTCATGGAGTATTGTGATGACATGGGTCATGGAGCATTGTGATGACAATGTCCTGGAGCATTGTAATGAGAAGACCATGGAGCATTGTGATGACAAGTCTCATGGAGCATTCTGATGAAAAGGGTCATGGAGAATTGTGATTACAGGGGTCTTGGAGCATTGTGAGGACAAGGGCATGGAGCATTGGGATGAGAAGACCATGGAACGTTCTGATGACATGCGTCATGGAGCTTTGTGGTGACAAGGGCATGGAGCATTGTGATTACAGTGGTCTTGTAGCATTGTGCTGAAAAGGGCATGTGTCATTGTGATGGAAAAGGCATGGAGCCTTGTCATGACAGGGTTCAAGGAGCATACTGATGACAAGTGTCAGGGAGCATTGTGATGACAAGTGTATTGAGCATTGTGATGACAAATATCATGGAGCATTGTGATGAGAAAACCATGGATAATTGTGATGACGAGCGTCATGTTGCGTTGTGATGACAAGTGTTATGGAACATTGTGATCACAAGGGTTTGGAACATTTGATGACAGAGGTCATGGAGCATTTTGATTTCATTGTGATGACAATAGCATGAAGCATTATGATGATGGGCATGGTGCATTGTGATGACAGGGTTCATGGAGCATTGAGATGAAAAGTGGCATGGAGCATTGTGATTTAATTGGTCTTGGAGCACTGTGATGACAAGGTCATGGAGCATTGTGATGAGAAGGCAATGGGACATTCTGATGACATGCGTAATGGAGCTTTGTGATGACAAGGGCATGGAGCATTTTGATGACAGTGGCATTCAAAATTGGTCTAAGAAGTTTCATGGACTATTGTGATGATGGTGGACATGGTGCATTTTGATGACAAGGGCATGGAGCATTGTGATTTCAAGGTCATAGAATATTGTGAAGACAGGTGACAGGGAGCGTTGTGATGACATATGTCATGGTCCATGGAGATGACAATATCATGGAGCATTGTGATGCCAAGTGTCATGGAGGATTGTGATGACAAAGGTAATGGAGCATTGTGATGACAGCGGCTTGGAACATTGTGATCACAAGGGACATGGTGCATTGTGATGACAAGGGCATGGAGCACTGTGATGACAACGGACACTGAGAATTTTGATGAAAATGTATGAAGCATTTTGATGACAAAGGCATGGAGCTTGCTATGACAGGTGTCATGGGGCATTGCCATGACAGGTGCATGGAGAATTGTGATGACAAGAGCATGTAACATTGTGATGAGAAGTGTCATGGAGCACTGTGATGACAAGGACGTGGATAATTGTGATGACAAAGGACATGGAGCATTGTTATGACCAGGGAATGGAGCATTGTGATGGCAAGACCGTGGAGCACTGTGATGAGAAGACAATGGATAACTGTTGTGACGAGCGTCATGGAGCACTGTAATGACAAGGGGCATGGAGCATTCTGATGACAGGCGTCATGGAGCATTGTGATGACATGGGTCATGGAACACTTTGAAGACGGGTCATGGAGCATTGTGATGACAAGGGTCATGGAGCATTCTGATGATAAGCTTGTGGAGTACTGTGATGAAAATGGCATGGATCATTGTGATGAAAAGGGCATGGATCATTGTGATGAAAAATGCATGGAGCCTTTTAAAGACAGGTTTCAAGGAGCATTCTGAAAACAAGTGTCAGGGAGCATTGTGATGACAATTGTATTGAGCATTGTGATGACAATGATCATGGAGCACTGTGATGACAACAGTCCCGGATTATTGTGTTGTAAGGGGTCATAGAGCATTGTGATGACAGAGGTCATGGAGCATTGTGATGACAGGGGTCATGGAGCAGTGTGATGAGAAGATCATGGAGCATTGGCTGAAAATGTTCATGGAGTATTGTGATGACAAGGGAATGGAGCATCGTGATGACAAGGTCCTGGAGCATTGTGATGAGAAGTCCATGGAGCCTTGTGATGACAAGTCTCATGGTGCATTCTGATGAAATGGGGCATGGAACATTTTGATTACAGGAGCCTTCGAGCATTGTGATGACCAGGGCATGGAGCATTGTGATGAGAAGACCATGGAGCATACTTATGACATGCGTCATGAAGCTTTGTGATGACCAGGGCATGGAACATTGTGATTACAGGGGTCTTGGAGCATTGTGATGACAAGGGCAAGGAACTCTGTGATACATGGGTCATGGAGGATTGTAATGACAAGAGCATGGACCATTGTGAATAGAAGGTCATCGAGCATTGTGATGACAAGCGTCATGGAGCTTTGTGATGACAAGGGCATGAAGCAATGTGATGAAAGGGTTCATGGAGCATTGTGATGACAATGGCATGGAGCATTGTGATGCCAAGGGTCATGGAGCTTTGTGATGACAAAGGTCATGGAGCATTTTGATTACAAGGGCGTTGTGCATTGTGATGAGAAGGGCAGGGTGCATTGTGATGACAGGGTCATAGAGCAATTTGATGAAAACTGTCATGGAACATTTTGATGACAGGGGATATGGAACATTGAGATGTCAGGGGTCATGGAGCTTTGTGATGAAAAGGGTCATGGAGCTTTTTGATGCTGGGGTTATGGAACATTGTGATATCAGGCGTCATGGAGCATTGTGATGATAATTGCATGTAGCATTGTGATGACAAAGGTCACGGAACATTGTGATTATGTGGGCATGGACCATTTTGATGACAAAGTCATGAAGTATTGTGGTTGCTGGAGTCACGGAGCATTGTGATGACAGGGGTCATGGAGCATTGTGATGACAAGGGCATGGAGCATTGTGATGACAGGGGCATAGAGCATTGCTCTGACAGTTTTTATGGATTATTGTGATGACAGTGGGCATGGCACATTGTGATGACAGGCGCATGGAGCATTGTGACGACAAGGTCAAGGAATATTGTGAAGACAGGTGTCAAGGAGCATTGTGATGACATATGTCATGGTCCATTATGATGACAATGGCATGGAGCATTGTGATGCCAAGTGTCATGGAGGATTGTGATGACAAAGTAATGGAGCATTGTGATGACAAGGGCTTGGAGCATCATGATGACAAGTGTCATGGAGCACTGTGATGACAAGATCTTGGAGCATTGTGAGGAGAAGGGCCATTGAGAATTTTGATGAGAAGGTCGTGAATCATTGTGATGAAAAGCGGACCAAGCTTGCTATGACAGGGGTCATGGAGCATTGTGATGTACAAGTGCATGGAGAATTGTATTGACAATATCATGTAACATTGTGATGAGAAGTGTCATGGAGCATTTTGATGATAAGGACATGTAGAATTGTGATGAACAGTGCATGGAGCATTGTGATGGAAAGACCGTGGAGCACTGTGATGAGAAGACCATGGGTAATTGTGATGATGAGCGTCATGAAGCACTGTAATGACAAGGGGCATAGAGCATTGTGATGACAGGTGTCATGGATCATTTTGATGACAAGGGTCATGGACCATTCTGATGACAAGCTTGTGGAGTAATGTGATGACAATGGCATGGAGCATTGTGATGAAAAGGGCATAGAGCATTGTGATGAAAAAGGCTTGGAGCCTTTTCATGACAGGGTTCAAGGAGCATTCTTACGACAAGTGTCAGGGAGCATTGGAATGACAAGTGTATAGAGCATTGTGATGACAAAGATCATGGAGCATTGTGATGACAGGCATCATGGAGCGTTGTGATGACAAATGTTATGGAACATTGTGATCACAAGGATTTTGAGCATTGTGATGACAGAAGTCATGTATCATTTTCATTTCAAGGTGCATGGAGCATTGTGATGACAAGGGCATGAAGCATTGTGAACCCAAGGTTCATGGAGGGTTTTGATGACAATGGGAATGGAGTATTGTGATGACAAGTGCATGGAGCATTGTGCTGACAAGGTCATGTAGCATTTTGCTGACAAATGCATGGAGCATTTTGATGACAAGTGTCATGGAACACTGTGATGACAAGCGTCATGGAGCATTGTGATTACAGGGGTCACGGAGCATTGGGATGGCAAGGGCATGGATCATTGTGATGACAAGTGTCATGGAGCATTTTGATGACAAGAGTCCCGGATCATAGTGTTGTCCGGTGTCATGGAGCACTGTGATGACAGTGGTCATGGAGCATTGTGATGACAGGGGTCATGGAGCACTGTGATGAGAAGTTCATGGAGCATTGTGCTGACAATATTCATTGAGTATTGCGATGGCAGTGGTCATGGAGCATTGCGATGACAATGGAATGGAGCATTGTGATGACAAGTTCCTGGAGCATTGTGAGGAGAAGACCATGGAGCCTTGTGATGACTAGTGTCATGGAGCATTCTGATGAAAAGGTGTGTGGAGCATTGTGATTACATGGGTCTTGGAGAATTGTGATGAAAATGGCATGGGTGATTGTGATGCAAAAGGCATGGAGCCTTGTCATGACAGGGTTCAAGGAGCATACTGAAGACAAGGGTCAGGGAACATTGTAATGACAAGTGTATTGAGCATTGTGATGACAAAGGACATGGAGAATTGTGATGAGAAGACCATGGATAATTGTGATGATGAGCATCATGGGGCGTTGTGATGACAAGTGTTATGGAACATTGTGATCACAAGGGTTTGGAGCATTGTGTTGACAGAGGTTATGGAGCATTTTGATTTCATTGTGATGACAATAGCATGAAGCATTTTGATGATGGGCATTGTTCATTGTGATTACAGATTTCATGGATCATTGAGATGAAAAGTGGCATGGAGCATTTTGATTACAGGTGTCTTGGAGCATTGTGATGACAAGGGCATGGAGCATTGTGATGAGAAGGCCATGGAGCAGATTGATGACATGCGTCATGGAGCTTTGTGATGACAATAGCATGGAGCATTGTCACTACAGGGGTCTTGGAGCATTGTGATGACAAGGGTCATGGAGCCTTGTGATGACAAGGCCGTGGAACATTGTCATGGCAGGGGTGAGGGAGTATTGTGATGACTAGTGATGGAACATTTTGATATCAGTGGTGAGAGAGCATTTTGATGAGAAGTACATGGAGCATTGTGATGAAAAGGTTTATGGAGCATTTTGATGATAAGTTTGTGGAAAATTTTGATAACAAGAGCATGGAGCATTGTGATAACAAGGGTCATGGGGCACTCTGCTGACAAAGGCACGGAGCATTGAGATGGCAAGGGACACAGAGCATTGTGAATGAAAAGTTCATGGAACATTATGGTGACAAATTTCACAGAGCCCTGTGATGACGAGGGCATGGACCATTTTGATGCCAAATGTCATGAAGCAATGTGATGACTGGAATCACGGAGCATTGTGATGACAAGGGCATGGAGCATTGTGATGACAGGGGCATGGAACATTTGTCTGAAAAGTTTCATAGATTATTGAGATGACAGTGGGCATGGCACATTGTGATGACAAGGGCATGGAGCATTGTTATGAGAAGGACATGAATTATTGTGCAGACAGGTGTCAGGGAGCATTGTGATGACATATGTCTTAGTGCATTGTGATGACAATGGCATGGAGCATTGTGAAGCCAAGTGTCATGGAGGATTGTGATGACAAATGTAATGGAGCATTGTGATGACAAGGGCTTGGAGCTTTTTGATGACAATGGTCATGGAGCACTGTGATGACAAGGGCATGGAGCACTGTGATGACAACGGCCATTGAGAATTTTGATGACAATGTCGTGAAGCACTGTGATGAAAAGCACTTGGAGCTTGCTATGACAGGAGTCATGGAGCATTGCGATGACAAGTGCATGGAGAATTGTGATGACAAGATCATGTAACATTGTGATGAGAAGTGTCATGGAGCATTGTGATGGCAAGACCGTGGAGCACTGTGATGAGAAGACCATGGATAATTGTGATATCGAGCGTCATGCAGCACTGTAATGACAAGGGGCATGGAGCATTGTGATGACAGGGTTCATGGAGCATTGTGATGACAGGGGTCATGGAGCATTGTGATGACAACCTTGTGGAGTAATGTGATGACAATGGCATGGAGCATTGTGATGAAAAGGGCATGGAGCTTTGTGATGTAAAAGACATGGAGGCTTTTCATGAGAGCGTTCAAGGAGCATTCTGACGACAAGTGTCAGGGAGCATTGTGATGACAAGTGTATTGAGCATTGTGATGACAAAGGTCATGGAGCATTGTGATGACAAGGGCATGGAGTATTGTGATGACAGGCATCATGGAGCATTGTGATGACAAGTGTTGTGGAACAATGTGATCACAAGGGTTTGGAGCATTGTGATGACAGAGGTCATGGATCATTTTGATTTCAAGTAGCATGGAGCGTTGTGATGACAGGGATCATAGAGCATTGTGATGAGAAGATCATGGAGCATTGGGCTGAAAATATTCATGGAGTATTGTGATGACAGGGGTCTTGGAGCACTGTGATAACAAGGGCATGGAGCATTGTGATGAGAAGGCCATGGAGCATACTGATGACATGTGTCATGGATGTTTGTGATGAAAAGGGGAATGGAGCATTGTGATTACAGGGGACTTTGAGCATTGTGATGAAAAGGGCATGGATCATTGTGATGAAAAAGGCATGGAGCCTTGTCATGGCAGGGTTCAAGGAGCATAATCTCGACAAATGTCAGGGAGTATTGTGATGACAAGTGTATTGAGCATTGTGATGACAAAGTTCATGGAGCATTGTGATGAGAAGACCATGGTTAACTGTGATGAGGAGCGTCATGGGGCATTGTGATGACAAGTGTTATGGAACATTGTGATCACAAGTGTTTGGAGCATTGTGATGACAGAAGTCATGGAGCATATTGATTTCATTGTGATGACAATAGCATGAAGCATTATGATGATGGGCATGGTGCATGGGATGACAGGGTTCTTGGAGCATTGAGATTAAAAGGGGCATGGGGCATTGTCATTACAGGGGTCTTGGAGCATTGTGATGACAAGGGCATGGAGCATAGTGAATGAGAAGTCCATGGAGCATTCTGATGACATGCGTCATGGAGCTTTCTGATGACAATTGCATGAAGGATTGTGATTACAGGTTCTTGGAGCATTGTGATGAAAAGGGTCATGGAGTCTTGTGATGACAGGGCTGTGGAACCTTGTGATGGCAGGTGTCATGGAGCATTGTTATGACAAGGGGAATGGAGCATTGTGATGACAAGTTCACGCAACACTGTGATACATGGGTCATGGAGGATTGTAATGACAAGGGCATGGAGCATTGTGATGAGAAATGCATCGAGCATTGTGATGACAAGCGTCATGGAGCTTTGTAATGACAAGGGAATGGAGCAATATGATGAGAGGGTTCATGGAGCATTGTGATGACAATGGCATGGAGCATTGTGATGCCAAGGGTTATGGAGCTTTGTGATGACAAATGTCATGGAGCATTCTGATGACAAGGGTGACGTGCATTGTGATGAGAAGGGCAGGGAGCATTGTGATCACAGGGTAATTGAGCAATTTGGTGAAAAGGGTCATGGAACATTTTGATTAGAGTGGTTATGGAATATTGTGATGTCAGGGGTCATGGAGCTTTGTGATGAAATGTGTCATGGAGCATTTTGATGACAGGGGTTATGGAATATTGTGATGTCAGGGGTCATCGAACATTTTGATGATAAGTACATGTAGCATTTTAATGACAGGGGTCATGGAACATTGTGATGACAGGGGTGATGGAGTATTGGAATGAATAGTGATGGTACATTGTGATATCAGTGGTGAGAGAGCATTTTGATGAGAAGTGCATGGAACACTGTAATGACAAGGTTTAAGCAGCATTGTGATGAAAAGGATGTGGAGCATTGTGATGACAAGAACATGGCACGTTGTGATGACATGGGTCATGGAGTATTGTGCTGAGAAGCGCATGGAGCCTTGTGATGACAATTGTCAGGAGCATTGTGCTGAGAAAGGCATAGAGCATTGTGATGACAGGGGTCAAGAGCATTGTGATGAAAAGTTCATGGAGCATTGTGGTGACAAAGGTAACAGAGACTTGTGATGACGAGGGCATGGACCATTTTAATGAGAAAGGTCATGAAGCATTGTGATGACAGGAGTCACAGAGCATTGTGATGACAGGGTTCATGGAGCATTGTGATGACAAGGGCATGGAGCATTGTGATGACAGGGGCATGGAACATTGGTCAGACAAGTTTCATGGTTTATTGTGATGACAGTGGGAATGGCGCATTGTGATGACAAGGGCACGGAGCATTGTGATGACAAGGTCATGCAGTTTTGTGAAGACTGGTGTCAGGGAGCATTGTGAACACCTATGTCATGGCCCATTGTGATGACAATGGCATGGAGCATTGTGATGCCAAGTGTCATGGAGTATTGTGATGACAAAGGTAATGGAGCATTGTGATGACAAGGGCTTGGAGCATTGTGATGACAAAGATCATGGAACACTGTGCTGACAAGGGCATGGAGGATTGTGATGACAAGGTTCATGGAGCATTGTGCTGAGAAAGGCATGGAGCATTGTGATGACAAATGGCACAAAGCATTTTGATGAAAAGTTCATGGAGCATTGTGGTGACAAATGTCACAGAGCCTTGTGATGACTAGGGCCTGGACCATTGTGATGACCAAGGTCATGAAGCATTTTGATGACTGGAGTCACGGATCATTGTGATGACAATGGCATGGAGCATTGTGATGACAGGGGCATGGAACATTGGTCTGACATGTTTCATGGATTATTGTGATGGCAATGGGCATGGCTCCTTGTGATGACAAGGGCATTGAGCATTGTGATGACAACGTCATGCAGAATTGTGAAGAGAGGTGTCAGGGAGCATTGTGATGACCTATACCATGGACAATTGTGATGACAATGGCATGGAACATTGTGATGCCAAGTGTCATGGAGGATTGTGATGACAAAGGTAATGGAGCATTGTGATGGCAAGGGCTTGGAGCATTGTGATGACAAGTGTCATTGAGAATTTTGATGACAAGTTCGTGAAGCATTGTGATGACATGTGCATGAAGCTTACTATGACAGGGGTCATGTAGCATTGCGATGACAAGTGCATGGAGAATTTTGATGAAAAGAGCATGTAAAATTGTGATGAGATGTGTCAAAGAGCATTGTGATGACAAGGACGTGGAGAATACTGATGACCAGGGCATGGAGCATTGTGATGGCAATACCGGGGAGCATTGTGATGAGTAGACCATGGATAATTGTGATGACGGGCGTCATGGAGCACTGTAGTGACAAGGGGCATGGAGCATTGTGATAACTGGTGTCATGAGGCATTGTGATGACAGGGGTCATGGAGCATTGTGATGACAAGGTTCATGGAGCATTCGGACAGCAAGCTTGAGGAGTATGATGATGACAATTGCATGGAGCATTGTGATGACAAGCGTCATGGAGCTTTGTGATGACAAGGGCATGGAGCAATGTGATGATAGGTTTCATGGACCATTGTGATGACAATGGCATGGAGCATTGTGATGACTGGAGTCACGGAGCTTGGTTATGACAAAGGTCTTGGAGCATTTTGATGACAAGTGCGTGGTGCATTGTGATGAGAAGGGCAGGGGCCATTGTGATGACAGGGTCATGGAGCAATTTGATGAAAAGGGTCAGGGAACATTTTGATGACAGGGGTCATGGAACATTGTGATGCCAGTGGTCATGGAGCATTGTGATGATAAGGGCATGTAGCATTTTGATGACAGGGGTCATGGAACATTGTGATGACAGTGGTGAGGGAGTATGGTGATGACTAGTGATGGAACATTGTGATATCAGTGGTGAGAGAGCATTTAGATGAGAAGTGCATGGAGCATTGTGATAAAAAGGTTTATGGAGCATTGTGATGACAAGGTTGTGGAGCATTGTGATGACAAGTGCATGGCACATTGTGATGACATGTGTCTTGGAGCATTGTGCTGAGAAGCACATGGAGCATTGTGATGAGAAGGGTCATGGAGCATTGTGCTGACAAAGGCATGGAGCATTGTGATGAGAAGTGTTACAGAGCATTGTGATGACGAGGGAATGGACCATTGTGTTGACAAAGGTCATAAAGCATTGTGATGACTGGAGTCAAGGAACATTATGATGTGAGGGGTAATGCAGCATTGTGATTAAAAGGGCATGGAGCATTGTGATGACAGAGGTCATGGATCATTTTCATTTCCAGGACCATGGCGCATTGTGATGAAAAGGGCATCAAGCAATGTGAACCCAAGTTTCATCGAGGATTTTGATGACAATGGGAATGGAGCATTGTGATGACAAGTTCATGAAGCATTTTGCTGACAAATGCATGGAACATTTTGATGACAAGGGTCATGGAGCACTGTGATGACAAGCATCCCTGAACATTGTGATTACAGGGGTCATGGAGCATTGAGATAACAAGGGAATGGATCATTGTGATGACAAGTGCATGGAACATTGTGATGACAGGGGCATGGAGCATTGTGATGACAAAGTCATAGATTATTGTGAAGACAGCTGTCAGGGAGCATTGTGGTGACATATGTCATGGTCCATTGTGATGACAATGGCATGGAGCATTGTGATGCCAAGTGTCATGGAGAAATGTGATGACAAATATAATGGAGCATTGTGATGACAAGGGCTTGGAGCCTTGTGATGACAAGGGTTATGGAGCATTGTGATGACAAGGGAATGGATCATTGTGATGACAAGGGTCATGGAGCATTTTGATGACAAGAGTCCAGGATCATTGTGTTGTCAGGGGTCATGGATCGTTGTGATGACAGTGGTCATGGAGCATAGTGATGACAGGGTTCATGGGGCATTGTGAAGTGAAGGTCATGGAGCATTGGGCTGTAAATATTCATAGAGTATTGTGATGACAGGGGTCATGGAGCATTTTGATGACAAGGGAATGGAGCATTGTGATGAAAAGGGCATGGAGCATGGTGATGAGAAGGCCATGGAGCATTTTGAAGACGTGCTTCATGAAGCTTTGTGATGACAAGGGCATGGAGCATTGTGATTACAGGAGTCTTGGAGTATTGTGAAGAAAAGCGCATGGATCATTGTGATGTAAAATGCATGGAGCCTTGTCATGACAGGTTTCAAGGAGCATATTCACGACCTTTGTCAGGGAGCATTGTGATGACAAGTTTATTGAGAATTGTGATGAAAAAGGTCATGGAGTATTGTGAATAGAAGACCATGGATAATTGTGATGATGAGCGTCATGGGGCGTTGTGATGACAAGTGTTATGGAGCATTGTGATCACAAGGGTTTGGAGCATTGTGATGACAGAGGTCATGGAGCATTTTAATTTAATTGTGATGACAATAGCCTGAAGCATTATGATGATGGGCATGGTGCACTGTGATGTCAGGGTTTATGGAACATTGAGATGAAAAGCGGCATGGAGCATTGTGATTACAGGGGTCTTGGAGCATTGCGATCACCAGGTCATGGAGCATTGTGATGAGAAGGCAAAGGCGCATTTAGATGACATGCGTCATGGAGCTTTGTGATGACAAGGCCATGGAGCATTGTGATTAGAGGTGTCTTGGAGCATTGTGATGACAAGGGTCATGGAGCCTTGTGATGAGTAGGCCGTGGAACACTGTAATGGCAGTTTTCATGGAGCATTGTTATAACAGTGGTAATGGAGCATTTTCATGACAAGGTCATGGAGCATTGGTCTGAAAATTTTCATGGATTATTGTGATGAGAGGGGGCATGGAGCGTTGTGATGACAAGGGCACGGAACACTGTGATACATGGGTCATGGAGGATTGTAATGACAAGCCTTGGAGCTTTGTGTTAAGAAGAGCATCGAGCATTGTGATGAAAAGCTTCATGGAGCCTGTGATGACAAGGACATGTAACAATGTGTTGAGAGGGTTCATGGAGCATTTTGATGACAATGGCATGGAGCATTATGATGCCAAGGGTCACGGAGCTTTGTGATGACAAAGGTCATGGAGGGTTTTGATGACAAGGACGTGGTGCACTCTGATGAGAAGGGCAGTGAGCACTGTGATGAAATGGTCATGGAGCAATTTGATGAAACGTGTCATGGGACATTTTGATGACAGGGGTTATGGAACATTGAGATTACAGGGGTTTTGAAGCATTGTGATGACAAGCGTCATGGAGCATTGTGCTGACAAGGGCATGGAGCAATGTGATGAGAGGTTTCATGTAGCATTGTGATAAAATGGCATGGAGTATTGTGATGCAAAGGGTCAAAGAGCCATGTGATGAGAGGTTTCATGTAGCATTGTGATAAAATGGCATGGAGTATTGTGCTGCCAAGGTTCATGGAGCTTTGTGATTTCAAAGGTCATGGAGCATTTTGATGACAAGGTCGTGGTGCATTGTGATGAGAAGGGCAGGGAGCATTGTGATGACAGGGTCATGGAGCAAACTGATGAAAAGTGTCATGGAACATTTTGATGAGAGGGGTTATGGAACATTGTGATGTCAGGGGTCATGGAGCATTTTGATGAAAAGGGTCATGGAGTATTCTGATGAAAAGGTGCATGGAGCATTGTGATTACACGGGTTTTGAAGTTGTGATGACAAGGGCATGGAATATTGTGATGAGAACGCAATGGAGCATTCTGATGACATGCGTCATGGAGCTTTGTGATGACAAGTACATGGAGCATTGTGATTGCATGGGTCATGGAATATTGTGATGACAGGGGTGAGTGAGTATTGTGATGACTAGTGATGGAACATTGTGATATCAGTGGTGAGAAGGCATTTTGAGGAGAAGTGCATGGAGCATTGTGATGACAAGATTTATCGAACATTTTGATGACAAGGATGTGGAGCATTGTGATGACAATTGCATGGTGCATTGTGATGACATGGGTTATGGAGCATTGTGCTGACATGCGCATCGAGCTTTGTGATGACAAGGGTCACAGAGCATTGTGATAAAAATTTCATGGAGCATTGTGGTGACAAAGGTCACAGAGCTTTGTGTGACGAGGTCATGAGCCATTGTGATGACAAATGTCATGAAGCATTTTGATGACTGGAGTCAAGGAGCATTGTGATAACAGGGGTCTTGGAGCATTGTGATGAAAAGGGAATGGATCACTCTGATGAAAAAGGCATGGAGCCTTGTCATGACAGTGTTCAAGGAGCATACTGATGACAAGTGTCAGCGAGCATTGTGATGCCAAGTGTATTGAGCATTGTGGTGAAAAAGGTCATGGAGCATTGTGATGAGAAGACCTTGCATAATTGTGATGACAAGCGTCATGGGGCATGTGATGACAAGTTTTATGGAACATTGTGATCAGAAGGGTTTGGAGCATTGTGATGACAGAGGACATGGAGCATTTTGATTTCATTGTGATTACAATAGCATGAATCATTATGATGATGGTCATGGTGCATTGTGATGACAGTGTTCATGGAGCATTGAGATGAAAAGTGGCATGGAAAATTGTGATTACAGAGGTCTTGGAGCATTGTGATGACAAGGGTCATGGAGCCTTGTGATGACAAGGCCGTGGAACATTGTGATGGCAGGGGTCATGGAGCATTTTTATGACAGGTGTAATGGAGCATTGTGATGACAAGGGCATGGATCAATGTGATGAGAGATTTCATTGAACATTGTGATGACAATGGCATGGAGCATTGTGATGCCAAGGGTCATGGAGCAATTTGATGAAAAGTGTCATGGAATATTTTGATGACAGGGGTTATGGAACATTGTGATGTCAGGGGTCATGAAGCATTGTGATGAAATGGGTCATGGAGCATTTTGTGACAGGGGTTATGGAACATTTTGGTGTCAGGGGTCATGGAGCATTTTGATGATAAGCGCATGTAGCACTGTGATGACAGGGGTCGTGAAACAATGTGATGACATGGGTGAGGGCGTATTGTGATGACTAGTGATGTAACATTGTGATATATGTGGTGAGAGAGCATTTTGATGAAAAGTGCATGGAGCATTGTGATTACAAATGTTATGGTGCACAGCAAAGATAAGGATTTGGAGTATTTTGATGACAAGCGCATGGCGCATTGTGATGACATGGGTCATGGAGCATTGTGCTGACAAGTACATGGAGCATTTTGATGACAAGGGTCATGGAGCCTTGTGATGACAAGGCTGTGGAACATTGTGATGGCAGGGGTCATGGAGCATTGTTATGACAGGGGTAATGGAGCATTGTGATGACAAGAGCATGGAGCATTCATCTGAAAAATTTCATGGATTATTGTGATGAGAGGGTGAAGGAGCATTTGATGACAAGGGCACGGAATACTGAGATACATGGGTCATGCAGGATTGTAATGACAATCGCATGGAGCATTGTGATAAGAAGGACATCGAGCATTGTGAGGACAAGCGTCATGGAGCTTTGTGATGACAAGGCCATGGAGCAATGTGATGAGAGGGTTCATGGAGCATTGTGATGAAAATGGCATGCAGCATTGTGATACCAAGGGTCATGGAGCTTTGTGATGACAAAGGTCATGGAGCATTTTGATGACAAGTGTGTGGTGCACTCTGTTGTGAAGGGCGGGGAGCATTGTGATGACAGGGTCATGGAGAAATTTGATGAAAATTCTCATGGAACATTTTGATGAAAGTGGTTATGGAACATTGTGATGTCAGGGGTCCTGGAGCATTTTGATGAAAAGGGTCATGGAGCATTTTGATGACAGGGGTTATGGAACATTGTGATGTCAGGGGTCATCGAACATTGTGATGATAAGTGCATGTAGCACTGTGATGACAGGAGTCATGGAACATTGTGATGACAGGGGTGAGGGAGTATTGTGATGAATAGTGATGTAACATTTTGATATCAGTGGTGAGAGATCATTTTGATGAGAAGTGCATGGAGCATTGTGATGACAAGGTTTATGGAGCACTGTGATGAAAAGATTGTGGAGCACTGTGGTGACAAGTGCATGGCACATTGTGATGACATGGGTCATGGAGCATTGTGCTGAGAAAGGCATAGAGCATTGTGATGACAAGGGTCAAATAGCAGTGTGATGAAAAGTTCATGGAGCATTGTGTTGAAAAATGTCACAGAGATTGGTGATGACGAGGGCATGTCCCACTGTGACGACAAAGGTCATGAAGCATTGAGATGACTGGAGTCACGGAGCATTGTGATGACAGGGGTCATGGAGCATTGTGACAACAAGGGCATGGAGCATTGTGATGACAAGTGTCATGGAGGATTCTGATGACAAAGGTAATGGAGCATTGTGATGACAATCGCTTGGAGCATTGTGATGACAAGGGTCAGGGAGCATTGTACTGACAAGTGCATGGAGAATTGTGATGACAAGTGTCATGCTGCACTCTGATGACAAGCTTGAGAAGTATTTTGATGACAATGGCATGGAGCATTCTGATGACATGCGTCATGGAGCTTTGTGATGACAAGGGCATGGAGCATTGTGAGGAGAAATCCATCGAGCGTTGTGATGACAAGCCTCATGGAGATTTGTGATGACAAATGCATGGAGCAATGTGATGAGAGGGTTCATGGAGCATTGTTATGACAATGGAATGGAGCATTGTGATGCCAAGGGTCATGGAGCTTTGTGATGACAAAGGTCATGGAGCATTTTGATGACAAGGGCGTGGTGCATTGTGATAAGAAGTGCAGGGAGCATTGTGATGACATGGGTTATGGAGCATTGTGCTTACATGCGCATCGAGCATTGTGATGACAAATGTCATGGAGCATTGTGCTGAAAATTGCATGGAGCTTTGTGATGACAAGGGTCACAGAACATTGTGATGAATAGTTCATGGAGCATTGTGATGACAGTCATGGAGCAATCTGATGAAATGTATAATGGAACATTTAGATGACAGGGGTTATGGAACATTGTGATGTCAGGGGTCATGGAGTATTGTGATGAAGAGTGTCATGGAGCATTTTGTGACAGGGGTTATGGAACATTGTGATGTCAGGGGTCATGGAGCATTGTGCAGATATGGGCATGTAGCATTGTGATGATATGGGCATGTAGCATTTTGATGACAGGGTTCATGGAACATGGTGATGACGGGGTGAGGGAGTATTGTGATGACTAGTGATGGAACATTGTGATATATGTGGTGAGAGAGCATTTAGATGAGAAGTGCATGGAGAATTGTGATGACACGTTTTATGGAGCATAGCGATGAAAAGGATGTGGAGCATTGTGATGACAAGCGCTTGGCGAATTGTTATGACATGGGTCATGGAGCATTGTGCTGACAAGTGCATGGAGCATCGTGATGACAAGCGTCATGGAGCATTGTGCTGACAAAGGCATGTAGCATTGTGATGACAAGGCTCATAGGGTTTTGTGATGAAAAGTTCATGGAGCATTGTGGTGACAAAGGTCACAGAGCCTTGTGTGACGAGGGCATGGACCATTGTGATGACAAAGGTAATGATTCATTGTGATGACTGGAGGCACGGAGCACTGTGATGACAAGGGCATGGAGCACTGTGATGACAGGGGCATGGAACATTGGTCTGACCAGTTTCATGCATTATTGTGATGACAGTGTGCATGACGCATTGTGATGACAAGGGCATGGAGCATTGTGATGACAAGGTTATGGATTATTGTGAAGAGAGATGTCAGGGAGCATTTTGATGACATATGTCATTGTCCATTGCGATGACAATGGCATGGAGTGTTGTGAAGCCAAGTGTCATGGAGGATTGTGATGACAAATGTAATGGAGCATTTTGATGACAAGGGCTAGGAACATTGTGATGACAAGGACATGGAGCATTGTGGTGACAAAGGTCACAGAGCCTAGTGTGACGTGGGCATGGAACATTGTGATGACAAATGTCATAAAGCATTGTGATGACTGGAGTCACGGAGCATTGTGATGACAGGGTTCATGGAGCATTGTGATGAGAAGGGTATAGAGCACTGTGATGACAGGGCATGGAACTTTGGTCTGACAAGTTTCATGGATTGTTGTGATGACAGTGGACATGGCTCATTGTGATGACAAGGGCATGGAGCATTGTGATGCCGAGGTCATGCAGTATTGTGAAGACAGGTGTCAGGGAGCATAGTGATGACATATGTCATGGTCCATTGTGATGACAATGGCATTGAGCATTGTGATGCCAAGGGTCATGGTGGATTGTGATGACAAAAGTAATGGAGCATTTTGATGACAAGGGTTTGGCGCACCGTGATGACAAGGGTCATGGAGCATTGTGATGACTAGGCCATGGAGCATTGTAATGAAAAGGGCACAGAACACTGTGATACATAGATCATGCAGGATTGTAATGACAATGTCATGGAGCATTGTGATGAGAAGTGCATCGAGCGTTGTGATGACAAGCCTCATGGAGATTTGTGATGACAAGCGCATGGCGCATTGTGATGACATGGGTCATGGAGCAATCTGCTGACAAAGGCATGGTGCATTTTGATGACAAGGGTCACAGAGTATTGTGATGAAAAGTTCATGGAGCATTGTGGTGACAAAGGTCACAGAGTCTTGTGTGTCAATGGCATGCACCACTGAGATGACAAATGTCATGAAGCATTGTGATGACTGGAGTCATGGTGCATTGTGATGACAGGGTTCATGGGGCATTGTGATGAGAAGGTCATGGAGCATTGGGCTGAAAATGTTCATGGAGTATTGTGATGACAGGGGTCATGGGGTATTTTGATGACATGGGAATGGAGCATTGTGATGAAAAGGGCATGGAGCATGGTGATGAGAAGGCCATGGCACATTCTGAAGACATGTGTCATGGAGCTTTGTGATGACAAGGGCATGGAGTATTGTGATTCCAGGGGTCTTGGAGCATTGTGATGAATAGGGAATGGATCATTGTGATGAAAAATGCATGGAGCCTTGTCATGACAGGGTTCAGGGAGCATACTGATGCCAAGTGTCATGGAGCATTGTGATGACAAGTGTATTGAGCGTTGTGATGACAAAGGTCATGGAGCACTGTGATGAGAAGACCATGGATAATTGTGATGATGAGCGTCATGGTGCATTGTGATGACAATGGTTATGGAACATTGTGACCACAAGGGTTTGGAGCATTTTGATGACAGAGGTCATGGAGTATATTGATTTCATTGTGTTGACAATAGCATGAAGCATTATGATGATGGACATGGTGCATTGTGATGACAGGGTCATGGAGCAATTTGATGAAAAGGGTCATGGAACATTTTGATGACAGTGGTTATGGAACACTGTGATTTCAGGGGTCTTGGAGCATTGTGAAGAAAAGGGTGATGGAGCATTCTGATGACAGAGGATATGGAACATTTTGATGTCAGGGTTCATGGAGCATTGTGATGATATGGCATGTGGCATTGTGATGAGAGAGGTCATGGAAAATTGTGATGACAGTGGTGAGGGAGTATTGTGATGACTACTGATGGAACATTGTGATATCAGTGGTGAGAAAGCACTTTGATGAGAAGTGCATGGAGCATTGTGATGACAAGGTTTATGGAGCATTGTGATGACAAGTCTGTGGAGCATTGTGATGACAAGGGTCATGGAGCATTGTGCTGACAAATTCATGGAACATTGGGATGACAACGGTCACAGAGCATTGTGATGAAAAGTTCATGGAGCATTGTGGTGACATTGGTCACAGAGCCTTGTGATGACGAGGTTAAGTACCATTGTGATGACAAAGGTCATGAAGCATTGTGATGACTGGAGTCACGGAACATTGTGTTGACAAGGGTATGGAGCATTCTGATGACAGTGGCATAGTGCATTGCTCTGACAAGTTTCATTGTTTATTGTGATGACAGTGGCAAGGCGCATTCTGATGAGAAGAGCATGGAGGATTGTGATGAGAAGGTCATGGAGTACTGTGAAGACAGGGGTCTGGGGGCATTGTGATGACATATGTCATGGTCAATTGTGATGACAATGGCATGGAGTATTGTGATGCCAAGTGTCATGTAGGAATGTGATGACAAAGTTAATGGAGCATTGTGATGACAGGGGTTTGGAGCATTGTGATGACAAGGGTCATGGAGCATTTTGATGACAAGGGCAAGGAGCATTGAGATGAGAAGGCAATGGAGCATTCTGATGACATGCGTCATGGAGCTTTGTGATGACAAGGACATGGAGCATTGTGATTACAGGAGTCTTGGAGCATTGTGATGAAAAGGGAATGGATCATTGTGATGAAAAATGCATGGAGCCTTGTCATGACACTGTTCAAGGAGCATAATCATGATAAGTGTCCGGGAGCACTGTGATGATAAGTGTATTGAGCATTGAGATGACAAATGTCATGGAGCATTGTGATGAGAAGACCATTGATAATTGTGATTACCAGCGTCATGGGGCATTGTGATGACAAGTGTTATGGGACATTGTGATCAGAAGGATTTGGTGCATTATGATGACAGAGTTCATTGAGCAGTTTGATTTCATTGTGATGACAATAGCAAGAAATATTATGGTGATGGGCACGGTGCATTGTGATGACAGGATTCATGGAGCATTGAGATGAAAAGGGGCATGGAGCATTGTGATTACAGGGGTGTTGGGGAACTGTGACGACAATGGCATGGAGCACTGTGATGAGAAGGCCATGGAGCATTCTGATGACATGCATCATGGAGCTTTGTGATGACAAATGCATAGAGCATTGTGATTACAGGGAACTTGGAGCATTGTGATGACAAGGGTCATGGAGCATTGTGCTGACAAAGGCATGGAGCATCGTGATGACAAGGAACAAAGATCATTGTGATGAAAAGTTCATGGAGCATTGTGGTGACAAAGATCACAGAGCCTTGTGTGAAGAGGTCATGGATCATTGGTCTGACAAGTTTCATGGATTATTGTGATGACAGTGGGCATGGAGCATTGTGATGACAAGGGCATGGAACATTGTGGTGACAAAGGTCACAGAGCGTTGTGTGACGAGGGCATGGACCATTGTGATTACAAAGGTCATGAAGCATTGTGATGACTGGAGTCACGGAGCATTGTGATGACAGGGGTCATGGAGCATTGTGATGACAAGGGCATGGAGCATTGTGATGACAGGGGCATGGAACATTGGTCTGAGATGTTTCATGGATTATTGTGATGACAGTGGGCATGGCACATTGTGATGACAAGGGCATGGAACATTGTGATGACAAGGTCATGGAGTACTGTGAAGACAGGTGTCAGGGAGCATTGTGATGACATATGTCATTGTCCATTGTGATGACAATGACATGGAGCATTGTGATACCAAGTGTCATGGAGGATTGTGATGACAAAGGTAATGGAGCATTTTGATGACAATGGCTTGGGACATTGTGATGACAAGGGTCATGGAGCATTGTGATGACAAGGGCCATTGAGAATTTTGATGACAACGTCATGAAGCATTTTAATGACAAGCGCATGTAGCCTGCTATGACAGGGGTCATAGAGCATTGTGATGACAAGTGCATGGAGAATTGTGATGAAAAGATCATGTAACATTGTGATAAGAAGTGTCATGGAGCATTGTGATGACAAGGACGTGGAGAATTGTGATGACATGGGACATGGAGCATTGTGATGACCAGGGCACGGAGCATTGTGATGGCAAGACCGTGGAGCATTTTGATGAGAAGATCACGGATAATTGTGAAAACGAGCGTCATGGAGCACTGTAACGACAAGGGGCATGGAGCATTGTGATTACAGTGGTCTTGGAGCATTGTGATGACAAGGGCATGGAGCTTTGTGATGAGAAGGCCATGCAATATTCTGATAACATGCGTCATGAATATTTTTGATGACAAGGGCATGGAAAATTGTGAAAACAGGGGTCTTGGAGCACAGTGATGACCAGGGTCATGGAGCCTTGGATGACAAGGCCGTGGAATATTGTGATGGCAGGGGTCATGGAGCATTGTTATGACAGGGGTAATGGTGCATTGTGATGACAAGGGAATGGAACATTAGTCTGAAAATTTCATGGATTATTGTGATGAGATTCGGCATGGAGCATTGTGATGACTAGGGCATGGAACACTGTGATACATGTGTCATGGGAGATTGTAATGAAAAGGGCATGGAGCATTGTGATGAGAAGAGTATCGAGCATTGTGATGACAAGGGTCATTTATCATTGTGATGACAAGAGCATGGAGCAATGGGATGAGAGGTTTCATGTACCATTGTGATGAAATGGCATGGAGCATTGTGATGCAAAGGGTCATGGAGCTTTGTGATGAGAAAGGTCATGGAGCATTTTGATGACAATATCGTGGTGCATTGTGATGAGAAGTGCACGGAGCATTGTGATGACAGGGTCATGGAGCAAACTGATGAAAACTGTCATGGAACATTTTGATTACAGGGGTTATGGAACATTGCGATGTCAGGGGTCATGGAGCATTTTGATGAACAGGGTCATGAAGCATTCTGATGAAAAGGTGCATGGAGCATTGTGATTACAGGGGTTTTGAAGCATTATGATGACAAGGGCAAGGAGCACTGAGATGAGAAGGCAATGGAGCATTCTGATGACATGCGTCATGGAGCTTTGTGATGACAAGTGCATGGAGCATTGTGGTGACAAAGGTCACAGTGCCATATGTGACGAAGGCATGGACCATTGTGATGACAAAGGTCATGAAGCATTGTGATGACTGAAGTCACGGAGCATTGTGATGACAGGGGTCATGGAGCATTGTGATGACAAGGGCATGGAGCATTGTGATGACAGGGGCATGGAACATTGGTCTGACAAGTTTCATGGATTATTGTGATGACAATTGGCATGGAGCATTGTGATGACAAGGGCATGGAACATGGTGATGACAAGGTCATGGAGTATTGTGAAGACAGGTGTCAGGGAGCATTGTGATGACATATGTCATTGTCCATTGTGATGACAATGGCATGGAGCATTGTGATACCAAGTGTCATGGAGGATTGTGATGACAAAAGTAATGGAGCATTTTGATGACAAGGGCTTGGGACATTGTGATGACAATGGTCATGGAGCATTGTGATGACAAGGGCATGGAGCATTGTGATGACAAGGGCCATTGAGAATTTTGATGACAACGTCGTGAAGCATTGTGATTACAAACGCATAGAGCTTGCTATAAGAGGGGTCATAGAGCATTGCAGTGACAAGTTCATGGAGAATTGTGATGACAAGATCATGTAACATTGTGATAAGAAGTGTCATGGTGCATTGTGATGACAAAGACGTGGAGAATTTTGATGACATGGGATATGGAGCATTCTGATGAGAGGGGTCATGGAGCAATGTGCTGACAAGGGTCATGGAGCATTGTGATTGGAAGGTCATGGAGCATTGGGCTGAAAATATGCATGGAGTATTGTGATGACAGGGGTAAAGGAGCATTGTGATGACAAGGGAATGGAGCATTGCGATGACAAATTCCTGGAGCAGTGTGATGAGAAAACCATGGAGTCATGTGATGGCAAGTCTCATCGAGCATTCTGATGAATAGGGGCATGGAGCATTGTGATTACAGTTGTCTTGGAGCATTGTGATTACAAGGGCATGGATCATTGTGATGAGATGTCCATGGAGCATTCTGATGACATGTGTCATGGATCTTTGTGACGACAAGGGCATGGAGCATTGTGATTACAGTGGTCTTGGAGCATTGTGATGACAAGGGCCAGGGAGCCTTGGATGACATGGCCATGGAACATTGTGTTGGCAGGTGGCATGGAGCATTGTTATGAGAGGTGTAATGGAGCATTGTGATGACAAGGGCATGGATCATTGGTCTGAAAATGTCATGGATTATTGTGATGAGATTCGGCATGGAGCATTGTGATGACTAGGGAATGGAACACTGTGATACATGTGTCATGGAGGATTGTAATGACAAGGGCATGGAGCTATGTGATGAGAAGGGTATCGAGCTTTGTGATGACAAGTGTCATGGAGCATTGTGCTGACAAGGGCATGGAGCAATGTGATGAGAGGTTACATGTAGCATTGTGATGAAATGGCATGGAGCATTGTGATGCCAAGGGTCATAGAGCTTTGTGATGACAAAGGTCATGGAGCATTTTGATGACAAGTTTGTAGTGCACTGTGATGAGAAAGGCAGGGAGCATTGTGATGACAGGGTCATGGAGAAAATTGATGAAAAGTGTCATGGAACATTGTGATGACAGGGGTTATGAAACATTGTGATGTCAGGGGTCATGGAGCATTTTGAGGAAAAGGGTCATGGAGTATTCTGACGAAAAGGTCCATGGAGCATTGTGATTACAGGGGTTTTGAAGCATTCTTATGACAAGGGCATGGAGCATTTTGATGAGAAGGCAATGGAGCATTCTGATGACATGCGTCATGGATCTTTGTGACGACAAGGGCATGGAGCATTGTGATTACAGGGGTGTTGGAGCATTGTGATGACAAGGGCCATGGAGCCTTGGATGACGTGGCCGTGGAACATTGTGTTGGCAGGGGTCGTGGAGCATTGTTATGACAGGGGTAATGGAGCATTTTGATGCCAAGGTCATGGAACATTGGTCTAAAAATTTCATGGATTATTGTGATGAGATTCGGCATGGAGCATTGTGATGATTAGGAAACGGAACACTGTGATACCTGTGTCATGGAGGATTGTAATGACAGGGGCATGGAGCATTGTGATGAGAATAGTATCGAGCATTGTGATGAAAAGTGTCATGGAGCATTGTGCTGACAAGGGTCATGGAGCTTTTTGATGACAAAGGTCATGGAGCATTTTGATGACAAGGTTGTGGTGCACTGTGATGAGAAAGGCAGGGAGCATTGTGATGACAGGATCATGGAGCAAATTGATGAAAAGCGTTATGGAACATTGTGATGACAGGGGTTATGAAACATTGTGATGTCAGGGGTCATGGAGCATTTTGAGGAAAAGGGTCATGGAGCATTCTGATGAAAAGGTGCATGGAGCATTGTGATTACAGGGGTTTTGAAGCATTGTGATGACAAGGGCATGGAGCATTGTGATGAGAAGGCAATGGAGCATTCTGATGACATGTGTCATGGAGCTTTGTGATGACAAGGACATGGAGCATTGTGATTACAGGGGTCTTGGAGCATTGTGATGAAAAGGGCATGGATCATTGTGATGACCAGCGTCATGGGGCATTGTGATGACAAGTGTTATGGAACATTTTGATCAGAAGTGTTTGGTGCATTGTGATGACTGAGGTCATTGAGCATTTTGATTTCATTGTGATGATATTAGCATGAAATACTATGGGGATGGGCACGGTGCATTGTGATGACAGGGTTCATGTAGCATTTTGATGACAAGGGAATGGAGCATTGTGATGAAAAGGGCATGGAACATGGTGATGAGAAGGCCATGGAGCATTTTGAAGACATGCTACATGAAGCTGTGTGATGACAAAGGCATGGAGCATTGTGATTACAGCAGTCTTGGAGTATTGTGATGAAAAGTGCATGGATCATTGTGATGAAAAATGCATGGAGCCTTGTCATGACAGGTTTCAAGGAGCATATTCACGACCATTGTCAGGGAGCATTGTGATGACAAGTTTATTGAGAATTGTGATGAAAAAGGTCATGGAGTATTGTGAATAGAAGACCATGGATAATTGTGATGATGAGTGTCATGGGGCGTTGTGATGACAAATGTTATGGAACATTGTGATCGAAAGGGTTTGGAGCATTGTGATGACAGAGGACATGGAGCATTTTGATTTCATTGTGATGACAATAGCATGAAGCATTATGATGATGGGCATGGTGCATTGTGATGACAGGGTTCAAGGAGCATTGAGATGAAAAGGGGCATGGAGCATTTTGATTACAGGGGTCTTGGAGCATTGCGATGACCAGGTCATGGAGCATTGTGATGAGAAGTTGAAGGCGCATTCTGATGACATGCGTCATGGAGCTTTGTGATGACAAGGGCATGGAACATTGTGATTCCAGGGGTCTTGGAGCATTGTGATGACAAGGGTCATGGAGCCTTGTGATGAGAAGTCCGTGGAACATTGTAATGGCAGTTTTCATGGAGCATTGTTATAACAGTGGTAATGGAGCATTTTCATGACAAGGGCATGGAGAATTGGTCTGAAAATTTTCATGGATTATTGTGATGAGAGGGGGCATGGAGCATTGTGATGACAATTGCACGGAACACTGTGATACATGTGTCATGAAGGATTGTAATGACAAGCCTTGGAGCTTTGTGTTAAGAAGAGCATCGAGCATTGTGATGAAAAGCATCATGGAGCCTGTGATGACAAGGACATGTAACAATGTGTTGAGAGGGTTCATGGAGCATTTTGATGACAATGGCATGGAGCATTGTGATGCCAAGGGTCACGGAGCTTTGTGATGACAAAGGTCATGGAGGGTTTTGATGACAAGGGCGTGGTGCACTGTGATGAGGAGGGCAGTGAGCATTGTGATGAAAGGGTCATGGAGCAATTTGATGAAAAGTGTCATGGGACATTTTGATGACAGGGGTTATGGAAAATTGTGATGTCAGGCGTCAGGGAGCATTGTGATGAAAAGTGTCATTGAGCATTGTGATGACAGGGGTCATGGAACATTGTGATGACAGGGGTGAGGGAGTATTGTGATGACTAGTGATGGAACATTATGATATCAGTGATGGCAGAGCCTTTTGATGGGAAGTGCATGGAGCATTGTGACGACAAGGTTTATGCAGCACTGTGATGACAAGGTTGTGGAGCATTGTGATGACAAGCACATGTCGCATTGTGATGACACAGGTCATGGGGCATTGTGCGGACAAGCACATGGAGCATTGTGATGACAAGTGTCATGGAGCATTGTGCTGACAAAGGCATGGAACATAGTGATGACATGAGTAAGAGAACATTGTCATGAAAATTTCATGGAGCATTGTGACAAATGTCACAGAGCCTTTTGATGACGAGGGCATGCACCATTGTGATGACAGGGGTCATGGAGCATTTTGATGACTGTGGTCATGGAGCATTTTGATGACATGGGTCATGAAACATTGTGATGAGAAGGTCATGGATCATTGGGCTGAAAATGTACATAGATTATTGTGATGACAGGGGTCATGGAGCATTGTGATGACAAGGGAATGGAGCACTGTGATGACAAGGTCCTGGAGCATTGTAATGAGAGGACCATGGAGCCTTGTGATGACAAGTGTCATGGAGCATTCTGATGAAAAGGTGCATGGAGCATTGTGATTACAGGGGTTTTGTAGCATTGTGATGACAAGGGCATGGAGCATTGTGATGTGAAGGCCATGGAGCATTCTGATAACATGCATCATGGAGTTTGTGATGACAAGGACATGGATCATTGTGATGAAAATAGCATGGAGCCTTGTCATAACACGGTTCAAGTAGCATACTGATGAGAAATTTCAAGGAGCATTGTGAAGATAAGTGTATTGAGCATTGTGATGACAACGATCATGGAGCATTGTGATGAGAAGACCATGGATAATTGTGATGACCAGCCTCATGGGGCATTGTGATGACAAGAGTTATGGAACATTGTGATCAGAAGGGTTTGGAGCATTGTGATGACAGAGGTCATTGAGCATTTTCATTTCATTGTGATGACAACAGCATGAAATATTATGGTGATGGGCATGGTGCATTGTGATGACAGAGTTCATGGAGCATTGAGATGAAAAGGGGCATGGAGCACTGTGATTACAGGGGTCTTGCAGCATTGTGATGACAAGGGCATGGAACATTGTGATGACAAGGCCATGGAGCATTCTGATGACTTGCGTCATGGAGCTTTGTGATGACAAGGGCATGGAACATTGTGATTAGAGGGGTCTTGGAGCATTGTGATGACAAGGTTCATGGAGGCTTGTGATGACAAGACCATGGAACCTTGTGATGGCAGGGTTCATGAAGCATTGTTATGAGAAGGGCACGGAACACGGTGATACATAGATCATGCAGGATTGTAATGACAAGGACATGTAGCATTGTCCTGAGAAGGGCATCGAGCGTTGTGATGACAAGCCTCATGGAGATTTGTGATGACAAGTGCATGGAGCAATGTGATGAGAGGGTTCATGGAGCATTGTGATGACAATGGAATGGAGCATTGTGATTCCAAGTGTCATGGAGATTTGTGATGACAAAGGTCATGGTGCATTATGAAAACAAGTGTGCGGTGCATTGTGATGAGAAGTACAGGGAGCATTGTGACGACATGGGTTATGGAGCATTGTGCTTACATGCGCATCGAGCATTGTGCTGACAAGGGTCATGGAGCATTGTGCTGACAATGGCATCGAGCTTTGTGATGACAAGGGTCATAGAGCATTGTGATGAATAGTTCATGGAGCACTGTGGTGACAAAGGTCACAAAGCCTTGTGTGACGAGGTCATGGACCATTGTGATGACAAATGTCATGAAGCACTGTGATGACTGTAGTCACGGAGCATTGTGATGACAGTAAACTTGGAGCATTGTGATGCCAAAGGCATGGAGCATTGTGATGAGAATGCCATGGAGCATTCAGAGGACATGTGTCATGGAGCTTTGTGATGACAAGGGCAGGGAGCATTGTGATTACAGGGGTCTTGGAGCATTGTGATGAATAGGGAATGGATCATTGTGATGAAAAAGGCATGGAGCCTTTTCATGACAGGGTTCATGGAACATACTGATGACAAGTGTCAGGGAGCATTGTGGTGATAAGTGTATTGAGGATTGTGGTGACAAAGGTCATTGAGCATTGTGATGATTAAACCATTCATAATTGTGATGATGAACGTCATGGGGCATTGTGATGACAAGTGTTATGGAACATTGTGATCAGAAGGGTTTTTAGCATTGTGATGACAGATGTCATGGAGCATATTGATTGCATTGTGATGACAATATCATGAAGCATTATGATGATGGGCATGGTGCATGGTGATGACAGGGTTCATGGAGCATTGATATACAAAGGGGCATGGAGCACTGTGATTACAGGGTTCTTGGAGCACTGTGATGACAAGGGCATGGAGCATTGTGATGAGAAGGCAATGGAGCATTCTGATGACCTGCGTCATGGATCTTTGTGATGACAAGGGCATGGAGGATTGTGTTTACAGGGGTCTTTGAGCATTGTGATGACAAGCGTCATGGAGTCTTGGATAAAAAGGCCGTGGAACATTGTGATGGCAGGGATCATGGAGCACTGTTATCACAGGGGTCATGGAGCATTGTGATGACACAGGCATGGAGCATTGTGATGACAGGGGATGGAACATTGGTCTGACAAGTTTCATGGATTATTGTGATGACATTGGGCATGACGCATTGTGATGACAAGGGCATGTAGCATTGTGATGACAAGGTCAGGGAGTATTGTGAAGACAGGTGTCAGGGAGCATTTTGATGAAATATGTCATGGTCCATTGCGATGACAATTGCATGGAGCATTGTGATGTCAAGTGTCATGGAGGATTATGATGACAAAGGTAATGGAGCATTTTGATGACAAGGGCTTAGAGCTTCGTGATGACAAGGGTCATGGAGCATTGTGATGACAGGGGCATGGAGCATTGTGATGACAAGAGCATGGAGCATTGTGGTGACAAATGTCACAGAGCCTTGTGTGACGAGGACATGGATCATTGTGATGACATATGTCATAAAGCATAGTTATGACTGGAGTCACGGAGCATTGTGATGACAGGCGTCATGGAGCATTGTGATGACAAGTGCATGGAGTATTGTGATGACAGGGACATGGAACATTGGTCTGACAAGTTTCATGGATTATTGTGATATCAGTGGGCTTGTCTCATTGTGATGACACGGGCATGGAGCATTGTGATGACAAGGTCATGGAGTATTGTGAAGATAGGTGTCTGGGAGCATAGTGATGACTTATGTCATGGTCCATTGTAATGACAATGGCATGGAGCATTGTGATGCCAAGAGTCATGGAGGATAGTGATGACAAAGGTAATGGAGCATTTTGATGACAAGGGTTTGGAGCATCGTGATGACAAGGGTCATGGAGCATTGTGATGACAAGGGCATGGAGCATTGTGATGACAGGGGCATGGAACATTTTGATGACAACGGCACGGAACACTGTGATACATAGATCATGCTGGATTGTAATGAAAAGGGCATGGAGCATTGTGATGAGAAGTGCATCGAGCGTTGTGATGACAAGCCTCATGGAGATTTGTGATGACAAGCGCATGGCGCATTGTGATGACGTGGGTCATGGAGCACTGTGCTGACAAAGGCATGGTGCATTTTGATGACAAGGGTCACAGAGTATTGTGATGAAAAGTTCATGGAGCATTGTGGTGACAAAGGTTACAGAGCCTTATGTGACAATGGCATGGACCATTGAGATGACAAAGGTCATGAAGCTTTGTGATGACAGGAGTCACGGAGCATTCTGATGACAGGGGTCATGGAGCATTGTGATGACAGGGTTCATGGGGCATTGTGATTAGAAGGTCATGGAGCATTGGGCTCAAAATATTCATGGAGTATTGTGATGACAGGCGTCATGGGGCATTTTGATGACATGGGAATGGAGCATTGTGATTAAAAGGGCATGGAGCATGGTGATTAGAAGGCCATGGAGCATTCTGAAGACATGAGTCATGAAGCTTTGTGATGACAATGGCATGGAGCAATGTGATTCCAGGGGTCTTGGAGCATTGTGAGGAAAAGGGCATGGATCATTGTGTTGAAAAATGCATGGAACTTTGTCATGACAGGGTTCAAGGGGCATACTGACGACAAGTGTCAGGGAGCATTGTGATGACAAAGGTAATGGAGTACTGTGAATAGAAGCCCATGGATAACTGTGATGATGAGCGTCATTGAGCGTTGTGATGACAAGTGTTATGCAACATTGTGATCACAAGTGTTTGGAGCATTGTGATGACAGAGGTCATGGAGCATATTGATTTCAGTTTGATGACAAAAGCATGAAGCATTATGATTATGCGCATGGTGCATTGTGATGACACGGTTCATGGAGCATTGAGATGAAAAGGGGCATTGAGCATTGTGATTACAGGTGTTTTGGACCATTGTGATGACAAGGGCATGGAGCATAGTGAATGAGAAAGCCATGGAGCATTCTGATGACATGCGTCATGGAGCTTTGTGATGACAAGTGTATGCAGAATTGTGATTACAGGTTTTGGATCATTGTGATGACAAGTGTCATGGAGTCTTGTGATGACAAGTCCATGGAAACTTGTGAAGGCAGGTGTCATGTAGCATTGTTATGACGGGTAATGGAGCATTGTGATGAAAAGGGCATGGAGCATTGTTCTGAAATATTTCATCGACTATTGTGATGAGAGTGGGCATGGAGCATTGTGAGGACAAGGACACAGAACACTTTAATACATGGGTCATGGAGGATTGTAATGACAAGGACATGGAGCACTGTGATGAGAAGGGCATCGAGCATTGTGATGACAAGCGGCATGGAGATTTGTGATGACAAGGGCATGGAGCAATGTGATGAGAGGCTTCATGGAGCATTGTGATGACAATTGCATGGAGCATTGTGATGACAAGTGTCATGGAGTTTTGTGATGACAAAGGTCATGGAGCATTTTGATGACAAGGTCGTGGTGCGTTGTGATGAGAAGGGCAGGGAACATTGTGCTAACAGGGTCATGGAGCAATTTGGTGAAAAAGTCATGGAATATTTTGATGAGAGTGGTTATGGAAAATTGTGATGTCAGGGGTCATGGAGCATTGTGATGAAAATGGTAATGTAGCATTTTGATGACAGGGATCATGGAGCATTGTGATATCATTGGTCATGGAGCATTTTGATGATAAGTGCATGTAGCATAGTGATGATAGGGGTCATGGAACATTGTGATGACAGGGGTGAGGGAGTATTGTGAAGACTAGTGATAGAACATTGTGATATCAGTGGTGAGAGAGCATTTTGATGAGAAGTGCATGGAGCATTGTGATGACAAATGCATGGTGCATTGTGATGACATGTTTCAAGGAGCATTGTGCTGAAAAGCACATGGAGCATTGTGATGACAAGTGTCATGGATCATTGTGCTGACAAAGGCATGGTGCATTGTGATGACAAGGGTCACAGGGCATTGTGATGAAAAGGACATGGATCATTGTGATGCAAAATTCATGGAGCCTTGTCATGACAGGGTTCAAGGAGCATACTGATGACAAGTGTCAGCGAGTATTTTGATGAAAAGTGTATTGAGCATTGTGATGACAAGGTTCATGGAGTATTGTGAATAGAAGGCCATGGATAATTGTGATGATGAGCGTCATGGGGCGTTGTTATGACAAGTGTTATGGAACATTGTGATCACAAGTATTTGGAGCATTGTGATGACAGAGGTCATGGAGCATTTTGATTTCATTTTGATGACAATAGCATGAAGCATTATGATGATGGGCATGGTGCATTGTGATGACACGGTTCATGGAGATTTGAGATGAAAAGGGGCATTGAGCATTGTGATTACAGAGGTCTAGGAGAATTGTGATGACAAGGGTATGGAGCATCGTGAATGAGAAGGCCATGGAGCATTCTGATGACATGCGTCATGGAGCTTTGTGATGACAAGGACATGTAGCATTGTGAAGACAAGGGTTATGGAGCCTTGTGATGACAAGGCCGTGTAACATTGTAATGGCAGGTGTCATGGAGCATTGTTATAACAGGGGTAATGGAGCATTTTGATGACAATGGCATGGAGAATTGGTGTGAAAAGCTTCATGGATTATTGTGATGAGAGGGGGCATGGAGCATTGTGATGACAAGGGCACGGAACACTGTGATACATGGGTCATGGAGGATTGTAATGACAAGGTCATGAAGCATTGTGTTAAGAAGAGCATCGAGCATTGTGATGAAAACTTCACGGAGCCTGTGATGACAAGGGCATGGAAAAATGTGATGAGAGTGTTCATGGAGCATTTTGATGGCAATGGCATGGAGCACTGTGATGCCAAGGGTCATGTAGCATTGTGTTGACAAAGGTCATGGAGCATTTTGAGGACAAGCACGTGGTGAACTGTGTTGAGAAGGGCAGGGATCATTGTGATGAAAAGGGCATGGAGCATTGTGATGAAAAAGGCATGGAGCCTTTTCATGACAGGGTTCAAGGAGCATTCTGACGAAAAGTGTCAGGGAGCATTGTGATGACAAGTGTTTTGAGCATTGTGATGACAAAGTTCATGGAGCATTGTGATGACAAGGGCATGGAGTATTGTGATGACAGGCATCATGGAGCGTTGTGATGACAACTGTTATGGAACATTGTGATCACAAGAGTTTGGAGCATTGTGATGACACAGGTCATGGAACATTTTGATTTCAAGAATCACGGAGCATTGTGATGACAAGGGCATGAAACAATGTGATCCCAAAGTTCACGGAGGATTGTGATGACACTGGTAATGGAGAATTGTGATGACAATTCCATGGAGCATTGTGATGACAATGTCATGTAGCATTTTGCTGACAAAGGCATGGAGAATTGTGATGACAAGTGTCATGGAGCTCTGTGACGACAAGCGTCAAGGAGCATTGTGATTACAGGGGTCATGGAGCATTGGGATGACAAGCACATGGAACATTTTGATGACAAGTGGCATGGATGATTTTGATGACTGTGGTCATGTAGCATTGTGATGACCTGTGTCATGGAGCTTTGTGATGAGAAGGTCATGGAGCATTGGGCTGAAAATATTCATGGAGTACTGTGATGACAGGGGTCATGGAGCATTGTGATGAGAAGGGAAAGGATCAATGTGTTGAGAAGGTCCTGGAGCATTGTGATGAGAGGGCCATGGAGCCTTGTGATGACAAAGGTCATGGAGCATACTGATTAAAAGGTGAAAGGAGCATTGAGATTATAGGGGTTTTGAAGCATTGTGATGACAAGGGCATGGAGTATTGTGATGAGAAAGCAATGGGGCATTCTGATGACTTGCGTCATGGAGCTTTGTGATGACAAGGACATGGAGCATTGTGATTACAGGGGTCTTGGAGCATTGTGATGAAAAGGGAATGGATCATTGTGATGAAAAATGCATGGAGCCGTGTCATGATAGGGTTCAAGGAGCATACTGATGACAACTGTCAGGGAGCATTGTGATGATAAGTGTATTGAGCATTGTGATGACAAAGATCATGGAGCATTGTGATGAGAAGTACATGGATAATTGTGATGACCAGCGTCATGGGGCATTGTGATGACAAGTGTTATGGAACATTGTGATCAGAAGGGTTTGGTGCATTGTGATGACAGAGGTCATTGAGCAGTTTGATTTCATTTTGATGACAACAGCATGAAATATTATAGTGATGGACCCGGTGCATTGTGATGACAGGGTTCATGGACCATTGAGATGAAAAGGGGCATGGAGCATTGTGATTACAGGTCTGTTGGAGCATTGTGATGACAAGGGCATGGAGCATTGTGATTACAGGTGTCTTGGAGCATTGAGATGACAAGGGTCATGGAGGCTTGTGATGACAAGGCCGCCAAAACTTTTGATGGCAGGGGTCATGGATCATTGTTATGACAGGGGTAATGGAGCTTTGTGATGACAAAAGTCATGGGGCATTTTGATGACAAGGGCGTGGTGCATTGTGATGAGAAGGGCAGGGAGCATTGTGATGACAGGGTCCTGGAGCAATTTGATGAAAAGGGTCATGGGAGATTTTGATGACAGGGGTTATGGAACATTGTGATGTCAGGGGTCATGGAGCATTGTGATGACTAGGGACAAAGAGCATTGTGATGAAAAGTTCATGGAGCATTGTGGTGACAAATATTACAGAGCCTTGTGTGAAGAGGGCATGGATCATTGGTCTGACAAGTTTCATGGAATATTGCGATGACAGTGGGCATGGAACTTTGTGATGACAAGGGCATGGAACATTGTGGTGACAAAGGTCATGAAGCATTGTGATGACTGGAGTCACAGAGCATTGTGATGACAATCGCATGGAGCATTGTGATACCAAGTGTCATGGAGGATTGTGATGACAAAGCTAATGGAGCATTTTGATGACAAGGGCTTGGGACGTTGTGATGACAAGGATCATGGAGCATTGCAATGACAAGTGCCATTGAGAATTTTGATGACAACGTCGTGAAGCATTGTGATGACAAGCGCATGGAGCTTGCTATGACAGGGATCATAGAGCATTGTGATGACAAGCGTCATGGAGCATTGTGCTGACAAGGGCATGGAGCAATGTGATGAGAGGTTTCATGTAGCATTGTGATGAAATGCATGGAGCATTGTGTTGCCAAGGGTCATGGTGCTTTGTGATGACAAATGTCATGGAGCATTTTGATGACAACGTCGTGGTTCATTGTGATGAGAAGGGCAGGGAGCATTTTGATGACAAGGTCATGGAGCAAATTGATGAAAAGTGTCATGGATCATTTTGTTGACAGGGGTTATGGAACATTGTGATGTCATGGGTCATGGAGCATTTTGATGAAAAGGTTCATGGAGCATTCTGATGAAAAGGTGCATGGAGCATTGTGATTAGAGGGGTTTTGAAGCATTGTGATGACAAGGGCAAGGAGCATTGTGATGAGAAGGCAATGGAGCATTCTGATGACATGCGTCATGGAGCTTTGTGATGACAAGGACATGGAGCATTGTGGTGACAAAGGTCACAGAGCCTTGTGTGATGAGGGAATGGAACATTGTGATGACAAAGGTCATGAAGCATTGTGATGACTGGTGTCATGGAGCATTGTGATGACAAGGGCATGGAGCATTGTGATGACAGGGGCATGGAATATTGGTCTTACATGTTTCATGGATTATTGTGATGACAGTGGGCATGGTGCATTGTGATGACAAGGGCATGGAACATTGTGATGACAAGGTTATGGAGTATTGTGAAGACATGTGTCAGGGAGCATTGTGATGACATATGTCATTGTCCATTGTGATGACAATGGCATGGAGCATTGTGATACCAAGTGTCATGGAGGATTGTGATGACAAAGGTAATGGAGCATTTTGATGACAAGGGCTTGGAACATTGTGATGACAAGGGTCATGGAGCATTGTGATGACAAGGGCCTGGAGCATTGTGATGACAATGGCCATTGAGAATTTTGATGACAATGTCGTGAAGCATTGTGATGACAAGCTCATGGAGATTGCTATGACAGGGATCATAGAGCATTGCGATGACAAGTGCATGGAGAATTGTGATGACAACATCGGGTAACATTGTGATAAGAAGTGTCATGGAGCATTGTGATGACAAGGACGTGGAAAATTGTGATGACATGGGACATGGAGCATTGTGATGACCAGGGCATGGAGAATTGTGATGTCAAGACCGTGGAGCATTGTGATGAGAAGATGACGGATAATTGTGATGACGAGCGTCATAGAGCACTGTAATGACAAGGGGCATGGAACATTGTGAATCCAGGGTACCTGGAGCATTGTGATGACAAAGGAATGGATCATTTTCATGAGAAGGCCATGGAGCATTCTGATGACATGCGTCATGAATCATTGTGACGACAAGGGCATGGAGCATTGTGATTACAGAGGTCTTGGAGCCCTATGATGACAAGGGTCATTGAGCTTTGGATGACAAGGCCGTGGAACATTGTGATGGCAGGGGACATGGAGCATTGTTATGACAGGGGTAATGGAGCATTGTGATGACATGTGCATGGAACATTGGTCTGAAAATTTCATGGATTATTGTGATGAGATTAGGCATGGAGCATTGTGATGACTAGGGCACGGAACACTGTGATACATGTGTCATGGAATATTGTGCTGACAAGCGCATGGAGCATTCTGATGACAAGTGTCATGGAGCATTGTGCTGACAAACGCATGGAGCATTGTGATGACAAGGGACACAGAGCATTGTGATGAAAATTTCATGGAGCATTGTGGTGACAAAGATCACAGAGCCTTGTGTGACGAGGGCATGGACCATTGTGAGGACAAAGGTCATGAAGCATTGTGATGACTGGAGTCACGGAGCACTGTGATAACAGGGGTCATGGAGCATTGTGATGAGAAAGGTCATGAATCATTGTGATGACTGGAGTCACGGTGCATTGTGATGACATGCGTCATGGAGCATTGTGATGACAAGGGCATTGAGCAATGTGATGACAGGGGCATGGAACATTGGTTTGACATGTTTCATGGATTATTGAGATGAAAGTGGGCATGGCGCATTGTGATGACAAGGTCATGGATCATTGTGATGAAAAGGTCATGGTTTATTGTGAAGGCAGGTGTCAGGCAGCATTGTGATGACATATGTCATTGTGCATTGTGATGACAATGGCATGGATCATTGTGATGCCAAGGGTCATGGATCTTTGTGATTACAAATGTCATGGGGCATATTGATGACAAGTGTTATGGAACATTGTGATCAGAAGGGTTTGGAGCATTGTGATGACAGAGGACATGGAGCATTTTGATTTCATTGTGATGACAAGAGCATGAATCATTATGATTATGGGCATGGTGCATTGTGATGACAGTGTTCATGGAGCATTGAGATGAAAAGTGGCATGGAGAATTGTGATTACAGATGTCTCGGAGCATTGTGATGACAAGGGTCATGGAGCCTTGTGATGACAAGGCCGTGGAACATTGTGATGGCAGGGGTCATGGAGCATTTTTATGACAGTTGTAATGGAGCATTGTGATGACAAGGGCATGGAGCCATGTGATGAGAGATTTCATTGAACATTGTGATGACAATGGCATGGAGCATTGTGATGCCAAGGGTCATGGAGCATTGTGATGACAAATGTCATTGGGCATTTTGATGAAAAGGGCGTGGTGCATTGTGATGAGAAGGGCAGGGAGCATTGTGATGAAAAGTTCATGGAGCAATTTGAATAAAAGGGTCATGGAATATTTTGATGACAGGAGTTATGGAACATTGAGTTGTCAGGGGTCATGAAGCATTTTGATGAAATGGGTCATGGAGCATTTTGTGAGAGGGGTTATGGAACACTGTGATGTCAGGGGTCATGAAGCCTTGTGATGATAAGGGCATGTAGCACTGTGATGACAGTGGTCATGGAACATTGTGATGACAGGGGTGAGCGAGTATTGTGATGACTAGTGATGGAACATTTTGATATATGTGGTGAGAGAGCATTTTGATGAGAAGTGCATGGAGCATTGTGATGACAAGTTTTATGGAGCATAGCGATGAAAAGGATGTGGAGCATTGTGATGAAAAGAGCATAGCACATTTTCATGACATGTGTCATGGAGCATTGTGCTGACAAGTTCTTGGAGCATTTTGATGACAAGTGTCATGGAGCATTGTGCTGTCAAAGGCATTGTGATGACAAGGGACAAAGAGCATTGTGATGACAAGGGACACAGAGCATTGTCATGAAAATTTCATGGAACATTGTGGTGACAAAGATCACAGAGCCTTGTGTGACGAGGGCATGGAACACTGAGAGAAGAAAGGTCATGAATCATTGTGATGACTGGAGTCACGGGTCATTGTGATGACAGGGGTCATGGAGCATTTTCATGACAAGTGCATGGAGCAATATGATGACAGGGGCATGGAACATTGGTCTGACAAGTTTCATGGATTATTGTGATGACAGTGGGCCTGGAGCATTGAGATGACAAGGGCATGGAGCATTGTGGTGACAAAGGTCACAGAGCCTTGTGTGACAAGGTCATGGACCATTGTGAGGACAAAGGTCATGAAGCATTGTGATGACTGGAGTCACGGCGCATTGTGATGAAAGGGGTCATGGAGCATTGTGATGACAAGGGCATGGAGCATTGTGATGACAAGGGCATGGAACATTGTGATGACAAGGACATGGATTATTGTGAAGACAGTTGTCAGGGAGCATTGTGATGACATATGTCATTGTCCATTGTGATGACAATGGCATGGAGCATTGTGATACCAAGTGTCTAGGAGGATTGTGATGACAAATGTAATGGAGCATTTTGATGAAAAGGCCTTGGAACATTGCGATGACAAGGGTCATGGAGCATTGTGATGACTAGGGCATGGAGCATTCTGATGAAAAGGTGCATGGAGCATTGAGATTACAGGGGTTTTGAAGCAATGTGATGACAAGGGCCAGGAGCATTGTGATGAGAAGGCAATGGAGCATTCTGATGACATGCGTCATGGAGCTTTGTGATGACAAGGACATGGAGCATTGTGATTACAGGGGTCTTGGAGCATTGTGATGAAAAGGGAATGGATCATGGTGATGAAAAATGCATGGAGCCTTGTCATGACAGGGTTCAAGGAGCATACTGATGACAACTGTCAGGGAGCATTGTGATGATAAGTGTATTGAGCATTGTGTTGACAAAGATCATGGAGCATTGTGATGAGAAGTCCATGGATAATTGTGATGACCAGCGTCATGGGGCATTGTGATGACAAGTGTTATGGAACATTGTGATCAGAAGGGTTTGGAGCATTGTGATGACAGAGGTCATTGAGCATTTTGATTTCATTGTGATGACAATAGCATGAAATATTATGGTGATGGGCACAGTGCATTGTGATGACAGGGTTCTTGGAGCACTGAGATGATAAGGGGCATGGAGCATTGTGATTACAGGGGTGTTGGAGCATTGTGATGACAAGGGTCACGGAGCATTGTGTTGACAATGGCATGGAGCATTGTGATACCAAGTGTCTTGGAGGATTGTGATGACATATGTAATGGAGCATTTTGATGACAAGTGCTTGGAACATTGCGATGACAAGGGTCATGGAGCATTGTGATGACAAGGGCATGGAGCATTATGATGAAAATGTGCATGGAGCATTGAGATTACAGGGGTTTTGAATCAATGAGATTACAAGGGCATGGAGCATTGTGATGAGAAGGCAATAGAGCATTCTGATGACATGCGTCACGGAGCTTTGTGATGACAAGGACATGGAGCATTGTGATTACAAGGGTCCTGGAGCATTGTGATGAAAAGAGAATGGATCATTGTGATGAAAAATGCATGGAGCCTTCTCATGACAGTGTTCAAGGAGCATACTGATGACAACTGTCAGGGAGCATTGTGATGATAAGTGTATTGAGCATTGTGATGACAAAGATCATGGAGCATTGTGATGAGAAGACCATGGATAATTGTGATGACCAGCGACATGGGGCAGTGTGATGACAAGTGTTATGGAACATTGTGATCAGAAGGGTTTGGTGCATTGTGATGACAGAGGTCACTTAGCATTTTGATTTCATTGTGATGACAATAGCATGAAATATTATGGTGATGGGCACAGTGCATTGTGATGACAGGATTCATGGAGCATTGAGATGAAAAGGGGCATGGAGTATTGTGATTACAGGGGTGTTGGAGCATTGTGATGACAAGGGCATGGAGCATTGTGAAGACAAGGCCGTGGAACACTGTGATGGCAGGTGTCATGGAGCATTGTTATGACAGGTGTAATGGAGCATTGTGATGACAAGTGCATGGAGCAATGTGATGAGAGTTTTAATTAAGCATTGTGATGACAATGGCATGGAGCATTGTGATGCCAAGGGTCATGGAGCTATGTGATGACAAATATCATGGGACATTTTAAAGACAAGTGCGTGGTGCATTGTGATGAGAAGGGCAGGGAGCATTGTGATGACAGGGTCATGGTGCAATTGGAATAAAATGGTCATGGAATATTTTGATGACAGGGGTTATGGAAAATTGTGATGTCAGGGGTCATGAAGCATTGTGATGAAATGGGTCATGGAGCACTTTGTGACAGGGGTTATGGAACATTGTCATGTCAGGGGTCATGGAGCATTGTGATGATAAGGGCATGTAGCACTGTGATGACAGTGGTCATGGAATATTGTGATGACAGGGGTGAGCGAGTATTGTGATGACTAGTGATGGAACATTGTGATATATGTTTGAGAGAATATTTTGATGAGAAGTGCATGGAGCATTGTGATGACAAATTTTATGGAGCATAGCGATGAAAAGGATGTGGAGCATTGTGAAGAAAAGAGCATGGCACATTGTGATGACATGTGTCATGGAGCATTGTGCTGACAAGCGCATGGAGCATTTTGATGACAAGTGTCATGGAGCATTGTGCTGACAAAGGCATGGAGCATTGTGATGACAAGGGACACAGAGCATTGTGATGAAAATTTCATGGAGCATTGTGGTGACAAAGATCACAGAGCCTTGTGTGACGAGGGCATGGACCATTGTGATGAGAAAGGTCATGAATCATTGTGATGACTGGAGTCACGGTGCATTGTGATGACAGTGGTCATGGAGCATTGTGATGACAAGGGCATGGAGCAATGTGATGACAGGGGCATGGAACATTGGTCTGACATGTTTCATGGATTATTCAGATGAAAGTGGGCATGGCGCATTGTGATGACAAAGGTATGGAACATTGTGATGACAAGGTCATGGAGTATTGTGAAGACAGGTGTCAGGGAACATTGTGATGACTTATGTCATTGTGCATTGTGATGACAATGGCATGGATCATTGTGATGCCAAGGGTCTTGGAGCTTTGAGATGACAAATGTCATGGGGCATTTTGATGACAAGGGCGTGGTGCATTGTGATGAGAAGGGCAGGGAGAATTGTGATGACATGGTCATGGAGCAATTTGAAAAAAAGGGTCATGGAATATTTAGATTACAGGGGTTATGGAACATAGTGATATCAGGGGTCATGAAGCATTGTGATGAAATGGATCATGTAGCATTTTCTGACAGAGGTTATGGAACATTGTGATGTCAGGTTTCATGGAGCATTGTGATGATAAGGGCATGGAGCAATATGATGACAGTGGTCATGGAAAATTGTGATGACAGGGGTGAGCTATTATTGTGATGATCAGTGATGGAACATTGTGATATATGTGGTGAGAGAGCATTTTGATGAGAAGTGCATGGAGCATTTTGATGACAAGTTTTATGGAGCATAGCGATGAAAAGGAAGTGGAGCATTGTGATGAAAAGAGCATGGCACATTGTGATGACATGTGTCATGGAGCATTGTGCTGACAAGCGCATGGAGCATTTTGATGACAAGTGTCATGGAGCATTGTGCTGACAAAGGCATGGAGCATTGTGAAGACAAGGGACACAGAGCATTGTGATCAAAATTTCATGGTACATTGTTGTGACAAAGATCACAGAGCCTTGTGTGACGAGGGCATGGACCATTGTGATGAGAAAGGTCATGAATCATTGTGATGACTGGAGTCAAGGAGCACTGTGATGACAGGGGTCATGGAGCATTGTGATGACAAGTGCATGGCGAATGTGATTACAAGAGCATGTAACAGTGTGATTTGAAGTGTCATGGAGCATTGTGATGGCAAGAGGGTGGAGCATTGTGATGAGAAGACCATGGATAATTGTGATGACGAGCGTCATGGAGAACTGTAATGACACGGGGCCTGGAGGATTGTGATGACAGGGGTCATGGAGAATTGTGATGACAAGTGTCATGGAGCATTCTGATGACAAGCTTGTGGAGTATTGTGATGACAATGGCGTGGAGCATTGTGATGAAAAGGCATGGAGCATTGTGATGAAAAAGGCATACAGCCTCTTCATGACAGGATTCGAGAAGCATTCTGACGACAAGTGTCAGGGAGCATTGTGATGACAAGTGTATTGTGCATTGTGATGACAAAGGTCATGGAGCATTGTGATGAGAAGACCATGGAGCCTTGTGATGAGAAGTCTCATGGAGCATTCTGATGAAAAGGGGCATGGAGCATTGTGATTACAGGGGTCTTGGAGCATTGTGATGAAAAGGGCATGGAGCATTGTGAGAGATGTCTAAGGAGCATTCTGATGACATTCGTCATGGAGCTTTGTGATGACCAGGGCATGGAACATTGTGATTACAGGGGTCTTGGAGCATTGTGATGAAAAAGGCATGGATCATTATCATGAAAAAGGCATGGAGCCTTGTCATGACAGGGTTCAAGGAGCATACTGATGACAAGTGTCAGGGAGCATTGTGATGACAAGTGTATTGAGCACTGTGATGACAAAGGTCATGGAACATTGTGATGAGAAGTGCATGTATAATTGTGATGACGAGACTCATGGGGCGTTGAGATGACAAGTGTTATGGAGCATTGTGATCACAAGGGTTGGGAGCATTGTGATGACAGAGGTCATGGAGCATTTTGATTTCATTGTGATGACAATAGCATGAAGCATTATGATGATGGGCATGGTTCGTTGTGATGACAGGGTTCATGGAGCCTTGAGATGAAAAGGGGTATGGAGCATTGTGATTACTCGGGTCATGGAGCCTTGTGATGACAAGGCCGTGTAACATTGTGATGACAGGGGTGAGGGAGTATTGTGATGACTAGTGATGGAAAATTGAGATATCACTGGTGAGAGAGCATTTTGATTCGAAGTGCATGGAGCTTTGTGATGACAATGTTTATGGAGCATTGTGATGACAAGTTTGTGGAGCATTGTGATGACAAGTGCATGGCATACTGTGATGACATGGGTCATGGAGCATTGTTCTGACAAGCGCATGGAGCATTGTGATAACAAGGGTCATGGAGCATTGTGCTGACAAAGGCATGGAGCGTTGTTATGACAAGGCTCAGAGAGCATTGGGATGAAAAGATCATGGAGAATTGTGGTGACAAAGTTCACAGAGCCTTGTGATGACGAGGGCATGGATCATTTTGATGAAAAATGTCATGAAGGATTGTGATGACTGGAGTCACAGAGCATTGTGATGACAAGGGAATGGAGCATTGTGATGACAGCGGCATGGAACATTGGTCTGTCAAGTTTCATGGATTATTGTGATGACAGTCAGCATGGCGCATTGTGATGACAAGGGCATGGAGCATAGTGATGACAAGGTCATGGAGTATTGTGAAGACAGGTGTCAGGGTTCATTGTGATGGCATATGTCATGTTCCATTGTGATGACAATGGCATGGAGAATTGTGATGCCAATTGTCATGGAGGATTGTGATGACAAATGTAATGGAGCATTGAGATGACAAGGGCTTGGGGCATTGTGATGACAATGGTCATGGAGCATTGTGATGAAAAGGGCATGGAGCATTCTGATGACAAGGGCTTTTGAGAATTTTGATGACAAGTTCGTGAAGCACTGTGATGAAAAGCACATGGAGCTTGCTATGACAGGGGTCATGGAGCATTGCGATGACAAGTTCATGGAGAATGTGATTACAACAGCATGTAACATTGTGATTTGAAGTGTCACGGAGCATTGTGATGGCAAGACTGTGGAGCATTGTGATGAGAAGACCATGGATATTTGTGATGACGAGCGTCATGGAGAACTGTAATGACAAGCGGCCTGGAGCATTGTGATGACAGGGGTCATGGAGAATTGTGAGGAAAAGTGTCATGGAGCATTCTGATGACAAGCTTGTGGAGTATTGTGATGACAATGGCGTGGAGCATTGTGATGAAAAGGGCATGGAGCATTGTGATGAAAAAGGCATACAGCCTCTTCATGACAGGGTTCGAGAAGCATTCTGACGACAAGTGTCAGGGAGCATTGTGATGACAAGTGTATTGAGCATTGTGATGACAAAGGTCATGGAGCATTGTGATGACAAGGGCATGGAGTATTGTGATGACAGGCATCATGGAGCATTGTGATGACAAGTGTTATGGAACAATGTGATCACTAGGGTTTGGAGCACTGTGATGACAGAGGTCATGGATCATTTTAATATCAAGGAGCATGGAGCATACTGATGACAGGGTTCATGGAGCATTGTGATGAGAAGATCATGGAGCATTGAGCTGAAAATGTTCATGGAGTATTCTGATGAAAGTGGTCATGGAGCATTGTGATGACAAGGTCCTGGAGCATTGTGATGAGAAGACCATGGAACCCTGTGATGGGAAGTCTCATGGAGCTTTCTGATGAAAAGGGGCATGGAGCATTGTGATTACAGGGGTCTTGGAGCATTGTAATGAAAAGGGCATGGAGCATTGTGAGAGATGTCTAAGGAGCATTCTGATGACATTCGTCATGGAGCTTTGTGATGACCAGGGCATGGAACATTGTGATTACAGGGGTCTTGGAGCATTGTGATGAAAAAGGCAAGGATCATTATCATGAAAAAGGCATGGAGCCTTGTCATGACAGGGTTCAAGGAGCATATAGATGACAAGTGTCAAGGAGCATTGTGATGACAAGTGTATTGAGCATTGTGATGACAAAGGTCATGGAACATTGTGATGAGAAGTGCATGTATAATTTTGATGACGAGCCTCATGGGGCGTTGTGATGACAAGTGTTATGGAGCATTGTGATCACAAAGGTTGGGAGCATTGTGATGACAGAGGTCGTGGAGCATTTTGATTTCATTGTGATGACAATAGCATGAAGCATTATGATGATGGGCATGGTTTGTTGTGATGACAGGGTTCATGGAGCCTTGAGATGAAAAGGGGTATGGAGCATTGTGATTACTCGGGTCATGGAGCCTTGTGATGACAAGGCTGTGTAACATTGTGATGACAGGGGTGAGGGAGTATTGTGATGACTAGTGATGGAAAATTGAGATATCAGTGGTGAGAGAGCATTTTGATTCGAAGTGCATGGAGCTTTGTGATGACAATGTTTATGGAGCATTGTGATGACAAGTTTGGGGAGCATTGTGATGACAAGTGCATGGCACACTGTGATGACATGGGTCATGGAGCATTGTTCTGACAAGCGCATGGAGCATTGTGATAACAAGGGTCATGGAGCATTGTGCTGACAAAGGCATGGAGCGTTGTTATGACAAGGCTCAGAGAGCATTGGGATGAAAAGATCATGGAGAATTGTGGTGACAAAGTTCACAGAGCCTTGTGATGACGAGGGCATGGATCATTGTGATGAAAAATGTCATGAAGTATTGTGATGACTGGAGTCACAGAGCATTGTGATGACAAGGGAATGGAGCATTGTGATGTCAGCGGCATGGAACATTGGCCTGGCAAGTTTCATGGATTATTGTGATGACAGTCGGCATGGCACATTGTGATGACAAGGGGATGGAGCATAGTGATGACAAGGTCATGGAGTATTGTGAAGACAGGTGTCAGGGTTCATTGTGATGGCATATGTCATGTTCCATTGTGATGACAATGTCATTGAGAATTGTGATGACAATTGTCATAGAGGATTGTGACGACAATTGTAATGGAGCATTGTGATGACAAGGGCTTGGAGCATTGTGATGACAATGGTCATGGAGCATTGTGATGAAAAGGGCATGGAGCATTGTGATGACAAGGGCTTTTGAGAATTTTGATGACAAGTTCGTGAAGCACTGTGATGAAAATCACATGAGGCTTGCTATGACAGGGTTCATGGAGCATTGCGATGACAAGTGCATGGAGAATGTGATTACAAGAGCATGTAACATTGTGATTTCAAGGGTCATGGAGCATTGTGATTGCAAGACGGTGGAACAATGTGATTAGAAGACCATGGATAATTGTGATGACGAGCATCATGGAAAAGTGTAATGACAAGGGGCATGGAGAATTGTGATGACAGGTGTCATGGAGCTTTGTGATGACAGGGGTCATGGAGCATTGTGATGTCAAGGGTCATGGAGCATTCTGATGACAAGCTTGTGGAGCATTGTGATGACAATGGCATGGAGCATTGTGATGAAAAGGGCATGGAGCATTGTAATGAAAAAGGCATACAGCCTTTCCATGACAAGGTTCGAGAAGCATTCTGACGACAAGTGTCAGGGAGCATTGTGATGACAAGTGTATTGAGCATTGTGATGACAAGGGCATGGAGTATTGTGATGACAGGCATCATGGAGCGTTGTGATGACAAGTGTTATGGAACAATGTGATCACAAGGGTTTCGAGCACTGTGATGACAGAGGTCATGGATCATTTTGATATCAAGGAGAATGGAGCATAGTGATGACAGTGGTCATGGAGCATTGTGATGTGAAGATCATGGAGCATTGAGCTGAAAATGTTCATGGAGTATTCTGATGAAAGAGGTCATGGAGCATTGTGATGACAAGGTCCTGGAGCATTGTGATGAGAAGACCATGGAGCCTTGTGATGAGAAGTTTCATGGAGCATTCTGATGAAAAGGGGCATGGAGCATTGTGATTACAGGGGTCTTGGAGCATTGTGATGAAAAGGGCATGGAGCATTGTGAGAGATGTCTAAGGAGCATTCTGATGACATTCGTCATGGAGCTTTGTGATGACCAGGGCATGGAACATTGTGATTACAGGGGTCTTGGAGCATTGTGATGAAAAAGGCATGGATCATTATCATGAAAAAGGCATGGAGCCTTGTCATGACAGGGTTCAAGGAGCGTACTGATGACAAGTGTCAGGGAGCATTGTGATGACAAGTGTATTGAGCATTGTGATGACAAAAGTCATGGAACATTGTGATGAGAAGTGCATGTATAATTGTGATGACGAGCATCATGGGGCGTTGTGATGACAAGTGTTATGGAGCATTGTGATCACAAGGGTTGGGAGCATTGTGATGACAGAGGTCATGGAGCATTTTGATTTCATTGTGATGACAATAGCATGAAGCATTATGATGATGGGCATGGTTTGTTGTGATGACAGGGTTCATGGGGCCTTGAGAATAAAAGGGGTATGGAGCATTGTGATTACTCGGGTCATGGAGCCTTGTGATGACAAGGCCGTGTAACATTGTGATGACAGGGGTGAGGGAGTATTGTGATGACTAGTGATGGAAAATTGAGATATCAGTGGTGAGAGAGCATTTTGATTCAAAGTGCATGGAGCTTTGTGATGACAATGTTTATGGAGCATTGTGATGACAAGTTTGGGGAGCCTTGTGATGACAAGTGCATGGCACACTGTGATGACATGGGTCATGGAGCATTGTTCTGACAAGCGCATGGAGCATTGTGATAACAAGGGTCATGGAGCATTGTGCTGACAAAGGCATGGAGCGTTGTTATGACAAGGCTCAGAGAGCATTGGGATGAAAAGATCATGGAGAATTGTGGTGACAAAGTTCACAGAACCTTGTGATGACGATGGCATGGATCATTGTGATGAAAAATATCATGAAGTATTGTGATGACTGGAGTCACAGAGCATTGTGATGACAAGGGAATGGAGCATTGTGATGCCAGCAGCATGGAACATTTGTCTGGCAAGTTTCATGGATTATTGTGATGACCGTCGGCATGGCGCATTGTGATGACAAGGGCATGGAGCATAGTGATGACAAGGTCATGGAGTATTGTGAAGACAGGTGTCAGGGTTCATTGTGATGGCATATGTCATGTTCCATTGTGATGACAATGCCATGGAGAATTGTGATGACAATTGTCATGGAGGATTGTGACGACAATGGTAATGGAGCATTGTGATGACAATGGTCATGGAGCATTGTGATGAAAAGGGCATGGAGCATTGTGATGACAATGGCTTTTGAGAATTTTGATGACAAGTTCGTGAAGCACTGTGATGAAAATCACATGAGGCTTGCTATGACAGGGGTCATGGAGCATTGCGATGACAAGTGCATGGAGAATGTGATTACAAGAGCATGTAACATTGTGATTTCAAGGGTCATGGAGCATTGTGATTGCAAGACGGTGGAACATTGTGATTAGAAGACCATGGATAATTGTGATGACGAGCATCATGGAGAACTGTAATGACAAGGGGCATGGAGAATTGTGATGACAGGTGTCATGTAGCTTTGTGATGACAGGGGTCATGGAGCATTGTGATGTCAAGGGTCATGGAGCATTCTGATGACAAGCTTGTGGAGCATTGTGATGACAATGGCATGGAGCATTGTGATGAAAAGGGCATGGAGCATTGTGATGAAAAAGGCATAGAGCCTTTCCATGACAGGGTTCGAGAAGCATTCTGACGACAAGTGTCAGGGAGCATTGTGATGACAAGTGTATTGAGCATTGTGATGACAAGGGCATGGAGTATTGTGATGACAGGCATCATGGAGCGTTGTGATGACAAGTGTTATGGAGCAATGTGATCACAAGGGTTTGGAGCACTGTGATGACAGAGGTCATGGATCATTTTAATATCAAGGAGCATGGAGCATAGTGATGACTGTGGTCATGGAGCATTGTGATGTGAAGATCATGGAGCATTGAGCTGAAAATATTCATGGAGTATTCTGATGAAAGGGGTCATGGAGAATTGTGATGACAAGGTCCTGGAGCATTGTGATGAGAAGACCATGGAGCCTTGTGATGAGAAGTTTCATGGAGCATTCTGATGAAAAGGGGCATGGAGCATTGTGATTACAGGGGTCTTGGAGCATTGTGATGAAAAGGGCATGGAGCATTGTGAGAGATGTCTAAGGAGCATTCTGATGACATTCGTCATGGAGCTTTGTGATGACCAGGGCATGGAACATTGTGATTACAGGGGTCTTGGAGCATTGTGATGAAAAAGGCATGGATCATTATCATGAAAAAGGCATGGAGCCTTGTCATGACAGGGTTCAAGGAGCATACTGATGACAAGTGTCAGGGAGCATTGTGATGACAAGTGTATTGAGCACTGTGATGACAAAGGTCATGGAACATTGTGATGAGAAGTGCATGTATAATTGTGATGACGAGACTCATGGGGCGTTGAGATGACAAGTGTTATGGAGCATTGTGATCACAAGGGTTGGGAGCATTGTGATGACAGAGGTCATGGAGCATTTTGATTTCATTGTGATGACAATAGCATGAAGCATTATGATGATGGGCATGGTTCGTTGTGATGACAGGGTTCATGGAGCATTGAGATGAAAAGGGGTATGGAGCATTGTGATTACTCGGGTCATGGAGCCTTGTGATGACAAGGCCGTGTAACATTGTGATGACAGGGGTGAGGGAGTATTGTGATGACTAGTGATGGAAAATTGAGATATCAATGGTGAGAGAGCATTTTGATTCAAAGTGCATGGAGCTTTGTGATGACAATGTTTATGGAGCATTGTGATGACAAGTTTGGGGAGCATTGTGATGACAAGTGCATGGCACACTGTGATGACATGGGTCATGGAGCATTGTTCTGACAAGCGCATGGAGCATTGTGATAACAAGGGTCATAGAGCATTGTGCTGACAAAGGCATGGAGCGTTGTTATGACAAGGCTCAGAGAGCATTGGGATGAAAAGATCATGGAGAATTGTGGTGACAAAGTTCACAGAGCCTTGTGAGGACGAGGGCATGGATCATTTTGATGAAAAATGTCATGAAGTATTGTGATGACTGGAGTCACAGAGCATTGTGATGACAAGGGAATGGAGCATTGTGATGACAGCGGCATGGAACATTGGTCTGTCAAGTTTCATGGATTATTGTGATGACAGTCGGCATGGCACATTGTGATGACAAGGGCATGGAGCATAGTGACGACAAGGTCATGGAGTATTGTGAAGACAGGTGTCAGGGTTCATTGTGATGGCATATGTCATGTTCCATTGTGATGACAATGGCATGGAGAATTGTGATGCCAATTGTCATGGAGGATTGTGACATCAAAGGTAATGGAGCATTGTGATGAAAAGGGCATGGAGCATTGTGATGACAAGGGCTTTTGAGAATTTTGATGACAAGTTCGTGAAGCACTGTGATGAAAAGCACATGAGGCTTGCTATGACAGGGGTCATGGAGCATTGCGATGACAAGTGCATGGAGAATGTGATTACAAGAGAATGTAACATTGTGATTTCAAGGGTCATGGAGCATTGTGATTGCAAGACGGTGGAACATTGTGATTAGAAGACCATGGATAATTGTGATGACGAGCGTCATGGAGAACTGTAATGACAAGGGGCATGGAGTATTGTGATGACAGGTGTCATGGATATTTGTGACGACAGGGGTCATGGAGTATTGTGATGACAAGGGTCATGGAGCATTCTGATGACAAGCTTGTGGAGTATTGTGATGACAGTGGCATGGAGCATTGTGATGAAAAGGGCATGGAACATTGTGATGAAAAAGGCATAGAGCCTTTCCATGACAGGGTTCGAGAAGCATTCTGACGACAAGTGTCAGGGAGCATTGTGATGACAAGAGTATTGAGCATTGTGATGACAGGCATCATGGAGCGTTGTGATGACAAGTGTTATGGAACAATGTGATCACAAGGGTTTGGAGCTCTGTGATGACAGAGGTCATGGATCATTTTGATATCAAGGAGCATGGAGCATTGTGATGACAGGGGTCATGGAGCATTGTAATGAGAAGATGATGGAGCATTGAGCTGAAAATGTTCATGGAGTATTCTGATGAAATGGGTCATGGAGCATTGTGATGACAAGGTCCTGGAGCACTCTGATGAGAAGACCATGGAGCCTTGTGATGAGAAGTCTCATGGAGCATTCTGATGAAAAGGGACATGGAGCATAGTGATTACAGGGCTCTTGGAGCATTGTGATGAAAAGGGCATGGAGCATTGTGAGAGATGTCCAAGGAGCATTTTGATGACATGTGTCATGGAGCTTTGTGATGACCAGGGCAAGGAGCATTGTGATTACAGGGTCTTGGAGCATTGTGATGAAAAAGACATGGATCATTGTAATGAAAAAAGCATGGAGCCTTGTCATGACAGTGTTCAAGGAGCATACTGATGGCAAGAGTCAGGGAGCACTGTGATGACAAGTGTATTGAGCATTGTGATGACAAAGGTCATGGAACATTGTGATGAGAAGACCATGGATAATTGTGAAGACGAGCGTCATGGGGCGTTGTGATGACAAGTGTTATGGAACATTGTGATCACAAGGGTTTGGAGCATTGTGATGACAGAGGTCATGGAGCATTTTGATTTCATTGTGATGACAGTAACATGAAGCATTATGATGATGTGCATGGTGCAGTGTGATGACAGGGTTCATGGATCATTGAGATGAAAAGGGACATGGAGCATTGTGATTACAGGTGTCTTGGAGCATTGTGATGGCAAGTGCATGGAGCATTGTGAATGAGAAGACCATGGAGCATTCTGATGACATGCGTCATGGAGCTTTGTGATGACAAGTGCATGGAGCATTTGTCTGAAAATTTTCATGGATTATTGTGATGAGAGTGGGCATGGAGCATTTTGATGAAAAGGACACGGAACACTGTGATACATGGGTCATGGAGGATTGTAATGACAAGGTCATGGAGCATTGTGATGAGAAGGGCATCGAGCATTGTGATGACAAGCGTCATGGAGCTTTGCGATGACAAGGGCATGGAGCAATGTGATGAGAGGCTTCATGAAGCATTGTGATGACAATGGCATGGAGCATTGTGATGCCAAGGGTCATGGAGCTTTGTGATGACAAAGGTCATGGAGCATTTTGATGACAAGGGAGTGGTGCATTGTGATGATAATGGCATGTAGCATTGTGATGATAGGGGTCATGGAACACTGTGATGACAGGGGTGAAGGAGTATGGTGATGACTAGTGAAGGAACATTGTGATATCAGTGGTGAGAGAGCATTTTCATGAGAAGTGCATGGAGCATTGTGATGCCAAGGGTCACAGAGCATTGTGATGAAATGTTCATGGAGCATTGTGGTGACAAAGGTCACAGAGACTTGTGATGATGAGGGCATGGACCATTCTGATGACAAAGTCTTGAAGCATTGTGATGACTGGAGACACGGAGCATTGTGATGACAGGTGTCATGGAGCATTGTGATGACAAGTGCATGGATCATTGTGATGACAGGGGCATGGAGCATCGGTCTGAAAAATTTCATGGATTATTGTGATGACAGTGAGCATTGCACATTGTGATGACAAGGGCATGGAGCACTGTGAAGAAAAGGTTATGGAGTATTGTGAATTCAGGTGTCAGGGACCATTGTGATGACCTATGTCATGGTGCATTGTGATGACAACGGCATGGAACATTGTGATGACAAGTGTCATGGATGATTATGATGACAAATGTAATGGAGCATTTTGATGACAATGGTCATGGAACATTGTGATGAAAAGGGAATGGAGCATTGTGCTGACAAGGGCTTTTGAGAATTTTGATGACAAGTTCGTGAAGCAGTGTGATGAAAAGCACATGGAGCTTGCTATGACAGGGGTCATGGAGCATTGCGATGACAAGTTCATGGAGAATGTGATTACAAGAGCATGTAACATTGTGATTTGAAGTGTCATGGAGCATTGTGATGTCAAGACGGTGGAGCATTGTGATGAAAAGACCATGGGTAATTGTGATGACGAGCGTCATGGAGAACTGTAATGACAAGGGGCCTGGAGCATTGTGATGACAGGGTTCATGGAGAATTGTGAGGACAAGTGTCATGGAGCATTCTGATGACAAGCTTGTGGAGTATTGTGATGAAAATGGCGTGGAGCATTGTGATGAAAAGGGCATGGAGCATTGTGATGAAAAAGGCATACAGCCTCTTCATGACAGGGTTCGAGAAGCATTCTGATGACAAGTGTCAGGGAGCATTGTGATGACAAGTGTATTGAGCATTGTGATGACAAAGGTCATGGAGCATTGTGATGACAAGGGCATGGAGTATTGTGATGACAGGCATCATGGAGCGTTGTGATGACAAGTGTTATGGAACAATGTGATCACAAGGGTTTGGAGCACTGTGATGACAGAGGTCATGGATCATTTTGATATCAAGGAGCATGGAGCATAGTGATGACAGGGGTCATGGAGCATTGTGATGAGAAGATCATGGAGCATTGAGCTGAAAATGTTCATGGAGTATTCTGATGAAAGGGGTCATGGAGCATTGTGATCACAAGGTCCTGGAGCATTGTGATGAGAAGACCATGGAGCCTTGTGATGAGAAGTCTCATGGAGCATTCTGATGAAAAGGGGCATTGAGAATTGTGACTACAGGGGTCTTTGAGCATTGTGATGAAAAGGGCATGGAGCATTGTGATGACAAGGGCTTTTGAGAATTTTGATGACAAGTTCGTGAAGCACTGTGATAAAAAGAACATGGAGCTTGCTATGACAGGTGTCATGGAGCATTGTGATGACATGGACGTAGAGAAATGTGATGACAAGGGACATGGAGCTCTGTGATGACCAGGGCATTGAGCATTGTGATCGCAAGACCGTGGAGCATTGTGATGAGAAGGTCATGGGTAACTGTGATGACGAGCGTCATGGAGCACTGTAATGACAAGGGAAATGGAGCATTTTGATGACAGGTGTCAGGGATCATTGTGATGACAGGGGTCATGGAGCATTCTGATGACAAGCTTGCGGAGTATTGTGATGACACTGTCATGGAGCATTGTGATGAAAAGGGCATGGAGCATTGTTATGAAAAAGGAATGGAGACTTTTCATTACAGGGTTCAAGGAGCATTCTGACGATAAGTGTCAGGGAGCATTGTGTTGACAAGTGTTTTTAGCATTGTGATGACAAAGTTCATGCAGCATTGTAATGACAGGCATCATGGAGCGTTGTGATGACAAGTCTTATGGAACATTGTGATCACAAGGGTTTGTAGCTTTGTGATGACAGAGGTCATGGATCATTTTGATTTCAAGGAGCATGGAGCATTGTAATGACAAGGGCATGAAGAAATGTGAACCCAAGGTTCACCGAGGATTTTGATGACAATGGGAATGGAGTATTGTGATGACAAGCGCATGGAGCATTGTGATGACAATGTCATGAAGCATTTTGCTGACAAAGGCATGGAGCATTTTGATGACAAGTGTCATGGAGCACTGTGATGACAAGCGTCAAGGAGCATTGTGATTACAGGGTTCATGGAGCATTGGGATGGCAAGGGCATGGATCATCGTGATGACAATTGTCATGGAGCATTTTGATGACAAGCATCCCGGATCATTGTGTTGTCAGGGGTCATGGAGCATTGTGATGACAGTGGTAATGGAGCATTGTGATGACAGGGTTCATGGAGCATTGTTATGAGAAGGTCACAGAGCATTGGGCTAAAAATGTTCATGAAGTATTGTGAAGGCGGGGGTCATGGAGCATTGTGATGACAAGGGAATGGAGCATTGTGGTAAGTAGGTACTGAAGCATTGTGATGAGAAAACATTGGAGCCTTGTATTGACGAGTCTCATGGAGCATTCTGATGAAAAGGGGCATGGAGAATTGTGATTACATGGGTCTTGGAACATTGTGAAGAAAATGGCATGGATCATTGTGATGAAAAAGTCATGGAGCCTTGTCATGACAGGGATCAAGGAGCATAATGACGACAGGTGTCAGGGAGCATTGTGATGACAAAGGTCATGGAGTATTGTGATGAGAAGACCATGGATAATTGTGATGACGAGCATCAAGGGGCGTTTTGATGACAAGTGTTATGGAACATTGTGATCACAAGGGTTTGGTGCATTTTGATGACAGAGGTCTTTGAGCATTTTGATTTCATTGTGATGACAATAGCATGAAGCATTATGATGATGTGCATGGTTCATTGTGATGACAGGGTTCATGGAGCACAGAGATGAAAAGGGGCATGGAGCATTGTGATTACAGGGGTCTTGGAGCATTGTGATGAGAAGGTCATGGAGCATTGGGCTGAAAAGGTTCATGGAGCATTGTGATTACAGGGGTCATGGAACACTATGATGACAAGGGTCATGGAGCATTGTGATGACAAGCCTCACGGAACATTCTGATTAAAGGTGTCATGGAGCATTGGGATGACAAGGGCATGGATCATTGTGATGACAAATGTCATGGAGAATTTTGATGACAAGATTCCCGGATCATTGTGTTGTGAGGGGTCATGGAGCGCGGGGATGACAGTGTTCATGGAGCATTGTGATGACAGGGGTCATGGTGCATTGTGGTGAGAAGGTCATGGATCACTGGGCTGAAAATGTTCATGGAGTATTGTGATGACAGGGGTCATGGAGCATTGTGATGACAAGGGAATGGAGCATTGTGATGACAAGGTCCTGGAGAATTGTGTTGAGAAGACCATGAGTCTTGTGATGACATGTCTCATGGAGCATTCTGAGGAAAAGCAGCATGGAGCATTGTAATTACAGGGGTCTTGGAGCATTGAGATGAAAAGGGCATGGAGCATGGTGATGAGAAGGCCATGGAGCATTCTGATGACATGCGTCATGGAGCTTTGTGAAGACAAGCACATGGAGCATTGTGATTACCGGGGTCTAGGAGCATTTTGATGAAAAGGGCATGGATAATTGTGATGAAAAATGCATGGAGCCTTGTCATGACAGGGTTCAAGGAGCACACTGAGGACAAGTGTCAGGGAACATTGAGATGACAAGTGTATTGAGCATTGTGATGACAAAGGTCATGGAGCATTGTGATGAGAAGGCCATGGATAATTGTGTTGACGAGCGTAATGGGGCGTTGTGATGCCAAGTGTTATGGAAAATTGTGATCACAAGGGTTTGGGACATTTTGGTGTCAGAGGTCATGGAACATTTTAATTTCATTGTGATGACAATAGCATGAAGCATTATGATGATGGGCATGGTGCATTGTGATGACAGGGTTCTTGCAGCATTGAGATGAAAAGTGGCATGGAACATTGTGATGACAAATTTCACGAAGCATTGTGATGACTGGAGTCACGGAGCATTGTGATGACAGGGGTCATGAAGCATTGTGATGACAAGGGCATTGAGCATTGGGATGAAAGGGGCATGGAGCATTGGTCTGACATGTTTCATGGATTATTTTGATGACAGAGGGCATGGCACATTGTGATAACTAGCACATAGAGCATTGTGATGACAAGGTCATTGATTATTGTGAAGAAAGGTGTCAGGGAGTATTGTGGTGACATATGTCACGGTGAATTTTGATGACAATGGCATTGAGCATTGTGATGACAAGTCTCATGGAGAAATGTGATGACAAATGTAATGGTGCATTGTGATGACAAGGGCTTGGAGCATTGTGATGACAAGGGACATGGAGCATTGTGATGACAAAAGTCCCGGATCATTGTGTTGTCAGGGTTCATGGAGCATTGTGATGACATGGGTCATGGAGCATTGTGATGTCAGGGTTCATGGGGCATGGTGATGAGAAGGTCATAGAGCATTGGGCTGAAAATTTTCATGGAGTATTGTGGTGACAGGGGTCATGGGGCCTTTTGATGACAAGGGAATGGAGCATTTTGATGAAAATATCATGGAGCATGGTGATGAGAAGGCCATGGAGCATTCTGAAGACATTCGTCATGAAGCTGTGTGATGACAACGGCATGGAGCATTGTGATTACAGGGGTCTTGGAGCATTGTGAGGAAAAGGGCATGGATCATTGTGATGAAAATGCATGGAGCCTTGTCATGTCAGGGTTCAAGGAGCATACTGACGACAAGTGTCAGGGAGCATTTTGATGACCAGTGTATTGAGCATTGTGATGACAAGTGTATTGAGCATTGTGATGACAAGGTCATAGAGTATTGAGAAGACAGGTGTCCGGGAGCATTGTGATGACATATGTCATGTTCCATTGCGATGACAATGGCATGGGGCACTGTGATGACAAGTGTCATGGAGGATTGTGATGACAAATATAATGGGCATTATGATTAGGGCTTGGAACATTATGATGACAAGGGACATTGAGAATTTTGATGAGGAGGTCGTGAAGCATTGTGATGACAAGGTCCTGGAGCATTGTGATGAGAAGACCATGGAGCCTTGTGATGACAAGACTCATGGAGCACACTGATGACAAGGGTCATGGAGCATTGTGATTACAGTGGTCTTGGAGCATTGTGATGACAAGGGCCATTGAGAATTTTGATGCCAACGTCGTGAAGCATTTTGATGACAAGCACACGGAGCTTGCTAGGACAGGGGACATGGAGCATTGCGATGAAAAGTGCATGGAGAATTGTGATGACAGGGGTCATGGAGCATTGTGATGAAAAGGGCATGGAGCATTGTGATGGAAAAGGCATGGAGCTCTTCATGATAGGGTTCAAGGAGTATTCTGACGACAAGTGTCAGTGATCATTGTGATGACAAGTGTATTGTTCATTGTGATGACAAAGTTCATGGAGCATTGTGATGACATGGGCATGGAGTATTATGATGACAGGTATCATGGAGCGTTGCAATGACAAGTGTTGTGGAACAATGTGATCACAAGGGTTTGGAGCATTGTGATGATAGAGGTCAGGGATCATTCTGATTTCAAGGAGCATGGAGCATTGTAATGAAAGGGGTCATGGAGCATTGTGATGAGAATATCATAGAGAATTGGGCTGAAAATATTCATGGAGTATTGTGATGACAGGGTTCTTGGAGCATTGTGATAACACGGGCATGGAGAATTGTGATGAGAAAGCCATAGTGCATTCTGATGACATGCGTCATGGAGGTTTGTGATGATAAGGGCAAGGAGCATTGTGATTACAGGGGTCTTGGAGCATTGTGATGAAAAGTGCATGGCTCCTTGTCATGACAGTGTTCAAGGAGCATACTGATGACCAGTGTCTGGGAGCATTGTGATGACAAGTGTATTGAGCATTGTTTTAACAAAGTTCATGGAGCATTGTGATGAGAAGACCATGGATAACTGTGATGAGGAGCGTCATGGGGCATTGTGATGACAAGTGTTATGGAACATTGTGATCATAAGGGTTTGGAGCATTGTGATGACAGAGGTCATGTAGCATTTTGATTTCATTTTGATGACAAAAGCATGAAGCATTATGATGATGGGCATGGTGCATTGTGATGACAGGGTTCATGGAGCACTGAGATGAAAAGGGGAATTGAGCATTGTGATTACAGGTGTCTTGAAGCATTGTGATGACAAGGGAATGGATTATTGTGAATGAGAAGGCCATGGAGCATTCTGATGACATGCACCATGGAGCTTTGTGATGACAAGTGTATGGAGCATTGTGATTACAGTGTCTTGGAGCATTGTGATCACAAGGGTCATGGAGCCTTGTGATGACAAGGCCGTGGAACCTTGTGATGGCAGGTGTCATGGAGCATTGTTATGACAGGGGTAATGGAGCACTGTGATGACTAGGGCATCAGCATTGGTCTGAAGAGTTTCATGGATTATTGTGATGAGAGTGGGCATGGAGCATTGTGATGACAAGGTCACGGAACACTGTGTTACATGGGTCATGGAGGATTGTAATGACAAGGGCATGGAGCATTGTGATGAGAAGGGCATCGAGCATTGGTATCACAAGCGTCATGGAGCTTTGTGATGACAAGTGCATGAAGCAATTTGATGAGAGGGTTCATGGAGCATTGTGATGACAATGGCATTGAGCATTGTGATGCCAAAGGTTATGGAACTTTGTGATGACAAATGTCATGGAGCAATTTGATGACAAGTGCATGGAGCATTGTGATTACAGTGTCTTGGAGCACTGTGATCACAAGGGTCATGGAGTCTTGTGATGACAAGGCCGTGGAACCTTGTGATGGCAGGTGTCATGGAGCATTGTTATGACAGGGGTAATGGAGCACTGTGATGACTAGGGCATCAGCATTGGTCTGAAGAGTTTCATGGATTATTGTGATGAGAGTGGGCATGGAGCACTGTGATGACAAGGTCACGGAACACTGTGTTACATGGGTCATGGAGGATTGTAATGACAAGGGCATGGAGCATTGTGATGAGAAGGGCATCGAGCATTGGTATCACAAGCGTCATGGAGCTTTGTGATGACAAGTGCATGGAGCAATTTGATGAGATGGTTCATGGAGCATTGTGATGACAATGGCATGGAGCATTGTGATGCCAAAGGTTATGGAACTTTGTGATGACAAATGTCATGGAGCAATTTGATGACAAGGGCATGGAGCATTGTGATTAGAAGGGCAGGGAGCATTGTGATGACAGGGTCATGGAGAAATTTGATGAAAAGGGTCATGGAACATTTTGATTAGAGGGGTTATAGAATATTGTGATGTCAGGGCTCATGGAGCAGTGTGATGAAAAGGGTCATGGAGCATTTTGATGACAGGGGTTATGGAACATTGTGATGTCACCGGTCATCGAACATTGTGATGATAAGTGCATGTAGCATTTTGATGACAGGGGTAATGGAACATTGTGATGACAGGGGTGATGGAGTATTGGGATGACTAGTGATGGAACATTGTGATATCAGTGGTGAGAGAGCATTTTGATGAGAAGTGCATGGAGCACTGTGATGACAAGTTTTATGGAGCATTGTGATGACGATGATGTGGAGCATTGTGATGACAAGTACATGGTGCATTGTGATGACATGGGTCATGCAGCGTTGTGCTGATAAGCACATGGAGCATTGTGATGACAAGAGTCATGGAGAATTGTGATGAAAAGTTCATGGAGCATTGTGGTGACAAATGTCACAGAGACTTGTGATGACGAGGGCATGGACCATTTTGATGAGAAAGGTCATGAAGCATTGTGATGACAGGAGTCACGGAGCATTGTGATGACGGGTCATGGAGCATTGTGATGACAAGGGCATGGAGCATTGTGATGACAGGGGCATGGAACATTGGTCTTACATGTTTCATGGATTATTGCGATGAGAGTGGGAATGGTGCATTGTGATGACAAGGGCATGGAGCATTGTGATGACAACGTCATGCAGTATTTGAAGACAGGTGTCTGGGAGCATTTTGAAGACATAAGTCATGGCGAATTGTGATGACAATGCCATGGAGCATTGTGATGCTAAGTGTCATGGACGTTTGTGATGATAAAGGTAATGGAGCTTTGTGATGACCAGGGCTTGGAACCTTGTGTTGAAAAGGGTCATGGAGCACTGTGCTGACAAGGGCATGGAGCATTGTGATGACAATGGTCATGGAACATTGTACTGAGAAAGGCTTGGAGCATTGTGATGACAACGGTCCCAGACCATTTTCATGAAAATTTCATGGAGCACTGTGGTGACAAATGTCACAGAGCATTGTGAAGACGGGGCATGGAGCATTGTGATGACAAAGGTCATGAAGCATTGTGATGGCAAGGGCATGGATCATTGTGATGACAAGTGTCCTGGAGCATTTTGATGACAGGGGTCCCGGATCATTGTGTTGTCTGGTGTCATGGAGTGTTGTGATGACAGTGGTCATGGAGCATTGTGATGACAGGGGTCATGGTTCATTGTGATGACAGGGGTCATGGAGCATTGTGATCAGAAGTTCATGGAGCATTGGACTGACAGTATTCATTAGGTATTGTGATGGCATGGGTCATGGAGCATTGTGATGACAATGGAATGGAGCATTGTGATGACAAGGTCCTGGTGCATTCTGAGGAGAAGACCATGGAGCCTTGTGATGACAAGTATCATGGAGCATTCTGATGAAAAGGGGCATGGAACATTGTGATTACATGGGTCTTGGAGCATTGTGAAGAATAGGGCATGGATGATTGTGATGAAAGAGCATGGAGCCTTGTCATGAGAGGGTTCAAGGAGCATACTAACGACAAGTGTCAGGGAGCATTGTGATGACAAGTGTATTGAGCATTGTGATGACAAAGGTCATGGAGCATTGTGATGAGAAGACCATGGATAATTGTGATGATGAGCGTCATGGGGAGTTGTGATGACAAATGTTATGGAACATTGTGAACACAATGGTTTGGAGCATTGTGATGTCAGAGGTTATGGTGCATTTTGATTGTATTGTGATGACAATAGCATGAAGCATTATGATGATGGGCATGGTTCATTGTGATGACAGAGTTCATGGAGCATTGTGATGAAAAGGGCATGGAGCATTGTGATGAGAAGGCCATGGAGCTGTCTGATGACATGCGTCATGGTGCTTTGTGATGACAAGAGCATGGAGCAGTGTGATTACAGGGGTCTTGGAGCATTGTGATGACAAGGCCGTGGAACATTGTCATGACAGGGGTGTGGGAGTATTGTAATGACTAGTGACGGAACATTTTGATATCTGTGGTGAAAGAGCATTTTAATGAGAAGTGCATGGAGCTTTGTGATGACAAGGTTTATGGAGCATTGGGATGACAAAGATGTGGAACACTGTGATGACAAGCGCATGGCATATTGTGATGACATGGGTCATGGAGCATTGTGCTGACAAGCGCATGGAGCACTGTGATGACAAGGGACATGGAGCAGTCTGCTGACAAAGGCATGGAGCATTGTGATGACAAGGGTCACAGAGCATTGTGATGATAAGTTCATGGAGCATTATGGTGACAAAGTTCACAGAGCCCTGTGATTACGAGGGCATGGACCACTGTGATGACAAAGGTCATGAAGCAGTGTGATGACAGGAGTCACGGAGCATTGTGATGACAAGGGCATGGGGCATTGTGATGAGACGGGCATGGAACATTGGTCTGAGAAGTATCATGGATTATTGTGATGAAAGTGTGCATGTCGCATTGTGAACGAAAAGGGCATGGAACATTGTTATGACCAGGTCATGGATTATTGTGAAGACAGGTATCAGGGAGTATTGTGATGACATATGTCCTGGTGCATTGTGATGACAATGTCATGGAGCATTGTGAAGCCAAGTGTCATGGAGGATTGTGATGACAAAGGTAATGGAGCATTGGGATGACAAGGGCTTGGAGCATTGTGATTAGAGGGGTCTTGGAGCATTGTGATGACAAGGGCATTGAGCATGTTGATGACAATGCCATAGAGCATTCTGATGACATGCGTCCTGGAGATTTGTGATGACAAGCACATGGAGCATTGTGATTACAGGGGTCTTGGAGCATTGTGATGAAAAGTGCATGGATCATTGTGAGGAAAAGGCAAAGAGCCTTGTCATGACAGGTTTCAAGTAGCATACTGAAGACAAGTGTCAGGGAGCATTGTGATGACAAGTGTATTGAGCATTGTGTTGACAAAGGTCATGGAGCATTTTGATGAGGAGACCATGGATAATTGTGATGACGAGCGTCATGGCGCATTGTGATAACAAGGGTTATGGAACATTGTGATCAGAAGGGTTTGGAGCATTGTGATGACAGATGTCATGGAGCATTTTGATTTCTTTGTAATGGCAATAGCATGAAGCATTGTGATGATTGCCATGGTGCATTTTGATGACAGTGTTCATGGAGAATTGAGATGAAAAGGGGTATGGAGCATTGTGATTACAGGGGTCTTGGAGCATTGTGATGACAATGTTCATGGAGCCTTGTGATGACAAGGCCATGGAACATTGTGATGGCAGGGGTAATGGAGCATTGTTATGACAGGGGTAATGGAGCATTTTGATGACAAGGGCATGGAGCATTGGTTTGAAATTTTCATGTATTATTGTGATGAGTGTGGGCATGGAGCATTGTGATGACAAGGGCAGGGAACACGGTGATACATGGGGCATGGAGGATTGTAATGACAAGGCATGGATCATTGTGATGAGAAAGGCATCGAGCATTGTGATGACAAGTGCATGGAGTAATGTGATGAGATGTTTCATGGAGCATTGTGATGACAATGGAATGGAGCCTTGTGATGCCAAGGGTCATGGAGGTTTGTGATGACAAATGTAATGGAGCATTTTGATGACAAGGGCGTGGTGCATTGTGATGAGTAGGGAAGGGAGCATTCTGATGACAGATTCATGGAACAATTTGATGGAAAGGGTCAGGAAATATTTTGATGACAGGGGTTATGGAACGTTGTGATGTCAGTGGTCATGGAGCATTGTGATGATAAGTGCATGTAGCATTTTGATGACAGGGGTCATGGAACATTGTGATGACAGTGTTGAGGGAGTATTGTGATGACTGGTGATGGAACATTGTGATATCAGTGGTGAGAGAGCATTTAGATGAGAAGTGCATGGAGCATTGTGATAAAAAGGTTTAAGGAGCATTGTGATGACAAGGTTGTGGAGCATTGTGATGACAAGTGCATGGCACATTGTGATGACAAGTGTCTTGGAGCATTGTGCTGACAAGCGCATGGAGCATTGTGATGACAAGGGTCATGGAGCATTGTGCCTACAATGGCATGGAGCATTGTTATAACAAGTGTTACAGAGCATTGCGATGACGAGGGAATTAACCATTGTGATGAAAAAGTTCATAAAGCATTGTGATGGATGGAGTCACGGAGCATTATGATGTGAGGTGTCATGGAGCATTGTGATTACAAGGGCATGGAGCATTGTGATGACAGGGGCATGGATCATTGGTCTGACAATTTTCATGATTTTTTGCTATGAGAGTGGACAGGGCACATTGTGATGACAAGGGCATGGAACATAGTTATGACAAGGTCATGTAGTATTGTGAAGACAGGTGTCAAGGAGCACTGTGATGACATATGTCATGGTGCATTGTGATGACAATGGCATGGAGCATTGTGATGCCAAGTGTCATGGAGGATTGTGATTACAAATGTAATGGAGCCTTGTGATGCCAAGTGTCATGGAGGATTGTGATGGCAAAGGTAATGGAGCATTGTGATGACAATTTCTTTTAGAATTGTGAAGAAAAGTGTCATGGAGCATTGTGATGACAAGGACATGGAGCATTGTGATAACAAGGGCCATTGAGAATTTTAATGCAAACGTCGTGCAGCATTGTGATGACAAGCGCACGGAGCTTGCTATGACAGGGGACATGGAGCATTGCTATGAAAAGTGCATGGAGAACTGTGATGACAAGACCACGTAACATTGTGATGAGAAGTGTCATGGAGTATTGTGATGACAAGGACGTGGAGAATTGTGATGACAAGGGACATGGAGCATTGTGATGACCAGGGCATGGATCATAGTGATCGCAAGACCGTGGAGCAGTGTGATGAGAAGGCCATGGATAATTGTGATGACGAGAGTCATGGAGCACTGTAATGACAAGGAGAATGGAGCATTGTGATGACAGGTGTCATGGAGCATTGTGATGACAGGGGTCAGGGAGCATTGTGATGACATGGGTCATGGAGCATTCTGATGACAAGCTTGCGGAGTTTTGTGATGACAATGGCCTGGAGCATAGTGATGAAAAGGGCATGGAGCATTGTGATGAAAAAGGCATGGAGCCTTTTCATGACAGGTTTCAAGGAGCATTCTGAAGACAAATGTCAGGGAGCATTGTGATGACAAGGGCATGGAGCATGGTGATGCGAAGCCATGGAGACTTCTGATGATATGGGTCATGGAGCTTTGTGATGACAAGGGCACGGAGCATTGTGATTACAGGGGTCTTGGAGCATTGTGATGAAAAGTGCATGGATCATTGTAATGAAAAAGGCATGGAGCCTTGTCATGACAGGGTTCAAGGAGCATACTGAGGACAAGTGTCAGAGAGCATTGAGCTGACAAGTGTATTGATCATTGTGATGACAAAGGTCATGGAGCATTGTGATGAGAAGACCATGGATAATTGTGATGAGGAGCGTCATGGGGAATTGTGATGACAAGTGTTATGGTACATTGTGATCACAATGGTTTGGACACTGAGATGCCAGAGGTCATGGAGCATTTTGATGATATGCATCATGGAGCTTTGTGATGACAAGTGCATGGAGCATTGCGATTACAGTGTTCTTGGAGAATTGTGATGACAAGGGTCATGGAGCCTTGTGATGATGAGGCCGTGGAACATTGTGATGGCAGTGATCATGGAGCATTGTTATGACACGGGTAATGGAGCCTTTTGATGCCAAGTGCATGGAGCATTGATGTGACAAGTTTTATGGATTATTGTGATGAGAGTGGGCATGGAGCATTGTGATGACAAGGGCACAGAACACGGTGATACATGGACCATGGAACATTGTAATGACAAGGTCCTGCAGCATTGTGATGAGAATGGCATCGAGCAGTGTGATGACAAGCGTCATGGAGCTTTGTGATGACAAGGGCATGGAGCAATGTGATGAGAGGGTTCATGGAGCATTGTGATGACAATGGCATGGAGCATTGTGATGCCAAGGGTCATGGAGCACTGGGATGACAAGCGTCAGGGAACATTCTGAATACAGGGGTCATGGAGAATTGGGGTGACAAGCGCATGGATCATTGTGATGACAAGTGTCATGGAGCATTTTGATGACACGTGTCCCAGATCATTGTGCTGTCAGGGGTCATGGAGCGCTCTGTTGACAGTGGTCATGGAGCATTGTGATGACAGGGGTAATGGAGCATTGTGATGGCAAGGGCATGGAGCATTGTGATGAGAAGTCCATGGAGCATTCTGATGACATGCATCATGGAGCTTTGTGATGACAAGGGCATGGAGCATTGTGATTACAGGGGTCATGGAACATTGTGATGACAGGGGTGAGGAGTATAGTGATGACTAATGATGGAACATTGTGATATCAGTTGTTAGAGAGCATTTTGATGAGAAGTGCATGGTGTATTGTGATGACAAGGTTTATGGAGCACTGTGATGACAAGGTTGTGGAGCATTGTGATGACAAGCGCATGACACATTGTGCTGACATGGGTCATGGAGCATTGTGCTGAGACGCGCATGGCGCTTTGTGATGACAAGGGTCATGGAGCATTGTGATGAAAAGTCCATGGAGCATTGTGGTGAGAAAGGTCACAGAGACTTCTGATGACCAGGGCATGGACCACTGTGATGTCAAAGTTCATGAAGCATTGTGATGTGTGGAGTCAGGGAGCAATGTGATGACAGGGTTCATGGTGCATTGTGATGACAACGGCATGGAGCACTGTGATGATAGGGGCATGGAGAATTGGTCTGACAACTTTCATGGATTATTGTGATGAGTGTAGGCATGGTGCATTGTGAAGACAAGGGCATGGAGCATTGTGATGACAAGGACATGGAGTATTGTGAAGACAGGTGTCAGGGAGCATGGTGATGACATATGTCATGGTCCATTGTGATGACAATGGCATGGAGGATTGTGATGACAAGAGCATGTAACATGGTGATGAGAAGTGTCATGGAGCATTGTGATGACAAGGGACATGGAGCATTGTGATGTCCAGGGCATGGAGAATTGTGATGGCAAGACCGTGGAGCATTGTGATGGCAAGACCATGGAGCATTTTTATGACGAGTGTCATCGAGCACTGTAATGACACGTGGCATGGAGAATTGTGATGACAGGTGTCATGGATCATTGTGATGACAAGGGACATGGAGCATTCTGATGACAAGCTTCTGGAGTATTGTGCAGACAAAGGCAAGGAGCATTGTGATGACAAGTTTCACAAAGCCTTGTGACGAAAAGTTCATTGAGCACTGTGGTGACAAAGGTCACTGAGCCTTGTGATGATGAGGGCATGGCCCATTGTGATGACAAAGGTCATGAAGCATTGTGATGACTGGTGTCACGGAGCATTGTGATGACAAGGGCATGGAGCATTTTGATAACAGTGGCATGGAACATTGGTCTGACAAGTTTCATGGATTATTTTGATGACAGTGGGCAAGGCACATTGTGATGACAAGGGCATGGAGAATTGTGATGACAAAGTCAAGTGTATTGTGAAGACAGGGGTCAGGGAGCGTTTTATTGACATATGTCATGGTCCATTGTGATGAAAATGGCATGGAGCATTGTGATGCCAAGTGTCATGGAGGATTGTGATGACAAAGGTAATGGAGCATTGTGATGACATGGGCTTGGAGCATTGTGATGACAGGGGTCATGGAGCATTTTGATGAGAAGAGCATGGAGCATTGTGATGACAAGGGACATTGATAATTATGCTGACAAGGTCGTGAAGCATTGTGATAAAAAACATATGGAGCTTGCTATGACAGGGTTCATGGAGCATTGCGATGAGAGTTGCATGGAGAATTGTGATGACAAGAACATGTAACATTGTGATGAAAAGTATCATGGATCCTTGTAATGGCAATACCGTGGAGCACTGTGATGAGAAGACCATGTATAATTGTGATGACGAGCGTCATGGAGCACTGTAATGACAAGGGGCAAGGAACATTTTGATGACAGTTGTCATGGAGCATTGTGATAGCAGGGGTCATGGAGCATTGTGATGACAGGTGTTATGGAGCATTCTGATGACAAGCTTGTGGAGTATTGTGATGCAAAGGGCATGGAGCATTGTGATGCAAAGGGCATGGAGCATTGTGAAGACAAGGGCATGGAGTATTGTTATGACAGGCATCCTGGAGTGTTGTGAAGACAAGTGTTATGGAACAATGTGATCACAATGATTTGGAACATTGTGATGACAGAGGTCATGGATCATTTTGATTTCAAGGAGCATGGAGAATTGTAATGATAGGGGTAATGGAGCATTGTGATGAGAAGTTCATGGAGCATTAGGCTTAAAATGTTCTTGGAGTATTGTTATGAAAGGGGTCATGGAGCATTGTGATGACAAGGGAATGGAGCATTGTGATGACAAGGTCCTGGAGCATTGTGATGAGAAGACCATGGAGCCTTGTGATGACAAGTCTCATGGAGCATTCTGATGAAAAGGAGCATGGATCATTATGATGACAGTGGTCTTGGAGCATTGAGATGACAAGGTCATGGAGGATAGTGATGAGAAGGCCATGGAGCATTCTAATGACATGCATAATGGAGCTTTGTGATGACAAGGGCAAGGAGCATGGAGATTAGAGTGGTCTTGGAGAATTGTGATGAAAAGGGCATGGATCATTGTGATGAAAAATGCATGGATCCTTGTCATGAAAGGGTTCAAGGAGCATTCTGACGACAAGTGTCATGGAGCATTGTGATGACAAGTGTATTGAGCATTGTGATGACAAAGATCATGGAGCATAGTGATGAGAAAACCATGGATAATTGTGATGACCAGAGTCATGGGGCATTGTGATGACAAGTGTTATGGAACATTGTGATCACAAGGGTTAGGAGCATTGTGATGACAAAGGTCATGGAGCATTTTAATTTCATTGTAATGACAATAGTATGAAGCATTTGGATGATGGGCATGGTGCATTGTTATGACCGGGTTCATAGAGCATTGAGATGAAAAGGGGCAGGGAGCATTGTCATTACAGGAGTCTTGGAGCATTGTGATGACAAAGGTATGGAGCATCGTGAATGAGAAGGCCATGGAGCATTCTGATTACATGTGTCATGGATCTTTGTGAGACAAGTGTATGGAGAATTGTGATTACATTGTCTTGGAGCATTGTGATGAAAAGTGTCATGGAGTCTTGTGATGACAAGGTCGAGGAACCTTGTGTGGGCAGGTGTCATGGAGCAGTGTTATGACAGTGGTAATGGTGCGTTGTGATGACAAGGGCATGGTGAATTGGTCTGAAAAGTTTCATGGATTATTGTGATGACAAGGGCACGGAACTCTTTGATATATGGGTCATGGTGGAGTGTAATGACAAGGGCATGAAGCATTGTGATGAGAAGGGCATCAAGCATTGGGATCACAAGCGTCATGGAGCTTTGTGATGACAAGGGCATGGAGCAATGTGATGAGAGGCTTCATGGAGCATTGTGATGACAATGGCATGGAGCAATGTGATGCTAAGCGTCATGGAGCTTTGTGATGACAAAGGTCATGGAGCATTTTGATGACAAGGTCGAGGTGTGTTGTGATGAGAAGGGCAGGGAGCATTGTGATAACAGGGTCATAGAGCAATTTGATGAAAAAGGTCATGGAATATTTTGATGAGAGTGGTTATGGAAATTTGTGGTGTCAGGGGTCATGGAGCATTGTGATGAAAAGGGTATTGTAGTATTTTGATGACAGGGTTTATGGAACATTGTGATGTCAAGGGTCATGGAGCATTTAATGATAAGTGCATGTAGCATTGTGATGATAGGGGTCATGGAATATTGTGATGACAGGGGTGAGGGAGTATTGTGAAGACTAGTGATGGAACATTGTGATATCAGTGGTGAGAGAGCATTTTGTTTGTTTGTTTGCCAACTTTAAATTTTATTAAATATAAATTTCAAAAGATAGATAAAAGTAACCTGTTCCCTCGAGAGAGAATTTTGATAAGTGCATGGAGCATTGTGATGACACGGTTTATGGAGCATTGTGGTGACAAGGATGTGGAGCATTGTGATGACATGGGTCAAAAAGCATTGTGCTGAAAAGCGCATGGAACATTGTGATGACAAGTGTCATGGATCATTGTGCTGACAAAGGCATGGTGCATTTTGATGACAAGGGTCACAGAGCATTGTGATGAATATTTCAGGGAGCATTGTGGTGACAAAAGTCACAGAGCCTTCTGTGACAAGGGCATGGACCATTGTGATGACAAAGGTCATGAAGCATTTTGATGACTGGAGTCACGGAGCATTGGATGACAGGGGTCATGGAGCGTGGTGATGACAGGTTTCATGGGGCATTGTGATGAGAAGGTCATGGAGCATTGGGCTGAAAATGTTCATCGAGTATTGTGATGACAGGGCTCATGTGGCATTTTTATGACAAGGGAATGGAGCATTGTGATGAAAAGGGCATGGAGCATGGTGATGAGAAGGCCATGGAGAATTCTGAAGTCATGTGTCATGAAGCTTTGTGATGACAAGGGCATGGAGCATTGTGATTACAGTGGTCTTGGAGCATTGTGAGGAAAAGGGCATGGATCATTGTGATTAAAAAGGCATGGAGCCTTGTCATGACAGGGTTCAAGGAGCATACAGACGACAAGTGTCAGGGAGCATTGTGATGACAAGTGTATTGAGCATTGTGATGACAAAGTTCATGGAGTATTGTCAATAGAAGACCATGGATAATTGTGATGATGAGCGTCATGGGGCGTTGTGATGACAAGTGTTATGGAACATTGTGATCGCAAGGGTTTGGAGCATTCTGATGACAGAGGTCATGGAGCATATTGATTTCATTTTGATGACAATTGCATGAAGCATTATGATGATGGGCATGGTGCATTGTGATGACACGGTTCATGGAGCATTGAGATGAAAAGGGGCATGGAGCATTGTGATTACAGGGGTCTTGGAGCATTGTTATGATGAGGGCATGGAGCATCGTAAATGAGAAGGCCATGGAGCATTCTGATGACATGTGTCATGGAGCTTTGTGATGACAAGTGTATGGAGAATTGTGATTACAGTGTCTTGGAACATTTTGATGACCAGTGTCATGAAGTCTTGTGATGACAAGACCGTGGAACATTGTGATGGCAGGGGTCATGGAGCATTGTTATGACAGGGGTAATGGAGCATTGTGATGACAAGGGCATGGAGCACTTGTGTGAAATATTTCATGGATTATAATGATGAGAGTGGGCATGGAGCATTGTGATGACAAGGGCACAGAACACTTTGATACATGGGTCATGGAGGATGGTAATGACAACGGCACAGAACACTTTGATTCATGGGTCATGGAGGATTGTAATGACAAGGGCATGGAACATTGTGATGAGAAAGGCATCGAGCATTTGGATCACAAGCGTCATGGTGTTTTGTGATGACAACGGCATGGAGCAATGTGATGAGAGGCTTCATGGAGCATTGTGATGACTATGGCATGGAGCATTGTGATGCCAAGGGTCATGGAGCTTTGTGATGACAAAGGTCATGGAGCATTTTGATGACGAGGTCGTGGTGCGTTGTGATGAGAAGTGCAGCGAGCATTGTGATAATAGATTCATGTTGCAATTTGATGAAAAATGTCATTGAACATTTTGATGAGAGAGGTTATGGAAAATTGTGATGACAGGGGTCATGGAGCATTGAGATGAAATGGGTAATGTAGCATTTTGATGACAGGGGTTATGGAACATTGTGATGGCAGGGGTCATGGAGCATTTTGATGATAAGTGCATGTAGCATTGTGATGATAGGGGTCATGGAACATTGTGATGACAGCGGTGAGGGAATATTGTGAAGACTAGTGATGGAATATTGTGATACCAGTGGTGAGAGGGCATTTTGATGAGAAGTGCATGGAACATTGTGATGACAAGGTTTATGGAGCATTGTGATGACTATGATGTGGAGCATTGTGATGACAAGCGCATGGTACATTGTGATGCCATGGGTCAAGGAGCATTGTGATGACAAGTTTCATGGATCATTGTGCTGACAAATGCATGGTGCATTGTGATGACAAGGTTCACAGAGCATTGTGATGAAATGTTCATGGAGCATTGTGGTGACAAATGACACAGAGCCTTGTGTTACAAGGGCATGGACCATTCTGATGACAAAAGTCATGAAGCATTGTGATGACAGGGGTCATGGAGCATTGTGATAACAGGATTCATGGGGCATTGTGATGACTAGGTCATGGAGCATTGGGCTGAAAATATTCAAGGAGTATTGTGATGACAGGGGTCATGGGGCAATTTGATGACAAGGGAAAGGAGCATTGTGATGAACAGGGCATGGAGCATGGTGATGAGAAGGCCATGGAGCATTCTGAAGACATATGTCATGAAGCTTTGTGATGACAAGGGCATGGAGCATTGTGATTACAGGGGTCTTGAAGCATTGTCAGGAAAAGGGCATGGATCATTGTGATTAAAAAGGCATGGAGCCTTGTCATGGCAGGGTTAAAGGAGCATACTGATGACAAGTGTCAGGGAGCATTGTGATGACAAGTGTATTGAGCATTGTGATGACAAATGTCATGGAGTATTGTGAATAGAAGGCCATGGATAATTGTGATGATGAGCGTCATGGGGCGTTGTGATGACAAGTGTTATGGAACAATGTGATCACAAGGGTTTGGAACATTGTGATGACAGAGGTCATGGAGCATTTTGATTTCATTTTGATGACAATAGCATGAAGCATTATGATGATGGGCATGGTGCATTTTGATGACACGGTCAATGGAGCATTGAGATGAAAAGTGGCATGGAGCATTGTGATTACAGGGGCCTAGGAGAATTGTGATGACAAGGGCATGGAGCATCGTGAATGAGAAGGCCATGGAGCATTCTGATGACATGCGTCATGGAGCTTTGTGATTACTAGGGCATGGAGCATTGTGATGACATGGGTTATGCAGCCTTGTGATGACAAGGCCGTGGAACATTGTAATGGCAGGTGTCATGGAGCATTGTTATAACGGGTAATGGAGCATTTTGATGAGAAGGGCATGGAGCATTGGTCTGAAAAGTTTCATGGCTTATTGTGATGAGAGGGGGCATGGAGCATTGTGATGACAAGGGCACGGAACACTGTGATACATGGGTCATGGCTGATTTTAATGAAAAGCGCATGGAGCATTGTGTTAAGAAGAGCATCGAGCATTGTGATGAAAAGCATCATGGAGCCTGTGATGACAATTGCATGGAACAACGTGATGAGAGTGTTCATGGAGCATTTTGATGACAATGGCATGGAGCATTGTGATGCCAAGGGTCATGGAGCTTTGTGATGACAAAGGTCATAGAGCATTTTGATGACAAGGGCGTGGTGTACTGTGATGAGAAGGGCAGAGAGCATTGTGATGAAATGGTCATGGAGCAATTTGATGAAAAGTGTCATGGGATATTTTGATGAAAGGGGTTATGGAACATGTGATGTCAGGGGTCATGGAGCATTATGATGAAAAGGGTCATGGAGCATTTTGATGACAGGGGTCCTGGAACATTGTGATGAAAGGGGTGAGGGAGTATTGTGATGACTATTGATGGAACATTATGATATCCGTGGTGGGACAGCATTTTGATGGGAAGTGCATGGAGCAATGTGATGACAAGATTTATGGAGCACTGTGATGAAAATGTTGTGGAGCATTGTGATGACAAGTGCATGGCGCATTGTGATGACACAGGTCATGGGGCATTGTGCGGACAAGCGCATGGAGCATTGTGATGACAATGATCATGGAGCATTGTGCTGACAAATGTATGGAGCATAGTGATGACATGGGTAACAGAGCATTGTGATGAAAATTTCATGGAGCACTGTGGTGACAAATATCACAGAGCCTTTTGATGACGAGGGAATGGACCACTGTGTTGACAAAGGTCATAAAGCATTGTGATGACTGGAGTCAGGGAGCATTGTGATGACAAGGTCCTGGAGCATTGTGATGAGAGGACGATGTAGCCTTGTGATGACAATTCTCATGGAGCATTCTGATGAAAACCGGCATAGAGCATTGTGATTACAGGGGTCTTGGATCCTTGTGATGACAAGGCCGTGGAACATTGTGATGGCATGTGTCATGGAGCATTGTTATGACATGGGCAATGGAGCATTGTGATTACAAGGGCATGGAGCAATGTGATTAGAGGGGTCTTGGAGGATTGTGATGAAAAGGGCATGGATCATTGTGATGAAAAATGCAGGGAGCCTTGTCATGACAGGGTTCAAGGAGCATACCGACGACAAGTGTCAGGGAGCATTGTGATGACAAGTGTATTGAGCATTGTGATGACAAAGGTAATAGAGCATTGTGATGAGAAGACCATGGATAATTGTAATGACCAGCGTCATGGAGCATTGTCATGACAGGGATCATGGAACATTGTATTGACAAGGGTCTTGGAGCATTCTGATGACAAGCTTGTTGAGTATTGTGATGACAATGGCATGGAGCATTGTGAGAATAAGGGCATGGAGCATTGTGATGAAAAAGGCATAGAGGCTTTTCATGACAGGGTTCAAGGAGCATTCTGAGGAAAAGTGTCAGGGAGCATTGTGATGACAGGTGTATTGAGCATTGTGATGACAAAGTTCATGGAGAATTGTGATTACAAGGGCATGGAGTATTGTGATGGCAGGCATCATGGAGCGTTGTGATGACAAGTGTTATGGAACATGGTGATCACAAGTGTTTGGAGCATTGTGATGACAGAGGTCATGGATCATTTTGATTTGAAGAATCATGGAGCATTGTGATGACAAGGGCATGAAACAATGTGATCCCAAGGTTCATGGAGGATTGTGATGACACTGGTAATGGAGAATTGTGAGGACAAGTGCATGGAGCATTGTGATGACAAGGTCATATAGCATTTTGCTGACAAAGGCATGGAGCACCGTGATGACAAGTGTCATGGAGCTCTGTGATGACAAGCGTCAAGGACCATTGTGATTACAGGGGTCATGGAGCATGGGGATGACAAGCTCATGGAATATTCTGATGACAAGTGGCATGGATCATTTTTATGACTGTGGTCATGTAGCATTGTGATGACAGGGGTCATGGAGCATTGTGTTGAGAAGGGAATGGAGCAATGCGATGAGAAGGTCCTGGAGTATTTTGATGAGAGGGCCATGGCGCCTTGTGATGACAATTGTCATGGAGCATACTGATAAAAAGGTTCATGGAGCACTGTGATTACAGGGGTATTGTAGCATTGTGAAGACCAGGGCATGGAGCATTGTGATGAGAAGGCCATGGAGCATTCTGATGACATGCGTCATGGAGCTTTGTGATGAAATGGACATGGAGCATTGTGATTAGAGGGGTCTTGGAGCATTGTGATGAAAAGGGCATGGATCATTGTGATGAAAAATGCATGGAGCCTTGTCATGACAGGGTTCAAGGAGCATACTGACGACAAGTGTCAGGGAGCATTGTAATGACAACTGTATTGAGCATTGTGATGACAAAGGTCATGGAGCATTGTGATGAGAAGACCATGGATAATTGTAATGACCAGCGTCATGGGGCATTGTGATGACAAGTGTTATGGAACATTGTGATCAGAAGGGTTTGGAGCATTGTGATGACAGAGGTCATGGAGCATTTTGATTTCATTGTGATGACAACAGTATGAAGCATTATGATGATGGGCATGGTGCATTGTGATGACAGGGTTCATGGAGCATTGAGATGAAAAGGGGAATGGAGCATTGTGATTAGAAGGCCATGGAGCATTCTGATGACATGCATCATGGAGCTTTGTGATGACAAAGACATGGAGCATTGTGATTAGAGGGGTCTTGGAGCATTGTGATGACAAGGGTCATGGAGGCTTGTGATGACAAGGCCATGGAACCTTGTGATGGCAGGTGTCATGGAGCATTATAATGACAGGGGTAATGGAGCATTGTGATGACAAGGGCATGGAGCATTGGTCTGAAATGTTTCATGGATTATTGTGATGAGAGTGGGCATGCAGCATTGTAATGACAAGGGCACAGAACACTATGATACATAGGTCATGGAGGATTGTAATGATAAGGGCATGGAGCATTGTGATGACAAGGGCATGGAGCAATGTGATGAGAGGGTTCAAGGAGCATTTGCTGATAATGGCATGGAGCATTGTGATGCCAAATGTCATGGAGCTTTGTGATGACAAATGTCATGGTGCATTTTGATGACAAGGCCGTGGTGCATTTTGATGAGAAGTGCAGGGAGCATTGTGATGACAGGGTCATGGAGCAATTTGATCAAAAGGGTCATGGAACATTTTGATGAGAGGGGTTATGGAAAATTGTGATGTCAGGTGTCATGGAGCATTGTGATGAAAAGGGTCATGGAGCATTTTGTGACAGGGATTATTGAACATTCTGATGTCAGGGGGCATGGAGCATTGTGATGAAACGGCTCATGGAGCATTTTGATGACAGGTGTTATGGAACATTGTGATGTCAGGGGTCATGGAGCATTGTGATTATAAGGGCATATAGCATTTTGATGACAGGGGTCATGGAACATTTTGATGACAGGGGTGAGGGAGTATTGTGATGACTAGTGATGGAACACTGTGATATCATTGGTGAGAGAGCATTTTTATGAGAAGTGCATGGAGCATTGTGATGACAAGGTTTATGAAGCATTTTGATGACAAGGATGTGGAGCATTGTGATGACAAGCACATGGCGCATTGTGATGACATGGGTTATGAAGCATTGTGCTGACAAGCGCATGGAGCATTGTGATGACAAGGGTCATTGAGCATAGTGCTGACAAACGCATGGAGCATTGTGATGACAAGGGACACAGAGCATTGTGATGAAATATTCATGGCGCATTGTGGTGAAAAAGATCACAGAGCCTTGTGTGACGAGGGCATGGACCATTGTGATGAGATAGGTCATGAAGCATTGTGATGACTGGAGTCACGGAGCACTGTGATGAAATAGGTAATGGAGCATTGTGCTGACAAGGGCATGCAGCAATGTGATCACAGGGGCATGGAACATTGGTCTGACAAGTTTCATGGATTATTGTGATGACAGTGTGCATGGAGCATTGTGAAGACAAGTGCATGGAGCATTGTGGTGACAAAGGCATGGAGCATTTTGATGACAAGTGACACAGAGCATTGTGATGAAATATTCATGGAGCATTGTGTTGAAAAAGATCACAGAGCCTTGTGTGCCGAGGGCATGGACCACTGTGATGACAAAGGTCATGAAGCATTTTGATGACAGGAGTCATGGAGCATTGTGATGACAGGGGTCATGGAGAATTGCTCTGACAAGTTTTATGGATTATTGTGATGAGAGTGGGCATGGCGCATTGTGATGACAAGGGCATGGAACATTGTGATGACAAGGTCATGGAGTATTGTGAAGACAGGTGTCAGGGAGCATTGTGATGACATATGTCATTGTCCATTGTGATGACAATGGCATGGAGCATTGTGATACCAAGTGTCATGGAGGATTGGGATGACAAAGGTAATGGAGCATTTTGATGACAAGGGTCATGGAGAATTGTGATGACAAGGGCATGGAGCATTGTGATGACAAGGGCCATTGAGAATTTTGATGACAACGTCGTGAAGCATTGTGATGACAAGCGCATGGAGCTTGCTATGACAGGGGTCATAGAGCATTGCGATGACAAGTGCATGGAGAACTGTGATGACAATATCATGTAACATTATGATGAGAAGTGTCACGAAGCATTGTGATGACAAGGACGTGGAGAATTGTAATGACATGGGACATGGAGCATTGTGATGAACAGGGCATGGAAAATTGTGATAGCAAGACCGTGGAGCATTGTGATGTAAAGAACATGGATAATTATGATGAAGAGCGTCATGGATCACTGTAATGACAAGGGGCATGGAGCATTGTGATGACAGGTGTCATGGAGCATTGTGATGAGAGGGGTCATGGAGCATTGTGATGACAAGCTTCATGTAGCATTGTGATGAGAAGGTCATGGAGCATTGGCCTGAAAATGTTCATGGAGTATTGTGATGACAGTGGTCAAGGAGCATTGTGATGACAAGTGAATGGAGCATTGTGATGACAAGGTCCTGGACCAGTGTGATGAGAAGACCATGAAGCATTGTGATGACAACTGTCATGGAGCATTCTGATGAATAGGGGCATGGAGCATTGTGATTACAGGGGTCTTGGAGCATAGTGATGACAAGGGCATGGAGCATTGTGATGAAATGTGTCATGGAGCTTTGTGATGACAAGGGCATGGAGCATTGTGATTACAGGGGTCATGGAATATTGTGATGACAGGGGTGAGGGAGTATTGTGATGACTAGTGATGGAAAATTGTGATATCAGTGGTGAGAAGGCATTTTGAGGAGAAGTGCATGGTGCATTGTGATGACATGGGTTATGGAGCATTGTGCTGACACGCGCATCGAGCATTGTGATGACAAGGGTCATGGAGCATTGTGCTGACAAAGGCATGGAGCTTTGTGATGACAAGTGTCACAGAGCATTGTGATAAAAATTTCATGGAGCATTGTGTTGACAAAGGTCACAGAGCTCTGTGTGACGAGGTCATGGACCATTGTGATGAAAAGTGTCATGAAGCATTGTGGTGACTGGAGTAACGGAGCATTGTGATAACAGGGGTCTTGGAGCATTGTGATGAAAAGGGAATGTATCACTGTGATGAAAAAGGCATAGAGCCTTGTCATGACAGTGTTCAAGGAGCATACTGATGACAAGTTTCAGCGAGCATTGTGATGCCAAGTGTATTGAGAATTGTGGTGACAAAGGACATGGAGCATTGTGATGAGAAGACCTTGCATAATTGTGATGACAAGCGTCATGGGGCATGTGATGACAAGTGTTATGGAATATTGTGATCAGAAAGTTTTGGAGCATTGTGATGACAGAGGACATGGAGCAGTTTGATTTCATTGTGATGACAATAGCATGAATCATGATGATGATGGGCATGGTGCATTGTGATGACAGTGTTCATGGAGCATTGAGATGAAAAGTGGCATGGAGAATTGTGATTACAGAGGTCTTGGTGCATTGTGATGACAAGGTTCATGGAGCCTTGTGATGACAAAGCCGTGGAAAATTTTGATGGCAGGGGTCATGGAGCATTGTTATGACAGGTGTAATGGAGCATTGTGATGACAAGGGCATGGAGCAATGTGATGAGAGATTTCATTGAGCATTGTGATGACAATGGCATGGAGCATTGTGATGCAAAGTGTCATGGAGCTTTTTGATTACAAAGGTCATGGGGCATTTTGACGACAATGGCATGGTGCATTGAGATGAGAAGGACAGGGAGCATTGTGATGACAGGGTCATGGAGCAATTGGATGAAAATGGTCATGGAATATTTTCATGAGAGAGGTTATGGAACATTGTGATGTCAGGGGTCAAGAAGCATTGTGATGAAATGGGTCATGGAGCATTTTGTGACAGGAGTTATGGAACATTGTGATGTCAGGGCTCATGGAGCATTGTGATGATAAGGGCATGTAGCACTGTGATGACAGGAGTCATGGAACACTGTGATGACAGGGGTAGGGTGGATTGTGATGACTAGTGATGTAACATTGTGATATATGTGGTCAGAGAGCATTTTGATGAGAAGTGCATGGAGCATTCTGATGACAAGTGTTATGGAGCATAGCAATGACAAGGATTTGGAGTACTGTGATGACAAGCACATGGCGCATTTTGATGACATGGGTCATGGAGCATTGTGCTGACAAGCGCATGGAGCATTTTGATGACAAATGTCAGGGAGCATTGTGCTGACAAAGGCATGGAGCATTTTGATGACAAGGGACACAGAGCATTGTGATGAAATATTCATCGAGCATTGTGGTGAAAAAGATCACAGAGCCTTGTGTGACGAGGGCATGGACCATTGTGATGAAATACGTCCTGAATCATTGTGATGACTGGAGTCACGGAGCATTGTCATGACAGGGGTCATGGAGCATTGCTGTGACAAGATTTATGTATTATTGTGATGAGAGTGGGCATGGCACATTGTGATGACAAGGGCATGGAGCATTGTGATGACAAGTGTCATGGAGCATTGTGATGAGAGTGGTCAAGGAGCATTGTGATGAAAAGGGTATGGAGCATTGTGATGACAAGGTCCTGGAGCAGTGTGATGAGAAGACCATGGAGCCATGTGATGACAAGTCTCATGGAGCATTCTGATGAATAGGGGCATAGAACATTGTGATTACAGGTGTCTTGGAGCATTGTGATGACAAGGGTAATGGAGCCTTGGATGCCAAGGCGGTGGAACATTGTGATGGCAGGGGTCCTGGAGCATTGTTATGACAGTGGTAATGGAGCATTGTGATGACAAGGGCATGGAACATTGGTCTGAAAATTTCATGGATTATTGTGATGAGATTCGTCATGGAGCATTGTGATGACTAGGGCACGGAACACTGTGATACATGTGTCATGGGGGATTGTAATGACAAGGGCATGGAGCATTGTGATGAGAAGAGTATCGAGCATTGTGATGACAAGCGTCATGGAGCACTGTGGTGACAAGGGCATGGAGCAATGTGATGAGAGATTTCATGTAGCATTTTGATGAAATGGCATGGAATATTCTGATGCCAAGGGTCATGGAGCTTTGTGATGACAAAGGTCATGGAGCATTTTGAAGACAAGGTCGTGGTGCATTGTGATGAGAAGGTCAGGGAGCATTGTGATGACAGGGTCATGGAGCAAACTGATGAAAAGTGTCATGGAATATTTTGATGACATGGTTTATGGAACATTGTGATGTCAGGGGTAATGGAGCATTTTGATGAAAAGTGTCATGGAGCATTCTGATGAAAAGGTGCATGGAGCATTGAGATTAAAAGGGATTTGAAGCAATGTGATTACAAGGCATGGAGCATTGTGATTAAATGTTGCATGGAGAATTGTGATTACAGGGGTTTTGAAGCAATGTGATTACAAGGCATGGAGCATTGTGATGAGAAGGCAATGGAGCATTCTGATGACATGCGTCATGGAGCTTTGTGATGACAAGGACATGGAGCATTGTGATTACAGGGGTCTTGGAGCACTGTGATGAAAAGGGAATGGATCATTGTGATGAAAAATGCATTCAGCCTTCTCATGACAGGGTCAAGGAGCATACTGATGACAACTGTCAGTGAGCATTGTGATGATAAGTGAATTGAGCATTGTGATGACCAATATCATGGAGCATTGTGATCAGAAGCCCATGGATAATTGTGATGACCAGCGTCATGGGGCATTGTGATGACAAGTGTTATGGAACATTGTGATCAGAAGGGTTTGGTGCATTGTGATGACAGAGGTCATGGAGCATTTTGATTTCATTGTGATAACAATAGCATGAAATATTATGGTGATGGGCACAGTGCATTGTGATGACAGGGTTCATGGAGCATTGAGATGAAAAGTGGCAAGGAGCATTGTGATTACAGGGGTGTTGGAGCATTGTGATGACAAGGGCATGGAGCATTGTGATGAGAAGTCCATGGAGCATTCGGATGACATGCGTCATGGAGCTTTGTGATGACAAGGGCATGAAGAATTGTGATTACAGGGGTCATGGAATATTGTGATGACTGGGGTGAGGGAGTATTGTGATGACTAGTGATGGAACATTGTGATATCAGTGGTGAGAAAGCATTTTGAGGAGAAGTGCATGGAGCATTGTGATGACAAAGTTTATGGAGCATTTTGATGACAAGGATGTGGAGCATTGTGATGACAAGTGCATGGCACATTGTGATGACATTGGTTATGGAGCATTGTGCTGACACACGCATTGAGCATTGTGATGACAAGGGTCATGGAGCATTGTGCTGACAAAGGCATGAAGCTTTGTGATGACAAGGGTCAAAGAGCATTGTGATAAAAATTTCATGGAGCATTGTGGTGACAAATGTCGCAGAGCTTTGTGTGACGAGGTCATGGACCATTGTGATGACAAAGGTCATGAAGCATTGTGATGACTGGAGTCTCAGAGCATTTTGATGACAGGGATCATGGAGCATTGCTCTGACAATATTTATGGATTTTTGTGATGAGAGTGGGCATGGCGCATTGTGATGACAGGGGCATGGAACATTGGCCTGACATGTTTCATGGATTAATGTGATGACAGTGGGCATGGCGCACTGTGATGACAAGGGCAAGGAACATTGTGATGACAAGGTCACGGAGTATTGTGAAGACAGGTGTCAGGGAGCATTGTGATGACATATGTCATTGTTCATTGTGATGACAATGGCATGGAGCATTGTGATGACAAGGGCCATTGAGAATTTTGATGAAAACGTCGTGAAGCATTGTGATGACAAGCGCATGGAGCTAGCTATGACGGGCGTCATAGAGCATTGCGATGACAAGTGCATGGAGAATTGTGATGAGAAGATCATGTAACATTGTGATGAGAAGTGTCACGATGCACTGTGATGACAAGGACGTGGAGAATTGTAATGACATGGAACAAGGGGCATTGTGATGAACAGGGCATGGAGAATTGTGATAGCAAGACCGTGCAGCATTGTGATGAAAAGACCATGGATAATTATGATGAAGAGCGTCATGGATCACTGTAATGACAAGGGGCATGGAGCATTGTGATGACAGGTGTCATGGAGCATTGTGATGAGAGGGGTCATGGAGCATTGTGATGACAAGGGTCATGGAGCATTGTGATGAGAAGGTCATGGAGCACTGGCCTGAAAATTTTCATGGAGTATTGTGAATACAGTGGTCAAGGAGCACTGTGATGACAAGGGAATGGAGCCTTGTGATGACAAGGTCCTGGAGCAGTGTGATGAGAAGACCATGGAGCCTTGTGATGACAAGTCTCATGGAGCATTTTGATGAATTGGGGCATGGAGCATTGTGATTACAGGGGTCTTGGAGCCTTGTGATGACAAGGGCATGGAGCATTGTGAAGAGAAGGCCATGGAACATTCTGATGACATGTGTCATGGATCTTTGTGATGACAAGGGCATGGAGCATTGTGATTACAGGGGTCTTGGAGCATTGTGATTACAAGGGTCATGGAGCCTTGGATGCCAAGGCGGTGGAACATTGTGATGGCAGGGGTTATGGAGCATTGTTATGACAGGGGTAATGGAGAATTGTGATGACAAGGGCATGGAACATTGGTCTGAAAATTCCATGGATTATTGTGATGAGATTCAGCATGGAACATTGTGATGACTAGGGCCCGGAATACTGTGATACATGTGTCATGGAGGTTTGTAATGAGAAGGGCATAGAGCGTTGTGGTGAGAAGAATATCGAGCATTGTGATGACAAGCGTCATGGAGCATTGTGGTGACAAGTGCATGGAGCAATGTGATGAGAGCTTTCAGGTAGAACTGTGATGAAATGGCATGTAGCATTGTGATGCCAAGGGTCATGGAGCTTTGTGATGACAAAGGTCATGGAGCATTTTGATGACAAGGTTGTGGTGCATTGTGATGAGAAGGGCAGGGAGCATTGTGATGACAAGGTCATGGAGCAAATTGATGAAAAGTGTCATGGAACATTTTGATGACAGGGGTTATGGAACATTGTGATGTCAGGGGTCATGGATCATTCTGATGAAAAGGTGCATGGAACATTGAGATTACAGGGGTTTTGAAGCAATGTGATTACAAGGCATGGAGCATTGTGATGAAAAGGTGCATGGAGCATTGTGATTACAGGGGTTTTGAAGCAATGTGATTACAAGGCATGGAGCATTGTGATGAGAAGGCAATGCAGCATTCTGATGACATGCGTCATGGAGCTTTGTGATGGCAAGGACATGGAGCACTGTGATTACAGGGGTCTTGGAGCATTGTGATGAAAACGGAATGGATCATTGTGATGAAAAATGCATGGAGCCTTGTCATGACAGTGTTCAAGGAGCATACTGATGACAACTGTCAGGGAGCATTGTGATGATAAGTGTATTGAGCATTGTGATGACAAAGATCATGGAGCATTGTGATGAGAAGACCATGGATAATTGTGATGACCAGCGTCATGGGGCATTGTGATGACAAGTGTTATGGAACATTGTGATCAGAAGGGTTTGGTGCATTGTGATGACAGAGGTCATGGAGCATTTTGATTTCATTGTGATGACAATAACATGAAATATTACGGTGATGGGCACGGTGCATTGTGATGACAGGGTTCATGGGGCATTGAGATGGAAAGGGGCATGGAGCATTGTGATTATAGGGGTGTTGGAGCATTGTGATGACAAGGGCATGGAGCATTGTGATGAGAAGTCCATGGAGCATTCGGATGACATGCGTCATGGAGCTTTGTGATGACAAGGGCATGAAGAATTGTGATTACAGGGGTCATGGAATATTGTGATGACTGGGGTGAGGGAGTATTGTGATGACTAGTGATGGAACATTGTGATATCAGTGGTGAGAAAGCATTTTGAGGAGAAGTGCATGGAGCATTGTGATGACAAAGTTTATGGAGCATTTTGATGACAAGGATGTGGAGCATTGTGATGACAAGTGCATGGCGCATTGTGATGACATGGGTTATGGAGCATTGTGCTGACACACGCTTTGAGCATTGTGATGACAAGGGTCATGGAGCATTGTGCTGACAAAGGCATGGAGCTTTGTGATGACAAGGGTCAAAGAGCATTGTGATAAAAATTTCATGGAGCATTGTGGTGACAAATGTCGCAGAGCTTTGTGTGACGAGGTCATGGACCATTGTGATGACAAAGGTCATGAAGCATTGTGATGACTGGAGTCTCAGAGCATTGTGATGACAGGGATCATGGAGCATTGCTCTGACAATATTTATGGATTATTGTGATGAGAGTGGGCATGGCGCATTGTGATGACAGGGGCATGGAACATTGGCCTGACATGTTTCATGGATTATTGTGATGACAGTGGGCATGGCGCACTGTGATGACAAGGGCAAGGAACATTGTGATGACAAGGTCACGGAGTATTGTGAAGACAGGTGTCAGGGAGCATTGTGATGACATATGTCATTGTTCATTGTGATGACAATGGCATGGAGCATTGTGATACCAAGTGTCATGGAGGATTGTGATGACAAAGGTAAAGGAGCATTTTGATGACAAGTGCTTGAAACATTGGGATGACAAGGGTCATGGAGCATTGTGATGACAAGGGCATGGAGCATTGTGATGACAAGGGCCATTGAGAATTTTGATGAAAACGTCGTGAAGCATTTTGATGACAAGCGCATGGAGCTAGCTATGACGGGCGTCATAGAGCATTGCGATGACAAGTGCATAGAGAATTGTGATGAGAAGATCATGTAACATTGTGATGAGAAGTGTCACGATGCACTGTGATGACAAGGACGTGGAGAATTGTAATGACATGGGACAAGGAGCATTGTGATGAACAGGGCATGGAGAATTGTGATAGCAAGACCGTGCAGCATTGTGATGAAAAGACCATGGATAATTATGATGAAGAGCGTCATGGATCACTGTAATGACAAGGGGCATGGAGCATTGTGATTACAGGTGTCATGGAGCATTGTGATGACAGAGGTCATGGAGCATTTTGATTTCATTGTGATGTCAACAGCATGAAGCATTATGATGATGGGCATGGTGCATTGTGATGACAGGGTTCATGGAGCATTGAGATGAAAAGGGGAATGGAGCATTGTGATTAGAAGGCCATGGAGCATTCTGATGACATGCATCATGGAGCTTTGTGATGACAAAGACATGGAGCATTGTGATTAGAAGGGTCCTGGAGCATTGTGATGACAAGGGTCATGGAGGCTTGTGATGACAAGGCCATGGAACCTTGTGATGGCAGGTGTCATGGAGCATTATAATGACAGGGGTAATGGAGCATTGTGATGACAAGGGCATGGAGCATTGGTCTGAAATGTTTCATGGATTATTGTGATGAGAGTGGGCATGCAGCTTTGTGATGACAAGGGCACAGAACACTATGATACATAGGTCATGGAGGATTGTAATGATAAGGGCATGGAGCATTGTGATGACAAGGGCATGGAGCAATGTGATGAGAGGGTTCAAGGAGCATTTGCTGATAATGGCGTGGAGCATTGTGATGCCAAATGTCATGGAGCTTTGTGATGACAAATGTCATGGAGCATTTTGATGACAAGGCCGTGGTGCATTTTGATGAGAAGTGCAGGGAGCATTGTGATGACAGGGTCATGGAGCAATTTGATCAAAAGGGTCATGGAACATTTTGATGAGAGGGGTTATGGAAAATTGTGATGTCAGGTGTCATGGAGCATTGTGATGAAAAGGGTCATGGAGCATTTTGTGACAGGGATTATTGAACATTCTGATGTCAGGGGGCATGGAGCATTGTGATGAAACGGCTCATGGAGCATTTTGATGACAGGTGTTATGGAACATTGTGATGTCAGGGCTCATGGAGCATTGTGATTATAAGGGCATATAGCATTTTGATGACAGGGGTCATGGAACATTGTGATGACAGGGGTGAGGGAGTATTGTGATGACTAGCGATGGAACACTGTGATATCATTTGTGAGAGAGCATGTTTATGAGAAGTGCATGGAGCATTGTGATGACAAGGTTTATGAAGCATTTTGATGACAAGGATGTGGAGCACTGTGATGACAAGCACATGGCGCATTGTGATGACATGGGTTATGAAGCATTGTGCTGACAAGCGCATGGAGCATTGTGATGACAAGGGTCATTGAGCATTGTGCTGACAAACGCATGGAGCATTGTGATGACAAGGGACACAGAGCATTGTGATGAAATATTCATGGTGCATTGTGGTGAAAAAGATCACAGAGCCTTGTGTGACGAGGGCATGGACCATTGTGATGAGATAGGTCATGAAGCATTGTGATGACTGGAGTCACGGAGCATTGTGATGAAATAGGTAATGGGGCATTGTGCTGACAAGGGCATTCAGCAATGTGATGACAGGGGCATGGAACATTGGTCTGACAAGTTTCATGGATTATTGTGATGACAGTGGGCATGGAGCATTGTGAAGACAAGGGCATGGAGCATTGTGGTGACAAAGGCATGGAGCATTTTGATGACAAGTGACACAGAGCATTGTGATGAAATATTCATGGAGCATTGTGTTGAAAAAGATCACAGAGCCTTGTGTGCCGAGGGCATGGACCACTGTGATGACAAAGGTCATGAAGCATTTTGATGACAGGAGTCACGGAGCATTGTGATGACAGGGGTCATGGAGCATTGCTCTGACAAGATTTATGGATTATTGTGATGAGAGTGGGCATGGCGCATTGTGATGTCAAGGGCATGGAACATTGTGATGACAAGGTCATGGAATATTGTGAAGACAGGTGTCAGGGAGCATTGTGATGACATATGTCATTGTCCATTGTGATGACAATGGCATGGAACATTGTGATACCAAGTGTCATGGAGGATTGGGATGACAAAGGTAATGGAGCATTTTGATGACAAGGGTCATGGAGAATTGTGATGACAAGGGCATGGAGCATTGTGATGACAAGGGCCATTGAGAATTTTGATGACAACGTCGTGAAGCATTGTGATGACAAGCGCATGGAGCTTGCTATGACAGGGGTCATAGAGCATTGCGAAGACAAGTGCATGGAGAACTGTGATGACAATATCATGTAACATTATGATGAGAAGTGTCACGAAGCATTGTGATGACAAGGACGTGGAGAATTGTAATGACATGGGACATGGAGCATTGTGATGAACAGGGCATGGAGAATAGTGATAGCAAGACCGTGGAGCATTGTGATGGAAAGAACATGGATAATTATGATGAAGAGCGTCATGGATCACTGTAATGACAAGGGGCATGGAGCATTGTGATGACAGGTGTCATGGAGCATTGTGATGAGAGGGGTCATGGAGCATTGTGATGACAATCTTCATGTAGCATTGTGATGAGAAGGTCATGGAACATTGGCCTGAAAATGTTCATGGAGTATTGTGATGACAGTGGTCAAGGAGCATTGTGATGACAAGTGAATGGAGCATTGTGATGACAAGGTCCTGGACCAGTGTGATGAGAAGACCATGAAGCATTGTGATGACAACTTTCATGGAGCATTCCGATGAATAGGGGCATGGAGCATTGTGATTACAGGGGTCTTGGAGCATAGTGATGACAAGGGCATGGAGCATTGTGATGAAATGTGTCATGGAGCTTTGTGATGACAAGGGCATGGAGCATTGTGATTACAGGGGTCATGGAATATTGTGATGACAGGGGTGAGGGAGTATTGTGATGACTAGTGATGGAAAATTGTGATATCAGTGGTGAGAAGGCATTTTGAGGAGAAGTGCATGGTGCATTGTGATGACATGGGTTATGGAGCATTGTGCTGACACGCGCATCGAGCATTGTGATGACAAGGGTCATGGAGCATTGTGCTGACAAAGGCATGGAGCTTTGTGATGACAAGTGTCACAGAGCATTGTGATAAAAATTTCATGGAGCATTGTGTTGACAAAGGTCATGGACCATTGTGATGACAAGTGTCATGAAGCATTGTGATGACTGGAGTCACGGAGCATTGTGATAACAGGGGTCTTGGAGCATTGTGATGAAAAGGGAATGGATCACTGTGATGAAAAAGGCATGGAGCCTTGTCATGACAGTGTTCAAGGAGCATACTGATGACAAGTTTCAGCGAGCATTGTGATGCCAAGTGTATTGAGAATTGTGGTGACAAAGGACATGGAGCATTGTGATGAGAAGACCTTGCATAATTGTGATGACGAGCGTCATGGGGCATGTGATGACAAGTGTTATGGAACATTGTGATCAGAAGGGTTTAGAGCATTGTGATGACAGAGGACATGGAGCATTTTGATTTCATTGTGATGACAATAGCATGAATCATTATGATTATGGGCATGGAGCATTGTGATGACAGTGTTCATGGAGCATTGAGATGAAAAGTGGCATGGAGAATTGTGATTACAGAGGTCTTGGAGCATTGTGATGACAAGGGTCATGGAGCCTTGTGAGGACAAGGCCGTGGAACATTGTGATGGCAGGGGTCATGGAGCATTGTTATGACAGGTGTAATGGAGCATAGTGATGACAAGGGCATGGAGCAATGTGATGAGAGATTTCTTTGAGCATTGTGATGACAATGGCATGGAGCATTGTGATGACAATGGTCAGGGAGATTTGTGATGAAATATGTCATGGGGCATTTTGATGACAAGGGCGTGGTTCATTGTGATGAAAAGGGCAGGGAGCATTGTGATGACAGGGTCATGGAGCAATTTGAATAAAAGGGTCATGGAATATTTTGATGACAGTGGTTATGGAACATTGTGATGTCAGGGGCCCTGAAGCACTGTGAAGAAATGGGTCATGGAGCATTTTGTGACAGGGGTTATGGAACATTGTGATGTCAGGGGTCATGGAGCATTGTGATGATGAGGGCATGTAGCACTGTGATGACAGTGGTCATGGAACATTGTGATGACAGGGGTGAGAGAGTATTGTGATGACTAGTGATGGAACATTGTGATATATGTGGTGAGAGAGCATTTTGATGAGAAGTGCATGGAGCATTGTGATGACAAGTTTTATGGAGCATAGCGATGAAAAGGATGTGGAGCATTGTGATGAAAAGAGCATGGCACATAGTGATGACATGTGTCATGGAGCATTGTGCTCACAAGCGCATGGAGCATTTTGATGACAAGTGTCATGGAGCATTCTGCTGACAAAGGCATGGAGCATTGTGATGACACGGGACACAGAGCATTGTGATGAAAATTTCATGGAGCATTGTGGTGACAAAGATCACAGAGCCTTGTGTGACGAGGGCATGGACCATTGAGATGCGAAAGGTCATGAATCATTGTGATGACTGGAGTAACGGAGCACTGTGATGACAGGGGTCATGGAGCATTGTGATGACAATGGCATGGAGAAATGTGATGACAGGGGCATGGAACATTGGTCTGACAAGTTTCATGGATTACTGTGATGACAGTGGGCATTTTGCATTGTGATGACAAGGGCATGGAGCATTGTAGTGACAAAGGTCAGAGAGCCTTGTGTGACGAGGGCATGGACCATTGTGAGGACAAAGGTCATGAAGCATTGTGACGAATGGAGTCACGGAGCATTGTGATGACAGGGGTCATGGAGCATTGTGATGACAAGGGCATGGAGCATTGTGATGACAGGGGCATGGAGCATTGGTCTGACATTTTTCACGGATTATTGTGATGACAGTGGGCATGGCGCATTGTGATGACAAGGGCATGGAACATTGTGATGACAATGTCATGGAGTATTGTGAAGACAGGTGTCAGGGAGCATTGTGATGACATATGTCATTGTCCATTGTGATGACAATGGCATGGAGCATTGTGATAACAAGTGTCATTGAGGACTGTGATGACAAATGTAATGGAGCAATTTGATGACAAGGGCTTGGAACATTGCGATGACAAGGGTCATGGAGCATTGTGATGACAAGGGCATGGAGCATTCTGATGAAAACGTGCATGGAGCATTGAGATTACAGGGGTTTTGAAGCAATGTGATGACAAGGGCTTGGAGCATTGTGATGAGAAGGCAATGCCGCATTATGATGACATGCATCATGTAGCTTTGTGATGACAAGGACATGGAGCATTGTGATTACAGGGTTCTTGGAGCATTGTGATGACAAGTGTCATGGAGCATTGTGATGAGAAGGTCATGGAGCATTGGCTTGAAAATGTTCATGTAGTATTGTGATGACAGTGCTCAAGGAGCATTGTGATGACAAGGGAATGGAGCCTTGTGATGACAAGGTCCTGGAGCAGTGTGATGATAAGACCATGGAGCCTTGTGATGACAAGTCTCGTGGAGCATTTTGATGAATTGGGGCATGGAGCATTGTGATTACAGGGGTCTTGGAGCATTGTGATGGCAAGTGCATTGAGCATTGTGATGAGAAGGCCATGGAGCATTCTGATGACATGTGTCATGGATCATTGTGATGACAAGGGCATGGAGCATTGTGATTACAGGGGTCTTGGAGCATCGTGATGACAAGGGTCATGGAGCCTTGTATGACAAGGCGGTGGAATACTGTGATGGCTGGTGTCATGGAGCATTGTTATGACAGGGATAATGGAGCATTGTGATGACAAGGGCATGGAACATTGGTCTGAAAATTTCATGGATTATTGTAATGAGATTCGGCATGGAACATTGTGATGACTAGGGCAAGGAACACTGTGATACATGTGTCATGGAGGATTGTAATAACAAGGGCATGGAGCATAGTGATGAGAAGAGTATCGAGCATTATGATGACAGGGGTCATGGAGCATTGTGATGACAAGGGCATGGAGCACACTGATGACAGGGGCATGGAACATTGGCCTGAGATGTTTCATGGATTATTGTGATGACAGTGGGCATGGCGCATTGTGATGACAAGGGCATGGAGCATTCTGATGACAAGGGCATGGAGCATTCTGATGACATGCGTCATGGAGCTTTGTGATGACAAGGGCATGGAGAATTGTGATTACAGGGGTCATGGAATATTGTGATGACAGGGGTGAGGGAGTATTGTGATGACTAGTGATGGAACATTGTGATATCAGTGGTGACAAGGCATTTTGAGGAGAAGTGCATGGAGCATTGTGATGACAAGTTTTATGGAGCATTTTGATGACAAGGATGTGGAGCATTGTGATGACAAGTGCATGGTGCATTGTGATGACATGGGTTATGGAGCATTGTGCTGAAACGCGCATCGAGCATTGTGATGACAAGGGTCATGGAGCATTGTGCTGACAAAGGCATGGAGCTTTGTGATGACAAGCGTCACAGAGCATTGTGAAAAATACTTCATGGAGCACTGTGGTGACAAAGGTCACAGAGCTTTGTGTGACCAGGTCATGGACCATTGTGATGAAAAATGTCATGAAGCATTGTGATGACTGGAGTCAAGGAGCATTGTGATAACAGGGGCCTTGGAGCATTGTGATGAAAAGGGAATGGATCATTGTGATGAAAAAGCCATGGAGCCTTGTCATGACAGTGTTCAAGGAGCATACTGATGACAAGTGTCAGCGAGCATTGTGATGCCAAGTGTACTGAGCACAGTGGTGACAAAGGTCATGGAGCATTGTGATGAGAAGACCTTGCATAATTGTGATGACGAGCGTCATGGGGCATGTGATGACAAGTGTTAAGGAACATTGTGATCAGAAGGGTTTGGAGCATTGTGATGACAGAGGACATGGAGCATTTTGATTTCATTGTGATGACAATAGCATGAATCATTATGATGATGGGCATGGTGCATTGTGATGACAGTGTTCATGGAGCATTGAGATGAAAAGTGGCATGGAGAATTGTGATTACACAGGTCTTGGAGCATTGAGATGACAAGGGTAATGGAGCCTTGTGATGACAAGGCCGTGGAACATTGTGACGGCAGGGGTCATGGAGCATTGTTATGACAGGTGTAATGGAACATTGTGATGACAAGGGCATGGAGCAATGTGATGAGAGATTTCATTGAGCATTGTGATGACAATGGCATGGAGCAATGTGATGCCAAGGGTCAAGGAGCTTTGTGATGACAAATGTCATGGGGCATTTTGATGACAAGGGCGTGGTGCATTGTGATGAGAAGGGCAGGGAGCATTGTGATGACAGGGTCATGGAGCAATTTGAATAAAAGGGTCATGGAATATTTTGATGAGAGGGGTTATGGAACATTGTGATGTCAGGGACCCTGAAGCACTGTGAAGAAATGGGTCATGGAGCATTTTGTGACAGGGGTTATTGAACATTGTGATGTCAGGGGTCATGGAGCATTGTGATGATAAGGGCATGTAGCACTGTGATGACAGTGGTCATGGAACATTGTGATGACAGGGGTGAGCGAGTATTGTGATGACTAGTGATGGAACATTGTGAAATATGTGGTGAGAGAGCATTTTGATGAGAAGTGCATGGAGCATTGTGATGACAAGTTTTATGGAGCATAGCGATGAAAAGGATGTGGAGCATTGTGCTGAAAAGAGCATGGCACATTGTGATGACATGTGTCATGGAGCATTGTCCTGAGAAGCGCATGGAGCATTTTGATGACAAGTCTCATGGAGCATTGTGCTGACAAAGGCATGGAGCATTGTGATGACAAGGGACACAGAGCATTGTGATGAAAATTTCATGGAGCATTGTGGTGACAAGATCACAAAGCCTTGTGTGATGAGGGCATGGACCATTGTGAGGACAAAGGTCATGAATCTTTTTGATGACTGGAGTCACGGAGCATTGTGATGACAGTGGTCATGGAGCACTGTGATGACAAGGGCATGGAGCAATGTGATGAAAGGGACACGGAACATTGGTCTGACAAGTTTCATGGATTATTGTGATGACAGTGGGCATGGAGCAATGAGATGACAAGGGCATGGAGCATTGTAGTGACAAAGGTCACAGAGCCTTGTGTGACGAGGGCATTGACCATTGTGAGGACAAAGGTCATGAAGCATTGTGATGACTGGAGTCACGGAGCATTGTGATGACAGGGGTCATGGAGAATTGTGATGACAAGGGCATGGAGCATTGTGATGACAGGGGCATGGAACATTGGTCTGACATGTTTCATGGATTATTGTGATGACATTGGGCGTAGCGCATTGTGATGACAAGGGCATGGAATATTGTGATGACAATGTCATTGAATATTGTGAAGACAGTTGTCAGGGAGCGTTGTGATGACATATGTCGTTGTCCATTGTGATGACAATGGCATGGAGCATTGTGATACCAAGTGTCATGGAGGATGTGATGACAAAGGTAATGGAGCATTTTGATGACAAGTGCTTGGAACATTGCGATGACAATGGCATGTAGCATTCTGATGAAAAGGTGCATGGAACATTGAGATTACAGGGGTTTTGAAGCAATGTAATTACAAGGGCATGGAGCATTGTGATGAGAAGGCAATGGAGCATTCTGATGACATGCGTCATGGAGCTTTGTGATGACAAGGACATGGAGCATGGTGATTGCATGGGTCTTGGAGCATTGTGATGAAAACGGAATGGATCATTGTGATGAAAAATGCATGGAGCCTTGTCATGACAGGGTTCAAGGAGCATACTGATGACAACTGTCAGGGACCATTGTGATGATAAGTGTATTGAGCATTGTGACGACAAAGATCATGGAGCATTGTGATGAGAACACCATGGATAATTGTGATGACCAGCGTCATGGGGCATTCTGATGACAAGTGTTATGGAACATTGTGATCAGAAGGGTTTGGTGCATTGTGATGACAGAGGTCATTGAGCATTTTGATTTCATTGTGATGTCATTAGCATGAAATATTAGGGTGATGGGCACGGTGCATTGTGATGACAGGGTTCATGGAGCATTGTGATGACAAGAGCATGGAGCAATGTGATGAGAGATTTCATTGAGCATTGTGATGACAATGGCATGGAGCATTGTGATGCCAAGGGTCATGGAGCTTTGTAATGACAAATGTCATGGAGCATTTTGATGACAAGGGCGTGGTGCATTGTGATGAGAATGGCAGGGAGCATTGTGATGACAGGGTCATGGAGCAATTTGAATAAAATGGTCATGGAATATATTGATGACAGGGGATATGGAACATTGTGATGTCAGGGGTCATGAAGCATTGTGATGAAATGGGTCATGGAGCATTTTGTGACAGGGGTTATGGAACATTGTGATGTCAGGGTTCATGGAGCATTGTGATGATAAGGGCATGTAGCACTGTGATGACAGGGGTCATGGAACACTGTGATGACAGGGGTGAGGGAGTATTGTGATGACTAGTGATGAAGCATTGTGATATATGTTCTGAGAGAGCATTTTGATGAGAAGTGCATGGAGCATTGTGATGACAAGTGTTATGGAGCTTAGCAATGTTAAGGATGTGGAGTATTGTGATGACAAGCGCATGGCACATTTTGATGACATGCGTCATTGAGCATTGTGCTGACAAGCGCATGGAGCATTTTGATGACAAGTGTCATGGAGCATTGTGCTGAAAAAGGCATGGAACATTTTGATGACAACGGACACAGAGCATTGTGATGAAATATTCATGGAGCGTTGTGGTGAAAAAGATCACAGAGCCTTGTGTGACGAGGGCATGGACCATTGTGATGATATAGGTCATGAAGCATTGTGATGACTGGAGTCACGGAGAATTGTGATGAAACGGGTGATGGAGCCTTGTGATGACAAGGGCATGGAGCAATGTGATGACAGGGGCATGGAACATTGGTCTGACAAGTTTCATGGATTATTGTGATGACAGTGGGCATGGAGCATTGTGATGACAAGGGCATGGAGCATTGTGGTGACAAAGGCATGGAGCATTTTGATGACAAGGGACACAGAGCATTGTGATGAAATATTCATGGAGCACTGTGGTGAAAAAGATCACAGAGCCTTGTGTGAAGAGGGCATGGACCACTGTGATGACAAAGGTCATGAATCATTGTGATGACTGGAGTCACAGATCATTGTGATGACAGGGGTCATGGAGCATTGCTGTGACAAGATTAATGGATTATTGTGATGAGAGTGGGCATGGCGCATTGTGATGACAAGGGCATGGAACACTGTGAAGACAAGGTCATGGAGTATTGTGAAGAAAGGTGTCAGGGAGCATTGTGATGACATATGTCATTGTCCATTGTGATGACAATGGCATGGAGCATTGTGATACCAAGTGTCATGGAGGATTGTGATGACAAAGGTAATGGAGCATTTTGATGACAAGGGCTTGGAACATTGTGATGACAAGGGTCATGGAGCATTGTGATGACAAGGGCATGGAGCATTGTGATTTCGAGGGCCATTGAGAATTTTGATGACAACGTCGTGAAGCATTGTGATGACAAGCGCATGGAGCTTGCTATGACAGGGGTCATAGAGCATAGCGATGACAAGTGCATGGAGAATTGTGATGACAAAATCATGTAACATTGTGATGAGAAGTGTCAAGAAGCATTGTGATGACAAGGACGTGGAGAACTGTAATGACATGGGACATGGAGCATTTTGATGAACAGGGCATGGAGAATTGTGCTAGCAAGACCGTGGAGCATTGTGATGAAAAGACCATGGATAATTATGATGAAGAGCGTCATGGATCACTTTAATGACAAGGGGCATGGAGCATTGTGATAACAGGTGTCATGGAGCATTGTGATGAGAAGGGTCATGGAGCATTGTGATGACAAGTGTCATGGAGCATTGTGATGAGAAGGTCATGGAGCAGTGTGATGAGAAGGCCATGGAGCATTCTGATGACATGTGTCATGAAACTTTGTGATGAGAAGGGCATGGAGCATTGTGATTACAGGGGTCTTGGAGCATTGTGATGACAAGGGTCATGGAGCCTTGGATGCCAAGGAGGTTGAACTTTGTGATGGCTGGTGTCAGGGAGCATTGTTATGACATGGGTAATGGAGCATTGTGATGACAAGGGCATAGAACATTGGTCTGAAATTTTCATGTATTATTGTGATGAGATTCGGCATGGAGCATGGTGATGACTAGGGAATGGAACACTGTGATACATGTGTCATGGAGGATTGTAATGACAAGGGCATGGAGCATTGTGATGAGAAGAGTATCGAGCATTGTAATTACAAGTGTCATGGAGCATTGTGCTGACAAGGGAATGGAGCAATGTGATGAGAAGTTACATGTAGCATTGTGATGAAATGGCATGGGGCATTGTGAAGCCAAGTGTCCTGGATCTTTGTGATGACAAAGTCAAGGAGCATTTTGATGACAAGGTCGTGGTGCATTGTGATGAGAAAGGCATGGAGCATTGTGATGACAGGGTCATGGAGAAAATTGATGAAAAGTGTCATGGAACATTTTGATGACAAGGGTTTTGGAACATTGTGATGTCAGGGGTCCTGAAGCATTCTGATGAAATGGGTCATGGAGCATTTTGTGACAGGGGTTATGGAACATTGTGATGTCAGGGGTCATGGAGCATTGTGATGATAAGAGCATGTAGCACTGTGATGACAGTGGTCATGGAACATTGTGATGACAGGGGTGAGCGAGTATTGTGATGAGTAGTGATGGAACATTGTGATATATGTGGTGAGAGAGCATTTTGATGACAAGTGCTTGGAACATTGTGATGACAAGTTTTATGGAGCATAGCGATGAAAAGGATGTGGAGCACTGTGATGAAAAGAGCATTGCACATTGTGATGACATTTGTCATGGAGCATTGTGCTGACAAGCGCATGGAGCATTTTGATGACAAGTGTCATGGAGCATTGTGCTAACAAAGGCATGGAGCATTGTAATGACAAGGGACACAGAGCATTGTGATGAAAATTTCATGGAGCATTGTGGTGACAAAGATCACAGAGCCTTGTGTGACGAGGGCATTGACCGTTGAGATGAGAAAGGTCATGAATCATTGTGATGACTGGAGTAACGGAGCACTGTGATGACAGGGGTCATGGAGCATTGTGATGACAAGGGCATGGAGCAATGTGATAACAGGTGCATGGAACACTGGTCTGACAAGTTTCATGGATTATTGTGATGACAGTGGGCATTGAGCATTGAGATGACAAGGGCATGGAGCATTGTAGCGACAAAGGTCACAGAGCCTTGTGTGACGAGGGAATGGACCATTGTGAGGACAAAGGTCATGAAGCATTGTGATGACAGGAGTCATGGAGCATTGTGATGACAGGGGTCATGGAGCACTGTGATGACAAGGGCATGGCGCATTGTGATGACAAGGGCATGGAACATTGTGATGACAAGGTCATGGAGTATTGTGAAGACAGGTATCAGGGAGCATTGTGATGACATATGTCATTGTCCGTTGTTATGACAATGGCATGGAGCATTGTGATACCAAGTGCCATTGAGGATTGTCATGACAAATGTAATGGAGAATTTTGATGACAAGGGCTTGGAACATTTCGATGACAAGGGTCATGGAGCATTGTGATGACAAGGGCATGGAGCATTCTGATGAAAAGGTGCATGGAGCATTGAGATTACAGGGGTTCTGAAGCAATGTGATGACAAGGGCATGGAGCATTGTGATGAGAAGGCAATGGAGCATTCTGATGACATGCGTCATAGAGCTTTGTGATGACAAGGACATGGAGCATTGTGATTACAGGGTTCTTGGAGCATTGTGATGACAAGGGCATGGAGCATTGTGATGAGAAGGCCATGGAGCATTCTGATGACATGCGTCATGGAGCTTTGTGATGACAAGGGCATGGAGAATTGTGATTACAGGGGTCATGGAATATTGTGATGACAGGGGTGAGTGAGTATTGTGATGACTAGTGATGGAACATTGTGATATCAGTTGTGAGAAGGCATTTTGAGGAGAAATGCATGGAGCATTGTGATGACAAGTTTTATGTAGCATTTTGATGACAAGGATGTGGAGCATTGTGATGACAAGTGCATGGTGCATTGTGATGACATGGGATATGGAGCATTGTGCTGACACGCGCATCGAGCATTGTGCTGACAAGGGTCATGGAGCATTGTGCTGACAAAGGCATGGATCTTTGTGATGAAAAGGGTCACAGAGCATTGTGATAAAATTTCATGGAGCATTGTGGTGACAAATTTCACAGAGCTTTGTGTGACCAGGTCATGGACCATTGTGATGACAAGTGTCATGAAGCATTGTGATGACTGGAGTCAAGGAGCATTGTGATAACAGGGGCCTTGGAGCATTGTGATGAAAAGGGAATGGATCATTGTGATGAAAAAGCCATGGAGCCTTGTCATGACAGTGTTCAAGGAGCATACTGATGACAAGTGTCAGCGAGCATTGTGATGCCAAGTGTACTGAGCACAGTGGTGACAAAGGTCATGGAGCATTGTGATGAGAAGACCTTGCATAATTGTGATGACGAGCGTCATGGGGCATGTGATGACAAGTGTTATGGAACATTGTGATCAGAAGGGTTTGGAGCATTGTGATGACAGAGGACATGGAGCATTTTGATTTCATTGTGATGACAATAGCATGAATCATTATGATGATGGGCATGGTGCATTGTGATGACAGTGTTCATGGAGCATTGAGATGAAAAGTGGCATGGAGAATTGTGATTACACAGGTCTTGGAGCATTGTGATGACAAGGGTAATGGAGCCTTGTGATGACAAGGCCGTGGAACATTGTGACGGCAGGGGTCATGGAGCATTGTTATGACAGGTGTAATGGAACATTGTGATGACAAGGGCATGGAGCAATGTGATGAGAGATTTCATTGAGCATTGTGATGACAATGGCATGGAGCAATGTGATGCCAAGGGTCAAGGAGCTTTGTGATGACAAATGTCATGGGGCATTTTGATGACAAGGGCGTGGTGCATTGTGATGAGAAGGGCAGGGAGCATTGTGATGACAGGGTCATGGAGCAATTTGAATAAAAGGGTCATGGAATATTTTGATGAGAGGGGTTATGGAACATTGTGATGTCAGGGACCCTGAAGCACTGTGAAGAAATGGGTCATGGAGCATTTTGTGACAGGGGTTATTGAACATTGTGATGTCAGGGGTCATGGAGCATTGTGATGATAAGGGCATGTAGCACTGTGATGACAGTGGTCATGGAACATTGTGATGACAGGGGTGAGCGAGTATTGTGATGACTAGTGATGGAACATTGTGAAATATGTGGTGAGAGAGCATTTTGATGAGAAGTGCATGGAGCATTGTGATGACAAGTTTTATGGAGCATAGCGATGAAAAGGATGTGGAGCATTGTGCTGAAAAGAGCATGGCACATTGTGATGACATGTGTCATGGAGCATTGTCCTGAGAAGCGCATGGAGCATTTTGATGACAAGTCTCATGGAGCATTGTGCTGACAAAGGCATGGAGCATTGTGATGACAAGGGACACAGAGCATTGTGATGAAAATTTCATGGAGCATTGTGGTGACAAGATCACAAAGCCTTGTGTGATGAGGGCATGGACCATTGTGAGGACAAAGGTCATGAATCTTTTTGATGACTGGAGTCACGGAGCATTGTGATGACAGTGGTCATGGAGCACTGTGATGACAAGGGCATGGAGCAATGTGATGAAAGGGACACGGAACATTGGTCTGACAAGTTTCATGGATTATTGTGATGACAGTGGGCATGGAGCAATGAGATGACAAGGGCATGGAGCATTGTAGTGACAAAGGTCACAGAGCCTTGTGTGACGAGGGCATTGACCATTGTGAGGACAAAGGTCATGAAGCATTGTGATGACTGGAGTCACGGAGCATTGTGATGACAGGGGTCATGGAGAATTGTGATGACAAGGGCATGGAGCATTGTGATGACAGGGGCATGGAACATTGGTCTGACATGTTTCATGGATTATTGTGATGACATTGGGCGTAGCGCATTGTGATGACAAGGGCATGGAATATTGTGATGACAATGTCATTGAGTATTGTGAAGACAGTTGTCAGGGAGCGTTGTGATGACATATGTCGTTGTCCATTGTGATGACAATGGCATGGAGCATTGTGATACCAAGTGTCATGGAGGATGTGATGACAAAGGTAATGGAGCATTTTGATGACAAGTGCTTGGAACATTGCGATGACAATGGCATGTAGCATTCTGATGAAAAGGTGCATGGAACATTGAGATTACAGGGGTTTTGAAGCAATGTAATTACAAGGGCATGGAGCATTGTGATGAGAAGGCAATGGAGCATTCTGATGACATGCGTCATGGAGCTTTGTGATGACAAGGACATGGAGCATGGTGATTGCATGGGTCTTGGAGCATTGTGATGAAAACGGAATGGATCATTGTGATGAAAAATGCATGGAGCCTTGTCATGACAGGGTTCAAGGAGCATACTGATGACAACTGTCAGGGACCATTGTGATGATAAGTGTATTGAGCATTGTGACGACAAAGATCATGGAGCATTGTGATGAGAACACCATGGATAATTGTGATGACCAGCGTCATGGGGCATTCTGATGACAAGTGTTATGGAACATTGTGATCAGAAGGGTTTGGTGCATTGTGATGACAGAGGTCGTTGAGCATTTTGATTTCATTGTGATGTCATTAGCATGAAATATTAGGGTGATGGGCACGGTGCATTGTGATGACAGGGTTCATGGAGCATTGTGATGACAAGAGCATGGAGCAATGTGATGAGAGATTTCATTGAGCATTGTGATGACAATGGCATGGAGCATTGTGATGCCAAGGGTCATGGAGCTTTGTAATGACAAATGTCATGGAGCATTTTGATGACAAGGGCGTGGTGCATTGTGATGAGAATGGCAGGGAGCATTGTGATGACAGGGTCATGGAGCAATTTGAATAAAATGGTCATGGAATATATTGATGACAGGGGATATGGAACATTGTGATGTCAGGGGTCATGAAGCATTGTGATGAAATGGGTCATGGAGCATTTTGTGACAGGGGTTATGGAACATTGTGATGTCAGGGTTCATGGAGCATTGTGATGATAAGGGCATGTAGCACTGTGATGACAGGGGTCATGGAACACTGTGATGACAGGGGTGAGGGAGTATTGTGATGACTAGTGATGAAGCATTGTGATATATGTTCTGAGAGAGCATTTTGATGAGAAGTGCATGGAGCATTGTGATGACAAGTGTTATGGAGCTTAGCAATGTTAAGGATGTGGAGTATTGTGATGACAAGCGCATGGCGCATTTTGATGACATGCGTCATTGAGCACTGTGCTGACAAGCGCATGGAGCATTTTGATGACAAGTGTCATGGAGCATTGTGCTGAAAAAGGCATGGAACATTTTGATGACAACGGACACAGAGCATTGTGATGAAATATTCATGGAGTGTTGTGGTGAAAAAGATCACAGAGCCTTGTGTGACGAGGGCATGGACCATTGTGATGATATAGGTCATGAAGCATTGTGATGACTGGAGTCACGGAGAATTGTGATGAAACGGGTGATGGAGCCTTGTGATGACAAGGGCATGGAGCAATGTGATGACAGGGGCATGGAACATTCGTCTGACATGTTTCATGGATTATTGTGATGACAGTGGGCATGGAGCATTGTGATGACAAGGGCATGGAGCATTGTGGTGACAAAGGCATGGAGCATTTTGATGACAAGGGACACAGAGCATTGTGATGAAATATTCATGGAGCACTGTGGTGAAAAAGATCACAGAGCCTTGTGTGAAGAGGGCATGGACCACTGTGATGACAAAGGTCATGAATCATTGTGATGACTGGAGTCACAGATCATTGTGATGACAGGGGTCATGGAGCATTGCTGTGACAAGATTAATGGATTATTGTGATGAGAGTGGGCATGGCGCATTGTGATGACAAGGGCATGGAACACTGTGAAGACAAGGTCATGGAGTATTGTGAAGAAAGGTGTCAGGGAGCATTGTGATGACATATGTCATTGTCCATTGTGATGACAATGGCATGGAGCATTGTGATACCAAGTGTCATGGAGGATTGTGATGACAAAGGTAATGGAGCATTTTGATGACAAGGGCTTGGAACATTGTGATGACAAGGGTCATGGAGCATTGTGATGACAAGGGCATGGAGCATTGTGATTTCGAGGGCCATTGAGAATTTTGATGACAACGTCGTGAAGCATTGTGATGACAAGCGCATGGAGCTTGCTATGACAGGGGTCATAGAGCATAGCGATGACAAGTGCATGGAGAATTGTGATGACAAAATCATGTAACATTGTGATGAGAAGTGTCAAGAAGCATTGTGATGACAAGGACGTGGAGAACTGTAATGACATGGGACATGGAGCATTTTGATGAACAGGGCATGGAGAATTGTGCTAGCAAGACCGTGGAGCATTGTGATGAAAAGACCATGGATAATTATGATGAAGAGCGTCATGGATCACTTTAATGACAAGGGGCATGGAGCATTGTGATAACAGGTGTCATGGAGCATTGTGATGAGAAGGGTCATGGAGCATTGTGATGACAAGTGTCATGGAGCATTGTGATGAGAAGGTCATGGAGCAGTGTGATGAGAAGGCCATGGAGCATTCTGATGACATGTGTCATGAAACTTTGTGATGAGAAGGGCATGGAGCATTGTGATTACAGGGGTCTTGGAGCATTGTGATGACAAGGGTCATGGAGCCTTGGATGCCAAGGAGGTTGAACTTTGTGATGGCTGGTGTCAGGGAGCATTGTTATGACATGGGTAATGGAGCATTGTGATGACAAGGGCATAGAACATTGGTCTGAAAATTTCATGTATTATTGTGATGAGATTCGGCATGGAGCATGGTGATGACTAGGGAATGGAACACTGTGATACATGTGTCATGGAGGATTGTAATGACAAGGGCATGGAGCATTGTGATGAGAAGAGTATCGAGCATTGTAATTACAAGTGTCATGGAGCATTGTGCTGACAAGGGAATGGAGCAATGTGATGAGAAGTTACATGTAGCATTGTGATGAAATGGCATGGGGCATTGTGAAGCCAAGTGTCCTGGATCTTTGTGATGACAAAGTCAAGGAGCATTTTGATGACAAGGTCGTGGTGCATTGTGATGAGAAAGGCATGGAGCATTGTGATGACAGGGTCATGGAGAAAATTGATGAAAAGTGTCATGGAACATTTTGATGACAAGGGTTTTGGAACATTGTGATGTCAGGTGTCCTGAAGCATTCTGATGAAATGGGTCATGGAGCATTTTGTGACAGGGGTTATGGAACATTGTGATGTCAGGGGTCATGGAGCATTGTGATGATAAGAGCATGTAGCACTGTGATGACAGTGGTCATGGAACATTGTGATGACAGGGGTGAGCGAGTATTGTGATGAGTAGTGATGGAACATTGTGATATATGTGGTGAGAGAGCATTTTGATGACAAGTGCTTGGAACATTGTGATGACAAGTTTTATGGAGCATAGCGATGAAAAGGATGTGGAGCACTGTGATGAAAAGAGCATTGCACATTGTGATGACATTTGTCATGGAGCATTGTGCTGACAAGCGCATGGAGCATTTTGATGACAAGTGTCATGGAGCATTGTGCTAACAAAGGCATGGAGCATTGTAATGACAAGGGACACAGAGCATTGTGATGAAAATTTCATGGAGCATTGTGGTGACAAAGATCACAGAGCCTTGTGTGACGAGGGCATTGACCGTTGAGATGAGAAAGGTCATGAATCATTGTGATGACTGGAGTAACGGAGCACTGTGATGACAGGGGTCATGGAGCATTGTGATGACAAGGGCATGGAGCAATGTGATAACAGGTGCATGGAACACTGGTCTGACAAGTTTCATGGATTATTGTGATGACAGTGGGCATTGAGCATTGAGATGACAAGGGCATGGAGCATTGTAGCGACAAAGGTCACAGAGCCTTGTGTGACGAGGGAATGGACCATTGTGAGGACAAAGGTCATGAAGCATTGTGATGACAGGAGTCATGGAGCATTGTGATGACAGGGGTCATGGAGCACTGTGATGACAAGGGCATGGCACATTGTGATGACAAGGGCATGGAACATTGTGATGGCAAGGTCATGGAGTATTGTGAAGACAGGTATCAGGGAGCATTGTGATGACATATGTCATTGTCCGTTGTTATGACAATGGCATGGAGCATTGTGATACCAAGTGTCATTGAGGATTGTCATGACAAATGTAATGGAGAATTTTGATGACAAGGGCTTGGAACATTTCGATGACAAGGGTCATGGAGCATTGTGATGACAAGGGCATGGAGCATTCTGATGAAAAGGTGCATGGAGCATTGAGATTACAGGGGTTCTGAAGCAATGTGATGACAAGGGCATGGAGCATTGTGATGAGAAGGCAATGGAGCATTCTGATGACATGCGTCATAGAGCTTTGTGATGACAAGGACATGGAGCATTGTGATTACAGGGTTCTTGGAGCATTGTGATGACAAGGGCATGGAGCATTGTGATGAGAAGGCCATGGAGCATTCTGATGACATGCGTCATGGAGCTTTGTGATGACAAGGGCATGGAGAATTGTGATTACAGGGGTCATGGAATATTGTGATGACAGGGGTGAGTGAGTATTGTGATGACTAGTGATGGAACATTGTGATATCAGTTGTGAGAAGGCATTTTGAGGAGAAATGCATGGAGCATTGTGATGACAAGTTTTATGTAGCATTTTGATGACAAGGATGTGGAGCATTGTGATGACAAGTGCATGGTGCATTGTGATGACATGGGATATGGAGCATTGTGCTGACACGCGCATCGAGCATTGTGCTGACAAGGGTCATGGAGCATTGTGCTGACAAAGGCATGGATCTTTGTGATGAAAAGGGTCACAGAGCATTGTGATAAAATTTCATGGAGCATTGTGGTGACAAATTTCACAGAGCTTTGTGTGACGAGGTCATGGACCATTGTGATGACAAGTGTCATGAAGCATTGTGATGACTGGAGTCACGGAGCATTGTGATAACAGGGGTCTTGGAGCATTGTGATGAAAAGGGAATGGATCATTGTGATGAAAAACGCATGGAGCCTTGTCATGACAGTGTTCAAGGAGCATACTAATGACAAGTGTCAGCAAACATTGTGATGCCAAGTGTATTGAGCACTGTGGTGACAAAGGTCATGGAGCATTGTGATGAGAAGTCCCTGCATAATTGTGATGACGAGTGTCATTGGGCATGTGATGACAAGTGTTATTGAACATTGTGATCAGAAGGGTTTGGAGCTTGTGATGACAGAGAACATGGAGCATTTTGATTTCATTGTGATGACCATAGCATGAATCATTATGAGGATGGGCATGGTGCATTGTGATGACAGTGTTCATAGAGCATTGAGATGAAAAGTGCCATGGAGAATTGTGATTACAGAGGTCTTGGAGCGTTGTGATTACAACGCCGTGGAATATTGTGATTTCAGGGGTCATGGAGCATTGTTATGACAGGTGTAATGGAGCATTGTGATGACAAGGGCATGGAACAATGTGATGAGAGATTTCATTGAGCATTGTGATGATAATGGCATGGAGCATTGTGATGCCAAGGGTCATGCTGCTTTGTGATGACAAGTGTCATGGGGCATTTTGATGACAAGGGCGTGGTGCATTGTGGTGAGAAAGGCAGGGAGCATTGTGATGACAGGGTCATGGAGCAATTTGATGAAAAGGGTCATGGAATATTTTGATGACCGGGGTTATGGAACATTGTGATGTCAGGGGTCATGAAGCTTTGTGATGAAGTGGGTCATGGGGCATTTTGTGACAAGGGTTATGGAACAGTGTGATGTCAGGGGTCATGGAGCATTGTGATGATAAGAGCATGTAGCACTGTGATGACAGTGGTCATGGAACATTGTGATGACAGGGGTGAGCGAGTATTGTGATGACTAGTGATGGAACACTGTGATATAAGTGGTGAGAGAGCATTTTGATGAGAAGTGCATGGAGAATTGTGAAGAGAAGTTTTATGGAGCATAGCGATGAAAAGGATGTGGAGCATTGTGATGAAAAATGTCATGGAGCCTTGTGATGACAAGGCCGTGGAACATTGTGATGGCAGGGGTCATGGAACATTGTTATGACATGTGTAATGGAGCATTGTGATGACAAGGTCATGGAGCAATGTGATGAGAGATTTCATTGAACATTGTGATGACATTGGAATGGAGAATTGTGATGCCAAGTGTCATGGAGCTTTGTGATGACAAATGTCATGGGGCATTTTGATGACAAGGGCGTGGTGCATTGTGATGAGAAAGGCAGGGAGCATTGTGATGACAAGGTCATGGAGCAATTTGAATAAAAGGGTCATGGAATATTTTGATGAAAGGGGTTATGGAACATTGTGATGTCAGTGGTCATGGAGCATTGTGATGATAAGGGCATGTAGCACTGTGATGACAGTGGTCATGGAACATTGTGATGACAGGGGTGAGCGAGTATTGTGATTACTAGACATGGAACATTGTGATATATATGGTGAGAGAGCATTTTGATGAGAAGTGCATGGAGCATTGTGATGACAAGTTTTATGGAGCATAGCGATGAAAAGGATATGGAGCATTGTAATGAAAAGAGCATGTCACATTGTGATGACATGTGTCATGGAGCATTGTGCTGACAAGTGCATGGAGCATTTTGATGACAAGTGTCATGGAGCATTGTGCTGACAAAGGCATGGAGCGTTGTGATGACAAGGGACACAGAGCATTGTGATGAAAATTTCATGGAGCATTGTGGTGACAAAGATCACAGAGCCTTGTGTGACGAGGGCATGGACCATTGTGATGAGAAAGGTCATGAATCATTGTGATGACTGGAGTCACGGAGCACTGTGATGACAGGGGTCATGGAGCATTGTGATGACAAGGGCATGCAGCAATGTGATGACAGGGGCATGGAACATTGGTCTGACAAGTTTCATGGATTATTGTGATGACAGTGGGCATGGAGCACTGAGATGACAAGGGCATGGAGCACTGTGGTGAAAAAGGTCACAGAGCCTTGTGTGACGAGGGCATGGACCATTGTGAGGACAAAAGTCATGAAGCATTGTGATGACTGGAGTCACGGAGCATTGTGATGACAGTGGTCATGGAGCATTGTGATGACAAGGGCATGGAGCATTGTGATGACAGGGGCATGGAACATTGGTCTGACATGTTTCATGGATTATTGTGATGACAGTGGGCATGGCGCATTGTGATGACAAGGGCATGGAACTTTGTGATGACAAGGTCATGGAATATTGTGAAGACAGGTGTCAGGGAGTATTGTGATGACAATGGCATGGAGCATTGTGATACCAAGTGTCATGGAGGATTGTGATGACAAAGATAATGGAGCATTGTGATGACAAGGGCATGGAACATTGGTCTGAAAATTTCATGGATTATTGTGATGAGATTCGGCATGGAGCATTGTGATGACCAGGGCACGGAACACTGTGATACATGTGTCATGGCGTATTGTAATGACAAGGGCATGGAGCATTGTGATGAGAAGAGTATCGAGCATTGTGATGACAAGCGTCATGGAGGATTGTGCTGACAAGGGCATGGTGCAATGTGATGAGAGGTTTCATGTAGCACTGTGATGAAATGGCATGGAGCATTGTGATGCCAAGTGTCATTGAGCTTTGTGATGACAAATGTAATGGAGCATTTTGATGACAAGGGCATGGAACATTGCGATGAGAAGGGTCATGGAGCATTGTGATGACAAGAGCATGGAGCATTCTCATGAAAAGGTGCATGGAGCATTGAGATTACAGGTGTTTTGAAGCAATGTGATGACAAGGGCATGGAGCATTGTGATGAGAAGGCAATGGAGCATTCTGATGACATGCGTCATGGAGCTTTGTGATGACAAGGACATGGAGCATTGTGATTACAGGAGTCTTGGAGCATTGTGATGAAAAGGGAATGGATCAGTATGATGAAAAATGCATCTAGCATTGTCATGACACTGTTCAAGGAGCATACTCATGATAAGTGTCCAGGAGCATTGTGATGATAAGTGTATTGAGCATTGAGATGACGAATGTCATGGAGCATTATGATGAGAAGACCATTGATAATTGTGATGACCAGCGTCATGGGGCATTGTGATGACAAGTGTTATGGAACATTGTGATCAGAAGGGTTTGATGCATTGTGATGACAGAGTTCATTGAGCATTTTGATTTCATTGTGATGACAATAGCATGAAATATTATGGTGATGGGCACGGTGCATTGTGATGACCAGATTCATGGAGCATTGAGATGAAAAGGGGCATGGAGCATTGTGATTACAGGGGTGTTGGGGAACTGTGACGACAATGGCATGGAGCACTGTGATGAGAAGGCCATGGAGCATTCTGATGACATGCGTCATGGAGCTTTGTGATGACAAATGCATAGAGCATTGTGATTACAGGGGACTTGGAGCATTGTAATGACAAGGGTCATGGAGCATTGTGCTGACAAAGGCATGGATCATCGTGATGACAAGGAACAAAGAGCATTGTGATGAAAATTTCATGGAGCATTGTGGTGACAAAGACCACCGAGCCTTGTGTGAAGAGGTCATGGATCATTGGTCTGACAAGTTTCATGGATTATTGTGATGACAGTGGGCATGGAGCATTGTGCTGACAAAGGCATGGAGCATTGTGATGACAAGGGACACAGAGCATTGTGATGAAAATTTCATGGAGCATTGTGTTGACAAAGATCACAGAGCCTTGTGTGACGAGGGCATGGACCATTGTGATGAGAAAGGTCATGAATCATTGTGAGGACTGGAGTCACGGAGCATTGTGATGACAAGGGCATGGAGCAATGTGATGACAGGGGCATGGAACATTGGTCTGACAAGTTTCATGGATTATTGTGATGACAGTAGGCATGGCTCATTTTGATGACAAGGGCATGGTTCATTGTGATGATAGGGTCATGGATTATTGTGAAGACATGTGTCAGGGAGCATTGTGATGACATATGTCATTGTCCATTGTGATGACAATTGCATGGAGCATTGTGATACAAAGTGTCATGGAGCATTGTGCTGACAAAGGCATGGAGCATTCTGATGACAAGGGACACAGAGCATTGTGATGAAAATTTCATGGAGCATTATGGTGACAAAGATCACAGATCCTTGTGTGACAAGGGCTTGGCCCACTGTGATGAGAAAGGTCATGAATCATTGTGATGACTGGAGTCACGGAGCACTGTGATGACAGGGTTCATGGAGCATTGTGATGACAGGGGCATGGAGCAATGTGATGACAGGGGCATGGAACATTGGTCTGACAAGTTTCATGGATTACTGTGATGACAGTGGGCATGGAGCATTGAGATGACAAGGGCATGGAACATTGTGGTGACAAAGGTCACAGAGCCTTGTGTGACGAGGGCATGGACCATTGTGAGGACAAAGGTCATGAAGCATTTTGATGACTGGGGTCACGGAGCATTGTGATGACAGGGGTCATGGAGAATTGTGATGACAAGGGCATGGAGCATTGTGATGACAGGGGCATGGAACATTGGTCTGACATGTTTCATTGATTATTGTGATGACAGAGGGCATGGCACATTGTGATGACAAAGGCATGGAACACTGTGATGACAAGGTCATGGAGTATTGTGAAGACAGTTGTCAGGGAGCATTGTGATGACATATGTCATTGTCCATTGTGATGACAATGGCATGGAGCATTGTGATACCAAGTGTCATGGAGGATTGTGATGACAAAGGTAATGGAGCATTTTGATGACAAGGGCTTGGAACATTGCGATGACAAGGGTCATGGAGCATTGTGATGACAAGGGCATGGAGCATTCTGATGAAAAGGTGCATGGAGCATTGAGATTATAGGGGTTTTGAAGCAATGTGATTACAAGGGCATGGAGCATTGTGATGAGAAGGCAATGGAGCATTCTGATGACATGCGTCATGGAGCTTTGTGATGACAAGGACATGGAGCATTGTTATGACAGGGGTAATGGAGCATTTTGATGACAAGGGCATGGAACATTGGTCTGAAAATTTCATGGATTATTGTGATGAGATTCGGCATGGAGCATTGTGATGACTAGGGCACGGAACACTTCATACATGTGTCATGGAGGATTGTAATGACAAGGGCATAGAGCATTGTGATGAGAAGAGTATTGAGCATTGTGATGACAAGCGTCATGGAGCATTGTGCTGACAAAGGCATGGAGCATAGTGAAGACATGGGTAAAAGAGCATTGTGAAGAAATTTTCATGGAGCATTGTGATGAAAAATTTCACAGAGCCTTTTGATGAAGTGGGCATGGACCATTGTGATGACAAGGTACTGGAGCATTGTGGTGAGAGGACCATGGAGCCTTTTGGTGACAATTCTCATGGAGAATTCTGATGAAAAGGGGCATGGAGCATTTTGATTACATGGGTATTGGATCCTTCTGATGACAAGACCGTAGAACATTGTGATGGCAGGGTTCATGGAGCATGGTTATGACATGGGCAATGGAGGATTGTGATGACAAGGGTATCGAGCATTGGTCTGAAAATTTTCAAGGATTACTGTGATGAGAGTGGGCATAGAGCATTGTGATGACAAGGGCACGGAACACTGTGATACATGGATCATGGAGGTTTGTAATGACAAGGGCATGGAGCAATGTGATGAGAGGCTTCATGGAGCATTGTGATGACAAGGGCATGGAGCATTGTGATGAAAAGGGTCATGGAGCATTTTGAATACAAGATTCCCATATCATTTTGTTGTCAGGGGTCATGGAGCTCTGTGATGACAGTGGTCATGGAGCATTGTGATGACAGGGTCATGGAGCATTGTGATAAGAAGGTCATGGAGCATTGGGCTGAAAATGTTCATGGAGTATTGTGATGACAGGGTAATGGGGCATTGTGATGACAAGGTCCTGGGGCATTGTGATGAGAAAGCCGTGGAGCCTTGTGCTGACAAGTCTCATGGAGCATTCTGATGAAAATGTGCATGGAGCATTGTGATTACAGGGGTCATGCAGCATTGTGATGAAAATGGCATGGAGCATTGTGATGCCAAGGGTCATGGCGTTTGTGATGACAAAGTTCATGGAGCATTTTGATGACAAGGTCGTGGTGCGTTGTGATGAGAAGGGCAGGGAGCATTTTGATGACAGGGTCATGGAGCAATTTGATGAAAAGTATCATGGAATATTTTGATGACAGTGGTTATGGAACACTGTGATGTCAGGGGTCATGGAGCTTTGTGATGAAAAGGGTCATGGAGCATTTTGATGACAGGGGTCATGGAGCATATTGATTTCATTGTGATGACAATAGCATGAAGCATTATGATGATGGACATGGTGCATTGTGATGACAGGGTCATGAAGCAATTTGATGAAAAGTATCATGGAATATTTTGATGACAGTGGTTATGGAACATTGTGATGTCAGGGGTCATGGAGGATTGTGATGAAAAGGGTAATGGAGCATTTTGATGACAGGGATTATGGGACATTGTGATGTCAGGGTTCATGGAGCATTGTGATGATAAGGTCATGTACCATTGTCATGACACGGATCATGGATTATTGTGATGACGGGGGGAGAGAGCATTTTAATGAGAAGTGCATGGAGCATTGTGATGACAAGGTTTTTGGAGCACTGTAATGACAAGGATGTGGAGCACTGTGATGACAAGCGCATGGCACATTGTGATGACAACGGTCATGGAGCATTGTGCTGACAAAGGCATGGAGCATGGTGATGACAAGGATCACAGAACATTGTGATGAAAAGTTCATGGAGCATTGTGGTGAGAAAGGTCACAGAGCCCTGTGTGACGAGGACATGGACCATTGTGATGACAAATGTCATGAAGCCTTGTGATGACAGGAGTCACAGAACATTGAGATGACAGGGGTCTTGGAGCACTGTGATGACAAGGACATGGAGCAATGTGATGAGAAGGCCATGGAGCATTCTGATGACATGCATCATGGAGCTTTGTGATTAAAGGTCATGGAGCATTGTGATTACAGGGGTCTTGGAGCATTGTGAAGAAAATGGTATGGATCATTGTGATGATAAACGCATGGAGCCTTGTCATGACAGGGTTCAAGGAGCATACTGATGACAAGTGTCAGGAGCATTGTGATGACAAGTGTATTGAGCGTTGTGATGACAAAGGTCATGGAGCACAGTGATGAGAAGACCATGGATAATTGTGATGATGAGCGTCATGGTGCATTGTGATGACAATGGTTATGGAACATTGTGATCACAAGGGTTTGGTGCATTTTGATGACAGAGGTCATGGAGAATATTTATTTCATTGTGATGACAATAGCATGAAGCATTATGATGACGGACATGGTGCATTGTGATGACAGGGTCATGGAGCAATTTGATGAAAAGTGTCATGGAACATTTTGATGAGAGTGGTTATGGAACATTGTGATGTCAGGGGTCTTGGGGCATTGTGATGAAAAGGGTGATGGAGCATTCTGATGACAGAGGATATGGAACATTTTGATGTCAGGGGTCATGGAGCATTGTGATGATATGGCATGTGGCATTGTGATGACAGAGGTCATGGAAAATTGTGATGACAGTGGTGAGGGAGTATTGTGATGACTACTGATGGAACATTGTGATATCGGTGGTGAGAAAGCATTTTGATGAGAAGTGCATGGAGCATTGTGATGACAATGTTTATGGAGCATTGTGATGACAAGGTTTATGGAGCATTGTGATGACAAGGCTGTGGAGCATTGTGTTGACAATTGCATGGCGCATTTTGATGACATGGGTCATGGAGCATTGTGCTGAGAAGCGCATGGAGCATTGTGATGACAAGGGTCATGGAACATTGTGCTGACAAATTCATGGAACCTTGTGATGACAACGGTCACAGAGCATTGTGCTGAAAAGTTCATGGAGCATTGTGGTGACAATGGTCACAGAGCCTTGTGATGACGAGGTTAAGTACCATTGTGATGACAAAGGTCATGAAGCATTGTGATGACTGGAGTTATGGAACATTGTGATGACAAGGGTATGGAGCATTCTGATGACAGGGGCATGGTGCATTGGTCTGACAAGTTTCATTGTTTATTGTGATGACAGTGGGCAAGGCGCATTCTGATGAGAAGAGCATGGAGCATTTTGATTAGAAGGTCATGGAGTACTGTGAAGACAGGGTTCTGGGGGAATGTGATGACATATGTCATGGTCCATTGTGATGACAATGGCATGGAGTACTGTGTTGCCAAGTGTCATGGAGGAATGTGATGACAAAGTTAATGGAGCATTGTGATGACAGGGGTTTGGAGCATTGTGATGGCAAGGGTCATGGAGCATTTTGCTGACAAGTGCATGGAGGATTGTGATGACAAGGGCCATTGAGAATTTTGATGACAAGTTCCTGAAGCATTGTGATGAAAAGCACATGGAGCTTGCTATGACAGGGGTCATGGAGCATTGCGATGACAATTGCATGGAGAACTGTGATGACAAGAGCATGTAACATTGTGATGAGAAGTGTCTTGGAGCATCGTGATGGTAAGATCGTGGAGCATTGTGATGAGAAGACCATGGATAATTTTGATGACGAGCGTCATAGAGCACTGTAATGACAAGGGGCATGGAGCATTGTTGTGACAGGGATCATGGAGCATTGTGATTACAAGGGTCATGGAGCATTCTGATGACAAGCTTGTGGAGTATTGTGATGACAATGTCATGGAGCATTGTGAGGAAAAGGGCATGGAGCATTGTGATGAAAAAGGCATGGAGCCTTTTCATGACAGGGTTCAAGGAGCATTCTGACGAAATGTGTCAGGGAGCATTGTGATGACAAGTGTATTGAGCATTGTGATGACAAAGTTCATGGAGCATTTTGATGACAAGGGCATGGAGTATTGTGATGACAGTCATCATGGAGCGTTGCGATGACAATTGTTATGGAACATTGTGATCACAAGAGTTTGGAGCATTGTGATGACACAGGTCGTGGATCATTTTGCTTTCAAGAATCACGGAGAATTGTGATGACAAGGGCATGAAACAATGTGATCCCAAGGGTCACGGAGGATTGTGATGACAGTGGTAAAGGAGAATTGTGATGACATTTGCATGGAGCATTGTGATGACAAGGTCATGTAGCATTTTGCTGACAAAGGCATGGAGAATTGTGATGCCAAGTGTCATGGAGCTCTCTGACGACAAGCGTCAAGGAGCATTTTGATTACAGGGGTCATGGAGCATTGGGATGACAAGCACATGGAACATTCTGATGACAAGTGGCATGGATCATTTTGATGACTGTGGTCATGTAGCATTGTGATGACATGGGTCATGGAGCTTTGTGATGAGAATGTCATGGAGCATTCGGCTGAAATTATTCATGGAGTACTGTGATGACAGGGGTCATGGAGCATTGTCATGAGAAGGGAATGGAGCAATGTGATGAGAAGGTCCTGGAGCATTGTGATGAGAGGGCCATGGAGCCTTGTGATGACAAGGGTCATGGAGCATACTGATGAAATGGTGCATGGAGCATTGAGATTGCAGGGGTTTTGAAGCATTGTGATGACAAGAGCATGGAGTATTGTGATGAGAAAGCAATGGAGCATTCTTATGACATGTGTCATGGTGCTTTGTGATGGAAAGGAGATAGAGCATTGTGATTACAGGGGTCTTGGATCATTGAGATGAAAAGGGAATGGATCATTGTGATGAAAAATGCATGGAGCCTTGTCATGACAGGGTTCAAGGAGCATACTGATGACAACTGTCAGGGAGCATTGTGATGATAAGTGTATTGAGCATTGTGATGACAAAGATCATGGAGCATTGTGATGAGAAATCCATGGATAATTGTGATGACCAGCCTCATGGGGCATTGTGATGACAAGTTGTTATGGAACATTGTGATCAGAAGGGTTTGGTGCATTGTGATGACAGTGGTCATTGAGCGTTTTGATTTCATTGTGATAACAATAGCATGAAATATTATGGTGATGGACACGGTGCATTGTGATGACAGGGTTCATGGAGCATTGAGATGAAAATGGGCATGGATCATTGTGATTACAGGGCTGTTGGAGCATTGTGATGACAAGGGCATGGAGCATGGTGATGAGAAGGCCATGCAGCATTCTGATGACATGCGTCATGGAGCTTTGTGATGACAACGGCATGGAGCATTGTGATTACAGGGGTCTTGGAGCATTGTGATGACAAGGGTCATGGAGGCTTCTGATGACAAGGCCGTGGAACCTTGTGATGGCAGGGGTCATGGATCATTGTTATGACAGGGGTAATGGAGCTTTCTGATGACAAAGTTCTTGGTGCATTTTGATGACAAACGCGTGGTGCATTGTGATGACAAATGTCATGGAGTATTTTGATGACAAGGTCGTTGTGCATTGTGATGAGAATTTCAGGGAGCATTGTGATGAGAGGGTCTTGGAGCAAATTGATGAAAAGTGTCATGGAACATTTTGATAAGAGGGGTTATGGAACATTTTGATGACAAGGGCATGGAGTATTGTGATGAGGAGGCAAAGGAGCATTCTGATGACATGCATCATGGAGCTTTGTGAAGAGAAGGACATGGAGCATTGTGATTACAGGGGTCATAGAGCATTGCGATGACAAGTGCATGGAGAATTTTGATGAAAATATCATGTAACATTGTGATAAGAAGTGTCAAGGAGCATTGTGATGACAAGGACTTGGAGTATTGTGATGACATGGGACATGGAGCATTCTGATGACCAGGGCATGGAGCATTGTGATGGCAAGACCGTGGAGCATTGTGATGAGAAGATCACGGATAATTATGATGACGAGCGTCATGAAGCCCTGTAATGACAAGGGGCATGTAGCATTGTGATTACAGGGTTCTGGAAGCATTGTTATGACAAGGGAATGGAGCATTGTAATGAGAAGGCCTCGGAGAGTACTGAAGACATGCGTCATGAATCTTTGTGACGACAAGGGCATGGAAAATTGTGATTACAGGGGTCTTGGAGCATTGTGATGACAAGGGTCATGGAGCCTTGGATGCCAAGGCGGTGAAACATTGTGATGGCAGGGGTCATGGAGCATTGTTATGACAGGGGTAATGGAGCATTGTGATGACAAGGGCATGGAATATTGGTCTGAAAATTTCATGGATTATTGTGATGAGATTCGGCATGGAACATTGTGATGACTAGGGCACGGAACACTGTGATACTTGTGTCATGGACGATTGTAATGACAAGGGCATGGAGCATTGTGATGAGAAGAGTATCGAGCTTTGTGATGACAAGTGTCATGGAGCATTGTGGTGACAAGGGCATGGAGCGATATGATGAGAGTTTTCATGTAGCATTGTGATGAAATGGCATGGAGCATTGTGATGCAAAGGGTCATGGAGCTTTGTGATGACAAAGGTCATGGAGCAATTTGATGACAAGGTCGTGGTGCATTGTGATGACAAGGACATGGAGCACTGTGATTACAGGGGACTTGGAGCATTGTGATGAAAAGGGAATGGATCAATCTGATGAAAAATGCATGGAGCCTTGTCATGACAGGTTTCAAGGAGCATACTGATGACAACTGTCAGGGAGCATTGTGATGATAAGTGTATTGAGAATAGTGATGACAAAGATCATGGAGCATTGTGATGAGAAGACCATGGATAATTGTGATGACCAGCGTCATGGGGCATTGTGATGACAAGTGTTATGGAACATTGTGATCAGAAGGGTTGGTGCATTGTGATGACAGAGGTCATTGAGCATTTTGAATTCATTGTGATGACAATAGCATGAAATATTATGGTGATGGGCACGGTGCATTGTGATGACAGGGTTCATGGAGCATTGAGATGAAAAGGGGAATGGAGCATTGTGATTACAGTGGAGTTGGATCATTGTGATGACAAGGGCATGGAGCATTGTGATGAGAAGGTCATGGAGCATTCTGATGACATGCGTCATGGAGCTTTGTGCTGACAAGGGCATGGAGAATTGTGATTACAGGGGTCATGGAATATTGTGATGACAGGGGTGAGGGAGTATTGTGATGACTAGTGATGGAATATTGTGATATCAGTGGTGAGAAGGCATTTTGAGGAGAAGTGCATGGAGCATTGTGATGACACGTTTTATGGAGCATTTTGATGACAAGGATGTGGAGCATTGTGATGACAAGTGCATGGTGCATTGTGCTGACATGTGCATCGAGCATGTGATGACAAGTGTCATGGAGCATTGTGCTGACAAAGGCATGGAGCTTTGTGATGACAAGGGTCACAGAGCATTGTGATAAAAATTTCATGGAGCATTGTGGTGACAAAGGTCACAAAGCTTTGTGTGATGAGGTCATGGACCATTGTGATGACAAATGTCATGAAGCATTGTGATGACTGGAGTCACGGAGCATTGTGATAACAGGGGTCTTGGAGCATTGTGATGAATAGGGAATGGATCATTGTGATGAAAAAGGCATGGAGCCTTGTCATGACAGTGTTCAAGGAGCATACTGATGACAAGTGTCAGCGAGTATTGTGATGCCAAGTGTATTGAGTATTGTGGTGACAAAGGTCATGGTGCATTGTGATGAGAAGACCTTGCATAATTGTGATGACGAGCGTCATGGGGCATGTGATGACAAGTGTTATGGAACATTGTGATCAGAAGGGTTTGGAGCATTGTGATGACAGAGGACTTGGAGCATTTTGATTTCATTGTGATGACAATAGCATGAATCTTTATGATGATGGGCATGGTGCATTGTGATGACAGTGTTCATGGAGCATTGAGATGAAAAGTGGCATGGAGAATTGTGATTACAGAGGTCTTGGAGCATTGTGATGACAAGGGTCATGGAGCCTTTTGATGACAAGGCCGTGGAACACTGTATAGCAGGGGTCATGGAGCATTGTTATGACAGGTGTAATGTAGCATTGTGATGACAAGGGCATGGAGTAATGTGATGAGTGATTTCATTGAGCATTGTGATGAAAATTGCATGGAGCATTGTGATGCCAAGGGTCATGGAGCTTTGTGATGACAAATGTCATGGGGCATTTTGATGACAAGGGCGTGGTGCATTGTGATGAGAAGGTCAGGGAGCATTGTGATGACAGGGACATGGAGCAATTTGAATAAAAGTGTCATGGAATATTTTGATGACAGTGGTTATGGAACATTGTGATGTCAGGGGTCATGAAGCACTGTGATGAAATTGGTCATGGAGCATTTTGTTACAGGGGTTATGGAATATTGTGATGTCAGTGGTCATGGAGCATTGTGATGATAAGTGCATGTAGCGCTGTGATGACAGTGGTCATGGAACATTGTGATGACAGGGTTGAGCGAGTATTGTGATGACTAGTGTTGGAACATTGTGATATATGTGGTGAGAGAGCATTTTGATGAGAAGTGCATGGAGCATTGTGATGACAAGTTTTATGGAGCATAGTGATGAAAAGGATGTGCAGCATTGTGATGAAAAGAGCATGGCACATTGTGATGACATGTGTCATGGAGCATTGTGCTGACAAGCGCATGGTGCATTTTGATGACAAGTGTCATGGAGCACTCTGCTGACAAAGGCATGGAGCATTGTGATGACAAGGGACACAGAGCACTGTGATGAAAATTTCATGGAGCATTCTGGTGACAAAGATCACAGAGCCTTGTGTAACGAGGGCATGGACCATTGTGAGGACATAGGTCATGAATCTTTGTGATGACTGGAGTCAAGGTGCATTGTGATGAAAGCGGTGATGGAGCATTTTGATGACAAGGGCATGGAGAAACGTGATGACAGGGGCATGGAACATTGGTCTGACAAGTTTCATGGATTATTGTGATGATAGTCGGCATGGAACATTGAGATGACAAGGGCATGGAGCATAGTGGTGACAAATGTTACAGAGCCTTGTGTGACGAGGGCATGGACCATTGTGAGGAGAATGGTCATGAAGCATTGTGATGACTGGAGTCACGGAGCATTGTGATGACAGGGGTCATGGAGCATTGTGATGACAAGGGCATGGAGCATTGAGATGAATGTGGCATGGAACATTGGTGTGACATGTTTCATGGATTATAGTGATGACAGTCGGCATGGCACATTGTGATGACAAGGGCATGGAACATTGTGATGACAAGGTGATGGAGTATTGTGAAGACAGGTGTCAGGGATCATTGTGATGACATATGTCATTGTCCATTGTGATGACAATGGCATGGAGCATTGTGATACCAAGTGTCATGGAGGATTGTGATGACAAAGGTAATGAAGCATTTTGATGACAAGGGTTGGAAAATTGCGATGACAAGGGTAATGGTGCATTGTGATGATAAGGGAATGGAGCATTCTAATGAAAATGTACATGGAGCATTGAGATTACAGGGGTTTTGAAGCAATGTGATTACAAGGGCATGGAGCATTGTGATGAGAAGGCAATGGAGCAATCTGATGACATTTGTCATGGAGCTTTGTGATGACAAGGACATGGAGCATTGTGATTACAGGGGTCCTGGAGCATTGTGATGAAAAGGGAATGGATCGTTGTGATGAAAAATGCATGGAGCCTTTTCATGACAGGGTTCAAGGAGCATACTGATGACAACTGTCAGGGAGCATTGTGATGATAAGTGTATTGAGCATTGTGATGACAAAGATCATGGAGCATTGTGATGAGAAGACCATGGATAATTATGATGACCAGCGTCATGGGGCATTGTGATGACAAGTGTTATGGAACATTGTGATCAGAAGGGTTTGGTGCATTGTGATGACAGAGGTCATTGAGCATTTTGATATCATTGTGTTGGCAATAGCATGAAATATTATGGTGATGGGCACGGTGCATTGTGATGACAGGGTTCATGGAGCATTGAGATGAAAAGGGGCATGGAGCATTGTGATTACAGGGGTCTTGGAGCATTGTGATGACAAGGGCATGGAGCATTGTGATGAGAAGGCCATGGAGCATTCTGATGACATGCGTCATGGAGCTTTGTGATGACAAGGGCATGGAGAATTGTTATAACAGGGGTCATGGAATATTGTGGTGACAGGGGTGAAGGAGTATTGTGATGACTAGTGATGGAACATTGTGATATCAGTGGTGAGATAGCATTTTGAGGAGAAGTGCATGGAGCATTGTGATGACAAGATTTATGGAGAATTTTGATGACAAGGATGTGGATCATTGTGATGACAAGTGCATGGTGCATTGTGATGACATGGGTTATGGAGCATTGTGCTGACACACGCATCGAGCATTGTGATGACAAGGGTCATGGAGCATTGTGCTGACAAAGGCATGGAGCTTTGTGATGACAAGTGTCCCAGAGCATTGTGATAAAAATTTCATGGAGCATTGTGGTGACAAAGGTCACAGAGCTTTGTATGACGAAGTCATGGACCATTTTGATGACAAATGTCATGAAGCATTGTGATGACTGGAGTCACGGATCTTTGTGATAACAGGGGTCTTGGAGCATTTTGATGAAAAGGGAATGGATCATTGTGATGAAAAAGGCATGGAGCCTTTTCATGACAGTGTTCAAGGAGCATACTGATGATAAGTGTCAGCGAGCATTGTGATGCCAAGTGTATTGAGCATTGTGGTGACAAAGGTCATGGAGCATTGTGATGAGAAGACCTTGCATAATTTTGATGACGAGCGTCATGGGGCATGTGATGACAAGTGTTATGGAACTTTGTGTTCAGAATGGTTTGGAACATTGTGATGACAGATGTCATGAAGCATTTTAATTTCATTGTGATGACAATAGCATGAATCATTATGGTGATGGTCATGGTGCATTGTGATGACAGTGTTCATGGAGCATTGAGATGAAAAGGGGCATGGAGAATTGTGATTACAGAGGTTTTGGTGCATTGTGTTGAGAATTGTCATGGAGCCATGTGATGAAAAGGCCGTGGAAAATTGTGATGGCAGGGGTCATGGAGCATTGTTATGACAGGTGTAATGGAGCATTGTGATGACAAGGGCATGGAGCAATGTGATGAGAGATTTCATTGAGCATTGTGATGACAAGGGCATGGAGCAATGTGATGAGAGATTTCATTGAGCATTATGATGACAATGGCATGGAGCATTGTGATGCCAAGGGTCATGGAGCTTTGTGATGACAAAGTCATGGGGCATTTTGACGACAAGGGCATGGTGCTTGAGATGAGAAAGACAGGGAGCATTGTGATGACAATGTCATGTAGCAAGTTGATGAAAATTGTCATGGAATATTTTGATGACAGGGGTTATGGAACATTGTGATGTCAGGGTTCATGAAGCATTGTGATGAAATGGGTCATGGAGCATTTTGTGACAGGGGTTATGGAACATTGTGATGGCAGGGGTCATGGAGCATTGTGATGATAAGGGCATGTAGCACTGTGATGACAGGGGTCATGGAACACTCTGATGATAGGGGTGAGGGAGGATTGTGATGACTAGTGATGTAACATTGTGATATATGTGGTGAGAGAGCATTTTGATGAGAAGTGCATGGAGCATTGTGATGACAAGTGTTATGGAGCATAGCAATGATAAGGATGTGGAGTATTGTGATGACAAGCGCATTGCGCATTGTGATGACATGGGTCATGGAGCATTGTGCTGACAAGCACATGGAGCATTTTGATGACAAGTGTCATGGAGCATTGTGCTGACAAAGGCATGGAGCATTTTGATGACAAGGAACACAGAGCATTGTGATGAAATATTCATGGAGCATTGTGGTGAAAAATATCACAGTGCCTTGTGTGACGAGGGCATGGACCATAGTGATGAGATAGGTCATGAAGCATTTTGATGACTGGAGTCACGGAGCATTGTGATGAAAGGGGTCAGGGAGCATTGTGATGACAAGGGCATGGAGCAATGTGAAGACAGGGGCAAGGAACATTGGTCTGACCAGTTTCATGGATTATTGTGATGACAGTGGGCATGGAGCATTGTGATGACAAGGGCATGGAGCATTGTGGTGACAAAGGCATGGAGCATTTTCATGACAAGGGACACAGAGCATTGTGATGAAATATTCATGGAGCATTGTGGTGTAAAAGATCGCAGAGCCTTGTTTGAAGAGGACATGGACCAATGTGATGACAAAGGTCATGAAGCATTGTGATGACTGGAGTCACGGAGCATTGTGATGACAGGGGTCATGGAGCATTGCTCTGACAAGATTATGGATTATTGTGATGAGAGTGGGCATGGCGCATTGTGATGACAAGGGCATGGAACATTGTGATGACAAGGTCAAGGAGTATTGTGAAGACAGGTGTCAGGGAGCATTGTGATGACATATGTCATTGTCCATTGTGATGACAATGGCATGGAGCATTGTGATACCAAGTGTCATGGAGGATTGTGATGACAAAGGTAAAGGAGCATTTTGATGACAAGTGCTTGAAACATTGGGATGACAAGGGTCATGGAGCATTGTGATGACAAGGGCATGGAGCATTGTGATGACAAGGGCCATTGAGAATTTTGATGACAACGTCGTGAAGCATTGTGATGACAAGCACATGGAGCTTACTAGGACAGTGGTCATACAACATTGCAATGACAATGCATGGAGAATTGTGATGACAAGATCATGTAACATTGTGATGAGAAGTGTCACGAAGCATTGTGATGACAAGGACGTGGAGAATTGTAATTACTTGGGACATGGAGCATTGTGATGAACAGGGCATGGAGAATTGTGATAGCAAGACCGTGGAGCATTGTGATGAAAAGACCATGGATAATTATGATGAAGAGCGTCATGGATCACTGTAATGACAAGGGGCATGGAGCATTCTGATGACAGGTGTCATGGACCATTGTGATGAGAGGGGTCATGGAGCATTGTGATGACAAGGGTAATGGAGCATTGTGATGAGAAGGTCATGGAGCATTGGCCTGAATATGTTCATGGAGTATTGTGATGACAGTGGACAAGGCGCATTGTGATGACAAGGGAATGGAGCATTTTGATGGCAAGGTCCTGGAGCAGTGTGATGAGAAGACCATGGAGCCTTGTGATGACAAGTCTAATGGAGCATTCTGATGAATAGGGGCATGGAGCATTGTGATTACAGGGGTCTTAGAGCATTGTGATGAAAAGGTTATGGAGCATAGTGATGAGAAGGCCATGGAGCATTCTGATGACATGTGTCATGGATCTTTGTGATGACAGGGGCATGGAGCATTGTGACTACAGGGGTCTTGGAGCACTGTGATGACAAGGGACATGGAGCCTTGGATGCCAGGCGGTGGAACATTGTGATGGCAGGGGTCATGGAGCATTGTTATGACAGGGGTAATGGAGCATTGTGAAGACATGTGCATGGAGCATTGTGATGACAAGGGCATGGAGCATTGTGATGACAGGAGCATGGAACATTGGTCTGACATGTCTCATGGATTATTGTGATGACAGTGGGCATGGCGCATTGTGATGATAACGGCATGGAACATTGTGATGACAAGGTCATGGATTATTTTGAAGACATGTGTCAGGGAGCATTGTGATGACATATGTCATTGTCCATTGTGATGACAATGGCATGGAGCATTGTGATACCAAGTGTCATGGAGGATTGTGATGACAAAGGTAATGGAGCATTTTGATGACAAGGGCTTGGAACATTGCGATGACAAGGGTCATGGAGCATTGTGATGACAAGTGCATGGAGCATTCTGATGAAAATGTGTATAGAGCATTGAGATTACAGGGGTTTTGAAGCAATGTGATTACAAGGGCATGGAGCATTGTGATGAGAAGGCAATGGAGCATTCTGATGACATGCGGCATGGACTTTTGTGATGACAAGGACATTGAGCATTGTGATTACAGGGGTCTTGGAGCATTGTGATGAAAAGGGAAAGGATCATTGTGATGAAAAATGCATGGAGCCTTGTCATGACAGGGTTCAAGGAGCATACTGATGACAAATGTCAGGGAGCATTGTGATGATAAGTGTATTGAGCATTGTGATGACAAAGATCATGGAGCATTGTGATGATAAGACCATGGATAATTGTGATGACCAGCGTCATGGGGCATTGTGATGACAAGTGTTATGGATCATTGTGATCAGAAGGGTTTGGTGCATTGTGATGACAGAGGTCATTGAGCATTTTGATTTCATTGTGATGACAATAGCATGAAATATTATGGTGATGGGCACGGTGCATTTTGATGACAGGGTTCATGGAGCATTGAGATGAAAAGGGACATGGAGCATTGTGATTACAGGGGTGTTGGAGCATTGTGAGGACAAGGGCATGGAGCATTGTGATGAGAAGGCCAAGGAGCATTCTGATGACATGCGTCATGGAGCTTTGTGCTGACAAGGGCATGGAGAATTGTGATTACAGGGGTCATGGAATATTGTGATGACAGGGGTGAGGGAGTATTGTGATGACTAGTGATGGAACATTGTGATATCAGTGGTGAGAAAGCATTTTGAGGAGAAGTGCATGGAGCATTGTGATGACAAGTTTTATGGAGCATTTTGATGACAAGGATGTGGAGCATTGTGATGACAAGTGCATGGTGCATTGTGATGACATGGGTTATGGAGCATTGTGCTGACACGCGCATCGAGCATTGTGATGACAAGGGTCATGGAGCATTGTGCTGACAAGGCATGGAGCTTTGTGATGACAAGGGTCACAGAGCATTGTAATAAAAATTTCATGGAGCATTGTGGTGACAAATTTCACAGAGCTTTGTGTGACGAGGTCATGGACCACTGTGATGACAAATGTCATGAAGCATTGTGATGACTGGAGTCACGGAGCATTGTGAATAACAGGGGTCTTGGTGCATTGTGATGAAAAGGGAATGCATCATTGTGATGAAAAAAGGCATGGAGCTTTGTCATGACAATGTTCAAGGAGCATACTGAGGACAAGTGTCAGCGAGCGTTGAGATGCCAAGTGTAATGAGCATTGTGGTGACAAAGGTAATGGATCATTGTGATGAGAAGACCTTGCATCACTGTGATGACGAGCGTCATGGGGCATGTGATGACAAGTGTTATGGAACATTGTGATCAGAAGGGTTTGGAGCATTGTGATGACAGAGGACATGGAGCATTTTGATTTCATTGTGATGACAATAGCATGAATCATTATGGTGATGGGCATGGTGCATTGTGATGACAGTGTTCATGGAGCATTGAGATGAAAAGTGGCATGGAGAATTGTGATTACAGAGGTCTTGGAGCATTGTGATGACAAGGGTCATGGAGCCTTGTGATGACAAGGCCGTGGAACATTGTGATGGCAGGCGTCATGGAACATGGTTATGACAGGTGTAATGGCGCATTGTGATGACAAGGGCATGGAGCAATGTGATGAGAGATTTCATTGAGCATTGTGATGACAATGGCATGGAGCATTGTGAGGCCAAGGGTCATGGAGATTTGTGATGACAAATGTCATGGGGCATTTTGATGACAAGGGTGTGGTGCATTGTGATGAGAAGGGCAGGGAGCATTGCGATGACAGTGTCATTGAGCATATTGAATAAAAGTTTCATGGAATATTTTGATGACATTGCTTATGGAATATTTTGATGTCAGGGGTCATGAAGCATTGTGATGAAATGGGTCATGGAGTATTTTGTGACAGGGTTTATGGAACATGGTGATGTCAGGGGTCATGGAGCATTGTGATGATAAGGGCATGTAGCACTGTGATGACAGTGGTCATGGAACATTGTGATGACAGGGGTGAGCGAGTATTGTGATGACTAGTGATGGAACATTGTGATATATGTGGTGAGAGAGCATTTTGATGAGAAGTGCATGGAGCATTGTGATGACAAGTTTTATGGAGCATAGCGATGAAAAGGATGTGGAGCATTGTGATGAAAAGAGCATGGCACATTGTGATGACATGTGTCATGGAGCATTGTGCTGAGAAGCACATGGAGCATTTTGATGACAAGTGTCATGGAGCATTGTGCTGACAAAGGCATGGAGCATTGTGATGACAAGGGACACAGAGCATTGTGATGAAAATTTCATGGAGACTGGAGGTGACAAATATCAAAGAGCCTTGTGTGACGAGGGCATGGACCATTGTGAGGACAAAGGTCATGAATCATTGTGATGACTGGAGTCACGGTGGATTGTTATGACAGGGGTCATGGAGCATTGTGACGAAAAGGGAATGGAGCAACGTGATGACAGGGGCATGGAACATTGGTCTGACAAGTTTCATGGATTATTGTGATGACAGTGGGCATGGAGCATTGAGATGACAAGGGCAGGGAGCATTGTGGTTACAAAGGTCACAGAGCCTTGTGTGACGAGGGCATGGACCACTGTGAGGAAAAAGTCAGGAAGCATTGTGATGACTGTAGTCACGGAGCATTGTGATGACAGGGGTCATGGAGCATTGTGATGAAAAGGGGCATGGAGCATTGTGATTACAGGGGTGTTGGAGCATTGTGATGACAAGGACATGGAGCATTGTGATGAAACGGCCATGGATAATTGTAATGACCAGCGTCATGGGGAATTGTGATGACAAGTGTTATGGAACATTGTGATCACTAGGGTTTGGAGCTTTGTGATGACAGAGGTCATGGAGCATTTTGATTTCACTGTGATGAAAATAGCATGAAGCATTATGATGATGGGCATGGTGCATTGTGATGACAGGGTTCATGGAACATTGAGATGAATAGGGGCATGGAGCATTGTGATTACAGGTGTCTTGGAGCATTGTGATGACAAGGGCATGGAGCATTGTTTTGAGAAGGCCATGGAGCATTCTGATGACATGCATCATGGAGCTTTGTGATGACAAAGAAATGGAGCATTGTTATTAGAGGGGTCTTGGAGCATTGTGATGACAAGGGTCATGGAGGCTTGTGATGACAAGGCCATGGAACCTTGTGATGGTAAGTGTCAGGGAGCATTATTATGACAGGGGTAATGGAGCATTGTGATGACAAAGACGTGGAGCACTGGTCTGAAATGTTTCATGGATTATTGTGATGAGAGTGGGCATGGAGCATTGTGATGACAAGGGCACGGAACACTATGATACATAGGTCATGGAGGATTGTAATGATAAGGGCATGGAGCATTGTGATGAGAATGGTATTGAGCATTGTGATGACAAGCGTCATGGAGCTTTGTGATCACAAGGGCATGGAGCAATGTGATGAGAGGGTTCAAGGAGCATTTGATGATAATGGCATGGAGCACTGTGATGCCAATGGTCATGGAGCTTTGTGATGAAAAATGTCATGGAGCATTTTGATGACAAGGCCGTGGTGCATTGTGATGAGAAGTGCAGGGAGCATTGTGATGACAGGGTCATGGAGCAATTTGATGAAAAGTTTCATGGAACATTTTGATGAGAGGGGTTGTGGAAAATTGTGATGTCAGGTGTCATGGAGCATTGTGATGAAAAGGGACATGGAGCAGTTTTTGACAGGGATTATTGAACATTCTGATGTCAGGGGGCATGGAGCATTGTGATGAAACGGGTCACTGAGCATTTTGATGACAGGTGTCATGGAACATTGTGATGATAAGGGCATATAGCATTTTGATGACAGGGGTCATGGATCATTGTGATGACAGGGGTGAGGGAGTATTGTGATGACTAGTGATGGAATACTGTGATATCATTGGTGAGAGAGCATTTTGATGAGAAGTGTATGGAGCATTGTGATGACAAGGTTTATGGAGCATTTTGATGACAAGGATGTGGAGCATTGTGATGACAAGCACATGGCGCATTTGATGACATGGGTTATGAAGCATTGTGCTGACAAGCGCATGGAACATTGTGATGACAAGGGTCAATGAGCATTGTGCTGACAAACGCATGGAGCATTGTGATGACAAGGGTGACAGAGCTTTGTGATGAAAAGTCCATGGAGCATTGTGGTGACAAATGTCACAGAGCCTTCTGTGATGAGGTCATGGACCATTGTGATGACAAATGTCATGAAGCACTGTGATGACTGTAGTCACGGAGCTTTGTGATTACAGGGTTCTTGGAGCATTGTGATGCCAAGGGCGTGCATCATTGTGATGAGAAGGCCATGGAGCATTCTGATGACATGTGTCATGGAGCTTTGTGATGACAAGGGCAGGGAGCATTGTGATTACAGGGGTCTGGAGCATTGTGATGAAAAGGGAATGGATCACTGTGATAAAAAAAGCATGGAGCCTTTTCACGACAGTGTTCGTGAAGCATACTAATGACAAGTGTCAGGGAGCATTGTGATGATAAGTGTATTGAGGATTGTGGTGACAAAGGTCATGGAGCATTGTGATGAGATAACCATTCATAATAGTGATGACGAGCGTCATGGGGCATTTTGATGACAAGTGTTATGGAACACTGTGTTCACAAGGATTTGGAGCATTGTGGTGACAAATGTCATGGAGCATTTTTATTTCATTGTGATGACAATAGCATGAAGCATTATGATGATGGGCATTGTGCATTGTTATGACAGTGTTCATGGAGCATTGAGATGAAAAGAGGCATGGAGCATTGTGATTACAGGGGTCTTGGAGCATTGTGATGACAAGGACATGGAGCATTGTGATGAGAAGGCCATGGAGCATTCTGATGACATGCATCATGGAGCTTTGTGATGACAAGGGCATGGAACATTGTGATGACAAGGTCATGGAGTATTCTGAAGACAGGTGTCAGGGAGCATTGTGATGACATATATCATTGTCCATTGTGATGACAATGGCATGGAGCATTGTGATACCAGGTGTCATGGAGGATTGTGATGACAAAGGTAATGGAGCATTTTGATGACAAGGGCTTGGAGCATTGTGATGACAATGGTCATGGAGCATTGTGATGGCAAGGGAATGGAGCATTGTGATGACAAGGGCCATTGAGAATTTTGATGAAAACGTCGTGAAGCATTGTGATGAAAAGCACATGGAGCTTGCTATGACTGTGGTCATATAGCATTGCGATGACAAGTGAATGGAGAATTGTGAAGACAAGATCATTTAACATTGTTATGAGAAGTGTTAAGGATCATTGTGATGACAAGGACGTGGAGTATTGTAATGACAAGGCACATGGAGCATTGTGATGGCAAGACCGTGGAGCATTGTGATGAGAAGACCATGGATAATTGTGATGACGAGCATCATGGAGCACTGTAATGAGAAGGGGCATGGAGCATTGTGATGACAGGGGTCATGGAGCATTGTGATGACAAGGGTCATGGAGGATACTGATGACAAGCTTGTGAAGTATTGTGATGACAATGGCATCGAGCATTGTGATGAAAGGGGCATGGAGCCTTTTCATGACACGGTTCAAGGAGCATTCTGATGAGAATTGAGAGGGAGCATTGTGAGGACAAGTGTATTGAGCATTGTGATGACAAATGTCATGGAGCATTGTCATGAGATGTCCATGGATAATTGTGATGACAGGCATCAAAGTGTGTTGTGATGACAAGTGTTATAGAACATTGTGATCACAAGTGTTTGGAGCATTGTGATGACAGAGGTCATGGATCAATTTGATTTCAAGGAGCATGGTGCATTTTGATGACAAGGGCATGAAGCAATGTGATCCCAACGTTCATGGAGGATTTTGATGACAATGGTAATGGAGAATTATTATGACAACCGCATGGAGCATTGTGATGACAAGGTAATATAGCATTTTTCTGACAAAGGCATGGAGCATTGTGATGACAAGGGTCACGGGGCAATGTGATGACAAGCGTCACAGAGCATTGTGATTACAGGGGCCATCGAACACTGGGATGACAAGGGCATGGATCATTGTGATGAAAATGATCATGGAGCATTTTGATGCCAGTGTTCATGGAGCATTGTGATGACATGGGTCATGAAACATTGTGATGAGAAGGTCATGGAGAATTGGGCTGAAAATGTTCATGGAGTATTGAGATGACAGGTGTCATAGAACATTGTGATGACAAGGTAATGGAGAATTGTGATGACAAGGTTCTGGAGGATTGTGATGAGAAGACCATGGACCCTTGTGCTGAAAAATCTCATGGAGCATTCTGATGAAAAGGGGCATAGAGCATTGTGATTACAGGGTTCTTGGAGCATTGTGATGAAAAGGGCATGGAGCATTGTGATGACAGGGGCATGGAGCATTGGTCTGACAAGTTTCATGGATTATTGTGATGACAGTGGGCATGGTGCATTGTGATGACAAGGGCATGGAGCATTGTGATGACAAGGTCATGGAGAATTGTGAAGACCTGTGTCAGGGAGCATTGTGATGAGATATGTCATGGTCCATTGTGATGACAATGGCATGGAGCATTGTGATACCAAGTGTCATGGAGGATTGTGATGACAAAGGTAATAGAGCATTGTGATGACATAGGCTTGGAGGATTGTGATGACGAGGGCATGGACCATTGTGATGACAAGTGCCATTGATAATTTTGATGATAATTCATGAAGCATTGTGATGACAACCACATGGAGCTTGCTATGACAGGGGTCATGGAGCATTGCAATTAAAAGTTTATAGAGAATTGTGATGACAAAGCATATAACACTGTGAGTAGAAGTGTCATGGAGCGTAGTGATGCCAAGGACGTGGAGAATTTTGATCACCAAAGACATGGAGCACTGTGATGACCAGGGCATGCAGCATTGTGATGGCAAGACCGTGGAGCATTGTGATGAGAAGACCATGGATAATTGTGAAGATGAGTGTCATGGAGCACTGTAATGACAAGGGGCATGGAGCATTGTGATGACCGGTGTTATGGAGAATTGTGATGACAGAGGTCATGGAGCATTGTGATGACAAGGTTCATGGATCATTCTTATGACAAGCTTGTGGAGTATTATGATGACAATGGCATGGAGCATTGTGATGAAAAGGGCATGTAGCATTCTGATGAAAAACGCATGGAGCCTTTTAATGACAGGGTTCAAGGAGCATTCTTAAGACAAGGGTTAGGGAGCATTGTGATGACAAGTGTATTGAGAATTGTGATGACAAAGGTCATGGAGCATTGTGATGACAAGGGCATGGTGTATTGTGATGACAGGCATCATGGAGCGTTTTGATGACAAGTGTTATGGAACATTGTGATCACAAAGGTTTGGAGCATTGTGATGACAGGGGTCATGGAGCTTTGTGACGACAAAGGTCATGGAGCATTTTGATGACAAGGTTGTGGTGCATTGTGATGAGAAGGGCATGGAGCATTTTGATGACAAAGGCATGGAGCATTGTAATGACAAGTGTCATGGAGCACTGTGATGACAAGCGTCATGGAGCATTGTGATTACGGGGTCATGGAGCATTGGGATGACAAGAGCATGGATCATTGTGATGACAACTGTCATGGAGCATTTTGATGACAAGAGTCCCGGATCATTGTGTTGTCGGGGGTCATGGAGGGTTGTGATGACATTGGTCATGGAGCATTGTGATGACAGATGTCATGGAGTATTGTGATGAGAATGTCATGGAACACTAGGCTGAAAATGTTCATGGAGCATTGTGATGACAAGAGAAAGGAGCATTGTGATAACAAGGTCCTGGAGCATTGTGATGAGTAAACCATGGAGCGTTGTGATGACATTCTCATGGAGCATTCTAATGAAAATGGGCATGGAACATTGTGATTACAGGGGTCGTGGAGCATTCTGATGACAAGGGAATGGTGCATTGTGATGAGAAGGCAATGGAGCATTCTGAAGACATGCATCATGGAGCTTTGTGATGACAAGGGCATGGAGCATTGTGATTTCATGTGTATGGAGCCTTGTGATGACAAGGGTCATGGAGCCTTGTGATGACAAGGCTGTGGAACATTGTGATGACTGGGATCATGGAGCATTGTTATGACAGGGGTAATGGAGCATTGTGATGACAAGGCCATGGGGCATTGGTCTGAAAAGTTTCATGGATTATTGTGATGAGAGTGGGCCTGGAGCATTGTGATGACAAGGGCCTGGAAAACTGTGGTACAGGGTTCATGGGGGACTGTAATGACAAGGGCATGGAGCATTGTTATGAGAAGGGCATCGAGCATTGTGATGACAAGCGTCATGGACATTTGTGATGACAAGGGCATGGAGCAATGTGATGAGAAGGTTCCTGGAGCATTGTGATGACAATGACATGGAGCACTGTGATGCCAAGGGTCATTGAGCTTTGTGATGACAAAAGTTATGGAGCATTTTGATGACATGTGTTATGGAGCATTGTGAGGTCAGGGGTCATGTAGCACTGTGATGATATGGTCATGTAGTATTGTGATGACAAGCTGGTGGAGCATTGTGTTGATAAGCGCATGTAGCATTGTGATGACAAGTGTCTTTGCGTATTGTGCTGAGAATGACATGGAGCATTGTGATGACAAGGGTCATGGAGAATTGTGATGCAAAGTTCATGGAGCATTGTGGTGACAGGGGTCACAGAGCCTTGTGATGATGAGGACACTGACCATTGTGATGACAAAGATCATGAAGCATTGTGATGAATGGAGTCACGGAGCATTGTGATGACAGTGGTCATGGAGCATTGGGATGTCAAGGGCATGGAGCATTGTGATGACAGGGGCATGGAGCATTTTGATGGTAAATCCCTGAAGCATTGAGATGAGAAGACCTTGGGTAATTGTGATGACGAGCATCATGTAGCACTGTACTGACAAGTGGCATGGAGCACTGTGATGACAGGTGTCAGGGAACATTGTGATGACAGAGGTCATGGATCATTGTGATGACAAGGGCATGGAGCATTGTGATGACAAGGACTTGGAGCACTGTGATGACAATGGCATGGAGCATTGTGATGACAATGGCATGGAGCATTGTGATGAAAACATCATGGATTATTGTTAAGACAGGTGTCAGGGAGCATTGTGATGACATATTTCATGTTCCATTTTGATGCCAATGACATGGAGCATTGTGATGCCAAGTGTCATGGAGGATTGTGATGACAAAGGTAAAGGAGCATTGTGATGACAAGATCATGGATCATTGTGATGACAAGGGCCATAGAGAATTTTAATGACCAGGTCTTGAAACATTGAGATGACAAGGGCATGGAGCTTGCTATGACAGGGGTCCTGGAGCATTGTGATGACAAGTGCATGCAGAATTGTGATGACAAGAGCATATAACATTGTGAGGAGAGGTGTCAAGGAGCATTGTGATGACAAGGATGTGGAGAATTGTGATGACAAGGGTCATGGAGCATTGAGATGACCAGGACATGGAGCAATGTGATGGCAAGACGATGGAGCATTGTGATGAGAAGACCTTGGGTAATTGTGATGACGAGCATCATGGAGCAATGTAATGACAAGGGGCATGGAGGATTGTGATGACAGTTGTCAGGGAACATTGTGATGACAGTGGTCATGGAGCATTGTGATGACAAGGGCCTGGAGCATTGTGAGGACAAGTGTCATGGAGCATTGTGATGACATTGGCATGGAGCACTGTCATGCCAAGGGACATTGAAAATTTTTATAACAATGTCATGAAGCATTGTGATGACAAGCAAATGGAGCTTGCTATGACATGGGTCAGGGAGCATTGCGATGACAATTGCATGGAGAATTGTGATGACAAGAGGATGTAACTTTGTGATGAGAAGTGTCAGGGAGCATTGTGATGACAAAGAGGTGGGGAATTGTGATGACAAGGGACATGGAGCATTGTGATGACCAGGACATGGAGCAATGTGATGGCAAGACGGTGGAGCATTGTGATGAGATGGCCATGGATAATTGTGATGACGAGCATCATGGAGCATTATGATGACAAGAGCCATGGAGCATTCTGACATAAGATATCACTTATGAAGGAAATATAAACATGGCTACACATGAACTGAATTAGGAAAGAGAACAGAGTCTCACATTTAGAAATCATACTTATGCCTGCTGAAGGGGAAAGGAGAAGTGGGGAGTTGCACAAAACCAGAGTTTGATATTAGCACAGGTACCGTTGCATAATCCAAATACAGAATAGACAAGAGCTACTCCTTCCTCAGTGAACGGGAATCAACAGCCCTATTCCCGCAGAGGAATATATCTGACTAGTAAGAATCTTAATACCTATGTATTGATATATATCCGTAAGGGAATCAAGTGTGTCTAGACCGGCATAAACACGTCAGTGAAAATCAGCTCAACCTCATTATATAAATGATTTTCAAAAACAAAACAAAAAAACAGGGATATTCTATACCATTCATTCAGGGGCTCTGATGAAACCTGGAATGACCCTATCTACAATGACAGCTGGATGAGACATAAGGCTGGACACTTGGAACTGAGAGGATTGGTGAGATTGGATGAGAAAATGCAGACCATTTAAAGCAATAATGTGTGGCACACATTCCAAGGGTCCCAACTCTCCAGGTTGAAGGGAATATTACTACAGCTATAACATGTACGGGAAACCTAGAGAATGGACACACTCTGAATATGAAAGGTTTCTAGAACTCAACTAATAGTCCCTCTCTTGGTTCTCCAGCTAGAATTTCCAACTGCTTTACTATCAATCTCCCAACTTGGAGAGACAGCCTCTTTAACCTCCTGGTTCGCACAGTTTGCCAATTTGGCAGAAGATGAAAGGGAAGAGGGAGAACCAATGAGAGAGTAGCTGTTAAGCATTTGGACTGGCACATGACACTCTAATTTCCTTGCAGGAAGAAGAATTAACCAAAGTCTCAGCCACACGCCGGGAACCAGTATAGATCCTGAACCAAAATTTTGGACTTGCGGTCAGCTCACAAAAAACGAGTTGAGAAATGGAGCTCAGGGGCACAGCAATTCACAAACGGGCAGAGTAATAAAGGAAAACTATCGTCCAAAAATCTGTTGAGGGAAGGCTACGAGGCAGACTTGAAAGCGAGCCAGAATAGCAGGAAACAGATTTCAAGAGGTACATTGGAATCGCCTTTAAAGCACAGGAAGAGGGGCACAACTTCGACAATGATGCACTTGGCCGTACAGGGCATATGCGTTTTCTCCTGAATATATTCAGGAGAAAACGGATAAGCTCTTTTTGGCCAAGCAAGCAAGCGGGCAATGCAAATCTGCACTACAAAGCAGTATCACTTCCCACCAGACAAAAGGGACATCCGCAAAATATGTAAAAACCAGAAAGACAAGACAGGCCCAGGAGAAGAGGGAGCCTAGTTATGCTGATGGGCGGAATGTAAATTGCCAACTGCCTCACTGGAAGACTGCATTGTGTTCCCTCAAACAAGTAAACAACAGAGCTACAGAGACACGGGCACTTGCAGTGTAGGGAATATACCTTGGGAAAACTGAAAATCAATAAGACAGAGCCACCTCAATATTTAGGGCTGCACTGCTTACAAGAACCTCAACTTGGGTACACCTGAAATATCCCAGGAAAGACAAAAATGGTTCAAGAAATTGTGGTACATACGTACGTTGGAATATCCCTCAGCCATGAAATCAAAGTCATAAGGCCAGTAGCAGCTAAAAGAGTGGATTCAGGTATGATGATTCTAAGTGAAATAAGTCACAGAGAAAAAGAAAATTATCATAAGATATCACTTATGAAGGTCCTGTAAACATGGCTACACATGAACTGAGTTAGGAAAGACAACAGAGTCTCACATTTAGAAAACAGACTTATGCCTGCTTAAGGGGGAAGGAGAGGTGGCGTGATGCATAAAACCAGAGTTTGATATTAGTACAGGTACAGTTCCAAAAACCAACTATGGAAGAGTCAATCCCTACATCTTCCTCAGTGAAAAGTATGAAAAACCCCATATTTCCCGCAGAGGAATATATCTGACTAGTAAGAATCTTAAATCCTATGTATTGATATGTCTCCATCAGGGAATCAAGTGTGTCTAGACTGGCAGAAACATGGCAGTGAGAATCAGCTCAAACCCACTATAAAAAGGAATTTCAAAAACAAAACAAAAAACACGGAAATTCTTTACAATTCCTTCAGGTGCTCTGATGGAATCTATAATGACCGTATCTACAATGACAGCTGGATGTGGCATAAGTCTGGACACTTGGGACTGAGAGGATTGGTGAGATTCGGTGAGCAAATCCAGACCATTTAAAGCAATAATGCGTGGCACACATTCCAAAGGTCCCAACTCTCCATGTGGAAGGGAATACTACTACAGATATAACATGTACGGGAAACCTAGGGAATGGACACACTGTGAATACAAAAGGTTTTTAAAACTCAACTAATAGTCCCTCTCCTGGTGCTCCGGTTTGAATTTCCAATTGTTTTACTATCAATCTCCCAACTTGGAGAGACAGACCCTTTAACCTCCTGGTTCTCACATGTTGCCAATTGGCAGAGGATGAAAGGTAAATGGAGAACCAATGAGAGAGTAGCTGAGAGACATTTGGACGGGCACATGTCACTCTAATTTCCCGGGAGGAATAAGAATTAACCCAAGTCTCAGCCACCCACCGGGAACCAGTATAGGTCCTGAACCAAAATTTTGGATTTGTGGTCAGCTCACAAATAACGAGTTGAAAAATGGAGCTCAGGGGTACAGCAATTCACAAACCGGCAGAGTAATAAAGGAAAACTGTCGTCCAAAATTCGGTTGAGGGAAGGAAATGAGGCTGACTTGAAAGCGAGCCAGAATAGCAGGAAACAGATTTCAAGAGGTACATTGGAATCGCTTTTAAAGCACAGGAAGAGGGGCACAACTTCGACAATGATGCACTTGGCCAAACAGGGCGTATGCGTTTTCTCCTGAATATATTCAGGAGAAAACGCATAAGCCCTTTTTGGCCAAACAAGCAAGGGGGCAATGCAAATTTGCACTACAAAGCAGTATCACTTCCCACCAGACAAAAGGGACATCTGCAAAATATGTAAAAACCAGAAAGGCAAGACAGGCCCTGGAGAAGAGGGAGCCTAGTTATGCTAATGGGCGGAATGTAAATTGCCAACTGCCTCTCTGGAGGAGTGCATTGTGTTCCCTGAAACAAGTAAACAACAGAGCTACAGAGCCAAGGGCACTTCCAGTCTAGGGAATATACCTTGGGAAAACTGAAAGTCAATAAGACAGAGCCAACCCAAAATATAGGGCTGCACTGCTTACAAGAACCTCAACTTGGGTACACCTGAAATATCCCAGGAAAGACTAAAATGGTTCAAGAAATTGTGGTATTTACGTACAATGGAATATCCCTCAGCCATGAAATCAATGTCATAAGGCCAGTAGCAGCAAAATGAGTGGATTCAGGTACGATGATTCTAAGTGAAATAAGTCACAGAGAAAAAGAAACTTATCATAAGATATCACTTATGAAGGTCCTGTAAACATGGCTACACATGAACTGAGTTAGGAAAGAGAACTGAGTCTCACATTTAGAAAACACTCTTATGCCTGCTTAAGGGGGAAGGAGAGGTGGGGTGATGCATAAAAGAAGAGTTTGATATTAGTACATGTACCGTTCCCAAAACCAACTATGGAAGAGTCAATCCCTACACCTTCCTCAGTGAAAGGGACTCAAAACCCCATATTTCCCACAGAGGAGTATATCTGATTAGTAAGAATATTAAAACATATGTATTGATAGGTCTCCGTAAGGGAATCAAGTGTGTCCTAACTGGCATAAACATGGCAGTGAGAATCAGATCAAACCCAATATAAAAAGGAATTTCAAAAACAAAACAAAAAAACAGGGAAATTGTTTACAATTCATTCAGGGGCTCTGATGAAACTTGTAATGACCCTATCTACAATGACAGCTGGATGTGGCATAAGGCTGGACACTTGGGACTGAGAGGATTGGTGAGATTGGGTGAGCAAATGCAGACCATTTAAAGCAATAATGTGTGGCACACATTCCAATGGTCCCAACTCCGCTGGTTGAAGGGAATACTACTACAGCTATAACATTTACGGGAAACCTAGAGAATGGACACACTGTGAATATGAAAGGTTTTTAAAACTCAAATAATAATCCCTCTCCTGTTGCTTCAGTTTGAATTTCCAACTGCTTTACTATCAATCTCCCAACTTGTTGAGACAGCCCCTTTAACCTCCTGGTTCTCACATGTTGCCAATTGGCAGAGGATGAAAGGTAAGATGGAGAACCAAAGAGAGAGTTGCTGTTAGGCATTTGGACTGGCACATGTCACTCTAATTTCCCGTCTGTAAGAAATATTAACCAAAGTCTCAGTCACCCGCCAGGAACCAGTACAGGTCCTCAACCAAAATTTTGGATTTGCTGTCAGCTTACAAAAAACGAGTTGAAAAATGGAGCTCTGGGGTACAGCAATTCAAAAACTGGCAGGGTAACGAACGACAACTATTGTCCAAAAATCTTTTGAGGGATGGCAATGAGGCGGACTTGAAAACGAGGCACAATAGCATGAAACAAATTTCAAGAGGTACTTTGGAATCGCCTTTTAAGCACAGCAAGAGGGGCTCATTGTCGACAATGATGCACTTGGCCAAAAAGTGCATATGAGTTTTCTCCAGAATATATTCAGGAGAAAATGCATATGCCCTTTTTGGCCAAGCAAGCAAGCGGGCAATGCAAATCTGCACTACAAAGCAGTATCACATCCCACTGGACAAAAGGGACATCTGCAAAATGTGTAAGAACTAGAAAGGCAACACATGGCCTGGAGAACAGGGAGCCTAGTTATGCTGATGGGCAGGATGTAAATTGCCAACTGCCTCTCTGGAAGAATGCATTGTGTTCCCCCAAAAAAGTAAACAACAGAGCTACAGAGCCAAATGCACTTCCTGTCTAGGGAATATACCTTGGGAAAACTGAAAATCAGTAAGACAGAGCCACCCCAAAATTTAGGGCTGCACTGCTTACAAGAACCTCAACTTGGGTACACCTGAAATGTCCCAGGAAAGAAAAAAATGGTTCAAGAAATTCTGGTGCTTACGTACGATGGAATATCTCTCAGCCATGAAATCAATGTCATAAGGCCAGTAGCAGCAAAATGAGTGGATTCAGGTATGATGATTCTGAGGAAAATAAGTCACAGAGAAAAAGAAACTTATCATAAGATATCACTTATGAAGGTCCTGTAAACATGGCTACACATGAAGTGAGTTAGGAAATAGAACAGAGTCTCACATTCAGAAAACACCCTTATGCCTTCTTAAGGGGGAAGGAGAGGTGTGGTGATGCATAAAACCAGAGACTGATATTAGTACAAGTACAGTTCCAAAATCCAAATACGGAGTAGACAAGACCTAAACTTTCCTCAGTTAAAGGAACTTAAAACCCCATACTTCCCGCAGAGGAATACATCTGACTAGTATAAATCTTAAAGCCTATGTATTGATATGTCTCCATAAGGGAATCAAGTGTGTCTTAACTGGCATAAACATGGCAGTGAGAATCAGATCAAACCCACTATAAAAAGGAATTTCAAAAACAAAACAAAAAAACAGGGAAATTCTTTACAATTCCTTCAGGGGCTCTGAGGAAACCTGGAGTGACCCTATCTACAAGGACAGCTGGATGTGGCATAAGGCTGGACACGTGGGTCTGAGAGGATTGGTGAGATTCTGTGGGCAAATGCAGACCATTTAAAGCAATAATGCTTGGCACACATTCCAAGGGACCCAAATCTCCAGGTTGAAGGGAATATTACTCCAGCTATAACATGTACGGGAAACATAGAGAATGGACACACTCTGAATACGAAAGGTTTCTAAAACTCAACTAATTGTCCCTGTCCTGGAGCTCCGGTTTGACATTCCAACAGCTTTACTATCAATCTCCCAACTTGGAGAGACAGCCCCTTTAACCTCCTGGTTCGCACAGGTTGCCAAATTGGCAGAGGATGAAAGTGAAGACGGAGAACTAATGAGAGAGTAGCTGTTAGGCGTCTGGACGGGCACATGTCACTCTAATTTCCCGGCAGGAAGAAGAATTAACCAAAGTCTTAGCCACCCGCTGGGCACCAGTATAGGTCCTGAAGCAAAATTTTGGACTTGCGGTCAGCTCAGAAAAAACGAGTTGAAAAATGGAGCTCAGGGGCACAGCAATTCACAAACTGGCTGTGTAATAAAGGACAACTATCATCCTAAAATATGTTGAGGGAAGGTAACGAGGCAGAGTTGAAAGCGAGCCAGAAATGCAGGAAACAGATTTCAAGAGGTACATTGGAATCGACTTTAAAGCACAGGAAGAGGTGCACAACTTCGACAATGATGCACTTGGCCAAAAAGGGCGTATGCGTTTTCTCCTGAATATATTCAGGTGAAAAATCATACGCCCTTTTTGGCCAAACAAGCAAGCAGGCAATGCAAATCTGCACTACAAAGAAGTATCACTTCCCACCAGTCAAAAGGGAGATCCGCAAAATGTGTAAAGAGCAGAAAGGAAAGACAGGCCCTGGAGAACAGGGAGCCTAGTTATGCTGATGGGCGGGATGTAAAATGCCAACTGCATCACTGGCGGAGTGAATTGTGTTCCCTAAAACAAGTAAACAACAGAGCTACAGAGCCAAGTGCACTTCTAGTCTAGGGAATATACATTGGGAAAACTGAATATCAATAAGACAGAGCCACCCCAAAATTTAGGGCTGCACTGCTTACAAGAACCTCAACTTGGGTACACCTGAAATATCCCAGGAAAGACAAAAATTGATCAAGAAATTCTGTTACTTACGTAAGATGGAATATCCCTCAGCCATGAAATCAATGTCATAAGGCCAGTAGCAGCAAAATGAGTGGATTCAGGTACGATGATTCTAAGTGAAATAAGTCACAGAGAAAAAGAAACTTATCATAATATATCACTTATGAAGGTCCTGAAAACATGGCTACACATGAACTGAGTTAAGAAAGAGAACAGAGCCTCACATTTAGAAAAAAGTCTTATGCCTGCTTAAGGGGGAAGGAGAGGTGGGGTGATGCATAAAACCAGATTTTGATAGTAGTATATGTACCGTTCCAAAAACCAAATACAGAATAGACAAGACCTACACATTCCTCACTAAAAGGGACCAAAAACTCCATATTTCTCACAGAGAAAAATAAATGACTAGTAAGAATCTTAAAACCTATATATTGATATGTCTCCGTTAGAGAATCAAGTGTGTCTAGACTGGCATAAACATGGCAGTGAGAATCGGCTCAAACACAGTATAAAAAGGAAATTCAAAAACAAAACAAAAAAACAGGGAAAGTCTTTACAATTCCTTCAGGGGCTCTGATGAAACCTAGAATGACCCTATCTACAATGACAGCTGGATGTGGCATAAGGCTGGACACTTGGGACTGAGAGGATTGGTGAGATTGCGTCAACAAATGCAGACCATTTAAAGCAATAATGAGTGGCACACATTCCAAGGATCCCAACTCTCCAGGTTGAAGGGAATATTACTTCAGCTATAACATCTACGGGAAACATAGAGACTGGACACACTGTGAAAATGAAAGGATTCTAAAACTCAACTGATATTCCCTCTCTTGGTGCTGTGGTTTGAAATTCCAACTGCTTTAGTATCAATCTCCCAACATGAAGAGCCAGCCCCTTTAACCTCCTGGTCTCACAGGTTGCAAACGAGGCAGAGGATGAAAGGAAATATGGAGAACCAATGAGAGAGTAGCTGTTAGGCATTTGGACGGGCACATGTCACTCTAATTTCCCAGCAGAAAGAAGAATTAACCAAAGTCTCAGCCACCCACCTGGAACCAGTATAGATCCTGAAGCAAAATTTTGGACTTGCGGTCAGCTCACAAAAAACGAGTTGAAAACTGGAGCTCAGGGGCACAACAATTCACAAACTGGCAGAGTACTAAAAGGCAACTATCGTCCAAAAATCTATTGAGGGAAGGCAACGAGGCGGACTTGAAAGCGATCCAGAATAGCAGGAAACAGATTTCAAGGGGTACATTGGAATCACATTCAAACCACAGGAAGAGGGGCACAACTTCGACAATGATGCACTTGGCCAAAAAGGTCGTATGCGTTGTCTCCTGAATATATTCAGGGGAAAACACATACGCCCTTTTTGGCCAAGCACACAAGTGGGCAATGCAAATCTGCACTACAAAATGTATCACTTCCCACCGGTCAAAAGGGACATCCACAAAATATGTAAAAACCAGAACGGCAAGACAGGCCCTGGAGAACAGAAAGCCCAATTATGCTGATGGAAAGGATGTAAATTACCAAATGCCTTTGTGGAGGAGTTCATTGTGTTCCCTAAGAAAAGTAAACAAGAAAGCTACCGAACCAAGGGCACTTCCAGTCTAGGGAATATACCTTTTGGAAAACTGAATATCAATAAGGCAGAGCCACCCCAAAATTGGGGCTGCACTGCTTACAGGAACCTCAACTTGGGTACACCTTAAATATCCCAGGAAAGACAAAAATGGTTTAAGAAATTGTATTACTTACAGACGATGGAATATCCCCCAGCCATGAAATCAATGTCATGAGGCCAGTAGCAGCAAAATGAGTGGATTCAGGTATGATGATTCTAAGTTAAATAAGTCACAGAGAAAAGGAAACTTATCATAAGATATCACTTATGAAGGTCCTGTAAACATGGCTACACATGAACTGAGTTAGGAAAGAGAACAGAGTCTCACATTTAGAAAACAATCTTCTGCCTGCCTAAGGGGGAAGGAGAGGTGGGGTGATGCATAAAACCAGAGTTTGATATTAGTACAGGTACCATTCCAAAAACCAACTACGAATTATACAAGTCCAACACCTTCGTCAGAGAAAGGGACTCAAATCCCCATATTTCCCGAAGAGGAATATATCTGACTAGTAAGAATCTTAAAACCTATGTATTGATATGTCTCCATAAGGGAATCAAGTGTGTCTAGACTGGCATAAACATGGCAGTGAAAATCAGCTCAAACCCACTATAAAAAGGAATTTCAAAAACCAAACAAAAAAATAGGGAAATTCCTTACAATTCCTTCAGGGCCTCTGATGAAACCTGGAATGACCCTATCTACAACGACAGCTGGATGTGGCATAAGGCTGGACAGTTGGGACTGAGAGGATTGGTGAGATTGGGTCAGCAAAAGGAGACCATTCAAAGCAATAATGCGTGGCACACATTCCAAGGATCCCAACTCTCCAGGTTCAAGGGAATATTACTACAGCTATAACATGTACGGGAAACCAAGAGAATGGTCACACTGTGAATACGAAAGGTTTCTAAAACTCAACTAATAGTCTCTCTCCTGGTGCTTCGGTTTGTATTTCCAACTGCTTTACTATCAATCTCCCAACTTTTAGAGACAGCCCCTTTAACCTCCTGGTTCTCAAAGGTTGCCAATTTGGCAGAGGATGAAAGGAAAGATGGAGAACCAATGAGAGAGTAGCTGTTAGCCATTTGGACGGGCACATGTCACTCTAATTTCCCGGCAGAAATAAGAATTAACCAAAGTCTCAGCCACACGCCGGGAACCAGTATAGATCCTGAAGCAAAATTTTGGACTTGCGGTCAGCTCACAAAAAACGTGTTGAAAAATGGAGCTCAGGGGCACAGCAATTCACAAACTGGCAGAGTAATAAAGGGCAACTATCGTCCAAAAATCTGTTGAGTGAAGGCAACGAGGTGGACTTGAAAGGGAGACAGAATAGCAGGAAACAGAGTTCAAGAGGTACATTGGAATCGCCTTTAAAGCACAGGAAGAGGGGCACAATTTCGTCCATGATGCACTTGCCCAAAAAGGGCGTATGCGTTTCCTCCTGAATATAATCAGGAGGAAACGCATAGGCCCTTTTTGGCCAAGCAAGCAAGCGGGCAATGAAATTCTGCAGTACAAAGAAGTATCAGTTCCATGCGGTCAAAAGGGACATCTGCAAAATGTGTAAAAAACAGAAAGGCAAGACATGCCCTGGAGAACAGGGAGCCTAGTTATGCTCATGGGCAGGATGTAAATTGCCAACCGCCTCTCTGGAGGAGTGCAATGTGTTCCCTAAAACAATTAAACAACAGAGCTACAGAGCCAAGGGCACTTCCAGTCTAGGGAATATACCTTGGGAAAACTGAAAATCAATAAGACAGAGCCACCCCAAAATTTAGGGCTGCACTGCTTACAAGAACCTCAACTTGGGTACACCTAAAATATCCCAGGAAAGACAAAATTGGTTCAAGAAATTTCGGTACTTACGTACGACGGATTATCCCTCAGCCATGAAATCAATGTCATAAGGCCAGTAGCAGCAAAATGAGTGGATTCAGGTACGATGATTCTAAGTGAAATAAGTCACAGAGAAAAAGAAACTTATCATAAGATATCACTTATGAAGGTCCTGTAAACATGGCTACACATGAACAGAGTTAGGAAAGAGAAAAGAGCCTCTCATTTAGAAAACAGTCTTATGCCTTCTTAAGGGGAAAGGAGAGGAGGGATGATGCATAAAACCAGAGTTTGATATTCGTACAGGTACCATTCCAAAAACCAAATATGGAATAGACAAGACCTACACCTTCCTCAGTGAAAGGGACACAAAACCCCATATTTCCCGCAGAGGAATATATCTGACTAGTAATAATTTTAAAACCTATATATTGATATGTCTCCATAAGGGAATCAAGTGTGTATAGACTGGCATTAACATGGCAGTGAGAATCAGCTCAAACCCACTATAAAAAGGAATTTCAAAAACAACAACAACAAAAAAAAACCGGGAAATTCTTTACAATTCCTTCAGGGGCTCTGATGAAACCTAGAATGACCCTGTCTACAACGACAGCTGGATGTGGCATAAGGCTGGACACTTGGGACTGAGAGGATTGGTGAGATTGGGTGAGCAAATGCAGACCTTTTAAAGCAATAATGTGTGGCACACATTCCAAGGTCCCCAACTCTCCAGGTTGTAGGGAATATTACTAAAGCTATAACATGTATGGGAAACCTAGAGAATGGACACACTCTGAATACGAAAGGTTTCTAGAACTCAACTAATTGTCCCTCTCCTGGTTCTCCAGCTAGAATTTCCAACTGCTTTACTATCAATCTCCCAAATTGGAGAGACAGGCCATTTAACCTCCTGGTTCGCACAGGTTGCCAATTTGGCAGAGGATGAAAGGGAAGAGGTAGAACCAATGAGAGAGTAGCTATTAGGCATTTGGACGGGCACATGTCACTCAAATTTCCCGGCAGGAAGAAGAATTAATCAAAGTCTCAGCCACACACTGGGAACCTCTATAGGTCCTGAACCAAAATTTTGGACTTGCGGACAGCTCACAAAAAACGAGTTGAAAAATGGAGCACAGGGTCACAGCAATTCACAAACTGCCAGAGTACTAAAGGGCAACTATCGTCCAAAAATCTATTGAGGGAAGGCAACGAGGTGGACTGGAAAGCGATCCAGAATAGCAGGAAACAGATTTCAAGGGGTACATTGGAATCACATTCAAACCACAGGAAGAGGGGCACAACTTCGACAATGATGCACTTGGCCAATAAGTGTGTGTGCGTTTTCTCCAGATTATATTCAGAAGAAAATGCATACGCGCATTTTTGCCAAGCAAGCAAGCGGGCAATGCAAATCTGCACTACAAAGAAGTATCACTTCCCACCACTCAAAAAGGACATCCGCAAAATGTGTAAAAACCAGAATGGCAAGAACTGCCCTGGAGAACAGGGAGCCTAGTTATGCTGATGGGTGGGATGTAAATTGCCAACTGCCTCTCTGGAGGAGTGCATTGTGTTCCCTAAAACAAGTAAACAACAGAGGTACAGAGCCAAGGGCACTTCCAGTCTAGGGAATATACTTTGGGAAAACTGAAAATCAATAAGACAGAGCCACCCCAAAATTTAGGGCTGCACTGCTTACAAGAATCTCAACTTCGGTACACCTTAAATATCCCAGGAAAGAGAAAATAGGATCAAGAAATTGTGGTACTTACGTACGATGAAATTTCCCTCAGCCATGAAATCAATGTCATAAGGCCAGCAGCAGCAAAATGAGTGGATTCAGGTACGATGATTCTAAGTAAAATAAGTCACAGAGAAAAAGGAACTTATCAAAAGATATCACTTATGAAGGTCCTTTAAAATTGGATACACATAAACTGAGGTAGGAAAGAGAACAGAGTCTCACATTTAGAAAACACTCTTATGCCTGCTTAAGGGGGAAGGAGAGGTGGGGTGATGCATAAAACGAGTATGTGATATTAGTACAGGTACCGTTCCAAAAACCAACTACGGAAAAGACAAGACCTACACCTTCCTCAGTGAAAGGGACTCAAAACACCATATTTCCCGCAGAGGAATATATCTGACTAGTAAGAATATTAAAACCTATGTATTGATATGTCTCCATAAGGGAATCAAGTGTGTCTAGACTGGCATAAACATGGCAGTGAGAATCAGCTCAAACCCACTATTAAAAGGAATTTGAAAAACAAAACAAAAAAACAGGGAAATTCTTTACAATTCCTTCATGGGCTCCGATGAAACCTGGAATGACCCTATCTACAACGACAACTGTATGTGGCATAAGGCTGGACACTTGGGACTGAGAGTATTGGTGAGATTCGGTGAGCAAATGCCGACCATTTAATGCAATAATGCATGGCACACATTCCAAGGGTCCCAACTCTCCAGGTTCAAGGGAATATTACTACAGCTATAACATGTATGTGAAACCTAGAGAATGGACACATTTTGAATACGAAATGTTTCTAAAGCTCAACTAATAGTCCCTCTCCTGGTGCTCTGGTTTGACTTTCCAACTGCTTTACTATCAATGTCCCAACTTGGAGAGACAGCCCCTTTAACCTCCTGGTTCGCACAGGTTGCCAAATTGGCAGAGGATGAAAGGGAAGAGGGAGAACCAATGAGAGAGTAGCTGTTAGGCATTTGGACGGGCACATGTCACTCTAATTTCCCGGGAGGTAGAAGAATTAGCCAAAGTCTCAGCCACTCGCCAGGAACCAGTATAGTTCCTGAACCAAAGATTGGACCTGCCGTCAGCTCACAAAAAACGAGTTGAAAAATGGAGCTCAGGGGCACAGCAATTCACAAACTGGCAGAGTAATAAAGGACAACTATCGTCCAAAAATCGGTTGAGAGAAGGCAACGAGGCAGACTTGAAAGTGAGCCAGAATAGCAGGAAACAGATTTCAAGGGGTACATTGGAATCGCATTCAAACCACAGGAAGAGGGGCACAAATTCGACAATGATGCACTTGGCCAATTAGTGTGTGTGCGTTTTCTCCAGATTATATTCAGAAGAAAATGCATACGCGCATTTTGGCCAAGCAAGCAAGCGGGCAATGCAAATCTGCACTACAAAGAAGTATCACTTCCCACCACTCAAAAGGGACATCCGCAAAATGTGTAAAAACCAGAATGGCAAGAACTGCCCTGGAGAACAGGGAGCCTAGTTATGCTGATGGGTGGGATGTAAATTGCCAACTGCCTCTCTGGAGGAGTGCATTGTGTTCCCTGAAACAAGTAAACAACAGAGGTACAGAGCCAAGGGCACTTCCAGTCTAGGGAATATACTTTGGGAAAACTGAAAATCAATAAGACAGAGCCACCCCAAAATTTAGGGCTGCACTGCTTACAAGAATCTCAATTTCGGTACACCTTAAATATCCCAGGAAAGAGAAAATAGGATCAAGAAATTGTGGTACTTATGTACGATGAAATTTCCCTCAGCCATGAAATCAATGTCATAAGGCCAGCAGCAGCAAAATGTGTGGATTCAGGTACGATGATTCTAAGTGAAATAAGTCACAGAGAAAAAGGAACTTATCAAAAGATATCACTTATGAAGGTCCTTTAAAATTGTCTGGATACACATAAACTGAGGTAGGAAAGAGAACAGAGTCTCACATTTAGAAAACACTCTTATGCCTGCTTAAGGGGGAAGGAGAGGTGGGGTGATGCATAAAACGAGTATGTGATATTAGTACAGGTACCGTTCTAAAACCAACTACGGAAAAGACAAGACCTACACCTTCCTCAGTGAAAGGGACTCAAAACATCATATTTCCCGCAGAGGAATATATCTGACTAGTAAGAATATTAAAACCTATGTATTGATATGTCTCCATAAGGGAATCAAGTGTGTCTAGACTGGCATAAACATGGCAGTGAGAATCAGCTCAAACCCACTATTAAAAGGAATTTGAAAAACAAAACAAAAAAACAGGGAAATTCTTTACAATTCCTTCAGGGGCTCCGATGAAACCTGGAATGACCCTATCTACAACGACACCTGTATGTGGCATAAGGCTGGACACTTGGGACTGAGAGTATTGGTGAGATTCGGTGAGCAAATGCAGACCATTTAATGCAATAATGCGTGGCACACATTCCAAGGGTCCCAACTCTCCAGGTTCAAAGGAATATTACTACAGCTATAACATGTATGTGAAACCTAGAGAATGGACACATTTTGAATATGAAATGTTTCTAAAGCTCAACTAATAGTCCCTCTCCTGGTGCTCTGGTTTGACTTTCCAACTGCTTTACTATCAATGTCCCAACTTGGAGAGACAGCCCCTTTAACCTCCTGGTTCGCACAGGTTGCCAAATTGGCAGAGGATGAAAGGGAAGAGGGAGAACCAATGAGAGAGTAGCTGTTAGGCATTTGGACGGGCACATGTCACTCTAATTTCCCGGGAGGTAGAAGAATTAGCCAAAGTCTCAGCCACTCGCCAGGAACCAGTATAGTTCCTGAACCAAAGTTTGGACCTGCCGTCAGCTCACAAAAAACGAGTTGAAAAATGGAGCTCAGGGGCACAGCAATTCACAAACTGGCAGAGTAATAAAGGACAACTATCGTCCAAAAATCGGTTGAGGGAAGGCAACGAGGCAGACTTGAAAGTGAGCCAGAATAGCAGGAAACAGATTTCAAGGGGTACATTGGAATCGCATTCAAACCACAGGAAGAGGGGCACAACTTCGACAATGATGCACTTGGCCAATAAGTGTGTGTGTGTTTTCTCCAGATTATATTCAGAAGAAAATGCATACGCGCATTTTGGCCAAGCAAGCAAGAGGGCAATGCAAGTCTGCACTACAAAGAAGTATCACTTCCCACCGGTCAAAAGGGACATCCGCAAAATGTGTAAAATTCAGAATGGCAAGAAAGGCCCTGGAGAACAGGGAGCCTAGTTATCCCGATGGGCAGGATGTAAATTGACAACTGCCTCTCTGGAGGAGTGCATTGTGTTCCCTAAAACAAGTAAACAACAGAGCTACAGAGCCAAGGGCACTTGCAGTCTAGGGAAGATTCCTTGGGAAAACTGAAAATCAATAAGACAGAGCAAACACAGAATTGAGGGCTGCACTGCTTACAAGAACCTCAACTTGGGTACACCTGAAATATCTCAGGAAAGACAAAAATGTTCCAAGAAATTGTGTAACCTACATACAATGGAATACCCCTCAGCCATGAAATCAATGTCATAGGGCGAGTAGCAGCAAAATGAGTGGATTCAGGTACGATGATTCTAAGTGAAGTAAGTCACAGAGAAGAAGAAACTTATCATAATATATCACTTATGAAGGTCCTGTAAACATGGCTACACATGAACTGAGTTACGAAAGAGAACAGAGCCTCACATTTAGAAAACACTCTTATGCCTGCTTAAGGGGGAAGGAGAGGTGGGGTGATGCATAAAACGAGAGTGTGATATTAGTACAGGTACTGTTCCAAAAACCAACTACGGAAAAGAAAAGACCTACACCTTCCTCAGTGAAAGGGACTCAAAACACCATATTTCCCGCAGAGGAATATATCTGACTAGTAAGAATCTTAAAACCTATGTATTGATATGTCTCCGTAAGGGAATCAGGTGTGTCTAGACTGGCATAAACATGGCAGTGAGAATCAGCTCAAACCCACTATTAAAAGGAATTTGAAAAACAAAACAAAAAAACAGGGAAATTCTATACAATTATTTCAGTGGCTCTGATGAAACCTGGAATGCCCCTATCTACAACGACAGCTGGATGTGGCATAAGGCTGGACACCTGGGACTGAGAGGATTGGTGAGATTTGGTGAGCAAATGCACACCATTTAAAGCAATGATGCATGGCACACATTCCTAGGGTCCCAACTCTCCAGGTTCAAGGGAATATTACTACAGCTATAACATGTATGTGAAACCTAGAGAATGGACACATCGTGATACGAAAGGTTTCTAAAACTCAACAAATAGTCCCTCTCGTGGTGCTCCGGTATGACTTTCCAACTGCTTTACTATCAATGTCCTAACTTGGAGAGACAGCCCCTTTAACCTCCTGGTTCGCACATGTTGCCAAATTGGCAGAGGATGAAAGGGAAGAGGGAGAACCAATGAGAGAGTAGCTGTTAGGCATTTGGACGGGCAGATGTCACTCTAATTTCCCGGCAGATAGAAGAATTAGCCAAAGTCTCAGCCACCCGCCGGGATCCAGTATAGTTCCTGAACCAAAGTTTTGGACCCGCCGTCAGCTCACAAAAAATGAGTTGAAAAATGGAGCTCAGGGGCACAGCAATTCTCAAACGGGCAGAGTAATAAAGGACAACTATCGTCCAAAAATCGGTTGAGGGAAGGCAACGAGGGAGACTTGAAAGTGAGCCAGAATAGCGGGAAACAGATTTCAAGAGGTACATTGGAATCACATTTAAAGCACAGGAAAGGGGCACAACTTCGACAATGATGCACTTGGCCAAAAAGGGCGCATGCATTTTCTCCTGAATGTATTCAGGAGAAAATGCATACGCCCTTTTTGGCCAAGCAAGCAAGCGGGCAATGCAAATCTGCACTACAAAGAAGTATTACTTCCCACCGGTAAAAAGGGACATCCGCAAAATGTGTAAAAATCAGAATGGCAAGAAAGGCCCTGGAGAACAGGGAGCCTAGTTATGCTGATGGGCAGGATGTAAATTGACAACTGCCTCTCTGGAGGAGTGCATTGTGTTCCCTAAAAGAAGTAAACAACAGAGCTACAGAGCCAAGGGCACTTCCAGTCTAGGGAAGATACCTTGGCAAAATTGAAAATCAATAAGACAGAGCAGACACAGAATTGAGGGCTGCAACGCTTACAAGAAGCTCAACTTTGGTAAACCTTAAATATCCCAGGAAAGACAAAAATGGTTAAAGAAATTGTGATACTTACGTACAATGGAATACCCCTCAGCCACGAAATCAATGTCATAAGGCCAGTAGCAGCAAAATGAGTGGATTCAGGTACGATGAATCTAAGTGAAATAAGTCACAGAGAAAAAGAAACTTATAATAAGATATCACTTATAAAGGTCCTGTAAACATGGCTACACATGAACTGAGTTACCAAAGAGAACAGAGTCTCACATTAAGAAAACACTCTTATGCCTGCTTAAGACCGAAGGAGAGGTGGGGTGATGCATAAAACCAGAGTGTGATATTAGTACATGTACCGTTTAAAAACCAACTACGGAAAAGAAAAGACCTACACCTTCCTCAGTGAAAGGGACTCAAAACACCATATTTCCCGCAGAGGAATATATCTGACTAGTAAGAATATTAAAACCTATGTATTGATATGTCTCCATAAGGGAATCAAGTGTGTCTAGACTGGCATAAAAATGGCAGTGAGAATCATCTCAAACCCACTATTAAAAGGAATTTGAAAAACAAAACAAAAAAACAGGGAAATTCTTTACAATTCCTTCAGGGGCTATGATGAAACCTGGAATGACCCTATCTGCAACGACAGCTGGATGTGGCATAAGGCTGGACACTTGGGACTGAGAGGATTGGTGAGATTCGGTGAGAAAATGCAGACCATTTAATGCAATAATGCGTGGCACACATTCCAAGGTTCCCATCTCTCCAGGTTCAAGGGAATATTACTACAGCTATGACATGTATGTGAAACCTAGAGAATGGACACATTTTGAATATGAAAGGTTTCTAAAACTCAACTAATAGTCCCTCTCCTGGTGCTCTGGTTTGACTTTCCAACTGCTTAACTATCAATGTCCCAACTTGGAGAGACAGCCCCTTTAACCTCCTGGTTCGCACAGGTTGCCAAATTGGCAGAGGATGAAAGGGAAGTGGGAGAACCAATGAGAGATTAGCTGTTAGACATGTGTACGGGAACATGTCCCTCTAATTTCCCGGCAGGAATAAGAATTATTCAAAGTCTGAGTAATCAGCCGGGAACAAGTATAGGTCCTGAAACAAAATTTTGGACTTGCGTTCAGCTCACAAAAAACGAATTGAAAAATGGAGCTCAGGGGCACAGCAATTCACAAACGGGCAGAGTAATAAAGGAAAACTATCGTCCAAAAATCTGTTGAGGGAAGGCAACGAGGCGGACTTGAAAGCCAGCCAGAATAGCAGGAAACAGATTTCAAGAGGTACATTGGAATCGCCTTTAAAGCACAGGAAGGGGCTTCCCTGGTGGCGCAGTGGTTAAGAGTCCGCCTGCCGAAGCAGGGGACACGGGTTCGTGCCCCGGTCTGGGAAGATCCCACATGCCGCGGAGCGGCTGGGCCCGTGAGCCATGGCCACTGAGCCTGTGCTCCGGAGCCTGTGCTCCGCAAGGGGAGAGGCCACAACAGTGAGAGGCCCGCCTATCGCAAAAAAAAAAAAAAAAAAAAAAAAAAAAAAAAGCACAGGAAGAAGGGCACAATTTCGTCAATGATGCAATGGGCCAAAAAGGGCGTATCCGTTTTCTCCTGAATATATTCAGGAGAAAATGCATACGCCCTTTTTGGCCGAGCAAGCAATTTGGCAATGCAAATCTGTACTACAAATCAGTATCACTTCCCACCGTTCAAAAGGGACATCCGCAAAATGTGTAGAAACTAGAAAGGCAACACAGACCCTGGAGAAAAGGGAGCCTTGTTATGCTGATGGGCGGGATGTAAATTGCCAACTGCCTCTCTGGAGGAGTGCATTGTGTTCCCTAAAACAAGTAAACAACAGAGCTACAGAGCCAAGGGCACTTCCAGTCTATGGAATATACCTTGGGAAAACTGAAAGTCAATAAGACAGAGCCACCCCAAAATTTAGGGCTGCACTGCTTACAAGAACCTCAACTTGGGTACACCTGAAATATCCCAGGAAAGACAAAAATGGTTTAAGAAATTGTGGTATTTACGTACGATGGAATATCCCTCAGACATGAAATCAATGTCATAAGGCCAGTAGCAGCAAAATGAGTGGATTCAAGTACGATGATTCTAAGTGAAATAAGTCACAGAGAAAAAGAAACTTATCATAAGATATCACTTATGAAGGTCCTATAAACGTGGCTACACATGAAGTGAGTTAGGAAAGACAACAGACTCTCACATTGAGAAAAAACTCTTATGCCTGCTTAAGGGGGAAGGAGAGGTGGGGTGATGCATAAAACCAGAGTTTGATATTAGTACATGTACCGTTCCAAAAACCAACTACGGAGTAGGAAAGACCTACAACTTCCTAAGTGAAAGGGACTCAAAATCCCATATTTCCCACAAAGGAAAATATCTGACTAGTAAAAATCTTAAAACCTATGTATTGATATGTCACCGTAAGGAAATCAAGTGTGTCTAGACACGCATAAACATGGCAGTGAGAATCAGCACAAACCCATTCTAAAAAGGAATTTCACAAACAAAACAAAAAATCAGGGAAATCCTTTACAATTCCTTCAGGGTCTCTGATGAAACCCGGAATGACCCTATCTACAACTACAGCTGGACGTGGCATAAGGCTGGACACTTGGGACTGAGAGGATTGGTGAGATTCGGTGAGCAAATGCAGACCATTTAAAGCAATGATGCGTGGCACACATTCCAAGGGTCCCAACACTCCAGGTTGAAGGGAATATGACTACAGCTATAACATGTATGGAAAACATAGAGAAAGGACACACTGTGAATATGAAAGGTTTCTAAAACTCAACTAATAATCCCTCTCCTGGTGCTCCACTTTGACTTTCCAACTGCTTTACTATCAATCTCCCAAATTGGAGAGACAGCACCTTTAACCTCCTGGTTCTCACAGGTTGCCAATTTGGCAGAGGATGAAAGGGAAGAGGGAGAATCAATGAGAGAGTAGCTGTTAGACATTTGGACGGGCACATGTCACTCTAATTTCCCGCCAGGAATAAGAATTATTCAAAGTCTGAATAATCCGCCGGGAACCAGTATAGGTCCTGAAACAAAATTTTGGACTTGCGGTCAGCTCACAAAAAACGAATTGAAAAATGGAGCTCAGGGGCACAGCAATTCACAAACGGGCAGAGTAAAAAAAGGAAAACTATCGTCCAAAAATCTGTTGAGGGAAGGCAACGAGGCAGACTTGAAAGCGAGCCAGAATAGCAGGAAACAGATTTCAGGAGGTACATTGGAATCGCCTTTAAAGCACAGGAAGAGGGGCACAACTTCGACAATGATGCACTTGGCCAAACAGGGCGTTTGCGTTTTCTCCTGAATATATTCAGGAGAAAACGCATAAGCCCTTTTTGGCCAAGCAAGCAAGCGGGCAATGCAAATCTTCACTACAAAGCAGTATCACTTCCCACCAGACAAAAGGGACATCCGCAAAATATGTAAAAACCAGAAAGACAAGACAGGCACTGGAGAAGACGAAGCCTAGTTATGATGATGGGCGGAATGTAAATTGCCAACTGCCTCTCTGGAGGAGTGCATTGTGTTCCCTAAAACAAGTAAACAACAGAGCTACAGAGACACGGGCACTTCCAGTCTAGGGAATATACCTTGGGAAAACTGAAAATCAATAAGACAGAGCCACCTCAAAATTTAGGGCTGCAGTGCTTACAAGAACCTCAACTCGGGTACACCTGAAATATCCCAGGAAAGACAAAAATGGTTCAAGAAATTGTGGTACTTACGTACGATGGAATATCCCTCAGCCATGAAATCAAAGTCATAAGGCCAGTAGCAGCAAAATGAGTGGATTCAGGTACGATGATTCTAAGTGAAATAAGTCACAGAGAAAAAGAATCTTATCATAAGATATTACTTATGAAGGTCCTGTAAACATGGCTACACATGAACTGAGTTAGGAAAGACAACAGAGACTCACATTTAGAAAACACTCTTATGCCTGCTTAAGGGGGAAGGAGAGGTGACATGATGCATAAAACCAGAGTTTGATATTAGTACAGGTACCGTTCCAAAAACCAACTACGGAAGAGTCAATCCATACACCTTCCTCAGTGAAGAGTAAGCAAAACCCCATATTTCCCGCAGAGGAATATATCTGACTAGTAAGAATCTTAAAACGTATGTACTGATATGTCTCCATCAGGGAATCAAGTGTGTCTAGACTGGCAGAAACATGGCAGTGAGAATCAGCTCAAACCCACTATAAAAAGGAATTTCAAAAACCAAACAAAAAAATAGGGAAATTATTTACAATTCCTTCAGGGGCTCTGATGAAACCTGGAATGACCCTATCTACAATGACAGCTGGATTTGGCATAAGGTTGGACACTTGGGACTGAGAGGATTGGTGAGATTTGGTCAGCAAAAGCAGACCATTTAAAGCAATAATACGTGTCACACTTTCCAAGGATCCCAACTCTCTAGGTTGAAGGGAATATTACTACAGCTATAACATGTACGGGAAACCAAGAGAATGGACACACTGTGAATACGAAAGGTTTCTAAAACTCAACTGATAGTCCTTCTCCTGGTGCTTCGGTTTGTATTTCCAACAGCTTTACTATCAATCTCCCAACTTGGAGAGACAGGCCCTTTAACCTCCTGGTTCTCAAGGTTGGCAATTTGGCAGAGAATGAAAGGAAAGATGGAGAACCAATGAGAGAGTAGCTGTTAGGCATTTGGACGGGCACATGTCACTCTAATTTCCCGGCAGAAATAAGAATTAACCAAAGTCTCAGCCACACGCCGCGAACCAGTATAGATCCTGAAGCAAAATTTTGGACTTGTGGTCAGCTCACAAAAAACGAGTTGAAAAATGGATCTCAGGGGCACAGCAATTCACAAACTGGCAGAGTAATAAAGGGCAACTATCGTCCAAAAATCTGTTGAGGGAAGGCAACGAGGCGGACTTGAAAGGGAGCCTGAATAGCAGGAAGCAGATTTCAAGAAGTACATTCGAATCGCCTTTAAAGCACAGGAAGAGGGGCACAATTTCGACCATGATGCGCTTGCCCAAAAAGGGTGTATGCGTTTCCTCCTGAATATAATCAGGAGGAAATGCATAGGCCCTTTTTGGCCAAGCAAGCAAGCGGGCAATGAAATTCTGCAGTACAAAGAAGTATCACTTCCAAGCGGTCAAAAGGGACATCTGCAAAATGTGTAAAAAACAGAAAGGCAAGACATGCCCTGGAGAACAGGGAGCCTAGTTATGCTGATGGGCAGGATGTAAATTGCCAACCGCCTCTCTGGATGAGTGCAATGTGTTCCCTAAAACAAATAAACAACAGAGCTACAGAGCCAAGGGCACTTCCAGTGTAGGGAATATACCTTGGGAAAACTGAAAATCAATAAAACAGAGCCACCCCAAAATTTAGGGCTGCACTGCTTACAAGAACCTCAACTTGGGTACACCTAAAATATCCCAGGAAAGACAAAATTAGTTCAAGAAATTTTGGTACTTACGTACGATCGATTATCCCTCAGCCATGAAATCAATGTCATAAGGCCAGTAGCAGCAAAATGAGTGGATTCAGGTACGATGATTCTAAGTGAAATAAGTCACAGAGAAAAAGAAAATTATCATAAGATATCACTTATGAAGGTCCTGTAAACATGGCTACACATGAACAGAGTTAGGAAAGAGAAAAGAGCCTCTCATTTAGAAAACACTCTTATGCCTTCTTAAGGGGAAAGGAGAGGAGGGATGATGCATAAAACCAGAGTTTGATATTCGTACAGGTACCATTCCAAAAACCAAATATGGAATAGACAAGACCTACACCTTCCTCAGTGAAAGGGACGCAAAACCCCATATTTCCCGCAGAGGAATATATCTGACTAGTAATAATTTTAAAACCTATATATTGATATGTCTCCATAAGGGAATCAAGTGTGTATAGACTGGCATTAACATGGCAGTGAGAATCAGCTCAAACCCACTATAAAAAGGAATTTCAAAAACAACAACAACAACAAAAAAAAACGGGAAATTCTTTACAATTCCTTCAGGGGCTCGGATGAAACCTAGAATGACCCTGTCTACAAGGACAGCTGTATGTGGCATAAGGCTGGACACTTGGGACTGAGAGGATTGGTGAGATTGGGTGAGCAAATGCAGACCTTTTAAAGCAATAATGTGTGGCACACATTCCAAGGGCCCCAACTCTCCAGGTTGAAGGGAATATTACTACACCTATAACATGTACGGGAAACCTAGAGAATGGACACACTCTGAATACGAAAGGTTTCTAGAACTCAACTAATTGTCCCTCTCCTGGTTCTCCAGCTAGAATTTCCAACTGCTTTACTATCAATCTCCCAAATTGGAGAGACAGGCCCATTAACCTCCTGGTTCGCACAGGTTGCCAATTTGGCAGAGGATGAAAGGGAAGAGGGAGAACCAATGAGAGAGTAGCTATTAGGCATTTGGACGGGCACATGTCACTCAAATTTCTCGGCAGGAAGAAGAATTAATCAAAGTCTCAGACACACACTGGGAACCAGTATAGGTCCTGAACCAAAATTTTGGACTTGCGGTCAGCTCACAAAAACGAGTTGAAAAATGGAGCTCAGGGGCACAGCTATTCACAAACTGGCAGAGTACTAAAGGGCAACTATCGTCCAAAAATCTATTGAGGGAAGGCAACGAGGCGGACTGGAAAGAGATCCAGAATAGCAGGAAACAGATTTCAAGAGTACATTGGAATCACATTCAAACCACAGGAAGAGGGGCACAACTTCGACAATGATGCACTTGGCCAAAAAGGTCGTATGCGTTGTCTCCTGAATATATTCAGGAGAAAACACATACGCCCTTTTTGGCCAAGCAAGCAAGCGGGCAATGCAAGTCTGCACTACAAAATGTATCACTTCCCACCGGTCAAAAGGGACATCCGCAAAATATGTAAAAACCAGAACGGCAAGACAGGACCTGGAGAACAGAGAGCCCAGTTATGCTGATGGGCGGGATGTAAATTACCAACTCCCTTTGTGGAGGAGTTCACTGTGTTCCCTAAAACAAGTAAACAAGAGAGCTACCGAACCAAGGGCACTTCCAGTCTAGGGAATATAACTTGGGAAAACTGAAAATCAATAAGACAGAGCCACCCCAAATTTGTGGCTGCACAGCTTACAGGAACCTCAACTTGGGTACACTTTAAATATCCCAGGAAAGACAAAAATGGTTTAAGAAATTGTATTAATTATGGACGATGGAATAAACCCCAGCCATGAAATCAATGTCATGAGGCCAGTAGCAGCAAAATGAGTGGATTCAGGTACGATGATTCTAAGTGAAATAAGTCACAGAGAAAAGGAAACTTATCATAAGATATCACATATGAAGGTCCTGTAAATATGGCTACACATGAACTGAGTTAGGAAAGAGAACAGAGTCTCACATTTAGAAAACAATCTTATGCCTGTCTATGGGGGAAGGAGATGTGGGGTGATGCATAAAACCAGAGTTTGATATTAGTACAGGTACCGTTCAAAAAACCAACTACGAATTACACAAGTCCTACACCTTCGTCAGTGAAAGGGACTCAAAACCCCATATTTCCCAGAGAGGAATATATCTGACTAGTAAGAATCTTAAAACCTATGTATTGATATGTCTCCATAAGGGAATCAATTGTGTCTAGACTAGCATAAACATGGCAGTGAAAATCAGCTCAAAGCCACTATAAAAAGGAATTTCAAAAACCAAACAAAAAAATAGGGAAATTCTTTACAATTCCTTCAGGGGCTCTGATGAAACCTGGAATGACCCTATCTACAACGACAGCTGGATGTGGCATAAGGCTGGACACTTGGGACTGAGAGGATTGGTGTGATTGGGTCAGCAAAAGGAGACCATTTAAAGCAATAATGCGTGGCACACATTCCAAGGATCCCAACTCTCCAGGTTGAAGGGAATATTACTACACCTATAACATGTACGGGAAACGAAGAGAATGGACACACTGTGAATACGAAAGGTTTCTAAAACTCAACTAATAGTCCCTCTCCTGGTGCTTCCGTTTGTATTTCCAACTGCTTTACTATCCATCTCCCAACTTGGAGAGACAGGCCCTTTAACCTCCTGGTTCTAAAAGGTTGCCAATTTGGCAGAGGATGAAAGGAAAGATGGAGAACCAATGAGAGAGTAGCTGTTAGGCATTTGGACGCGCACATGTCACTTTAATTTCCCGGCAGAAATAAGAATTAATCAAAGTCTCATCCACACGCCGCGAACCAGTATAGATCCTGAAGCAAAATTTTGGACTTGCGGTCAGCTCACAAAAAAACGAGATGAAAAATGGAGCTCAGGGGCACAGCAATTCACAAACTGGCAGAGTAATAAAGGGCAACTATCGTCCAAAAATCTGTTGAGGGAAGGCTACGAGGGGGACTTGAAAGGGAGCCAGAATAGCAGGAAACAGATTTCAAGAGGTACATTGGAATCGCCTTTAAAGCACAGGAAGAAGGGCACAATTTCGACCAGGATGCACTTGCCCAAAAACGGCGTATGCGTTTCCTACTGAATATAATCAGGAGGAAACGCATAGGCCCTTTTTGGCCAAGCAAGCAAGCGGGCAATGAAATTCTGCAGTACAAAGAAGTATCACTTCCAAGCGGTCAAAAGGGACATCTGCAAAATGTGTAAAAAACAGAAAGGCAACACATGCCCTGGAGAACAGGGAGCCTAGTTATGCTGATGGGCAGGATATAAATTGCCAACCGCCTCTCTGGAGGAGTGCAATGTGTTCCCTAAAACAATTAATAAAAACAGAGCTACAGAGCCAAGGGCGCTTCCAGTCTAGGGAATATACCTTGGGAAAACTGAAAATCAATAAGACAGAGCCACCCCAAAATTTAGGGCTGCACTGCTTACAAGAACCTCAACTTGGGTACACCTAAAATATACCAGGAAAGACAAAATTGGTTCAAGAAATTTTGGTACTTACGTACGATGGGTTATCCCTCAGCCATGAAATCAATATCATAAGGGCAGTAGCAGCAAAATGAGTGGATTCAGGTACGATGATTCTAAGTGAAATAAGTCACAGAGAAAAAGAAACTTATCATAAGATATCACTTATGAAGGTCCTGTAAACATGGCTACACATGAACAGAGTTAGGAAAGAGAAAAGATCCTCTCATTTAGAAAACACTCTTATGCTTTCTTAAGGGAAAGGAGAGGAGGGGTGAGGCATAAAACCAGAGTTTGATATTCGTACAGGTACCATTCCAAAAACCACATATAGAATAGACAAGACCTACACCTTCCTCAGTGAAAGAGACACAAAACCCCATATTTCCCGCAGAGGAATATATCTGACTAGAAATAATCTTAAAACCTATATATTGACATGTCTCCATAAGGGAATCAAGTGTGTCTAGACTGGCATTAACATGGCAGTGAGAATCAGCTCAAACCCACTATAAAAAGGAATTTCAAAACCAAAACAACACAAAAAAAAACCCGGGAAATTCTTTACAATTCTTTCAGGGGCTCTGATGAAACCTAGAATGACCCTATCTACAACGACAGCTGGATGTGGCATAAGGCTGGACACATGGGACTGAGAGGATTGGTGAGATTGGGTGAGCAAATGCAGACCTTTTAAAGCAATAATGTGTGGCACACATTCCAAGGGTCCCAACTCTCCAGGTTGAAGGGAATATTACTACAGCTATAACATGTACGGGAAACCTAGAGAATGGACACACTCTGAATACGAAAGGTTTCTAGAACTCAACTAATTGTCCCTCTCCTGGTTCTCCAGCTAGAATTTCCAACTGCTTTACTATCAATGTCCCAAATTGGAGAGACAGGCCCTTTAACCTCCTGGTTCGCACAGGTTGCCAATTTGGCAGAGGATGAAAGGGAAGAGGGAGAACCAATGAGAGAGTAGCTATTAGGCATTTGGATGGGCACATGTCACTCTAATTTCCCCGCAGGAAGAAGAATTAATCAAAGTCTCAGCCACACACTGGGAACCTGTGTAGGTCCTGAACCAAAATTTTGGACTTGCGGTCAGCTCACAAAAACGAGTTGAAAAATGGAGCTCAGGGGCACAGCAATTCACATACTGGCAGAGTACTAAAGGGCAACTATCGTCCAAAAATCTATTGAGGGAAGGTAACGAGGAGGACTTGAAAGCGATCCAGAATAGCAGGAAACAGATTTCAAGGGGTACATTGGAATCGCATTCAAACCACAGGAAAAGGGGCACAACTTCGACAATGATGCACTTGGCCAAAAGGGTCCTATGCGTTGTCTCCTGAATATATTCAGGAGAAAACACATACGCCATTTTTGGCCAAGCAAGCAAGCGGGCAATGCAAATCTCTAGTACAAAATGTATCACTTCCCAGCGGTCAAAAGGGACATCTGCAAAATGTGTAAAAACCAGAAAGGCAAGACAGGCCCTGGAGAACAGAGAGCCCAGTTATGCTGATGGGCTGGATGTAAATTACCAACTGCCTTTGTGGAGGAGTTCACTGTGTTCCCTAAAACAAGTAAACAAGAGAGCTACCGAACCAAGGGCACTTCCAGTCTAGGGAATATACCTTGGGAAAACTGAAAATCAATAAGTCAGAGCCACCCCAAAATTGGGGCTGCACTGCTTACAGGAACCTCAACTTGGGTACACCTTAAATATCCCAGGAAAGACAAAAATGGTTTAAGACATTATATTACTTACAGACGATGGAATATCCCCCAGCCATGAAATCAATGTCATGAGGCCAGTAGCAGCAAAATGAGTGGATTCAGGTACGATGATCCTAAGTGAAATAAGTCACAGAGAAAAGGAAACTTATCAGAAGATATCACTTATGAATGTCCTGTAAACGTCGCTACACATGAACTGAGTTAGGAAAGAGAACAGAGTCTCACATTTAGAAAACAATCTTATGCCTGCCTAAGGGGGAAGGAGAGGTGGGGTGATGCATAAAACCAGAGTTTGATATTAGTACAGGTACCGTTCCAAAAACCAACTACGAATTATACAAGTCCTACACCTTCGTCAGTGAAAGGGACTCAAAACCCCATATTTCCCGCAGAGGAATATATCTGACTAGTAAGAATCTTAAAACCTATGTATTGATATGTCTCCGTAAGGGAATCAAGTGTGTCTAAACTGGCATAAACATGGCAGTGAAAATCAGCTCAAACCCACTATAAAAATGAATTTCAAAAACCAAACAAAAAAATAGGGAAATTCTTTACAATTCCTTCAGGGGCTCTGATGAAACCTGGAATGACCCTACCTACAACGACAGCTGGATGTGGCATAAGGCTGGACACTTGGGACTGAGAGGATTGGTGAGATTGGGTCAGCAAAAGCAGAGCATTTAAAGCAATAATGCGTGGCACACATTCCAAGGATCCCAACTCTCCAGGTTGAAGGGTATATTACTACAGCTATAACATGTACGGTAAACCAAGAGAATGGACACACTGTGAATACGAAAGCTTTCTAAAACTCAACTAATAGTCCCTATCCTGCTGCTTCGGTTTGTATTTCCAACTGCTTTACTATCAATCTCCCAACTTGGAGAGACAGCCCGTTTAACCCCCTGGTTCTCAAGGGTTGCCAATTTGGCAGAGGATGAAAGGAAAGATGGATAACCAAAGAGAGAGTAGCTGTTAGGCATTTGGACGGGTACATGTCACTTTAAATTCCCGGCAGAAATAAGAATTAACCAAAGTCACAGCCACACGCCGTGAACCAGTATAGATCCTGAAGCAAAATTTTGGACTTGCGGTCAGCTCACAAAAAACGAGTTGAAAAATGGAGCTCAGGGGCACAGCAATTCACAAACTGGCAGAGTAATAAAGGGTAACTATCGTCCAAAAATCTGTTGAGGGAAGGCAACGAGGCGGACTTGAAAGGGAGCCAGAATAGCAGGAAACAGATTTCAAGAGGTACATTGGAATCGCCTTTAAAGCACAGGAAGAGGGGCACAATTTCGACCATGATGCACTTGCCCAAAAAGGGCGTATGCGTTTTCTCCTGAATATAATCAGGAGGAAACGCATATGCCCTTTTTGGCCAAGCAAGCAAGCGGGAAATGAAATTCTGCAGTACAAAGAAGTATCACTTCCAAGCGGTCAAAAGGGACATCGGCAAAATGTGTAAAAAACAGAAAGGCAAGACATGCCCTGGAGAACAGGGAGCCTAGTTATCCTGATGGGCAGAATGTAAATTGCCAACCGCATCTCTGGAGGAGTGCAATGTGTTCCCTAAAACAATTAAACAACAGAGCTACAGAGCCAAGGGCACTTCCAGTCTAGGGAATATACCTTGGGAAAACTGAAAATCAATAAGACAGAGCCACCCCAAAATTTAGGGCTCCACTGCTTACAAGAACTTCAACTTGGGTACACCTAAAATATCCCAGGAAAGACAAAATTGGTTCAAGAAATTTTGGTACTTACGTACGATGGGTTATCCCTCAGCCATGAAATCAATGTCATAAGGCCAGTAGCAGCAAAATGAGAGGATTCAGGTACGATGATTCTAAGTGAAATAAGTCACAGAGAAAAAGAAACTTATCATAAGATATCACTTATGAAGGTCCTGTAAACATGGTTACACATGAACAGAGTTAGGAAAGAGAAAAGAGCCTCTCATTTAGAAAACACTCTTATGCCTTCTTAAGGGAAAGGAGAGGAGGGGTGATGCATAAAACCAGAGTTTGATATACGTACAGGTACCATTCCAAAAAACAAATATGGAATAGACAAGACCTACACCTTCCTCAGTGAAAGAGACACAAAACCCCATATTTCCCACAGAGGAATATATCTGACCAGTAATAATCTTAAAACCTATATATTGATATGTCTCCATAAGGGAATCACGTGTGTCTAGACTGGCATTAACATGGCAGTGAGAATCAGCTCAAACCCACTATAAAAAGGAATTTCAAAAACAAAACAAAACAAAAAAAACCGGGAAATTCTTTACAATTCCTTCAAGGGCTCTGATGAAACCTAGAATGACCCTATCTACAATGACAGCTGGATGTGGCATAAGGCTGGACACTTGGGACTGAGAGGATTGGTGAGATTGGGTGAGCAAATGCAGACCATTTAAAGCAATAATGTGTGGCACACATTCCAAGGGTCCCAACTCTCCAGGTTGTAGGGAATATTACTACATCTATAACATGTATGAGAAACCTAGAGAATGGACACAATCTGAATACGAAAGGTTTCTAGAACTCAACTAATTGTCCCTCTCCTGGTTCTCCAGCTAGAATTTCCAACTGCTTTACTATCAATCTCCCAAATTGGAGAGACAGGCCCTTTAACCTCCTGGTTCGCACAGGTTGCCAATTTGGCAGAGGATGAAAGGGAAGAGGGAGAACCAATGAGAGAGTAGTTATTAGGCATTTGGACGGGCACATGTCACTCTAATTTCCCCGCAGGAAGAAGAATTAATCAAAGTCTCAGCCACACACTGGGAACCTGTATAGGTCCTGAACCAAAATTTTGGACTTGCGGTCAGCTCACAAAAAACGAGTTGAAAAATGGAGCTCAGGGGCAGAGCAATTCACAAACTGGCAGAGTACTAAAGGGCAACTATCGTCCAAAAATCTATTGAGGGAAGGCAACGAGGCGGACTTGAAAGCGATCCAGAATAGCAGGAAACAGATTTCAAGGGGTACATTGGAATCGCATTCAAACCACAGGAAGAGGGGCACAACTTCGACAATGATGCACTTGGCCAAAAAGGTTGTATGCGTTGTCTCTGAATATATTCAGGAGAAAACACATACACCCTTTTTTGCCAAGCAAGCAAGAGGGCAATGCAAATCTGCACTAAAAAATGTATCACTTCCCACCGGTCAAAAGGGACATCCGCAAAATATGTAAAAACCAGAAAGGCAAGACAGGCCCTGGAGAACAGAGAGCCCAGTTATGCTGATGGGCGGGATGTAAATTACCAACCGCCTTTGTGGAGGAGTTCACTGTGTTCCCTAAAACAAGTAAACAAGAGAGCTACGGAACCAAGGGCAATTCCAGTCTAGGGAATATACCTTGGGAAAACTGAAAATCAATAAGACAGAGCCACCCAAAAATTGAGGCTGCACTGCTTACAGGAATCTCAACTTGGGTACTCCTTAAATATCCCAGGAAAGACAAAAATGGTTTAAGACATTATATTACTTAGAGACGATTGAATATCCCCCAGTCATGAACTCAATGTCATGAGGCCAGTAGCAGCAAAATGAGTGGATTCAGGTATGATGATTCTAAGTGAAATGAGTCACAGAGAAAAAAAACTTATCATAAGATATCACTTATGAAGGTCCTGTAAACATAGCTACACATGAACTGAGTTACCAAAGAGAACAGAGTCTCACATTTAGAAAACACTCTTATGCCTGCTTAAGACGGAAGGAGAGGTGTGGTGATGCAAAAAACCAGAGTGTGATATTAGTACATGTACCGTTCAAAAAACCAACTACGGAAAAGACAAGACCTACACCTTCCTCAGTGAAACGGACTGAAAACACCATATTTCCCGCAGAGGAATATATCTGACTAGTAAGAATCTTAAAACCTATGTATTGATATGTCTCCATAAGGGAATCAAGTGTGTCTAGACTGGCATAAACATGGCAGTGAGAATCAGCTCAAACCCACTATTAAAAGGAATTTGAAAAACCAAACAAAAAAAGCAGGGAAATTCTATACAATTCCTTCAGTGGCTCTGATGAAACCTGGAATGCCCCTATCTACAACGACAGCTGGATGTGGCATAAGGCAGGACACTTGGGACTGAGAGGATTGGGGAGATTCGGTGAGCAAATGCAGACCATTTAAAGCAATGATATGTGGCACACATTCCAAGGGTCCCAAGTCTCCAGGTTGAAGGGAATATTTCTACACCTATAAAATGTACAGGAAACCTACAGAATGGACACACTGTGAATACGCCATGTCTCTAAAACTCAACTAATAGTCCCTCTCCTGGTGCTCCGGTTTGACTTTCCAACTGCTTTACTATCAATCTCCCAACTTGGGGAGACAGCTCCTTTAAACTCCTGGTACGGACATGTTGCCAATTTGGCAGAGAATGAAAGGGAAGAGGGAGAACCAATGAAAGATAGCTGTTAGGCATTTGGACGGGCACATTTGACTCTAATTCCTGTCAGGAAGAAGAATTAACCAAAGCCTCAGCCACCCGCCGGGAACCAGTATAGGTCCAGAAACAAAATTTTGGACTTGCGGTCAGCTCACAATAAACTAGTTGAAAAATGGAGCTCAGGGGCACAGCAATTCACAAACTGGCAGAGTAATAAAGGACAACAATCCTCCAAATATCTGTTGAGGGAAGGCAATAAGGCAGACTTGAAAGCGAGCCAGAATACAGGAAACAGATTTCATGAGGTACATTGGAATTGCCTTTAAAGCACAGGAAGAGGGGCACAATTTTGACAATGATGCACTTGGCCAAAATAGGGCGTATGCGTTTTCTCCTGAATATATTCAGGAGAAAACGCATACGCCCTATTTTGGCCAAGCAAGCAAGCGGGCAATGCAAATCTGCACTACAAAGAAGTATCACTTCCCACCGGTCAAAAGGGACATCCGCAAAATGTGTAAAAACCAGAAAGGCAAGACAGGCCCAGGAGAACAGGGAGCCTAGTTATGCTGATGGGCAGGATGTAAATTGCCAACTGCCTCTCTGGCGGAGTACAGTGTGTTCCCTAAAACAAGTAAACAACAGAGCTACAGAGCCAAGGGCACTTCCAGTCTAGGGAATATACCATGGGAAAACTGAAAATCAATAAGACAGAGACACTCCAAAATTCAGGGCTGCACTGCTTACAAGAACCTCAACTTGGGTACACCTTAAATATCCCAGGAAAGACAAAACAGTTCAAGAAATTGTGTTTCTTATGTACGATGGAATATCCCTAAGCCATGAAATCAATGTCATAAGGGCAGTAGCAGCAAAATGAGTGGATTCAGGTACGATGATTCTAAGTGAAATAAGTCACAGAGAAAAATAAACTTATCATAATATAACACTTATGAAGGTCCTGTAAACATGGCTACACATGAACTGAGTTAGGAAAGAGAACAAAGTGTCACATTTAGAAAACACTTTTATGCCTGCTTAAGGGGGAATGAGAGGTGGGGTGATGCATAAAACCAGAGTTTGATATTAGTACAAGTAACGTTCCAAAAACCAAATACGGAATAGACAAGACCTACACTTTCCTCAGTGAAAGGGACTCAAAACCCCATATTTCCCGAAAAGGAATATATCTGACTAGTAAGAATCTTAAAAACTATGTATTGATATGTGTCCGTAAGGGAATCAATTGTATTTAGGCTGGCATAAACATGGCAGTGAGAATCAGCTCAAACCCACTATAAAAAGGAATTTCAAAAACAAAACAAAAAAACATGGAATTTCTTTACAATTCCTTCAGGGGCTCTGATGAAACCTGGAATGACCCTACCTACAACGACAGCTGGATGTGGCATAAGGCTGGACACTTGGGACTGAGAGGATTGGTGAGATTGGGTCAGCAAAAGCAGAGCATTTAAAGCAATAATGCGTGGCACACATTCCAAGGATCCCAACTCTCCAGGTTGAAGGGTATATTACTACAGCTATAACATGTACGGTAAACCAAGAGAATGGACACACTGTGAATACGAAAGCTTTCTAAAACTCAACTAATAGTCCCTATCCTGCTGCTTCGGTTTGTATTTCCAACTGCTTTACTATCAATCTCCCAACTTGGAGAGACAGCCCGTTTAACCCCCTGGTTCTCAAGGGTTGCCAATTTGGCAGAGGATGAAAGGAAAGATGGATAACCAAAGAGAGAGTAGCTGTTAGGCATTTGGACGGGTACATGTCACTTTAAATTCCCGGCAGAAATAAGAATTAACCAAAGTCACAGCCACACGCCGGGAACCAGTATAGATCCTGAAGCAAAATTTTGGACTTGCGGTCAGCTCACAAAAAACGAGTTGAAAAATGGAGCTCAGGGGCACAGCAATTCACAAACTGGCAGAGTAACAAAGGGCAACTATCGTCCAAAAATCTGTTGAGGGAAGGCAACGAGGCGGACTTGAAAGGGAGCCAGAATAGCAGGAAACAGATTTCAAGAGGTACATTGGAATCGCCTTTAAAGCACAGGAAGAGGGGCACAATTTCGACCATGATGCACTTGCCCAAAAAGGGCGTATGCATTTTCTCCTGAATATAATCAGGAGGAAACGCATATGCCCTTTTTGGCCAAGCAAGCAAGCGGGAAATGAAATTCTGCAGTACAAAGAAGTATCACTTCCAAGCGGTCAAAAGGGACATCGGCAAAATGTGTAAAAAACAGAAAGGCAAGACATGCCCTGGAGAACAGGGAGCCTAGTTATCCTGATGGGCAGAATGTAAATTGCCAACCGCATCTCTGGAGGAGTGCAATGTGTTCCCTAAAACAATTAAACAACAGAGCTACAGAGCCAAGGGCACTTCCAGTCTAGGGAATATACCTTGGGAAAACTGAAAATCAATAAGACAGAGCCACCCCAAAATTTAGGGCTCCACTGCTTACAAGAACTTCAACTTGGGTACACCTAAAATATCCCAGGAAAGACAAAATTGGTTCAAGAAATTTTGGTACTTACGTACGATGGGTTATCCCTCAGCCATGAAATCAATGTCATAAGGCCAGTAGCAGCAAAATGAGAGGATTCAGGTACGATGATTCTAAGTGAAATAAGTCACAGAGAAAAAGAAACTTATCATAAGATATCACTTATGAAGGTCCTGTAAACATGGTTACACATGAACAGAGTTAGGAAAGAGAAAAGAGCCTCTCATTTAGAAAACACTCTTATGCCTTCTTAAGGGAAAGGAGAGGAGGGGTGATGCATAAAACCAGAGTTTGATATACGTACAGGTACCATTCCAAAAAACAAATATGGAATAGACAAGACCTACACCTTCCTCAGTGAAAGAGACACAAAACCCCATATTTCCCACAGAGGAATATATCTGACCAGTAATAATCTTAAAACCTATATATTGATATGTCTCCATAAGGGAATCACGTGTGTCTAGACTGGCATTAACATGGCAGTGAGAATCAGCTCAAACCCACTATAAAAAGGAATTTCAAAAACAAAACAAAACAAAAAAAACCGGGAAATTCTTTACAATTCCTTCAAGGGCTCTGATGAAACCTAGAATGACCCTATCTACAATGACAGCTGGATGTGGCATAAGGCTGGACACTTGGGACTGAGAGGATTGGTGAGATTGGGTGAGCAAATGCAGACCATTTAAAGCAATAATGTGTGGCACACATTCCAAGGGTCCCAACTCTCCAGGTTGTAGGGAATATTACTACATCTATAACATGTATGAGAAACCTAGAGAATGGACACAATCTGAATACGAAAGGTTTCTAGAACTCAACTAATTGTCCCTCTCCTGGTTCTCCAGCTAGAATTTCCAACTGCTTTACTATCAATCTCCCAAATTGGAGAGACAGGCCCTTTAACCTCCTGGTTCGCACAGGTTGCCAATTTGGCAGAGGATGAAAGGGAAGAGGGAGAACCAATGAGAGAGTAGTTATTAGGCATTTGGACGGGCACATGTCACTCTAATTTCCCCGCAGGAAGAAGAATTAATCAAAGTCTCAGCCACACACTGGGAACCTGTATAGGTCCTGAACCAAAATTTTGGACTTGCGGTCAGCTCACAAAAAACGAGTTGAAAAATGGAGCTCAGGGGCAGAGCAATTCACAAACTGGCAGAGTACTAAAGGGCAACTATCGTCCAAAAATCTATTGAGGGAAGGCAACGAGGCGGACTTGAAAGCGATCCAGAATAGCAGGAAACAGATTTCAAGGGGTACATTGGAATCGCATTCAAACCACAGGAAGAGGGGCACAACTTCGACAATGATGCACTTGGCCAAAAAGGTTGTATGCGTTGTCTCTGAATATATTCAGGAGAAAACACATACACCCTTTTTTGCCAAGCAAGCAAGAGGGCAATGCAAATCTGCACTAAAAAATGTATCACTTCCCACCGGTCAAAAGGGACATCCGCAAAATATGTAAAAACCAGAAAGGCAAGACAGGCCCTGGAGAACAGAGAGCCCAGTTATGCTGATGGGCGGGATGTAAATTACCAACCGCCTTTGTGGAGGAGTTCACTGTGTTCCCTAAAACAAGTAAACAAGAGAGCTACGGAACCAAGGGCAATTCCAGTCTAGGGAATATACCTTGGGAAAACTGAAAATCAATAAGACAGAGCCACCCAAAAATTGAGGCTGCACTGCTTACAGGAATCTCAACTTGGGTACTCCTTAAATATCCCAGGAAAGACAAAAATGGTTTAAGACATTATATTACTTAGAGACGATTGAATATCCCCCAGTCATGAACTCAATGTCATGAGGCCAGTAGCAGCAAAATGAGTGGATTCAGGTATGATGATTCTAAGTGAAATGAGTCACAGAGAAAAAAAAACTTATCATAAGATATCACTTATGAAGGTCCTGTAAACATAGCTACACATGAACTGAGTTACCAAAGAGAACAGAGTCTCACATTTAGAAAACACTCTTATGCCTGCTTAAGACGGAAGGAGAGGTGTGGTGATGCAAAAAACCAGAGTGTGATATTAGTACATGTACCGTTCAAAAAACCAACTACGGAAAAGACAAGACCTACACCTTCCTCAGTGAAACGGACTGAAAACACCATATTTCCCGCAGAGGAATATATCTGACTAGTAAGAATCTTAAAACCTATGTATTGATATGTCTCCATAAGGGAATCAAGTGTGTCTAGACTGGCATAAACATGGCAGTGAGAATCAGCTCAAACCCACTATTAAAAGGAATTTGAAAAATCAAACAAAAAAAGCAGGGAAATTCTATACAATTCCTTCAGTGGCTCTGATGAAACCTGGAATGCCCCTATCTACAACGACAGCTGGATGTGGCATAAGGCAGGACACTTGGGACTGAGAGGATTGGGGAGATTCGGTGAGCAAATGCAGACCATTTAAAGCAATGATATGTGGCACACATTCCAAGGGTCCCAAGTCTCCAGGTTGAAGGGAATATTTCTACACCTATAAAATGTACAGGAAACCTACAGAATGGACACACTGTGAATACGCCATGTTTCTAAAACTCAACTAATAGTCCCTCTCCTGGTGCTCCGGTTTGACTTTCCAACTGCTTTACTATCAATCTCCCAACTTGGGGAGACAGCTCCTTTAAACTCCTGGTACGGACATGTTGCCAATTTGGCAGAGAATGAAAGGGAAGAGGGAGAACCAATGAAAGATAGCTGTTAGGCATTTGGACGGGCACATTTGACTCTAATTCCTGTCAGGAAGAAGAATTAACCAAAGCCTCAGCCACCCGCCGGGAACCAGTATAGGTCCAGAAACAAAATTTTGGACTTGCGGTCAGCTCACAATAAACTAGTTGAAAAATGGAGCTCAGGGGCACAGCAATTCACAAACTGGCAGAGTAATAAAGGACAACAATCCTCCAAATATCTGTTGAGGGAAGGCAATAAGGCAGACTTGAAAGCGAGCCAGAATACAGGAAACAGATTTCATGAGGTACATTGGAATTGCCTTTAAAGCACAGGAAGAGGGGCACAATTTTGACAATGATGCACTTGGCCAAATAGGGCGTATGCGTTTTCTCCTGAATATATTCAGGAGAAAACGCATACGCCCTATTTTGGCCAAGCAAGCAAGCGGGCAATGCAAATCTGCACTACAAAGAAGTATCACTTCCCACCGGTCAAAAGGGACATCCGCAAAATGTGTAAAAACCAGAAAGGCAAGACAGGCCCAGGAGAACAGGGAGCCTAGTTATGCTGATGGGCAGGATGTAAATTGCCAACTGCCTCTCTGGCGGAGTACAGTGTGTTCCCTAAAACAAGTAAACAACAGAGCTACAGAGCCAAGGGCACTTCCAGTCTAGGGAATATACCATGGGAAAACTGAAAATCAATAAGACAGAGACACTCCAAAATTCAGGGCTGCACTGCTTACAAGAACCTCAACTTGGGTACACCTTAAATATCCCAGGAAAGACAAAACAGTTCAAGAAATTGTGTTTCTTATGTACGATGGAATATCCCTAAGCCATGAAATCAATGTCATAAGGGCAGTAGCAGCAAAATGAGTGGATTCAGGTACGATGATTCTAAGTGAAATAAGTCACAGAGAAAAATAAACTTATCATAATATAACACTTATGAAGGTCCTGTAAACATGGCTACACATGAACTGAGTTAGGAAAGAGAACAAAGTGTCACATTTAGAAAACACTTTTATGCCTGCTTAAGGGGGAATGAGAGGTGGGGTGATGCATAAAACCAGAGTTTGATATTAGTACAAGTAACGTTCCAAAAACCAAATACGGAATAGACAAGACCTACACTTTCCTCAGTGAAAGGGACTCAAAACCCCATATTTCCCGAAAAGGAATATATCTGACTAGTAAGAATCTTAAAAACTATGTATTGATATGTGTCCGTAAGGGAATCAATTGTGTTTAGGCTGGCATAAACATGGCAGTGAGAATCAGCTCAAACCCACTATAAAAAGGAATTTCAAAAACAAAACAAAAAAACATGGAATTTCTTTACAATTCCTTCAGGGTCTCTGATGAAACCTGGAATGACCCTATCTACAACGACAGCTGGATGTGGCATAAGGCTGGACACGGGGGACTGAGAGGAATGGTGAGATTCGGTGAGCAAATGCAGACCATTTAAAACAATTATGTGTGGCACACATTCCAAGGGTCCCAACTCTCCAGGTTGAAGGGAATATTACTACAGCTATAACTTGTACGGGAAACCTAGAGAATGGACACACTGTGAATACGAAAGGTTTCTAAAACTCAACTAATAGTCCCTCTCCTGGTGATCCGGTTTGACTTTCCAACTGCTTTATTATCAATCTCCCAACTTGCAGAGACAGCCCCTTTAAACTCCTGGTTCGCACAGGTTGCCAATTTGGTAGAGGATGAAAGGGAAGATGGAGAACCAGTGGGAGAGTAGTTGTTAGGCATTTGGACGGGCACATGTCACTCTAATTTCCCGGCAGGAAGAAGTATTAACCAAAGTCTCAGCAACCCGCCGGGAACCAGTATAGGTCCTGAACCAAAATTTTGGACTTGCGGTCAGCTCACAATAAACGAGTTGAAAAATGGAACTCAGGGGCACAGCAATTCACAAACTGGCAGAGTAATAAAGGACAACTATCGTCCAAAAATCTGTTGAGGGAAGGCAACGAGGCGGACTTGAAAGCGATCCAGAATAGCAGGAAACAGATTTCAAGAGGTACCTTGGAATCGCTTTTAAAGCTCAGGAAGAGGGGCACAACTTCGACAATGATGCACTTGGCCAAAAAGGGCGTATGCGTTTTCTCCTGAATATATTCAGGAGAAAATGCTTATGCCCATTTTGGCCAAGCAACTAGGCAGGCAATGCAAATCTGCACTACAAAGAAGTATCACTTCCCACAGGTCAAAAGGGACATTGCAAAATGTGTAAAAACGACAAAGGCAAGACAGGCGCTGGAGAACAGGGAGCCTAGTTATGCTGAAGCGTCGGATGTAAGTTGCCAACTGCCTCTCTGGAGGAGTGCATTGTGTTCCCTAAAACAAGTAAACAACAGAGCTACAGAGCCAAGGGCACTTGCAGTCTAGGGAAGATACCTTGGGAAAACTGAAAATCAATAAGACAGAGCAAACACAGAATTGAGGGCTGCACTGCTTACAATAACCTCAACTTGGGTACACCTTAAATATCTCAGGAAAGACAAAAATGGTCCAAGAAATTGTGTTACTTACATACAATGGAATACCCCTCAGCCATGAAATCAATGTCATAGGGCGAGTAGCAGCAAAATGAGTGGATTCAGGTACGATGATTCTAAGTGAAGTAAGTCACAGAGAAGAAGAAACTTATCATAATATATCACTTATGAAGGTCCTGTAAACATGGCTACACATGAACTGAGTTACGAAAGAGAACAGAGTCTCACATTTAGAAAACACTCTTATGCCTGCTTAAGGGGGAAGGAGAGGTGGGGTGATGCATAAAACGAGAGTGTGATATTAGTACAGGTACCGTTCCAAAAACCAACTACGGAAAAGACAAGACCTACACCTTCCTCAGTGAAAGGGTCTCAAAACACCATATTTCCCGCAGAGGAATATATCTGACTAGTAAGAATCTTAAAACCTATGTATTGATATGTCTCCGTAAGGGAATCAAGTGTGTCTAGACTGGCATAAACATGGCAGTGAGAATCAGCTCAAACCGACTATTAAAAGGAATTTGAAAAACAAAACAAAAAAACAGGGAAATTCTATACAATTCCTTCAGTGGCTCTGATGAAACCTGGAATGCCCCTATCTACAACGACAGCTGGATGTGGCATAAGGCTGGACACTTGGGACTGAGAGGATTGGTGAGATTAGGTGAGCAAATACAAACCATTTAAAGCAATAATGCATGGCACACATTCCAAGGGTCCCAACTCTCCAGGTTCAAGGGAATATTACTACAGCTATAACATGTATGTGAAACCTAAAGAATGGACACATCGTGAATATGAAAGGTTTCTAAATCTCAACTAATAGTCCCTCTCCTGGCGCTCAAGTTTCACTTTCCAACTGCTTTACTATCAATGTCCCAACTTGGAGAGACAGCCCCTTTAACCTCCTGGTTTGCACAGGTTGCCAATTTGGCAGAGGATGAAAGGGAAGAGGGAGAACCAATGAGAGAGTAGCTGTTAGGCATTTGGACGGGCACATGTCACTCTAATTTCCCGGCAGGTAAAAGAATTAGCTAAAGTCTCAGCCACCCTCCGGGATCCAGTATAGTTCCTGAACCAAAGTTTTGGACTCGCCGTCAGCTCACAAAAAACGAGTTGAAAAATGGAGCTCAGGGGCACAGCAATTCACAAACTGGCAGAGTAATAAAGGGCAACTATCGTCCAAAAATCTGTTGAGGGAAGGCAACGAGGCAGACTTGAAAGTGAGCCAGAATAGCAGGAAACAGATTTCAAGAGGTTCATTGGAATCACCTTTAAAACACAGGAAGAGGGGCACAACTTCAACAATGATGCACTTGGCCAAAAAGGGCGTATGTATTTTCTCCTGAATATATTCAGGAGAAAACGCATACGCCCTTTTTGGCCAAGCAAGCAAGCGGGCAATGCAAATTTGCACTACAAATAAGTATCACTTCCCACCGGTAAAAAGGGACATCCGCAAAATCTGTAAAAATCAGAATGGCAAGAAAGGCCCTGGAGAACAGGGAGCCTAGTTATGCTGATGAGCAGGATGTAAATTTACAAGTGCCTCTCTGGAGGAGTGCACTGTGTTCCCTCAAACAAGTAAACAACAGAGCTACAGAGCCAAGGGCACTTCCAGTCTAGGGAAGATACCTTTTGAAAACTGAAAATCAATAAGACAGAGCAAACAGAGAATTGAGGGCTGCACTGCTTACAAGAACCTCAACTTGGGTACACCTTAAATATCCCAGGAAAGACAAAAATGGTTCAAGAAATTGTGTTACTTACGTACAGTGGAATAACCCTCAGCCACGAAATCAATGTCATAAGGCCAGTAGCAGCAAAATGAGTGGATTCAGGTACGATGAATCTAAGTGAAATAAGTCAGAGAGAAAAAGAAACTTATCATAAGATATTACTTATGAAGGTCCTGTAAACATGGCTACACATGATCTGAGTTACCAAAGAGAACAGAGTCTCACATTTATAAAACACTCTTATGCCTGCTTAAGACGGAAGGAGAGGTGGGGTGATGCATAAAACCACAGTGTGATATTAGTACATGTAACCTTCCAAAAACCAGATACGGAATAGACAAGACCTACACTTTCCTTAGTGAAAGGGACTCAAAACCCCATATTTCCCGCAGAGGAATATATCTGACTAGTAAGAATCTTAAAATCTATGTATTAATATGTCTCCATAAGGGAATCAAGTGTGTCTAGACTGGCATAAACATTGCAGTGAGAATCAGCTCAAACCCAGTATAAAAAGGAATTTCAAAAACAAAACAAAACAAAAAAAAAAACAGGAAATTCTTTACAATTCCTTCAGGGTCTCTGATGAAACCTGGAATGACCCTATCTACAATGACAGCTGGATGTGGCATAAGGCTGGACACGTGGGACTGAGAGGATTGGTGAGATTCGGTGAGCAAATGCAGACCATTTAAAGCAATTATATGTGGCACACATTCCAAGGGTCCCAACTCTACAGGTTGAAGGGAATATTTCTACATCTATAACATGTACAGGAAACCTACAGAATGGACACACTCTGAATACGCCATGTTTCTAAAACTCAACTAATAGTCCCTCTCCTGGTGCTCCGGTTTGAATTTCCAACTGCTTTACTATCAATCTCCCAATTTGGAGAGGCAGCTCCTTTAAACTCCTGGTACGCACATGTTGCCAATATGGCAGAGGATGAAAGGGAAGAGGGAGAACCAATGAAAGATAGCTGTTAGGCATTTGGACGGGCACATTTAACTCGAATTCCTGTCAGGAAGAAGAATTAAGCAAAGTCTCAGCCACCCGCCGGGAACCAGTATAGGTCCTGAACCAAAATTTTGGACTTGCGGTCAGCTCACAAAAAACGAGTTGAAAAATGGAGCTCAGGGGCACAGCAATTCACAAACTGGCAGAGTAATAAAGGACAACAATCCTCCAAATATCTGTTGAGGGAAGGCAATGAGGCAGACTTGAAAGCGAGCCAGAATACAGGATACAGATTTCATGAGGTACATTGGAATTGCCTTTAAAGCACAGGAAGAGGGGCACAATTTTGACAATGATGCACTTGGCCAAAAACGGCGTATGCGTTTTCTCCTGAATATATTCAGGAGAAAACGCATATGCCCTTTTTGGCCAAGCAAGCAAGCGGACAAAACAAAACTGCACTACAAAGAAGTATCACTTCCCACCAGTCAAAAGGGACATCCGCAAAATGTGTAAAAACCAGAAAGGCAAGACAGGCCCAGGAGAACAGGGAGCCTAGTTATGCTGATGGGCAGGATGTAAATTGCCAACTGCCTGTCTGGCGGAGTGCAGTGTGTTCCCTAAAACTAGTAAACAACAGAGCTACAGAGCCAAGGGCACTTCCAGTCTAGGGAATATACCTTGGGAAAACTGAAAATCAATAAGACAGAGCCACCCCAAAATTCAGGGCTGCACTGCTTACAAGAACCTCAACTTGGGTACACCTTAAATATCCCAGGAAAGACAAAACGGTTCAAGAAATTGTGTTTCTTATGTACGATGGAATATCCCTAAGCCATGAAATCAATGTCAAAAGGGCAGTAGCAGCAAAATAAGTGGATTCAGGTACGATGATTCTAAGTGAAATAAGTCATAGAGAAAAATAAACTTATCATAATATAACACTTATGAAGGTCCTGTAAACATGGATACACATGAACTGAGTTAGGAAAGACAACAGAACAATGAAACTTATCATAAGATATCATTCTTAGCGGGAATGTACACATGGCTACACATGAACTGAGTTACAAACACAACAGAGTCACACATTTAGAAAACAAACTTCTGCCTGATTAAGGGGAAAGGTGAGGTGGGATGATGCATAAATCCACAGTCCTTAATTAGCACAGATATTGTTCCATAAACCAAGTATGTAATAGACAGCACCTACTCCCGGCACAATGAACTGGACTCAACAACCCCTATTCATTGAAGAGGAATATATCTGACTAGTAAGGATTTTAAAACATATGTATTCTCATGTCTCCATAAATGAATCATGTGTGTGTATAATGACATGAACACAGCACTGAAATTCAGCTAAACCCACTTATAAAAATAAATTTCAAAAGCAAAATGCCAAAACTGTGAAACAGGGAGAAAGTCTTAAAAATTACGTTCAGGGCCTGTGATGCAACCTGGATTGACCACCTTTACATCCACAGCTGGATGAGACATAAGACTGGACACTTGGGTCTGACAAGATTGCTGAGGTTGTGTGAGCAAAAGAACACCACTTAGAGCAATACTGTGTGCTACCCATTCTAGTGGCCCCAACTCTCCAGGTTTAAGGGAATCTTCGTACAGTTAAGACATGCTTGGGGAACCCATTGGATGGTACACTGTGTAATCGGGAAAGTTTTCTAAAAGGTACCTCATTTTTCCTTTCCTCGTGCTCGGCTTCACCATTCCATCTGCATTACTAAAAATCTCTCACTTGGAGTGTCAGCGCCTTTATCCTCCTGTTATGCACAGTTTGCAAATTGTGCAGAGGATGAACAGGAAGAGGGGAAACAAATGAGAGATTAGCTGCAGGTGTTTGGATGGGCACATGTCACTCTAGTTTCCCATCAGGAAGAAGAATTAAACACAGGCTCAGCCTGCAAGCCCGGGACCAGAGTAGGGCCTAAAGCCATCCTGCGGTATTGCAGCCAGCTCACAAATAGGCAAGTTGAAAAATGGAAATCAGGGGCACAGCAATTCACAAACTTGCAGAGTTATAAAGGACAACTATCATCCAGAAATATATTGAGGTAAGGCACTGAAGAGGATTTGAAAGCAAGGCAGAATTGAAGGAAACAGATTTCAAGAGGTAGATTGGAGTCGTCTTTAAAGCACATGAAAAGCGACAGAACTTCGACAATGTTGCCCTTGGCCAAAAAGGGAGTATGTGTATTTTCTTGAATATATTCGGGAAAAAAATGCATATGCCCTTTTTGGCCAAGCAAGCCATCAGGCATTGCAAATCCACCCTACATAGAAGTGTCACTTACCTCTGGACGAAAGGGCCATCCGCAAATAGTGTAAAATCCACAAATACAGGACAGGCCATGGAGAAAAGGGAGCCTGGTTACGCCGATGGACAGGATGTAAATTGCCAACAGCCTCTCTGGAGAACTGTATGTTGTTTTCTAAAACAGAGCTACAGAGCATAGCACACTTCAACTCATGGGCGTGTATCTTGGGAAAATTAAAAATCCACAAAACATAGCCAGCCCAAAGTTTAGGGCTGCTCTGTTTATAAGAACCTTGACTTTGGTACACTTTAAATATCCCAGGAAAGGGAAAATAATGGATAAAGATGTTGTGGTACTTATATACAATGGAATGTCACTCAGACATAAAATCAATGTCATAAGGCTAATAGCAGCATAATGTGTGGCTTTAGGTATGATGATGCTAAGGGAAATGAGCCACAAAGAAAAAGAAACTTATTGTAATATATCACTTATAGAGGGAATGTAAACATGGATACACATGAACTGAATTTCAAAAGAGAACAGAGTTACACATTTAGAAAACACACTTATGCCTCCTTAAGGGGAAAGGTGACGTGGGGTGATGTGTAAAAGCAGAGTTTGAAATTAGCACAGATACCATTCCATATGCCAAATATGTAATAGACAAGACCTACTCCTTTCTCAATGAACTGGACACAAAACACCCTATTCACTGAAGAGGAATATATCTGACTGGTAATAATCTTGAAACCTATGTATTTATATGTCTCCATAATGGAATCAAGTGTATGTAGATTGGCATAAACACAGATCAATGGAACAGGACAGAAAGCTCAGAGATAAACCTACATACCTATGGCTATCTCATCTATGACAAAGGAGCTAAGGATATACAATGGAGAAAAGACTGTCTCTTCAGTAATTGGTGCTGGGAAAACTGGACCCCTACACATAAAAGAATGAAATTAGAACACTCCATAACACCATACACAAAAATAAACTCTAAATTGATTAGAGATCTAAATATAAGCCCAGACACTATAAAACACTTAGAGGAAACCAAAGGCAGAACACTCTATGACATAAATCACAGCAAGATCCTTTTTGACCCACCTCCTAGAGAAATGGAAATAAAAACAGAAATCAACAAAGGGGACCTAATGAAACTTAAAAACTTTTACACAGTCAAAGAAAACATAAACAAGATGCAAAAACAACCCTCAGAATGGGAGAAAATATTTTCAAATGAAGCAATTTATAAAGGATTAATCTCCAAACTTTACAAGCACCACATGTAGCTCAATATCACAAAAACAAGCAACCCAGTCCAAAAACGGGCAGAAGACCTAAATAGACATTTCTCCAAAGAAGATATACAGATTACCAAGAAACACATGAAAGGATGCTGAACATCACTAATCATTAGAGAAATGCAAATCCAAACTACCGTGAGGTATCACCTCACAGCAGTCAGAGTGGCAATCATCAAAAACTCTACAAAACAATAAATGATGGAGAGGCCTTTATTGGAGAAAAGGGAACACACTTGTACTGTGGGTGGGAATGTAAATTGATATGGGCACTAGGGAGAACAGTACGGAGGTTCCTTTAAATAACTAACAATAGAAGTACCATACGACACAACAATCCAACTACTGGGCAGTTACCTTACGAAAACCATAATTCAAAAAGAGTTATGTACAAAAATATTCATTGCAGCTCTATTTACAATAGCCAGGACATGGAAGCCACCTAAGTGTCCATCGACAGATGAATGGATAAAGAAGATCTGGCACATATATACAATGGAATATTACTCAGCCATAAAAAGAAGCAAAACTGAGTTATTTGTACTGAGGTGGATGGATTAGAATCTGTCCTACACAGTGAAGTAAGTCAGAAAGGGAAAAACAAATAGTGTATGTTAACAGAGATATACGGAATCTAATGAAGAAAAAAAAAAAAGATTATGAAGAACCTAGTGTGGCAGGACAGGATTAAGGACACAGATGTAGAGAAAGGACTTGAGGACACCGGAAAGGGTATGGGTAAGCTGGGATGAAGTGAGAGAGTGGCATGGACATAAATACATTACCACATGTAACACCGATAGCTACTGGGAAGCAGCCACATAGAACAGGGAGATCAGCTCGGTGCTTTGTGACCACATAAAGAGGTGGGATATGGAGTGTGGGAGGGAGATGCAAGAGGGAGGGGATCTGGTGATATTTGTATATGTATAGCTGATTCACTTTTTTATACAGCAGAAACTAACACTCCATTGTAAAGCAATTATACTCCAATAAACGTGTAAAAGGGAAAAAAAAAAAAAAGAAAGCCCAATGATAAACCTACACACCTATGGTCAACTAATCTATGACAAAGGAGGCAAGACTATACAATGGAGATAAGACAGTCTCTTCAATCAGTGGTGCTGGGAAATATGGACAGCTACATGTAAAAAATGAAATTAGAACACTCCCCAACACCATACATAAAAATATATTCAAAATGGATTAGAGACCTCAATGTAAGACCGGACAGTATAAAACTCTGAGACGAAAACTTACGAAGAATACTCTGACGTAAATCACAGCAAGAACTTTTTTGATCCACTTCCTATAGTAATGAAATAAAAAAGAGAAGCTAAACAGATGGGACCTAATGAAACGTAAAAGCTTTTGCAAAGCAAAGGAAACTACAAACAAGACGAAAAGACTACCCTCAGAATGGCAGAATATATTTGCAAACGAATCAATGGACAAATGATTAATCTCCAATATATATAAACAGCTCATGCACGTCAACATTAATAAGACAAAAAACCCAATACAAAAATGGAAGCAGATCTAAATAGACATTTCTTCCAAGAAGACATAGAGATGGCCAAGACGCACATGAAAATCTGCTCAACATCACTAATTATTAGAGAAATGGAAATCGAAACTACAATGAGGTATCACGTCACACCTGTTAGAATGGGCATCATCAGAAAATCTACAAACAACAAATGCTGGAGAGGGTGTGGAGAAAAGGAACCTTCTTCCACTATTGTTGGGAATGTAAATCGATACAGTCTCTATGGAGAACAGAATGGAGGTTCCTTAAAAAACTAAAAATAGAATTACCATATAATCCAGCAATCCCACTACTGCGCATATACCCAGAGAAAAGCATAAATCAAAAAGACACATTCACCACAATGTTCATTGCAGCACTATTTACAATAGCCAGGTAATGAAAGCAACCTATGTGCCCACAGACAGACGAATGGATAAAGATGTGGTACATATATACAATGGAATATTACTCAGCCATACATAGGAATGAAATTGGGTGATTTGTAGAGACCTTGATGGATCTAGAGAATGTCATACAGAATGAAGTAAGTCAGAAAGAGAAAAACAAATATTGTATATTAATGCATATATGTGGAACCTAGACAATTGGTACAGATGAACGGGTTTGCAGGGCAGAGATAGAGACACAGATGTAGAGAACAAACATATGGACACCAAGGGTGTAACGCCATGTGAGGGTGGTGGTGGGATGAATTGGGAGACTGGGATTCACACGTGCACACTTATATGTATAAAATAGATATCCAATAAGAACCTGCTGTATAAAAGAAATAAATAAATTTTAAAAAATTAAAAATAAATAAATAACATTTAATAAAATAAAACAGAAAAAAAGTTTTTCCCTTCATATAGACGTCTTTATATTAATGCATTATTTCCATGTTTATATCTCTAAATTAAAAAAAAAAGAGGAATAAATAAAACCTACCTTGAACCAAAAAGAAAAAAGGAAAAAAAAAAAAAATAACAGAACTCACCAGTTATACAGAGGAAAATCGTATCGGGGCACTTGCTCCAGTGGTAAAAAATTCTTAAGTTGGTCAGAAGTGGGAAATGATATCCCATGCAGTCAGCAGCACTCCCCCCCACAAGGAGCATCCTCATTGAAAAGCTGGGGGACTATGTCGAGGCGTCTGTGAGTAAATGTGAGCTGAGCCCCAGTCCTGCTGCAGCTGAAATCTTCCCACCCTTTCCAGGTAAAACACCTGAATATGTACAAGAACTTGCAAGCCTAGAGGAAGGGCTGTGGAGCCACACCAGCGACAGCATGCAGGCCAACCTGGTGCCTGCAGGACAGCCAGGATGGTCCTGGCACCAGATGCTCTTCTGGAAGCTTTCCATTTCCCTGCCTGAGATAGCCCTCCTGCCACGGCCCCCACTGTTTTTTTACTTCCTCACCTCTGCCTGGGGAGAAATTCCAGCGGCAGGTATGGGTGACACATCCTCTTCTTTAGCAGGTGGCAGCCTGGCAACTCCTGCAGAAAGTCCAGCAGAGACCCACTCACACTGGACCACCCACAAAGCCACGGCCCCTCACTCCCTCCCACCACCCCAGCCCCGACACTGCTGACGGGGCAGAGAATATGGTGTCAGGCACAGCTACAGGAGCTCTTGCTGACTGGAGAGGTGTTTATATTGACCTCAACCCAGGCACACCTGGGGAGGGCTGGCAGGCGGTGTCAGGCTGCCCAAATCAGCCAATCCTCACCCCTCCGGGGCTCACAGTTGCAGAAAATGAGTCTTGCTAAACGGGCCAGGCCCAAGAAACAGGTGTGGGCTCTTGAGAGTCAGGATAGACAAGGGGCTGCAGCTGCGCCTTGTTTTCATATCATTTTATGTGGTCCATGAGTGGAAAACAACTTCAAGAAGACCCTATCCTAATGAGAGGAACCCAGGAGTCAGGGAGAGTAGTGATGGTGGGTGGAGACAGAGGCCTGTTGCCGTGGCTGCAGTGGAAGTGTCTGGAAGACCAGGCAGAGAGAGGCCACACAGAGTGATACCCAGGGTCACAGACCTGTCAGAGCTGCTGTTTGTTAGTTCAAGTCCTGCTCTGAGGTGTTCTGTGTCAGCTGTGAGCGACAGGTGAGCTGGGGGTTCTCTGCAAGGTGGGCTATGTGCACGGTTCCTGTGTGTCCAGCCCTGCTGGGGTACATGCCCAGGGGAGCTCCGTATCCTAGTAAGGGCCTGACTATGAGAGACCCATGGGCTGCTGGGTAGCTGCACAGGTGAGCTCCATACCCTGGGAGGGACTTGTCCACGAGAGCCCCGTGAGCTGTGCGGTGGGGTGTGCAGCCCAGGTGAGCTCCATATCCTGGGATTGGCCTGACCACGAGAGCCCCATGGGCTGCTGGAGACCTGGTAACGTATATCAGGACAGTCAGTGAAGCCACAGAGGTTATACACCAAGTAGCTCCTATTTCCTACACCCTGCTGGTCATTCTAACATCCACCAGGCCATGGCATTCTGTATTAGAGTTCAATGATTCCTTCTTCTGTATTCCATTCATCTCAGAGTCACAAGAATTTTTGGCTTGTGAGTGGCAGGACACAACATGCAACAAAAGCAATAATGCAGGGCCGTCCTGCCACAATGGTTCAAAAATCCCCACACCATCATTGGGGAAATGTCCTCTAAAGACCTAAAAGTTCTACCTCTGTAAAAGGGAACCCTCCTTCAATATGCAGGTGACATTCTGATCGCCAGGCCTACTAAAGACGCCTCTGAACTACCTAGCCAAGGAAGGATAGAAGGTGTCCAAAAAATGGCTCAAATATCCCAGGCTAAGGCGACATGCCTGGGCTTCATTCTCACAGATATTCAGAGAAACGCATCCCAGGATAGGGAAGAAGCCATTTGCAGCCTTACCTCTTCTAAAACTAGAAGACAGCTTAGGGGTTCCTGGGGAGGCCAAGGTTTTCTGCATCTGGATCCCTAACTACAGTCTAATAGCTGGGCCTCTACATGAAACACTGACATGAAAAGATGATTATCCTTTTGAATAGAATCCAGAAGCAGCCTTTCAAGAATGCAAAGAGCAGTCAATTCCAACCCTGCACAGGAACTCCCTAATTTAGCTAAACCCTTTGACCTTTACATACCCGGTCAAAGGTTAATCACCCTTGGAGCCTTAGTGCAAAAACTGGGACCACTTGAAATGGGGCAACACAAGAATGCCCTTCAGGTATGATAAACTATGGTCACCAAGGGCTTTGCCCCCCGCCCCATCAGGCCAGGATACTGGGGTATCTAAAAAGCTTGAAATCAGCAGCCCACAAGGCCAGCTCCCTCCTAAGGGAAAAGGACCGCACGTGGTGATCCTAACCACCCATCATGCCCTGAAGTTGCAGGGGTCGCTCTGTGGACACACTGATCTCGACTGAGGAGGCCCTCCAACTCCAACCTCCAGAGAGACAAACGGGGGCAATCGGCCCCGAAGAAGACACGTGTGACCATCACTTGACCTGGAGTTTCTCTCAGAAAACAAGTCTGTACCCCGTAAGAGCAGACTACTGCTTGGAGGACTTACTGCACCCAGACGGGAGCTAACAAGCTTGGCGGAGGAAAAGTATATCACGATTTCACCATAGAAAACCCTACAGACACCGCAGTAATGGTGGCCAATATGACCGGCTGGACTGCTGGCTACTTCTAAAGGTCGTTGACTCAGTGGACGTCATGGTCCTGGATCACCACCGAACCTGGACTGTCTGGGAGTTGAGCGGGCAGGGCTCTGACACATGGTGCTGTTTGTACATTAATTCAGGGACCTAATTAAAGAAAGCACAGACTACTGGACAGTGCATCTAGGCTGGCAAAAACCGTCAGCGTAAGGTCGCCGAAGAAATGTGGGGTGGGGAGAAACCTGCCACCACAGTATCACTGTGCATCTCTTTCCTGGACCCTTAAAGGTCATTAGAATCTATAAAACTTCCAATGCTGGTGATTAGGTGGAAGACCAGTGAGGCTGGAGTCCTGGGGACAATCAACCTCACCTGGAGGATGCTGGGGAGAAGTTTTGCCCCTGCCCCCGTGTATGAGGGCTCCCACCTCAGCATGAAGCAGTTACAAAAGAGGGGTCTGCACCCTCAGCACCCCAAGAATGAGGAACGGGACAAAAAGCAGAGGAGGTGTTCGTCTCTGGCAACGTTCATTAAAAATTCCTGGGAGATAAAAAGAGAATCTGGGCAATAAAATAAAGTCTAACCTGTATTTCCTTTGTGCTTTGTCTAATTTCACGTGCTCCTAGGGTTCCACCTGCAGAGGTCCCAAACCTGGCACTTCAGACCCGATTTCCTAGTGCAGAATGGCTGGGTCGACACCTCAGCTAGCGGGGTCCCATGCAGACTCTGCGACATAGAGCCTGAGCTGCATCCAAGCCAGCCTTCGAGAGCTCCATCCCCACCCTCCTGCTGATGCTGCCGGGATCCCTACACAGCAGCCCAGCCCACAGCCCACGGGGGAGTGCACGCTCTCACCTCTCCATTCTGTTTTCAAAATATAAAGTTTCCTTTGCTTCTGAACCAAACTCAGTCTTGATCTGTTGGCTCCAATGACATTGGGCACGGGGACTCCTGTTGGGGTCCAATCTGGAGGATCAGTAACAGAAATTGAGAACATTGTAACTTCAATGAACAGATGTGTGATCCAAACTGTAGTCAACCTAGAGCAGTGTATAAGGCTCGGGTAAAATAAGATGTTTCTAAGACTTACATATAATATTTCCATCACTTTATTATAAGCAAGTTCAGTGAAGACGTCTGTCTTATTTGTCAGGTCAACATTAGAGAAATGAAGTGATTTATTCCCAAGGATGTACATTGAATACTCTTGGCTGAAGCTTCAATCTTGTTTTGAAAGCTTTTCCATTGAAAATGATACCTCTCTTTCAGCTTCCCCATTTCTGAGAAGAATAAAATCTTATAATTTATTATTACCAAAGGGGAAAGGTAGGAGAAGGGATAAGTTAACAGTTTGGGATTAACACATACACACTGCTATGTATAAAACAGATCATCAACAAGTAACTATTGTATAGCACAGGGAACTACACTGAATATTTTGCAATAACCTATAAGGGGAAATAATCTGAAAAAGAATAGATATTTTTTGACATCATCTATCAATGACAGATAAAATGTAACCTAAGCAAGGCCGATGGTGTGCACTTCTGACTCTGAAGATTTCAATCATCTAAAGTTTGGACTCTGCCTATTTCCCAAGGCCCTTAATGGACATATGTGTAGCCGTCGCTTAAAAATTCCCCAGTTTGGGGTTCGGGGAGGCACTGATTTGGAAAAATCCCTGATGATCTCCTTACATTCACGGGACCATTCCTATGGCTCAAACATGCCTGTCATACCTAGAGGATGGTACACCGTTTGATCGGAAACAGTTTGGAAAAGGCACCTCATCTCATCATCGCCTGGTGCTCGGGTTCACCCCTCCAGCATCTTTCCTAACAATCTCCTCACTTGGGGATATCAGCACCGTCAACATCCTGTTGCACACAGTTTGGAATTTGACCAGAGGATGAAGCGGAAGGATGAGAAAAATTTAGAGACAAGTCCTAGGTGTTTGGACAGGCACATGCCACTCTAATTTCCAATCCGGAAGACAATTTCATCAAAGGCTAGAATTGCCCATGGAAACAGAATAGGACTAGAGGAAATCCCACTGTTTTGTGTCCAGTTTCCAAAAACACAAGTTGAAATATGGAACTCAGGGGCAGTAAAATTCATGAAACTGCAGAGTTGAAAATATCTATTGTCAAAAAATGTCTTGAGGTAAGTCACAGAAAAGGACTTGTAAGCAATTGAGAGTGGCAGGAAACAGATTTGAAGAGGTAGAAAGGACTCCCCATTAAAGCACAAGAAAAGAGGCTGAACATCGCCAATGATGCAGTTGGCCAAAAAGGGCGTATGCATTTTTTCTGAATATATTCAAGTAAAGGCCATACACACATTTTATCCAACCAAACAGGTGGGCACTGGAAATCAATACTACAAAATGTATCACTTCATATCAGTCAGAAGGGCCATCCACATAAAATGTAAACACCCGAAATGCAGGACAGGGTGAGGAGAAAAGGGAGCCCAGTGAGGCTGATAGTGGAAATGTAATTTGCCAACGGCCACTCTGGAGAAGTGTATTGTGTTTGCTAAAACATCTAAAAAATGAGCTACAGAGCATAGGGCACTTGCACTCATGGGCGTATACCTTGGGAAAAACAAAAATCGACAGAAAACAGGCACCCCAACGTTTACCACCTCTCTTTTAAAAAGGGCCTCAACATGGATATAACCTAAATGTCCCTGGAAGGATAAAATGGATAAAAGAGATGGGGTACTTATGTAGAGTGGAATATTACTCATCCAGAAATCAATGAAATAAGGCCAGTTGTAACAACTCTGGAGGAGTTACATACAATCATTCTAAGTGACTTATGTCAGAAAGAAAAAGACACATATCATAAGATGTCACTTAAAGGTGGAATCAAAAATGGCTACACATGAAATAAATTAGAAAACAGAGACATAGTCAAATATGTAGAAAATAGACATAAGGCTGCTAAATGGGAAAGGTGGGGAAGGGTGAGGTATTATCCAGGAGGTTGAAATTAGCAAAGATACCATTCCAAGAACCATATTGAATAACTGACAATGCCTACACGGTACCTCAAAGAACTGCACTCAGCCCACTCAAGTCACTGGAAAATAATACATATGAATGGTAAGCATCTGAAAAAGAATTTATTGTTGTCTCACAGTACATGAATCAAGTGGATGTACAGCAGCAAAAAACAGAGCTTTGAAAATCAGCTGTAACCAATATAAAAATAAATTTAAAAATATTTAGAAAAACAGTGAGACAGACAAATTTTCTTACAACTTTTGTTGAAGGGCTATGATGTAACATGGATTGAACACATGTAGACCCACAGCAGGATGATATATAAGGGAGGAAGCTATGCACGCTAAGAGATGTTAGAGAGGCTGGGTGAGGAAATGCAGACCTTTAAAAGAAATACTGCCTGATTCCCATTCCATGGGTCCCAAATCTGCAGTTTCAAGGGAATCTTCTGACAGCAAAAACATGCCTGGGAGACCGAGACGAATGTACACCGTGTGATCAGGAAAGGGGTCTAAAATGCACCTCATTTTTGATCTCCTGGTGCTGGGGTTCGCCATTCCAGCCAAATTACTAACAATCTCCCCACTTGGAGAATCAGCACCTTTAACCTCCTGTTTCACACAGTTTGCAATTTGTGCAGAGGATAAAAGGGAAGAGGGGGAACCAATGAGAGACTAGCTGTAGGAGTTTTGACAGGCACATGTCACTCTAATTTCCCATTAGGAAGAAAAATTAACCAAAGGCTCAGCCTGCCTCCCCAGAACCAGAATAGGGCCGGAAGCAATACAATGGTTTGGCGGCCAGCTCACAAAAAATGCGAGTTGCAAAATGGAGCTCAGGAGCAGACAATTCAAAGACCTGCAAAGATAAAAATGATAACCAACGTCCAAAAATATATTCAGGTAAGGCAACGAAGAGGATCTGAATGAGAGGCAGAATTGCAGGAAACAGATTTCAAAAGGTAGATTGGACTCACATTTAAAGCATATGAAAAGCAGCAGAATTTCTAAAGTGATGTAGTTGGGCAAAAGTGTGTATGCGTTTTTTCATGAATAACTTCAGGAAAAAAACACATACAGATTTTTTGGCCAACCAAGCCAGCGGGAAATGCAAATCTGCACAACAAAGAAGTCTCAATTTCCACTGCTCAGAAAGGCCATCCAAAAAATGTGTACAAACCAGAAATGCAGGAGAGGCCTTGGAGAACAGGGAGCTAGTCACGCTGATGGGTGGGATATAAATATCCAAGAGCCACTCTGAAGAATTGTATGCTGTTTCCTAAAACATCTAAAATACAAAGCTCCCAAGCATAGGGCACTTCAACTCATGGGCATATAACTTGGGAAGACTAAATATCAACAAGACACAGGCACCCCAAAGTTTAGGGCTGCTATGCATACAATGACATCAACTTCGGTACAACTTAAATATTCCAGGAAAGAGAAATTTGCGTAAAGAACTTGTGGTAATTTTGTACAATGGAATATCACTCAGACATGAAATCAATGTCATAAGGCCAGTAGCAGCATAATGAGTGGATTTAGGTACAATGATTCTAAGTGAAATAAGTCACACAGAAAAAGAAACTTATCATAAGATATCACTTATGAAGGTCCTGTAAACATGGCTACACATGAACTGAGGAAAGAGAACAGAGTCTCACATTGAGTGAAACACTCTTATGCCTGCTCTAGGGGGAAGGAGAGGTGGGGTGATGCATAAAACCAGAGTGTGATATTAGCACATGTAGCATTCCATGAAGCAAATACAGAATAGACAAAACCTACACCTTCCTCAGTGAACGGGACTCAAAACCCCAATTCCCAGCACAGGAATATATCTGACTAGTAAGAATCTTAAAACCTATATATTGATATGTCTCCATAAGGGAATCAAGTGTGTCTAGAACGGCATAAACATGTCGGTGAAAATCAGCTCAACCCCATTATAAAAATGAATTTCAAAAACAAAACAAAAAAAACAGCGAAATTCTTACACAATTCCTTCAGTGGTTCTGATGAAACCTGGAATTACCTTATCTGCAAAGACAGCTAGATGAGACAGAAGGCTGGACACTTGGGTCTGAGAGGACTGGTGAGATAGGGTGAGAAAATGCAGACCCTTTAAAGCAGTAATGCATGCCACCCATTCCATGGGTCCCAACTCTCCAGGTAGAAGGGAATATCACTACAGTAATAACATGTATGGGAAACCTAGAGAATGGACACCCTGTGATGGCAAAAGATTTCTAAAAGGCTCCTAATTTTTTCCTCTCCTTGTGCTCCAGTTTGGCATTCCAACTGCTTTACTATCAATCTCCCAACTTGGAGAGTCAGCCCCTATAAGCTCCTGCTTCGCACAGTTTGCAAATTGTGCAGTGGATGAAAGGGAAGAAGGAGAACCAATCAGAGAGTAGCTGTAGGCATTTGGACGGACACATGTCACTCTAATTTCCCCTCTTGAAGGAAGAATTAACCAAAGTGTCAGCCTGCACCCCCGGAACCAGTATAGGTCCTGTAGCAAAATTGTGGATTTGTGGTCAGCTCACAAAAACACGAGTTGAAAATTGGAGCTCAGGGGCACAGCAATTCACAAACCTGCAGAGTTATAAAGGACAACTCTCTTGCAAAAATCTGTTGAGGGAAGGCAATGAAGCAGACTTGAAAATGAGGCAGAATTGCACAAAACATATTTCAAGATGTAAATTGGAATCGCCTTTAAAGCACAGGAAAAGTGTAACAACTTCGACAATGATGCACTTGGCCAAAAAGGGCGTATGCATTTTCTGCTGAATATATTCAGGAGAAAATGCATACGCCCTTTTTGGCCAATCAAGCAAGCCCGCAATGCAAATCCACACTACAAAGTATTGTCACTTCCCACCACTCAAGAGGGACATCCGAAAATCTGTAAAAACCAGAAAATAAAGACAGAGATAACAATAGCATGTTGCAATGTGATCCCAAGGGTCATTGAGGACTGTGATGACAAGGTCATGGAGCATTTTGCTGACAAAGGCATGGAGCATTGTGATGACAAGGGTCACGGTGCACTGTGATGACAAGCGTCACGGAGCATTGTGATTACAGGGGTCATGGAGAATCGGGATGACAAGGGCATGGATCATTGTGATGACAAGGGTCAAGGAGAAGTGAGATGAGAAGGTCATGGAGCTTTGGGCTGAAAATATTCATGGAGTATTGTGATGACATGGGGCATGGAGCATTGTGATGACAAGGTCCTGGAGCATTGTAATGAGAAGACCATGGAGCCTTGTGATGACAAGTCTCATGGAGCATTCTGATGAAAAGGGGCATGGAGAATTGTTATTACAGGGGTCTTGGAGCATTGTTATGACAAGGGCATGGAGCATTGGGATGAGAAGACCATGGAGAGTTCTGATGACATGCGTCATGGAGCTTTGTGATGACAAGGGCATGGAGCATTGTGATTACAGGGGTCTTGGAGCATTGTGATGAAAAGGGCATGTATAATTGTGATGGAAAAGGCATGGAGCCTTGTCATGACAGGGTTCAAGGAGCATACTGACGACAAGTGTCAGGGAGCATTGTGATGACAAGTGTATTGAGCATTGTGATGATAAAGGTCATGGAACATTGTGATGAGAATACCATGGATAATTGTGATGACGAGCGTCATGGGGCGTTGTGATGACAAGTGTTATGGAACATTGTGATCAAAAGGGTTTGGAACATTGTGATGACAGAGGTCATGGAGCATTTTGAATTCATTGTGATGACAATAGCATGAAGCATTATGATGATGGGCATGGTGCATTGTGATGACAGGTTTCATGGAGCATTGAGATGAACAGAGGCATGGAGCATTGTGATTAAAGTGGTCTTGGAGCACTGTGATGACAAGGGCATGGAGCATTGTGATGAGAAGGCAATGGAGCATTCTGATGACATGCGTAATGGAGCTATGTGATGACAAGGGCATGGAGCATTGTGATGACAGTGGCATTCAAAACTGGTCTAACAAGTTTTACGGATTATTGTGATGATGGTGGACATCGTGCATTTTGATGACAAGGGCATGGAGCATTGTGATTTCAAGGTCATGGAATATTGTGAAGACAGGTGAAAGGGAACGTTGTGATGACATATGTCATGGTCCATGGAGATGACAATATCATGGACCATTGTGATGCCAAGTGTCATGGAGGATTGTGATGACAAAGGTAATGGAGCATTGTGATGACAGCGGCTTGGAACATTGTGATCACAAGGGACATGGAGCATTGTGATGACAAGGGCATGGAGCACTGTGATGACAACGGACACTGAGAATTTTGATGAAATTATATGAAGCATTTTGATGACAAAGGCATGGAGCTTGCTATGACAGGTGTCATGGGGCATTGCGATGACACTTGCATGGAGAATTGGGATGACAAGAGCATGTAACATTGTGATGAGAAGTGTCATGGAGCATTGTGATGACAAAGACGTGGAGAATTGTGATGACAAGGCACATGAAGCATTGTTATGACCAGGGAATGGAACATTGTGATGGCAAGACCGTGGAGCACTGTGATGAGAAGACCATGGTTAACTGTGATGACGAGCGTCATGTAGCACTGTAATAACAAGGGGCATGGAGCATTCTGATGACAGGCGTCATGGAGCATTGTGATGACATGGGTCATGGAACATTGTGAAGAGGGGTCATGGAGCATTGTGATGACAAGGGTCATGGAGCACTCTGATGATAAGCTTGTGGAGTACTGTGATGAAAATGGCATGGATCATTGTGATGAAAAGGGCATGGATCATTGTGATGAAAAATGCATGGAGCCTTTTAATGACAGGTTTCAAGGAGCATTCTGACAACAAGTGTCAGGGAGCATTGTGATGACAAGTGTATTGAGCATTGTGATGACAATGATCATGGAGCATTGTGATGAAAACAGTCCCGGATTATTGTGTTGTAAGGGGTCATAGAGCATTGTGATGACAGTGGTCATGGAGCATTGTGATGACAGGGGTCATGGAGCAGTGTGATGAGAAGATTATGGAGTATTGGCTGAAAATGTTCATGGAGTATTGTGATGACAAGGGAATGGAGCATCGTGATGACAAGGTCCTGGAGCATTGTGATGAGAAGTCCATGGAGCCTTGTGATGACAAGTCTAATGGAGCTTTCTGATGAAATGGGGCATGGAGCATTTTGATTACAGGAGCCTTCGAGCATTGTGTAGACCAGGGCATGGAGCATTGTGATGAGAAGGCCATGGAGCATACTTATGACATGTGTGATGAAGCTTTGTGATGACCAGGGCATGGAGCATTGTGATTACAGGGGTCTTGGAGCATTGTGATGACAAGGGCAAGGAACACTGTGATACATGTGTCATGGAGGATTGTAATGACAAGAGCATGGAGCATTGTGAATAGAAGGTAATCGAGCATTGTGATGACAAGCGTCATGGAGCTTTGTGATGACAAGAGCATGAAGCAATGTGATGAAAGGGTTCATGGAGCATTGTGATGACAATGGCATGGAGCACTGTGATGCCAAGGGTCATGGAGTTTTGTGATGACAAAGGACATGGAGCATTTTGATTACAAGAGTGTTGTGCATTGTGATGAGAAGGGCAGGGAGCATTGTGATGACAGGGTCATAGAGCAATTTGATGAAAACTGTCATGGAACATTTTGATGACAGGGGATATGGAACATTGTGATGTCAGGGGTCATGGAGCTTTGTGTAGAAAAGGGTCATGGAGCTTTTTGATGCTGGGGTTATGGAACATTGTGATATCAGGCATCATGGAGCATTGTGATGATAATTGCATGTAGCATTGTGATGACAAAGGTCACGGAACATTTTGATGATGCGGGCATGGACCATTTTGATGACAAAGTCATGAAGTATTGTGGTTGCTGGAATCACGAAGCATTGTGATGACAGGGGTCATGGAGCATTGTGATGACAAGGGCATGGAACATTGTGATGACGGGGGCATACAGCATTGCTCTGACAGTTTTTATGGATTATTGTGATGACAGTGGGCATGGCGCATTGTGGTGACAGGCGCATGGAGCATTGTGATGACAAGGTCAAGGAATATTGTGAAGACAGGTGTCAAGGAGCATTGTGATGGCATATGTCATGGTCCATTTTGATGACAATGGCATGGAGAATTGTGATGCCAAGTGTCATGGAGGATTGTGATGACAAAGTAATGGAGCATTGTGATGACAAGGGCTTGGAGCATCGTGATGACAAGGGTCATGGAGCACTGTGATGACAAGATCTTGGAGCATTGTGAGGAGAAGGGACATTGAGAATTTTGATGAGAAGGTCGTGAAGCATTGTGATGAAAAGCACACCAAGCTTGCTCTGACGGGGGTCATGGAGCATTGTGATATACAAGTGCATGGAGAATTGTATTGACAAGATCATGTAACATTGTGATGAGAAGTGTCATGGAGCATTTTGATGATAAGGACAAGTAGAATTGTGATGACCAGTGCATGGAGCATTGTGATGGAAAGACCGTGGAGCACTGTGACGAGAAGACCATGGGTAATTGTGATGATGAGCATCATGGAGCACTGTAATGACAAGGGGCATAGAGCATTGTGATGACAGGTGTCATGGATCATTGTGATGACAAGGGTCATGGACCATTCTGATGACAAGCTTGTGGAGTAATGTGATGACAATGGCATGGAGCATTGTGATGAAAAGGGCATGGAGCATTGTGATGAAAAAGGCTTGGAGCCTTTTCATGACAGGGTTCAAGGAGCATTCTTACGACAAGTGTCAGGGAGCATTGTGATGACAAGTGTATTGAGCATAGTGATGACAAAGATCATGGAGCATTGTGATGACAGGCATCATGGAGCGTTGTGATGACAAATGTTATGGAACATTGTGATCACAAGGGTTTTGAGCATTGTGATGACAGAAGTCATGTATCATTTTCATTTCAAGGTGCATGGAGCATTGTGATGACCAGGGCATGAAGCATTGTGAACCCAAGGTTCATGGAGGGTTTTGATGACAATGGGAATGGTGTATTGTGATGACAAGCGCATAGAGCATTGTGATGACCAGGTCATGTAGCATTTTGCTGACAAATGCATGGAGCATTTTGATGACAAGTGTCATGGAACACTGTGATGACAAGCGTCATGGAGCATTGTGATTACAGGGGTCACGGAGCATTGGGATGGCAAGGGCATGGATCATTGTGATGACAAGGGTCATGGAGCATTTTGATGACAAGAATCCCGGATCATTGTGTTGTCCGGTGTCATGGAGCACTGTGATGACAGTGGTCATGGAGAATTGTGATGACAGGGGTCATGGAGCACTGTGATGAGAAGTTCATGGAGCATTGTGCTGACAATATTCATTGAGTATTGCGATGGCAGTGGTCATGGAGCATTGTGATGTCAATGGAATGGAGCATTGTGATGACAAGGTCCTTGAGCATTGTGAGGAGAAGACCATGGAGCCTTGTGATGACAAGTGTCATGGAGCATTCTGATGAAAAGGGGTGTGGAGCATTGTGATTACATGGGTCTTGGAGCATTGTGATGAAAATGGCATTGGTGATTGTGATGCAAAAGGCATGGAGCCTTGTCATGACAGGGTTCAAGGAGCATACTGATGACAAGTGTCAGGGAACATTGTAATGACAAGTGTATTGAGCATTGTGATGACAAAGGACATGGAGAATTGTGATGAGAAGTTCATGGATAATTGTGATGACGAGCGTCATGGGGCGTTGTGATGACAAGTGTTATGGAACATTGTGATCACAAGTGTTTGGAGCATTGTGATGACAGAGGTCATGGAGCATATTGATTTCATTTTGATGACAATAGCATGAAGCATTATGATGATGTGCATGGTGCATTGTGATGACACGGTTCATGGAGCATTGAGATGAAAAGTGGCATGGAGCATTGTGATTACAGGTGTTTTGGACCATTGTGATGACAAGGGCATGGAACATCTTGAATGAGAAGGCCATGGAGCATTTTGATGACATGCGTCATGGAGCTTTGTGATGACAAGTGTATGCAGAATTGTGATTACAGTGTTTGGAGCATTGTGATGACAAGTGTCATGGAGTCTTGTGATGACAAGGCCGTGGAAACTTGTGAAGGCAGGTGTCATGGAGCATTGTTATGACAGGGGTAATGGAGCATTGTGATGAAAAGGGCATGGGGCATTGTTCTGAAATATTTCATCGATTATTGTGATGAGAGTGGGCATGGAGCATTGTGATGACAAGGGCACAGAACACTTTGATACATGGGTCATGGAGGATTGTTATGACAAGGACATGGAGAATTGTGATGAGAAGGGCATCGAGCATTGTGATGACAAGCGACATGGAGGTTTGTGATGACAAGGGCATGGAACAATATGATGAGAGGCTTCATGGAGCATTGTGATGACAATGGCATGGAGCATTGTGATGCCAAGTGTCATGGAGTTTTGTGATGACAAAGGTCATGGAGCATTTTGATGACAAGGTCGTGGTGCGTTGTCATGAGAAGGGCAGGGAACATTGTGCTAACAGGGTCATGGAGCAATTTCGTGAAAAAGTCATGGAATATTTTGATGAGAGTGGTTACGGAAAATTGTGATGTCAGGGCTCATGGAGCATTGTGATGAAAATGGTAATGGAGCATTTTGGTGACAGGGATTATGGAGCATTGTGATGTCATTGGTCATGGAGCATTTTGATGATAAGTGCATGTAGCATAGTGATGATAGGGGTCATGGAACATTGTGATGACAGTTTTGAGGGAGTATTGTGAAGACTAGTGATGGAACATTGTTACATCAGTGGTGAGAGAGCATTTTGATGAGAAGTGCATGGAGCATTGTGATGACAAGGTTTATGGAGCATTGTGATGACAAGGATGTGGAGCATTGTGATGACAAGCGCATGGTGCATTCTGATGACATGTTTCAAGGAGCATTGTGCTGAAAAGCACATGGAGCATTGTGATGACAAGTGTCATGGATCATTGTGCTGACAAAGGCACAGTGCATTGTGATGACAAGGGTCACAGGGCATTGTGATGAAAAGGACATTGATCATTGTGATGCAAAATTCATGGAGACTTGTCATGACAGTGTTCAAGGAGCATACTGATGACAAGTGTCAGCGAGCATTGTGATGACAAGTGTATTGAGCATTGTGATGACAAAGTTCATGGAGTATTGTGAATAGAAGGCCATGGGTAATTGTGATGATGAGCATCATGGGGCGTTGTTATGACAAGTGTTGTGGAACATTGTGATCACAAGGGTTTGGAGCATTGTGATGACAGAGGTTATGGAGCATTCTGCTTTCATTGTGATGACAATAGCATGAAGCATTATGATGATGGGCATGGTGCATTGTGATGACACGGTTCATGGAGATTTGAGATGAAAAGGGGCATTGAGCATTGTGATTACGGAGGTCTAGGAGAATTGTGATGACAAGGGCATGGAGCATCGTGAATGAGAAGGCCATGGAGCATTCTGATTACATGCGTCATGGAGCTTTTTGATGACAAGGACATGGAGCATTGTAATGACAAGGGTTATGGAGCCTTGTGATGACAAGGCCGTGGAATATTGTAATGGCAGGTGTCATGGAGCATTGTTATAACAGGGGTAATGGAGCATTTTGATGACAAGGGCATGGAGCATTGGTCTGAAAAGCTTCATGGATTATTGTGATGAGAGGGGGCATGGAGCATTGTGATGACAAGGGCACGGAACACTGTGATACATGGGTCATGGCGGATTGTAATGACAAGGGCATGGAGCATTGTGTTAAGAAGAGCATCGAGCATTGTGATGAAAAGCATCACGGAGCCTGTGATGACAAGGGCATGGAACAATGTGATGAGAGTGTTCATGGAGCGTTTTGATGACAATGGCATGGAGCATTGTGATGCCAAGTGTCATGTAGCTTTGTGATGACAAAGGTCATGGAGCATTTTGATGACAAGCACGTGGTGAACTGTGTTGAGAAGGGCAGGGATCATTGTGATGAAAGGGTCATGGAGCAATTTGATGAAAATTGTCATGGGACATTTTGATGAAAGGTGTTAAGGAACATTGTGATGTCAGGGGTCATGGAGGATTATGATGAAAAGGGTCATGGATCATTTTGATGACAGGGGTCCTGGAACATTGTGATGACAGAGGTTAGGGAGTTTTGTTATGACTAGTGATGGAACATTATGATATCAGTGGTGGGAGAGCATTTTGATGTGAAGTGCATGGAGCATGGTGATGACAAGGTTTATGGAGCACTGTGATGACAAGGTTGTGGAGCATTGTGATGACAAGCGCATGGCACATTGTGATGACACAGGTCCTGGGGCATTGTGCGGACAAGCACATGGAGCATTGTGATGACAAGAGTCATGGAGCATTGTGCGGACAAAGGCATGGAGCATAGTGATGACATGAGTAAGAGAACATTGTCATGAAAATTTCATGGAGCATTGTGGTGACAAATGTCACAGAGCCTTTTGATGACGAGGGCATTCACCATTGTGATGTCAGGGGTCATGGAGCATTTTGATGACTGTGGTCATGGAGCATTGTGATGACATGGGTCATGGAGCATTGTAATGAGGCGGTCATTGAGCATTGGCCTGAAAATGTACATAGAGTATTGTGATGACAGGGGTCATTGAGCATTGTGATGACAAGGGAATGGAGCACTGTGATGACAAGGTCCTGGAGCATTGTGATGAGAGGACCATGGAGCCTTGTGATGACAAGTGTCATGGAGCATGCTGATGAAAAGGTGCATGGAGCATTGTGATTACAGGGGTTTTGTAGCATTGTGATGACAAGGGCATGGAGCATTGTGATGTGAAGGCCATGGAGCATTCTGATGACATGCATCACGGAGCATTGTGATGACAAGGACATGGATCATTGTGATGAAAATTGCATGGAGCCTTGTCATGACAGGGTTCAAGTAGCATACTGATGAGAAGTTTCAAGGAGCATTGTGAAGATAAGTGTATTGAGCATTGTGATGACAAAGATCATGGAGCATTGTGATGAGAAGACCACTGATAATTGTGATGACCAGCCTCATGGGGCATTGTGATGACAAGAGTTATGGAACATCGTGATCAGAAGGGTTTGGAGCATTGTAATGACAGAGGTCATTGAGCATTTTGATTTCATTGTGATGACAACAGCATGAAATATTATGGTGATGGGCATGCTGCATTGTGATGACAGAGTTCATGGAGCATTGAGATGAAAAGGGGCATGGAGCACTGTGATTACAGGGGTCTTGCAGCATTGTGATGACAAGGGCATGGAGCATTGTGATGAGAAGGCCACGGAGCATTCTGATGACTTGCGTCATGGAGCTTTGTGATGACAAGGGCATGGAGCATTGTGATTAGAGGGGTCTTGGAGCATTGTGATGACAAGGGTCATGGAGCCTTGGATAACAAGGCTGTGATACATTGTGATGGCAGGGATCATGGAGCATTGTTATGACAGGGGTCATGGAGCATTGTGATGACAAAGGCATGGAGCATTTTGATGACAGGGGCATGGAACGTTGGTCTTACAAGTTTCATGGATTATTGTGATGACAGTGGGCATGGTGCATTGTGATGACAAGGGCATGTAGCATTGTGATGACAAGGTCAGGGAGTATTGTGAAGACAGGTGTCAGGGAGCATTTTGATGAAATATGTCATGGTCCATTGCGATGACAATTGCATGGAGCATTTTGATGCCAAGTGTCATGGAGGATTGTGATGACAAACGTAATGGAGCATTTTGATGACAAGGGCTTAGAGCATCGTGATGACAAGGGTCATGGAGCATTGTGATGACAAGGGCATGGAGCATTGTGATGACAGGGGCATGGCACATTGTGATGACAAGAGCATGGAGCATTGTGGTGACAAACGTCACAGAGCCTTGTGTGACGAGAGCATGGATAATTGTAATGACAAATGTCATAAAGCATTGTGATGACTGGAGTCACGGAGCATTGTGATGACAGGGGTCATGGAGCATTGTGATGACAAGTGCATGGAGTATTGTGATGACAGGGACATGGAACATTGGTCTGACAAGTTTCATGGATTATTGTGATGACAGTGGGCATGGTTCATTGTGATGACAAGGGCATGGAGTATTGTGAAGACAGGTGACTGGGAGCATAGTGATGACATATATCATTTTCCATTGTGATGACAATGGCATGGAGCATTGTGATGCCAAGTGTCATGGAGGATAGTGATGACAAAGGTAATGGAGTATTTTGATGACAAGGGTTTGGAGTATCGTGATGACAAGGGTCATGGAGCATTGTGATGACAAGGGCATGAAGCATTGTGATGACAACGACACGGAACACTGTGATACATAGATCATGCAGGATTGTAATGACAAGGGTATGGAGCATTGTGATGAGAAGTGCATCGATCGTTGTGATGACAAGCCTCATGGAGATTTGTGATGACAAGCGCATGGAACATTGTGATGACATGGGTCATGGAGCACTGTGCTGACAAAGGCAAGGTGCATTTTGATGACAAGGGTCGCAGAGTATTGTGATGAAAAGTTCATGGAGCATTGTGGTGACAAAGGTCACAGAGCCTTGTGTGACAATGGTATGGACCATTGAGATGACAAAGGTCATGAAGTTTTGTGATGACTGGAATCACGGAGCATTGTGATGACAGGGGTCATGGAGCATTGGGATGACAGGGTTCATGGGGCATTGTGATTAGATGGTTATGGAGCATTGGGCTGAAAATATTTATGGAGTATTGTGATGACAGGGGTCATGGGGCATTTTGATGACATGGGAATGGAGCATTTTGTTTAAAAGGGCATGGAACATGGTGATGAGAAGGCCATGGAGCATTCTGAAGACATGAGTCATGAAGCTTTGTGATAACAATGGCATGGAGCATTGTGATTCCAGGGGTCTTGGAGCATTGTGAGGAAAAGGGCATGGATCATTGTGTTGAAAAATGCATGGAGCTTTGTCATGAGAGGGTTCAAGGAGCATACTGACGACAAGTGTCAGTGAGCATTGTGATGACAAGTGTATTGAGCATTGTGATGACAAAGGTAATGGAGTACTGTGAATAGAAGCCCATGGATAACTGTGATGATGAGCGTCATTGGTCGTTGTGATGACAAGTGTTATGCAACATTGTGATCACAAGTGTTTGGAGCATTGTGATGAGAGAGGTCATGGAGCTTATTGATTTCATTTTGATGACAATAGCATGAAGCATTATGATGATGTGCATGGTGCATTGTGATGACAGGGTTCATGGAGCATTGAGATGAAAAGTGGCATGGAGCATTGTGATTACAGGTGTTTTGGACCATTGTGATGACAAGGGCATGGATCATCTTGAATGAGAAGGCCATGGAGCATTCTGATGACATGCGTCATGGAGCTTTGTGATGACAAGGGCATGGAGCATTGTAATGACAAGGGTTATGGAGCCTTGTGATGACAAGGCCGTGGAATATTGTAATGGCAGGTGTCATGGAGCATTGTTATAACAGGGGTAATGGAGCATTTTGATGACAAAGTCATGGAGCATTGGTCTGAAAAGCTTCATGGATTATTGTGATGAGAGGGGGCATGGAGCATTGTGATGACAAGGGCACGGAACACTGTGATACATGGGTCATGGCGGATTGTAATGACAAGGGCATGGAGCATTGTGTTAAGAAGAGCATCCAGCATTGTGATGAAAAGCATCACGGAGACTGTGATGACAAGGGCATGGAACAATGTGATGAGAGTGTTCATGGAGCATTTTGATGACAATGGCATGGAGCATTGTGATGCCAAGGGTCATGTAGCTTTGTGTTGACAAAGGTCATGGAGCATTTTGATGACAAGCATGTGGTGAACTGTGTTGAGAAGGGCAGGGATCATTGTGATGAAAGGGTCATGGAGCAATTTGATGAAAATTGTCATGGGACATTTTGATGAAAGGGGTTATGGAACATTGTGATGTCAGGGGTCATGGAGGATTATGATGAAAAGGGTCATGGAGCATTTTGATGACAGGGGTGAGGGAGTATTGTGATGACTAGTGATGGAACATTATGATATCAGTGGTGGGAGAGCATTTTGATGTGAAGTTCATGGAGCATGGTGATGACAAGGTTTATGGAGCACTGTCATGACAAGGTTGTGGAGCATTGTGATGACAAGCTCATGGCGCATTGTGATGACACAGGTCATGAGGCATTGTGCGGACAAGCGCATGGAGCATTGTAATGAAAATTGTCATGGAGAATTGTGCTGAAAAAGGCATGGAGCATAGTGATGACATGGGTAAAAGAGCATTGTGATGAAAATTTCATGGAGCATTGTGGTGACAAATTTCACAGAGCCTTTTGATGACGTGGGCATGGACCATTGTGATGAGAAGGTCCTGGAGCATTGTGATGAGAGGAACATGGAGCCTTGTGATGACAGTTCTCATGGAGCATTCTGATGAAAAGGGGCATGGAGCATTGTGATTACAGTGCTATTGGATCCTTGTGATGACAAGGCCGTAGAACATTGTGATGGCAGGGGTCATGGAGCATGGTTATGACATGGGCAATGGAGCATTGTGATGACAAAGGCATTGAGCATGGGTCTGAAAAGTTTCATGGATTATTGTGATGAGAGTGGGCAAGGAGCATTGTGATGACAAGGGCACGGAACACTGTGATACATCGGTCATGTAGGATTGAAATGACAAGGGCATGGAGCAATGTGATGAGAGGCTTCATGGAGCAATGTGATGACAAGGGCATGGAGCATTGTGATGACAAGTGTCATGGAGCATTTTGATGACAAGATTCCCAGATCGTTGTGTTGTCAGGGGTCATGGAGCGCTGTGATGACAGTGGTCATGGAGCATTGTGATGACAGGGTCAAGGAGCATTGTGATAAGAAGGTCATGGATCATTGGGCTGAAAATATTCATGGAGTATTGTGATGACAGGGGTAATGGGGTATTGTGATGACAAGGGAATGGAGTATTGTGATGACAAGGTCCTGGGGCATTGTGATGAGAAAACCATGGAGCCTTGTGATGACAAGTCTCATGGAGCATTCTGATGAAAAGGTGCATGGAGCATTGTGATTACAGGGGTCATGAAGCATTGTGATGAAAATTGCATGGATCATTGTGATGCCAAGGGTCATGGAGCTTTGTGATGACAAAGTTCATGGAGCATTTTGATGACAAGTTCGTGGTGCATTGTGATGAGAAGGGCAGGGAGCATTTTGCTGACAGGGTCATGGAGCAATTTGATGAAAAGTATCATGGAATATTTTGATGACAGTGGTTATGGAACACTGTTATGTCAGGGGTCATGGAGCATTGTGATGAAAAGGGTCATGGAGGATTTTGATGACAGGGGTTATGGAACATTGTGATTTCAGGGTTCATGGAGCATTGTGATGATAAGGTCATGTAGCATTGTAATGACAGGGATCATGGAACATTGTGATGACGGGGGGAGAGAGCATTTTGATGAGAAGTGCATGGAGCATTGTGATGACAAGGTTTTTGGTGCATTGTAATGACAAGAATGTGGAGCATTGTGATGACAAGCGCATGGCGCATTGTGATGACATGGGTTATGGAGCATTGTGCTCACAAGCGCATGGAGCATTGTGATGACAAGGCTCATGGAGAATTGTGCTGACAAAGGCATGGAGCATGGTGATGACAAGGATCACAGAGCATTGTGATGAAAAGTTCATGGAGCATTGTGGTGTGAAAGGTTACAGAGCCTTGTGTGACTAGGACATGGACCATTGTGATGACAAATGTCATGAAGCCTTGTGATGACAGGAGTCACAGAGCATTGAGATGACTGGGGTCTTGGAGGACTGTGATGACAAGGACATGGAGCATTGTGATGAGAAAGCCATGGAACATTCTGATGACATGCATCATGGAGCTTTGTAATTAAAGGTCATGGAGCTTTGTGATTACAGGGGTCTTGGAGCATTGTGATGAAAATGGTATGGATCATTGTGATGAAAAAGGCATGGAGCCTTGTCATGACAGGGTTCAATGAGCATACAGATGACAAGTGTCAGGGAGCATTGTGATGACAAGTGTATTGAGCATTGTGATGACAAAAGTCATGGAGCACTGTGATGAGAAGACCATGGATAATTGTGATGATGAGCGTCATGGTTCATTGTGGTGACAATGGTTATGGAACATTGTGATCACAAGCGTTTGGAGCATTTTGATGACAGAGGTCATGGAGCATATTGATTTCATTGTGATGACAATAGCATGAAGCATTATGATGATGGACATGGTGCATTGTGATGACAGGGTCATGGAACAATTTGATGAAAAGTGTCATGGAATATTTTGATGACAGTGGTTATGGAACATTGTGATGTCAGGGGTCTTGGAGCCTCGTGATGAAAAGGGTGATGGAGCATTCTGATGACAGAGGATATGGAACATTTTGATGTCAGGGGTCATGGAGCATTGTGATGATAAGGCATGTAGCATTGTGATGACAGAAGTCATGGAAAATTATAATGACAGTGGTGAGGGGTGTATTGTGATGACTAGTGATGGAACATTGTGATATCAGTGGTGAGAAAGCATTTTGATGAGAAGTGCATGGAGCATTGTGATGACAAGGTTTATGGAGCATTGTGATGACAAGGCTGTGGAGCATTGTGATGACAAGTGCAATGCGCATTTTGATGACATGGGTCATGGATCATTGTGCTGAGAAGCGCATGGAGCATTGTGATGACAAGGGTCATGGAGCATTCTGCTGACAAAGGCATGGAACATTGTGATGAAAACGGTCACAGAGCATTGTGATGAAAAGTTCATGGAACATTATGACAATGGTCACAGAGCCTTGTGATGAGGAGTTCAAGGACCATTGTGCTGCCAAAGGTCATGAAGGATTGTGATGACTGGAGTAACGGAACACTGTGATGACAAGGGTATGGAGCATTCTGATGACAGGGGCATGGTGCATTGGTCTGACAAATTTCATGGTTTAATGTGATGACAGTGGGCAAGGCGCATTCTGATGAGAAGAGCATGGAGCATTGTGATGAGAAGGTCATGGAGTACTGTGAAGAGAGCGGTCTGGGAGCATTGTGATGACATATGTCATGGTCCATAGTGATGACAATGGCACGGAGCATTGTGATGCCAAGTGTCATGGAGGAATGTGATGACAAAGTTAATGGAGCATTGTGATGACAGGGGTTTGGAACATTGTGATGACAAGGGTCATGGAGCATTTTGATGACAAGGGCATGGAGGATTGTGATGACAAGGGCCATTGAGAACTTTGATGACAAGCTCGTGAAGCATTCTGAGGAAAGTCACATGGAGCTTACTATGACAGGTGTCATGGAGCATTTCGATGACAAGTGCATGGAGAATTGTGATGACAAGAGCATGTAACACTGTGATGAGAAGTGTCATGGAGCATTGTGATGGCAAGACCGTGGAGCATTGTGATGAGAAGACCATGGATAATTTTGATGATGAGCGACATGGAGCACTGTAATGACAAGGGGCATGGAGCATTGTGATGACAGGTGTCATGGAGCATTGTGATGACAGGGGTCAGGGAGCATTGTGATGACAAGGGTCATGGAGCATTCTGATGACAAGCTTGTGGAGTATTGTGATGACAATGGCATGGAGCATTGTGAGGAAAAGGGCATGGAGCATTGTGATGAAAAAGGCATGGAGCCTTTTCATGAAAGTGTTCAAGGAACATTCTGACGAAAAGTGTCAGGGAATATTGTGATGACAAGTGTATTGAGCATTGTGAAGACAAAGATCATAGAGCATTGTGATGAGAAGTCCATGGATAATTGTGATGACCAGTGTCATGGGGCATTGTGATGACAAGTGTTATGGAACATTGTGTTCAGAATGGTTTGGTGCATTGTGATGACAGAGGTCATTGAGCATTTTGATTTCATTGTGATGACAATAGCATGAAATATTATGGTGATGGGCACGGTGCATTGTGATGACAGGGTTCATGGAGCATTGAGATGAAAAGGAGCATGGAGCATTGTGATTACAGGGCTGTTGGAGCATTGTGAAGACAAGGGCATGGAGTATTGTGATGACAGGCATCATGGAGCGTTGTGATGACAATTGTTATGGAACATTGTGATCACAAGTGTTTGGAGCACTGTGATGACACAGGTCATGGACCATTTTGATATCAAGTATCATGGAACATTGTGATGAAAAGGGCATGAAACAATGTGATCCCAAGGTTCACGGAGGATTGTGATGACACTGGTAATGGAGAATTGTGATGACAAGTGCATGGAGCATTGTGATGACAAAGTCATGTAGCATTTTTCTGAAAAAGGCATGGAGAATTGTGATGACAAGTGTCATGGAGCTCTGAGACGACAAGCATCAAGGAGTATTGTGATTACAGGGGTCATGGAGCATTGGGATGACAAACACAGGGAACATTCTGATGACAAGTGGCATGGATCATTTTGATGACTGTGGTCATGTAGCATTGTGATGACATGGGTCATGGAGCTTTTTGATGAGAAGGTCATGGAGCATTGGGCTGAAAATGTTCATGGAGTACTGTGATGACAGGGGTCATGGAGCATTTTGATGAGAAGGGAATGGAGCAATGCGATGAGAAGGTCCTCGAGCATTGTGATGAGAGGGCCATGGCGCCTTGTGATGACAAGTGTCATGGAGCATACTGATAAAGAGGTTCATGGAGCATTGTGATTACAGGGGTTTTGTAGCATTGTGATGACAAGGGTCATGGAGCCTTGGGAGGACAAGGCCGTGGAACATTTTGATGGCAGGGTTCATTGAGCATTGTTATGACAGGTGTAATGGAGCATTGTGATGACAAGGGCATGGAGCATTGTGATGCCAAGGGTCATGGAGCTTTGTGATGACAAATGTCACGGGGCATTTTGATGACAAGGGCGTGGTGCATTGTGATGAGAAGGGCAGGAGCATTGTGATGAAAGGGTCATGGAGCAATTTGAATAACATTGCCATGGAATATTTTGATGAAAGGGGTTATGGAACATTGTGATATCAGGGGTCATGGAGCATTGTGATGATAAAGGCATGTAGCACTGTGATGACTGTGGTCATGGAACATTGTTATGAGAGGGGAGAGCGAGTATTGTGATGACTAGTGATGGAACATTGTGATATATGTGGTGAGAGAGCATTTTGATGAGAAGTGCATGGAGCATTGTGATCACAAGTTTTATGGAGCACAGAGATGAAAATGATGTGAAGCATTTTGATGAAAAGTGTCATGGAGCCTTGTGATTACAAGGCCATTGAACATTGTGATGGCAGGGGTCATGGAGCATTGTTATGACAGGGGCAATGGAGCATTGTGATGACAAGGGCATGGAACAATGTGATGAGAGATTTCATTGAGCATTGTGATGACAATGACATGGAGCATTGTGATCCCAAGTGTCATGCAGCTTTGTGATAACAAATGATATGGGGCATTTTGATGCCACGGGCGTGGTGCATTGTGATGAGAAGGGCAGGGAGCAATGTGATGACAGGGTCATGGAGCAATTTGAATAAAAGGGTCATGGAATATTTTGATGACAGGTGTTATGGAACATTTTGATGTCAGGGGTCATGAAGAATTGTGATGAAATAGGTCATGGAGCATTTTGTGACAGGGGTTATGGAACATTGTGATGTCAGGGGTCATGGAGCATTGTGATGAAAATGGCATGGCATATTGTGATGACATGTGTCATGGAGCATTGTGCTGAAAAGTGCATGGAGCATTTTGATGACAAGTGTCATGGAGCATGGTGCTGCCAAATGCATGGAGCACTGTGATGACAAGGGACACAGAGCATTGTGATGAAAATTTCATGGAGCGTTGTTTTGACAAAGATCACAGAGCCGTGTGTGATGACGGGATGGACCATTGTGAGGACAAAGGTCATGAATCATTGTGATGACTGGAGACACGGAGCATTGTGATGACAGGGGTCATGGAGCATTGTGATGACAAGGGCATGGAGCGATGTGATTACAGGGGCATGGAACATTGTTCTGACATGTTTCATGGATTATTGTGATGACAGTGGGCATGGCACATTGTGATGACAAGGGAATGGAACATTGTGAAGACAAGGTCAAGGAGTATTGTGAAGACAGGTGTCAGGGAGCATTGTGATGACATATGTCATTGTTCATTGTGATGACAATGGCATGGAGCATTGTGATACCAAGTGTCATGGAGGATTGTGATGAAAAGGTAATGGATCATTTGTTGACAAGGGCTTGGAACATTGCGATGACAAGGGTCACAGAGCATTGTGATAAAAATTTCATGGAGCATTGTGGTGACAAAGGTCACAGAGCTTTGTGTGATGAGGTCATGGACCATTGTGATGACAAATGTCATGAAGCAGTGTGATGACTGAAGTCACAGAGCATTGTGATAACAGTGGTCTTGGAGCATTGTCATGAAAAGGGAATGGATCATTCTGATGAAATAGGCATGGATCCTTGTCATGACAGTGTTCAAGGAGCATACTGATGACAAGTGTCAGGGAGCATTGTGATGACAAGTGTATTGAGCATTGTGGTGACAAAGCTCATGGAGCATTGTGATGAGAAGACCTTGCATAATTGTGATGACGAGCGTCATGGGGTATTGTGATGACAAGTGTTATGGAACGTTGTGATCAGAAGGGATTGGAGCATTGTGATGACAGAGGTCATGGAGCATTTTAATTTCATTGTGATGACAATAGCAGGAATCATTATGATGATGGGCATGGTGCATTGTGATGACAGGGTTCATGGAGCATTGAAATGAAAATGGGCATGGAGAATTGTGATTACAGGGGTCTTGGTGTTTTGTGATGACAAGGGTCATGAAGCCTTGTGATGACAAGGCCGAGGAACATTTTGATGTCAGGGGTCATGGAGCATTGTTATGACAGGTGTAATGGAGCATTGTGATGACAAGGTCATGGAGCAATGTGATGCGAGATTTCATTGAGCATTGTGATGACAATGGCATGGAGCATTGTGATGCCAAGGGTCACGGAGTTTTGTGATGAAAAAGGTCATGGGGCATTTTGACGACAAGGGCAAGGTGCATTGAGATGAGAAGGACAGGGAGCATTGTGATGACAGGGTCATGGAGCAATTGGATGAAAAGGGTCATGGAATATTTTGATGACAGGGGTTATGGAACATTGTGATGTCAGGGGTCATGGAGCATTGTGATGATAAGAGCATGTAGCACTGTGATGACAGGAGTCATGGAACACTGTGATGACAGGGGTGAGGGAGTATTGTTATGACTACTGATGTAACATTGTGATATATGTGGTCAGAGAGCATTTTGATGAGAAGTGCATGGAGCATCGTGATGACGAGTGTTATGGAGCATAGCAATGATAAGGATGTGGAGTATTGTGATGACAAGTGCATGGCTCATTTTGATGACCTGGGTCATGGAGCATTCTGCTGACAAGCGCATGGATCATTTTGATGTCAAGTGTCATGGAGCATTGTGCTGACAAAGGCATGGAGCATTTTGATGACAAGGGACACAGAGCATCGTGATGAAATATTCATGGAGCATTGTGGTGAAAAAGATCACAGAGCCTTGTGTGACGAGGGCATGGACCATTGTGATGAGATAGGTCCTGAATCATTATGATGACTGGAGTCACGGAGCATTGTGATGACAGGGGTCATGGAGCATTTCTCTGAAAAGTTTTATGGATTATTGTGATGAGAGTGGGCATGGCGCATTGTGGTGACAAAGGCATGGAACATGGTGATGACAAGGTCATGGAGTATTGTGAAGAAAGGTGTCAGGGAGCATTGTGATGACATATGTCATTGTCCATTGTGATGACAATGGCATGGAGCATTGTGATACCAAGTGTCATGGAGGATTGTGATGACAAAGGTAATGGAGCATTTTGATGACAAGGACTTGGAACATTGTGATGACAAGGGTCATGGAGCATTGTGATGACAAGGTCATGGAGCATTGTGATGACAAGGGCCATTGAGAATTTTGATGACAACGTTGTGAAGCATTGTGATGACAAGCACATGGAGCTTGCTATGACAGGGGTCATAGAGCATTGCAATGACAAGTGCATGGAGAATTGTGATGACAAAATCATTGAACATTGTGATGAGAAGTGTCACGAAGCATTGTGATGACAAGGACGTGGAAAATTGTAATGACATGGGACATAGAGCATTGTGATGAACAGGGCAAGGAGAATTGTGATAGCAAGACCGTGAAGCATTGTGATGAACAGACCATGGATAATTATGATGAAGATCGTCATGGATCACTGTAATGACAAGGGGCATGGAGCATTGTGATGACAGGTGTCATGGAGCATTGTGATGAGAGGGCTCATGGAGCATTTTGATGACAAGTGTCATGGAGCATTGTGATGAGAATGTCATGGAGCATTGGCCTGAATATATTCATGGAGTATTGTGATGACAGTGGTCAAGGAGCTTTGTGATGACAAGGGAGTGGAGCATTGTGATGACAAGGTCCTGGAGCAGTGTGATGAGAAGACCATGGAGCCTTGTGATGGCAAGTCTCATGGAGCATTCTGATGAATAGGGGCATGGAGCATTGTGATTACAGGGGTCTTGGAGCATTGTGATGACAAGGGCATGGAGCATTGTGATGAGAAGGCCTTGGAGCATTCTGATGACATGTGTCATGGTTCTTTCTGATGACAAGGGCATGGAGCATTGTGATTACAGTGGTCTTGGAGCGTTGTGATGACAAGGGACATGGAGCCTTGGATGCCAAGGCGGTGGAACATTTTGATAGCAGGGGTCATGGAGCATTGTTATGACAGGGGTAATGGAGCATTGTGATGACAAGGGCATGGAACATTGGTCTGAAAATTTCATGGATTATTGTGACGAGATTCGGCATGGAACATTGTGAAGACTAGGGCACGGAACACAGTGATACATGTGTCATGGAGGATTGTAATGAGAAGTTCATGGAGCATTGTGATGAGAAGTGTATCGAGCATTGTGATGACAAACGTCATGGAGCATTGTGGTGACAAGGGCATGGAGCAATGTGATGAGAGGTTTCATGAAACATTGTGATGAATTGGAATGGAGTATTGTGATGCCAAATATCATGGAGCTTTGTGATGACAAATGTCATGGAGCACTTTGATAACAAGGGGCATGGAGCATTGTGATGACAAGGGCATGGAGCATTCTGATGAAAAGGTGCATGGAGCATTGAGATTACAGGGGTTTTGAAGCAATGTGATTACACGGGCATGGAGCATTGTGATGAGAAGGCAATGGAGCATTCTGATGAAATGCGTCATGGAGCTTTGTCATGACAAGCACATGGAGCATTGTGATTACAGGGGTCTTTGGGCATTTTGATGAAATGGGTCATGGAGCATTTTGTGACAGGGGTTATGGAACATTGTGATGTCAAGGGTCATGGAGCATTGTGATGATAAGGGCATGTAGCACTGTGGTGACAGTGGTCATGGAACATTGTGATGACAGGGTTGAGCGAGTTTTGTGATGACTAGTGATGGAACATTGTGATATATGTGGTGAGAGAGCATTTTGATGAGAATTGCATGGAGCATTGTGATGACAAATTTTATGGAGCATAGCGATGAAAAGGATGTGGAGCATTGTGATGAAAAGAGCATGGCACATTGTGATGACATGTGTCATGGAGCCTTGTGCTGACAAGCACATGGTGCATTTTGATGACAAGTGTCATGGAGCATTGTGCTGACAAAGGCATTGAGCATTGTGATGACAAGGGACACACAACATTGTGATGAAAATTACATGGAGCATTGTGGTGACCAAGATCACAGAGCCTTGTGTGACGAGGGCATGGACCATTGTGAGGACAAAGGTCATGAATCATTGTGATGACTGGAGTCACGGAGCATTGTGATGACAGTGTTCATGGAGCATTGTGATGACAAGGGCATGGAGAAATGTGATGACAGTGGCATGGAACATTGGTCTGACATGCTTCACGGATTACTTTGATGACAGTGGGCATGGCGCATTGTGATGACAAGGGCATGGAACATTGTGATGACAAGGTCATGGAGTATTGTGAAGACAGGTGACAGGGAGCATTGTGATGACATATGTCATTGCCCATTGTGCTGACACGCGCATCGAGCATTGTGATGACAAGGGTCATGGAGCATTGTGCTAACAAAGGCATGGAGATTTGTGATGACAAGGGTGACAGAACATAGTGATAAAAATTTCATGGAGCATTGTGGTGACAAAGGTCACAGAGCTTTGTGTGATGAGGTCATGGACCACTGTGATGACAAAGGTCATGAATCATTGTGATGACTGGAGTCACGGAACATTGTGATGACAGGGATCATGGAACATTGCTCTGACAAGATTTATGAATTATTGCGATGAGAGTGGGCAGATCTCATTGTGATGACAAGGGCATGGAACATTGTGATGACAAGCTCATGGAGTATTGTGAAGACAGGTGTCAGGGAGCATTGTGATGACATACGTCATTGTCCATTGTGATGACAATGGCATGGATCATTGTGATACCAAGTGTCATGGAGGATTTTGATGACAAAGGTAATGGAGCATTTTGATGACAAGTGTTTGAAACATTGTGATGAAAAGGGGCATGGAGCATTGTGATGACAAGGGCATGGAGCATTGTGATGACAAGGGCCATTGAGAATTTTGATGACAACGTCGTGAAGCATTGTGATGACAAGCGCATGGAGCTTGCTATGACAGGGATCATAGAGCATTGCGATGACAAATGCATGGAGAACTGTGATGACAAGATCATGTAACATTGTGATGAGAAGTGTCACGAAGCATTGTGATGACAATGACGTGGAGAATTGTAATGACATGGGACATGGAGCACTGTGATGAACAAGGCATGGAGAATTGTGATAGCAAGACCGTGGAGCATTGTGATGAAAAGACCAATGATAATTATGATGAAGAGCGTCATGGATCACTGTAATGACAAGGGGCATGGAGCATTGTGATGACAGGTGTCGTGGTGCATTGTGATGAGAAGGGTCATGGAGCATTGTGATGACAAGTGTCACTGAGCATTGTGATGAGAAGGCCATGGAGCATTTGCCTGAAAATGTTCATGGAGTTTTGTGATGACAGTGGTCAAGGAGCATTGTTATGACAAGGGAATGGAGCATTGTGATGACAAGGTCCTGGAGCAGTGTGATGAGAAGACCATGGAGCCTTGTGATGACAAGTCTCATGGAGCATTCTGATGAATAGGGGCATGGAGCATTGTGATTACAGGGGTCTTGGAGCATTGTGATGACAAGGGCATGGAGCATTGTGATGCGAAGGCCATGGAGCATTCTGATGACATGTGTCATGGATCTTTGTGATGACAAGAGCATGGAGCATTGTGATTACAGGGGTCTTGGAGCATTGTGAAGACAAGGGTCATGGAGCCTTGGATGCCAAGGCGGTGGAACATTGTGATGGCAGGAGTCATGGAGCATTGTGATGGCAGGGGTCATGGAGCATTGTTATGACAGGGGTAATGGAGCATTGTGATGACAAGGGCATGGAACATTGGTCTGAAAATTTCATGGATTATTTTGATGAGATTCGGCATGGAACATTGTGATGACTAGGGCAAGGAATACTGTGATACATGTGTCATGGAGGATTGTAATGACAAGGGCATGGAGCGTTGTGATGAGAAGAGAATCGAGCATTGTGATGACAAGCGTCATGGAGCATTGTGGTGACAAGTGCATGGAGCAATGTGATGAGAGCTTTCATGTGGCACTGTGATGAAATGGAATGGAGTATTGTGATGCCAAGGGTCATGGAGCTTTGTGATGACAAAGATCATGGAGCACTTTGATGACAAGGTCGTGGTGCATTGTGATGAGAAGGCCAGGGAGCATTGTGATGACAGGGTCATGTAGCAAATTGATGAAAAGTGTCATGGAATATTTTGATGGCAGGGGTTATGGAACATTGTGATATCAGGGGTCATGGAGCATTGTGATGATAAGGGCATGTAGCACTGTGATGACAATGGTCATGGAACATTGTGATGACAGGGGTGAGCGAGTATTGTGATGACTAATAATGGAACATTATGATATATGTCGTCAGAGAGCATTTTGATGAGAAATGTATGGAGCATTGTGATGACAAGTGTTATGGAGCATAGCAATGATAAGGATGTGGAGTATTGTGATGACAAGCGCATGGTCCATTTTGATAACATGGGTCATGGAGCATTGTGCTGACAAGCACATGGAGCATTTTGATGACAAATGTCAGGGAGCATTGTGCTGACAAAGGCATGGAGCATTTTGATGACAAGGGACACAGTGCATTGTGATGAAGTATTCATGAAGCATTGTGGTGACAAGGATCACAGAGCCTTGTGTGACGAGGACATGGAGCATTGTGATGAGATAGGTCCTGAATCATTGTGATGACTGGAGTCACGGAGCATTGTGATGACAGGGGTCATGGAGCATTGCTCTGACAAGATTTATGGATTATTGTGATGAGAGTGGGCAGGGCGCATTGTGATGACAAGGGCATTGAACATTGTGATGACAAGGTCATGGAGGATTGTGAAGACAGGTGTCAGGGAGCATTTTGATGACATATGTCATTGTCCATTGTGATGACAATGGCATGGAGCATTGTGATACCAAGTGTCATGGAGGATTGTGATGACAAAGGTAATGGAGCATTTTGATGACAAGGGCTTGGAACACTGTGATGACAAGGGTGATGGAGCATTGTGATGACAATCGCATGGAGCACTGTGATGACAAGGGCCATTGAGAATTTTGATGACAACATCGTGAAGCATTGTGATGACAAGCACATGGACCTTGCTATGACAGGGGTCATAGAGCATTGCGATGACAAGTGAATGGGGAATTGTGATGACAAGATCTTGTAACATTGTGATGAGAAGTGTCACGAAGCATTGTGATGACAAGGACGTGGAGAATTGTAATGACATGGGACATGGAGCATTTTGATGAACAGGGCATGGAGAACTGTGATAGCAAGACCGTGGAGCATTGTGATGAAAAGACCATGGATAATTATGAAGAAGAGTGTCATGGATCACTGTAATGACAAGGGGCATGGATCATTCTGATGACAGGTGTCATGGAGCATTGTGATGAGTGGGGTCATGGAGCATTTTCATGACAAGAGTCATGGAGCATTGTAATGAGAAGGTCATGGAGTATTGGCCTGAAAATTGTCATGGAGTATTGTGATGACAGTGGTCAAGGAGCATTGTATTGACAAGAGAATGGAGCATTGTGATGACAAGGTCCTGGAGCAGTGTGATGAGAATACCATGGAGCCTTGTGATGACAAGTCTCATGGAGCATTCTGATGAATAGGGGCATGGAGCATTGTGATTACAGGGGTCTTGGAGCATTGTGATGACAAGGACATGGAGCATTGTGATGAGAAGTCCATGGAGCATTCTGATGACATGTGTCATGGATCTTTGTGATGACAAGCGCATGGAGCATTGTGATTACAGGGGACTTGGAGCATTGTGATGAAAAGGGTCATGGAGCCTTAGATGAAAAGGCCGTGGAACACTGTGATGGCAGTGGTCATGGAGCATTGTAATGACAATTGCATGGAGCATTGTGATGAGAAGAGTATCGAGAATTGTGATGACAAGCGTCATGGAGCATTGTGGTGACAGGGACATGGAGCAATGTGATGAGAGCTTTCAGTAGCACTGTGATGAAATGGCATGGAGCATTGTGATGCCAAGTGTCATGGAGCTTTGTGATGACAAAGGTCATGGAGCATTTTGAAGACAATTTCGTGGTGCATTGTGATGAGAAGGGCAGGGAGCATTGTGATGACAGGGTCATGGAGCAAATTGATGAAAAGTGTCATGGAACATTTTGATGACAGGGGTTATGGAACATTGTGATGTCAGGGGTCATGGAGCATTGTGATGATAAGGGCATGTAGCACTTTGATGACGGTGGTCATGGAACATTGTGATGACAGGGGTGAGCGAGTATTGTGATGACTAGTGATGGAACAATGTGATATATGTGGTGAGAGATCATTTTGATGAGAAGGTCATGGAGCATTGTGATGACAAGTTTTATGGAGCATAGCGATGAAAATGATGTGGAGCATTGTGATGAAAAGAGCATGGCACATTGTGATGACATGTGTCATGGAGCATTGTGCTGACAAGCGCATGGAGCATTTTGATGACAAGTGTCATGGAGCATTGTGCTGACAAAGGCATGGAGCATTGTGATGACAAGGGACACAGAGCATTGTGATGAAAATTTCATGGAGCATTGTGGTGACAAATATCACAGAGCCTTGTGTGACGAGGGCATGGACCATTATGAGGAGAAAGGTCATGAATCATTGTGATGAGTGGAGTCACGGAGTACTGTGATGACAGTGGTCATGGAGCATTGTGATGACAAGGGCATGGAGCAATGTGATGGCAGGGGCATGGAACATTTGTCTGACAAGTTTCATGGATTATTGTGATGACAGTGGGCATGGTGCATTGAGATGACAAGGGCATGGAGCATTGTGGTGACAAAGGTCACCGAGCCTTGTGTGACGAGTGCATGGACCACTGTAAGGACAAATGTCAGGAAGCATTGTGATGACTGGAGTCACGGAGCATTGTGATGACAGGGAGCATTGTGATGACAGTGGTCATGGAGCATTTTGATGACATGGGCTTGGAGCATTGTGATGACAGGGGCATGGAACATTCGTCTGACATGTTTCAGGAATTATTGTGTTGACAGTGGGCATGGCACATTGTGATGACAAGGGCATGGAACATTGTGATGACAAGGTCATGGAGTATTGTGAAGACAGGTGTCAGGGAGCATTGTGATGACATATTTCATTGTCCATTGTGATGACAATGGCATGGAGCATTGTGATACCAAGTGTCATGGAGGATTGTGATGACAAAGGTAATGGAGCATTTTGATGACAAGGGCTTGGAACATTGCGATGACAAGGGTCATGGAGCATTGTGATGAAAAGGGCATGGAGCATTCTGATGAAAAGGTGAATGGAGCTTTGAGATTACAGGGGTTTTGAAGCAATGTGATTACAAGGGCATGGAGCATTGTGATGAGAAGGCAATGGAGCATTCTGATGACATGTGCCATGGAGCTTTGTGATGACAAGGACATGGAGCATTGTGATTACAGGGGTCTTGCAGCATTGTGATGAAAAGGGAATGGATCATTGTGATGAAAAATGCATGGAGCCTTGTCATGACAGGATTAAAGGAACATACTGATGACAACTGTCAGGGAGCATTGTTATGATAAGTTTATTGAGCATTGTGATGACAAAGATCATGGAGAATTGTGATGAGAAGACCATGGATAATTGTGATGACAAGCGTCATGGGGCACTGTGATGACAAGTATTATGGAACACTGTGATCAGAAGGGTTTGGTGCATTGTGATGACAGAGGACATTGAGCATTTTGATTTCATTGTGATGACAGTAGCATGAAGTATTATGGTGATGGGAATGGTGCATTGTGATGACAGGGTTCATGGAGCATTGAGATGAAAAGGGGCATGGAGCATTGTGATTACAAGGGTGTTGGAGCATTGTGATGACAAGGGCATGGAGCATTGTGATGAGAAGGCCATGGAGCATTCTGATGACATGCGTCATGGAGCTTTGTGATGACAAGGGCATGGAGAATTGTGATGACAGGGGTCATGGAATATTGTGATGACAGGGGTGAGGGAGTATTGTGATGACTAGTGATGGAACATTGTGATATCAGTGGTGAGAAGGCATTTTGAGGAGAAGTGCATGGAGCATTGTGATGACAAGGTTTATGGAGCATTTTGATGAAAAGGATGTGGAGCATTGTGATGACAAGTGCATGGTGCATTGTGATGACATGGGTTATGGAACATTGTGATCAGAAGAGTTTGGTGCATTGTGTTGACAGAGGTCATTGAGCATTTGCATTTCATTGTGAAGACAATAGCATGAAATATTATGGTGATGGGCACGGTGCATTGTGATGACAGTGTTCATGGAGAATTGAGATGAAAAGGGGCATGGACAATTGTGATTACAGGGGTGTTGGAGCATTGTGATGACAAGGGCATGGAGCATTGTGATGAGAAGGCCATGGAACATTCTGATGACATGCGTCATGGAGCTTTGTGATGACAAGGATGTGGAGCATTGTGATGAAAAGTGCATGGTGAATTGTGATGACATGGGTTATGCAGCATTGTGCTGACACGCGCATCGAGCATTGTGATGACAAGGGTCATGGAGCATTGTGCTGACAAAGGCATGGAGTTTGTGATGACAAGGGTCACAGAGCATTGTGATAAAAATTTCATGGAGCATTGTGGTGACAAAGGTCACAGAGCTTTGTGTGACGAGGTCATGGACCATTGTGATGACAAGTGTCATGAAGCATTGTGATGACTGTAATCACGGAGCATTGTGATAACATGGGTCGTGGAGCATTGTGATGAAAATGGAATGGATCATTGTGATGAAAAAGGCATGGAGACTTGTCATGACAGTGTTCAAGGAGCATACTGATGACAAGTGTCAGCGAGCATTGTGATGCCAAGTGTATTGAGCATTCTGGTGACAATGGTCATGGAGCATTGTGATGAGAAGACCTTGCATAATTGTGATGACGAGCGTCATGGGGCATGTGATGACAAGTGTTATGGAACATTGTGATCAGAAGGGTTTGGAGCATTGTGATGACAGAGGACATGGAGCATTTTGATTTCATTGTGATGACAATAGCATGAATCATTATGATGATGGGCATGGTGCATTGTGATGACAGTGTTCATGGAGCATTGAGATGAAAAGTGGCATGGAGAATTGTGATTACAGAGGTCTGGGAACAGTGTGATTACAAGGGTCATGGAGCCTTCTGATGACAAGGACGTGGAACATTGTGATGGCAGGGGTCATGGAGCATTGTTATGACAGGTGTAATGGAGCATTGTGATGACAAGGGCATGGAGCAATGTGATGAGAGATTTCATTGTGCATTGTGATGACAATGACCTGGAGCATTGTGATGCCAACGGTCATGGAGCTTTGTAATGACAAATGTCATGGGGCATTTTGATGACAAGGGCGTGGTGCATTGTGATGAGAAGGGCAGGGAGCATTGTGATGGCAGGGTCATGGAGCAATTTGAATAAAAGTGTCATGGAATATTTTGATGCCAGGGGTTATGGAACATTGTGATGTCAGGGGTCATGAAGCATTGTGATGACAAGGGACACAGAGCATTGTGATGAAAATTTCATGGAGCATTGTGGTGACAAGGATCACAGAGCCTTGTGTGATGAGGATATGGACCTTTGTGAGGACAAAGGTCATGAAACATTGTGATGAATGGAGTCACGGAGCATTGTGATGACTGGGGTCATGGAGCATTGTGATGACAAGGGCATGGAGCAATGTGATGACAGGGGCATGGAACATTTGTCTGATATGTTTCATGGATTATTGTGATGACAGTGGGCATGGCGCATTGTGATGACAAGGGCATGGAACATTGTGATGACAAGGTCATGGAGTATTGTGAAGACAGGTGTCAGGGAGCATTGTGATGACATATGTCATTGTCCATTGGGATGACAATGGCATAGAGCATTGTGATACCAAGTGTCATGGAGGATTGTGATGACAAATGTAATGGAGCATTTTGATGACAAGGGATTGGAACATTGCGATGACAAGGGTCATGGAGCATTGTGATGACAAGGGCATGGAGCATTCTGATGAAAAGGTGCATGGAGCATTGAGATTACAGGGGTTTTGAAGCAATGTGATGACAAGGGCATGGAGCATTGTGATGAGAAGGCAATGGAGCATTCTGATGACATGCGTCATGGAGCTTTGTGATGACAAGAACAAGGAGCATTGTGATTACATGGGACTTGGAGCATTGTGATGAAAAGGGAATGGGTCATTGTGATGAAAAATGCATGGAGCCTTGTCATTACACGCTTCAAGGAGCATACTGATGACAACTGTCAGGGACCATTGTGATGATAAGTGTATTGAGCATTGTGATGATAAAGAAAATGGAGCATTGTGATGAGAAGACCATGGATAATTGTGATGACCAGCGTCATGGGGCATTGTGATGACAAGTGTTATGGAGCATTGTGATCAGAAGGGTTTGGTGCATTGTGATGACAGAGCTTATTGAGCATTTTGATTTCATTGTGATGAAAATATCATGAAATATTATGGTGATGGGCACGGTGCATTGTGATGACAGGGTTCATGGAGCATTGAGATGACAAGGGTCATGGAGCATTGTGATGACAAGGCCATGGAGCATTGTGAAGACAAGACCGTGGAACACTGTGATGGCAGGGGTAATGGAGCATTGTTATGACAGGTGTAATGGAGCATTGTGATGACAAGGGCATGGAGAATTTTGATTACAGGGGTCATGGAATATTGTGATGACAGGGGAGAGGGAGTATTGTCATGACTAGTGATGGAACACTGTGATATCAATGGTGAGAAAGAATTTTGTGGAGAAGTGCATGGAGCATTGTGATGACAAGGATGTGGAGCATTGTGATGACAATTGCATGGTGCATTGTGATGACATGGGTTATGGAGCATTGTGCTGACAAAGGCAAGGAGCTTTTTGATGACAAGGGTCACAGAGCATTGTGATAAAAATTTCATGGAGCATTGTGGTGACAAAGGTCACAGAGCTTTGTGTGACGAGGTCATGGACCATTGTGAGGACAAATGTCATGAAGCATTGTGATGACTGGAGTCACGGAGCATTGTGATAACAGGGGTCTTGGAGCATTGTGATGAAAAGGGAATGGATCATTGTGATGAAAAAGGCATGGAGCCTTGTCATGACAGTGTTCAAGGAGCATACTGATGACAAGTGTCATCGAGCATTGTGATGCAGAGTGTATTGTGCATTGTGGTGACAAAGGTCATGGAGCATTGTGATGAGAAGGCCTTGCATAATTGTGATGACGAGCGTCATGGGGCATGTGATGACAAGTGTTATGGAACATTGTGATCAGAAGGGTTTGGAGCATTGTGATGACAGAGGACATGGAGCATTTTGATTTCATTGTGAAGACAATAGCATGAAATTTTATGGTGTTGGACATGGTGCATTGTGATGACAGTGTTCATGGAGCACTGAGATGAAAAGGGGCATTGAGAATTGTGATTACAGAGGTCTTGGTGCATTGTGATGACAAGGGCATAGAGCATTGTGATGAAAAGGCCGTGGAGCATTCTGATGACATGCATCATGGAGCTTTGTGATGACAAGGGCATGGAGCAATGTGATGACAGGGGCAGGGAACATTGGTCTGACAAGTTTTATGGATTATTGTGATGACAGTGGGCATGGAGCATTGTAATGACAAGGGCATGGAGCATTGTGGTGACAAAGGCATGGAGCATTTTGATGACAAGGGACACAGAACATTGTGATGAAATATTCATGGAACATTGTGGTGAAAAAGATCACAGAGCCTTGTGTGAACAGGGCATGGACCACTGTGATGACAAAGGTCATGAAGCATTTTGATGACTGGAGTCAAGGAGCATTGAGATGACAGGGGTCATGGAGCATTGCTCTGACAAGATTTATGGATTATCTTGATGAGAGTGGGCATGGCGCATTGAGATGACAAAGTCATGTAGTATTGAGAAGACAGGTGTCAGGGAGCATTGTGATGACATATATCATTGTCCATTGTGATGACAATGGCATGGAGCATTGTGATACCAAGTGTCATGGAGGATTGTGATGACAAAGGTAATGGAGCATTTTGATGACAAGGGCTTGGAATATTGTGATGAAAAAGGTCATGGAGCATTGTGATGACAATGGCATGGAGCATTCTGATGACAAGTGCCATTGAGAATTTTGATGACAACGTCGTGAAGCATTGTGATGACAAGCGCATGGAGCTGCTATGACAGGAGTCATGGAGCATTGCGATGACAAGTGCATGGAGAATTGTGATGACAAGATCATGTAACATTGTGATGAGAAGTGTCACGAAGCATTGTGATGACAAGGACGTGGAGAATTGTAATGACATGGGACATGGAGCATTGTGATGAACAGGGCATGGAGAATTGTGATAGCAAGACCGTGGAGCATTGTGATGAAAAGACCATGGATAATTATGATGAAGAGCGTCATGGATCACTGTAATGACAAGGGGCATGGAGCATTGTGATGACAGGTGTCATGGAGCATTGTGATGAGAGGGGTCATGGAGCATTGTGATGACAAGGGAATGGAGCATTGTGATGAAAAGAGCATGGAGCATTGTGATGAGAAATCCATGGAGCATTCTGATGACATGCGTCATGGAGCTTCGTGATGAAAAGGGCATGGAGAATTGTGATTACAGGGGTGATGGAATATTGTGATGACAGGGGTGAGGGAGTATTGTGATGACTAGTGATGGAACATTGTGATATAAGTGGTGAGAAGGCATTTTGAGGAGAAGTGCATGGAGCATTGTGATGACAAGGTTTATGGAGCATTTTGATGACAAGGATGTAGAGCATTGTGATGACAAGTGCATGGTGCATTGTGATGACATGGGTTATGGAGCATTGTGCTGACACGTGCATCAAGCAATGTGATAACAAGGGTCATGGAGCATTGTGCTGACAAAGGCATGGAGCTTTGTGATGACAAGGGTCACAGAGCATTGTGATAAAAATTTCATGGAGCATTGTGGTGACAAAGGTCACAGAGCTTTGTGTGACCAGGTCATGGAACACTGTGTTGACAAATGTCATAAAGCATTGTGATGAATGGAGTCACGGAGCATTGTGATAACAGGGGTCTTGGAGCACTGTGATGAAAAGGGAATGGATCATTGTGATGAAAAAGGCATGGAGACTGGTCATGACAGTGTTCAAGGAGCATACTCATGACAAGGGTCAGCGAGCATTGTGATGCCAAGTGTATTGAGCATTGTGGTGACAAAGGTCATGGAGTATTGTGATGAGAAGACCTTGCATAATTGTGATGACGAGCGTCATGGGGCATGTGATGACAAGTGTTATGGAACATTGTGATCAGAATGGTTTGGAGCATTGTGATGACAGAGGACATGGAGCATTTTGATTTCATTGTGACGACAATAGCATGAATCATTATGATGATGGGCATGGTGCATTGTGATGACAGTGTTCATGGAGCATTGAGATGAAAAGTGGCATGGAGAATTGTGATTACAGAGGACTTGGAGCATTGTGATGACAAGTGACACAGAGCATTGTGATGAAAATTTCATGGAGCATTTTGGTGACAATGATCACACAGCCTTGTGGGACGAGGGCATGGACCATTGTGATGAGAAAGGTCATGAATCATTGTGATGACTGGAGTCACGGAGCACTGTGATGAAATGGGTCATAGAGCATTGTGATGACAAGGGCATGGAGCAATATGATGACAGTTGCATGGAACATTGGTCTGACAAGTTTCATGGATTATTGTGATGACAGTGGGCATGGAGCATTGAGATGACAAGGGCATGGAGCATTGTGGTGACAAAGGTCACAGAGCCTTGTTTGACGAGGGCATGGACGATTGTGAGGACAAAGGTCATGAAACATTGTGACGACTGGAGTCACGGAGCATTGTGATGACAGTGGGCATGGCGCATTGTGATGACAAGGGCATGGAACATTGTGATGACAAGGTCATGGTGTATTGTGAAGACAGGTGTCAGGGAGCATTATAATGACATATGTCATTTTCCATTGTGATGACAATGGCATGGAGCATTGTGATACCAAGTGTCATGGAGAATTGTGATGACAAAGGTAAAGGAGTGATTTGATGACAAGGGCATGGAACATTGCGATGACAAGGGTCATGGAGCATTGTGATGATGAGGGCATTGAGCATTCTGATGAAAATGTGCATGGAGCATTGAGATTACAGGGGATTTGAAGCAATGTGATTACAAGGGCATGGAGCATTGTGATGAGAAGGCAATGGAGAATTCTGATGACATGTGTCATGGAGTTTTGTGATGACAAGGACATGGAGCACTGTGATTACAGGGGTCTTGGAGCATTGTGATGAAAAGGGAATGGATCATTGTGATGAAAAATGCATGGAGCCTTGTCATGACAGGGTTCAAAGAGCATACTGATGTCAACTGCCAGGGAGCATTGTGATGATAAGTGTATTGAGCATTGTGATGACAAAGATCATGGAGAATTGTGATGAGAAGACCATGGATAATTGTGATGACCAGCGTCTTGGGGCATTGTGATGACAAGTGTTTTGGAACATTGTGATCAGAAGGGTTTGGTGCATTGTGATGGCAGAGGTCATTGAGCATTTTGATTTCATTGTGATGACAATAGCATGAAATATTATGGTGATGGGCATGGTGCATTGTGATGATAGGGTTCATGGAGCATTGAGATGAAAAGGGGCATGGAGCATTGTGATTACAGGGGTGTTGGAAAATTGTGATGACAAGCGCATGGAGCATTGTGATGAGGAGGCCATGGAGCATTCTGATGACATGCGTCATGGAGCTTTGTGATGACAAGGGCATGGAGAATTGTGATTACAGGGGTCATGGGATATTGTGATGAAAGGTGTGAGGGAGTATTGTGATGACTAGTGATGGAACATTGTGATATCAGTGGTGAGAAGGCATTTTGAAGAGAAGTGCATGGAGCTTTGTGATGACAAGATTTATGGAGAATTTTGATGCCAAGGATGTGGAGCATTGTGATGACAAGTGCATGGTGCATTGTGATGACATGGGTTATGGAGCATTGTGCAGACATGCGAATCGAGCATTGTGATGACAAGCGTCATGGAGCATTGTGCTGACAAAGGCATGGAGCTTTGTGATGACAAGGGTCACAGAGCATTGTGATAAAATTTCATGGAGCATTGAGGTGACAAAGGTCACAGAGCTTTGTGTGACGAGGTCATGGACCATTGTGATGACAAATGTCATGAGGAATTGTGATGACTGGAGTCACGGAGCATTGTGATAACAGGGGTCTTGGAGCATTGTGATGACAAGGGAATGGATCATTGTGATGAAAAAGTCATGAAGCCTTGTCATGACAGTGTTCAAGGAGCATACTGATGACAAGTGTCAGCGAGCATTGTGATGCCAAGTGTATTGAGCATTGTGGTGACAAAGGTCATAGAAGATTGTGATGAGAAGACCTTGCATAATTGTGATGACGAGTGTCATGGGGCATGTGATGACAAGTGTTATGGAACACTGTGATCAGAAGGGTCTGGAGCATTGTGATGACAGGGGACATGGATCATTTTTATTTCATTGTGATGACAATAGCATGAATCATTATGATGATGGGCATGGTGCATTGTGATCACAGTGTTCATGGAGCATTGAGATGAAAAGTGGCATGGAGAATTGTGATTAGAGAGGTCTTGGAGCATTGTGATGACAAGGCCATGGAACATAGTGATGGCAGGGTTCATGGAGCATTGTTATGACAGGTGTAAGGGAGCATTGTGATTACAAGGGCATGGAGCAATGTGATGAGAGATTTCATTGAGCATTGTGATGACAATGGCATGGAGCATTGTGATGCCAAGGGTCATGGAGCTTTGTGATGACAAATGTCATGGGGCATTTTGATGACAAGGGCGTGGTGCATCGTGATGAGAAGGGCAGGGATCATTGTGATGAGAGGGTCATGGAGCAATTTGAATAAAAGTGTCATGGAATATTTTGATGACAGGGGTTATGGAACATTGTGATGTCAGGGGTCATGAAGCATTGTGATGAAGTGGGTCATAGAGCATTTTGTGACAGGGGTTATGGAACATTTTAATGTCAGGGGTCATGGAGCATTGTGATGATAAGGGCATGTAGCACTGTGATGACAGTGGTCATTGAACACTGTGATGACAGAGGTGAGGGAGTATTGTGATGACCAGTGATGGAACTTTGTGATATATGTGTTGAGAGAGCATTTTAATGAGAAGTTCATGGAGCATTGTGATGACAAGTTTTATGGAGCATAGCGATGAAAAGGATGTGAAGCATTGTGATGAAAAGAGCATGGCACATTGTGATGACATGTGTCATGGAGCAATGTGCTGACAAGCGCATGGAGCATTTTGATGACAAGTGTCATGGAGCATTGTGTTGACAAAGGCATGGAACATTGTGATGACAAGGGCCACAGAGCATTTTGATGAAAATTTCATGGAGCATTGTGGTGACAAAGATCACAGAGCCTTGTGTGACGAGGGCATGGACCATTGTGATGAGAAAGGTCATGAATCATTGTGATGACTGGAGTCACGGAGCACTGTGATGACAGGGGTCATGGAGCATTTTGATGACAAGGGCATGGAGCAATATGATGACAGGGGCATGGAACATTGGTCTGACAAGTTTCGTGGATTATTGTGATGACAGTGGGCATGGAGCATTGTGGTGACAAAGGTCACAGAGCCTTGTGTGACGAGGGCATGGACCATTGTGAGGACAAAGGTCATGAAGCATTGTGATGACTGGAGTCACGGAGCATTGTGATGACAGGGTTCATGGAGCATTGTGATGACAAGGGCATGGAGCATTGTGATGACAGGGGCATGGACCTTTGGTCTGACATGTGTCATGGATTATTGTGATGACAGTGGGCATGGCGCATTGTGATGACAAGGGCATGGAACATTATGATGAAAAGGTCATGGAGTATTGTGAAGACAGGTGTCAGGGAGCATTGTGATGACATATGTCATTGTCCATTGTGAAGACTATGGCATGGAGTATTGTGATACCAAATGTCATGGAGGATTGTGATGACAAATGTAATGGAGCATTTTGATGACAAGGGCTTGGATCATTACGATGACAAGGGTCATGGAGCATTGTGATGACAAGGGCATGGAGCATTCTGATGAAAAGGTGCATGGTGCATTGAGATTACAGGGGTTTTGAAGCAATGTGATTACAAGGGCATGAAGCATTGTGATGGGAAGGCAATGGAGCATTCTGATGACATGCGTCATGGCGCTTTGTGATGACAAGGACATGGAGCATTGTGACTACAGGGGTCTTGGAGCATTGTGATGAAAAGGGAATGGGTCATTGTGATGAAAAATGCATAGAGCCTTGTCATGACAGGGTTCAAGGAGCATACTGATGACAACTGTCAGGGAGCATTGTGATGATAAGTTTATTGAGCATTGTGATGACAAAGAACATGGAGCCATGTGGTGAGTAGACCATGGATAATTGTGATGACCAGCGTCATGGAGCATTGTGATGACAAGTGTTATGGAACATTGTGATCAGAAGGGTTTGGTGCATTGTGATGACAGAGTTCATTGAGCATTTTAATTTCATTGTGATGACAATAGCATGAAATATTATGGTGATGGGCATGGTGCATTGTGATGACAGGGTTCATGGAGCATTGAGATGAAAAGTGGCATGGAGAATAGTGATTACAGAGGTGTTGGAGCATTGTGATGACTAGGGTCATGGAGCCTTGTGCTGACAAGGCCGTGGAACATTGTGATGGCAGGGGTCATGGGGCATTGTTATGACAGGTTTAATGGAGCATTGTGATGACAAGGGCATGGAACAATGTGATGAGAGATTTCATTGAGCATTGTGATGACAAAGGCATGGAACACTGTGATGCCAAAGGTTATGGAGCTATGTGATGACACATGTCATGGGGCATTTTGATGACAAGGGCGTGGTGCATTGTGATGAGAAGGGCAGGGAGCATTTTGATGACAGGTTCATGGAGCAATTTGAATAAAAGTGTCATGGAATATTTTGATGACAGTGGTTATGGAACATTGGATGTCAGTGGTCATGAAGCATTATGATGAAATGGTCATGGAGCATTGTGTGATGGGTTATATAACATTTTGATGTCAGGGGTCATGGAGCATTGTGATGATATGGGCATGTATCACTGTGATGACAGTGGTCATGGAGCATTGTGATGACAGGGTTGAGTGAGTATTGTGATGACTAGTGATGGAACATTGTGATATAAGTGTGGACAGAGGATTTTGATGAGAAATGCATGGAGCATTGTGATGACAAGTTTTATGGAGCATAGCGATGAAAATTATGTGGAGCATTTTGATGAAAAGAGCATGGCACATTGTGATGACATGTGTCATGGAGCATTGTGCTGACCAGCGCATGGAGCATTTTGATGACAAGTGTCATGGAGCATTGTGCTGACAAAGGCATGGAGCATTGTGATGACAAGGGACACAGAGCATTTTGATGAAAATTTCATGGAGCATTGTGGTGACAAAGATCACAGAGACTTGTGTGACGAGGGCATGGACCATAATGAGGACACAGGTCATGAATCATTGTGATGACTGGAGTAACGGAGCATTGTGATGACAGGGGTCCTGGAGCATTGTGATGACAAGGACATGGAGCAATGTGATGACAGGGGCATGGAACATTGGTCTGACAAGTTTCAGGGATTATTGTGATGACAGTGGGCATGGAGCATTGAGATGACAATGGCATGGAGCAATGTGGTGACAAAGGTCACAGAGCCTTGTGTGAGGAGGGCATGGACCATTGTGAGGACAAAGGTCATGAAGCATTGTGATGATTGGAGTCACGGAGCATTGTGATGACAGGGGTCATGGAGCATTGTGATGAAAAGGGCATGGAGCATGCTGATGAAAATGTGCATGGAGCATTGTGATTACAGGGGTTTTGAAGCAATGTGATTATAAGGGCATGGAGCATTTTGATGAGAAGGCAATGGATCATTCTGATGACATGCGTCATGGAGCTTTGTGATGACAAGGACATGGAGCATTGTGATTACTGCGGTCTTGGAGCATTGTGATGAAAAGGGAATCGATCATTGTGATGAAAAATGCATGGAGCCTTGTCATGACAGGGTTCAAGGAGCATACTGATGACAACTGTCAGGGAGCATTGTGATGATAAGTGTATTGAGCATTGTGATGACAAAGATCATGGAGCATTGTGATGAGAAGACCATGGATAATTGTGATGACCAGTGTCATGGGGCATTGTGATGACAAGTGTTATAGAACATTGTGATGAGAAGGGTTTGGTGCATTGTGATGACAGAGGTCATTGTGCATTTTGATTTCATTGTGCTGACAATAGCATGAAATATTATGGTGATGGGCACGGTGCATTGTGATGACAGGGTTCATGGAGCATAGAGATGAAAAGGGGCATGTTGCATTGTGATTACAGTGGTGTTGGAGCATTGTGATGACAAGGGCATGGAACATTATGATGAGAAGGCCATGGAGCATTCTGATGACATGCGTCATAGAGCTTTGTGATGACAAGGGCATGGAGAATTGTGATTACATGGGTCATGGAATATTGTGATGACAGGGGTGAGGGAGTATTGTGATGACTGGTAATGGAACATTGTGATATCAGTGGTGAGAAGGCATTTTGAGGAGAAGTGCATGGAGCATTGTCATGACAAGGTTTATGGAGCATTTTGATGACAAGGATGTGGAGCATTGTGATGACAAGTGCATGGTGCATTGTGATGACATGGGTAATGGAGCATTGTGCTGACACGCGCATCGAGCATTGTGATGACAAGGGTCATGGAGCATTGTGCTGACAAAGGCATGGAGCTTTGTGATGACAAGGGTCACAGAGCATTGTGATAAAAATTTCATGGAGCATTGTGGTGACAAAAGACACAGAGCTTTGTGTGACAAGGTCATGGACCATTGTGATGACAAATGTCATGAAGCATTGTGATGGATGGAGTCACGGAGCATTGTGATAACCGGTGTCTTGGAGCATTGTGATGAAAAGTGAATGGATCATTGTGAAGAAAATGGCATGGAGCCTTGTCATGACAGTGTTCAAGGAGCATACTGATGACAAGCTTCAGCGAGCATTGTGATGCCAAGTGTATTGAGCATTGTGGTGACAAACGTCATGGAGCATTTTGATGAGAAGACCTTGCATAATTGTGAAGACGAACGTCATGGGGCATGTGATGACAAGTGTTATGGAACATTGTGATCAGAAGGGTTTGGAGCATTGTGATGACAGAGAACATGGAGCATTTTGATTTCATTGTGATGACAATAGCATGAATCATTATGATGATGGGCATGGTGCATTGTGATGACAGTGTTCATGGAGCATTGAGATGAAAAGTGGCATGGAGAATTGTGATTACAGAGGTCTTGGAGCATTGTGATGACAAGGGTCATGGAGCCTTGTGATGACAAGGCCGTGGAACATTGTGATGGCAGGGGTCATGGAGCATTTTTATGACAGGTGTAATGGAGCATTGTGATGAGAAGGGCATGGATCAATGGGATAAGAGATTTCATTGAGCATTGTGATGACAATGGCATGAAGCATTGTGATGCCAAAGGTCATGGAGCTTTGTGATAACAAATGTCATGGGGCATTTTGATGACAAGGGCGTAGTGCATTGTGATGAGAAGGGCAGGGAGCATTGTGATGACAGGGTCATGGAGCAATTTGAATAAAAGGGTCATGGAATATTTTGATGCCAGGGGTTATGGAACATTGTGATGTCAGGGGTCATGAAGCATTGTGATGAAATATGTCATGGAGCATTTTGTGACAGGGGTTATGGAACATTGTTATGTCAGGGGTCATGGAGCATTGTGATGATAAGGGCATGTAGCACTGTGATGACAGTGGTCATGGAACATTGCGATGACAGGGGTGAGCAAGTATTGTGATAACTAGTAATGGAACATTGTGATACATGTGGTGAGAGAGCATTTTGATGAGAAGTGCATGGAGCATTGTGATGACAAGTTTTATGGAGCATAGCGATGAAAATGATGTGGAGCATTTTGAGGAAAAGAGAATGGCACATTGTGATGACATGTGTCATGGAGAATTATGCTGACAAGCGCATGGAGCATTTTGATGACAAGTGTCATGGAGCATTGTGCTGACAAAGGCATGGAGCATTGTGATGACAAGGGACACAGAGCATTGTGATGAAAATTTCATAGAGCATTGTGGCGACAAAGATCACAGAGCCTTGTGTGACGAGGGCATGGACCATTGTGATGAGAAATGTCAAGAATCATTGTGATGACTAGAGTCAAGGAGCATTGAGATGACACGGGTCATGGAGCATTGTGATGACAAGGGCATGGAGCACTGTGATGACACGGGCATGGAACATTGGTCTGACAAGTTCCATGCATTATTGTGATGACAGTGGTCATGGAGCATTGAGATGACAAGGGTATGGAGCATTGTGGTGACAAAGGTCACAGAGCCTTGTGTGACGAGGGCATGGACCACTGTGAGGACAAATGTCATGAAGCATGGTGATGACTGGAGTCAAGGAGCACTGAGATAACAGGGTTCATGGAGCATTGTGATGACAAGGGCATGGAGCATTGTGATGACAAGGGCATGGAACATTGGTCTGACATGTTTCTTGGATTATTGTGATGACAGTGGGCATGGCGCATTGTGATGACTAGGTCATGGAACATTGTGATGACAAGGTCATGGAGTATTGTGAAGACAGGTGTCAGGGAGCATTGTGATGACATATGTCATTGTCCATTGTGATGTCTATGGCATGGAGCATTGTGATAACAAGTGTCATGGAGGATTGTGATGACAAAGGTAATGGAGCATTTTGATGACAAGGGCTTGGAACATTGCGATGACAAAGGTCATGGAGCATTGTGATGACAAGGGCATGGAGCATTCTGATGAAAAGGTGCATGGAGCATTGAGATTACAGGGGTTTGGAAGCAATGTGATGACAAGGGCATGGAGCATTGTGATGAGAAGGCAATGGAGCATTCTGATGACATGCGTCATGTAGCTTTGTGATGACAAGGACATGGAACATTGTGATTACAGGGGTTTTGGAGCATTGTGATGAAAAGGGAATGGATCATTTTGATGAGAAATGCATGGAGCCTTGTCATGACAGGGTTCAAGGAGCATACTGATGTCAACTGTCAGGGAGCATTGTGATGATAAGTGTATTGAGCATTGTGATGACAAAGATCATGGAGCATGGTGATGAGAAGACCATGGATAATTGTGAGGACCAGCGTCATGGGGCATTGTGATGACAAGTGTTATGGAACATTGTGATCAGAAGGGTTTAGTGCATTGTGATGACAGAGGTCATTGAGCATTTTGATTTCATTGTGATGACAATAGCATGAAATATTATGGTGATGGGCATGGTGCATTGTGATGACAGGGTTCATGGAGCATTGAGATGAAAAGGGGCATGGAGCATTGTGATTACAGGGGTGTTGGAGCATTGTGATGACAAGGGCATGGAGCATTGTGATGAGAATGGCATGGAGCATTCTAATGACATGCATCATGGAGCTTTGTTATGACAAGGGCATGGAGAATTGTCATTAAAGGGTTCATGGAATATTTTGATGAGAGGTGTGAGGAGTATTGTGATGACTTGTAATGGAACATTGTTATATCAGTTGTGAGAAAGCATTTTGAGGAGAAGTGCATGGAGCATTGTGATCAGAATGTTTATGGAGCATTTTGATGACAAGGATTAGGAGCATTGTGATGATAAGTGCATGGCGCATTGTGATGACATGGGTTATGGAGCATTGTGCTGACACGCGCATCGAGCATTGTGATGACAAGGGTCATGGAGCATTGTGCTGACAAAGGCATGGAGCTTTGTGATGACAAGGGTCACAGAGCATTGTGATAAAAATTTCATGGAGCACTGTGGTGCCAAAGGTCACAGAGCTTTGTGTGACGAGGTCATGGACCATTGTGATGACAAATGTCATGAAGCATTGTGATGACTGGAGTCACGGAGCATTGTGATAACAGGGGTCTTGGAGCATTGTGATGAGAAGACCATGGATAATTGTGATGACCAGCGTCATGGGGCATTGTGATGACAAGTGTTATGGAACATTGTGATCAGAAGGGTTTGGTGCATTGTGATGACAGAGGTCATTGAGCATTTTGATTTCATTGTCATGACAATAGCATGAAATATTATGGTGATGGGCACAGTGCATTGTGATGACAGGGTTCATGGATCATTGAGATGAAAAGGGGCATGGAGCATTGTGATTACAGGGGTGTTGGAGCTTTGTGATGACAAGGGTATGGAGCATGGTGATGAGAAGGCCATGGAGCATTCTGATGACATGCGTCATGGAGCTTTGTGATGACAAGGACAGGGAGCATTGTGCTTACAGGGGTCTTTGAGCATTGTGATGAAAAGGGAATGGATAATTGTGATGAAAAATGCATGGAGCCTTGTCATGACAGGTTTCAAGGAGCATACTGATGTCAACTGTCAGGGAGCATTGTGATGATAAGTGTATTGAGCATTGTGATGACAAAGATCATGGAGCATTCTGATGAGAAGACCATGGATAATTGTGATGACCAGCGTCATGGGGCATTGTGATGACAAGTGTTATGGAACATTGTGATCAGAAGGGTTTGGTGCATTGTGATGACAGAGGTCTTTGAGCATATTGATATCATTGTGATGACAATAGCATGAAATATTATGGTGTTGGGCATGGTGCATTGTGATGACAGTGTTCATGGAGCATTGAGATGAAATGTGGCATGGAGAATTGTGATTACAGAGGTCTTGGAGCATTGTGATGAAAAGGGCGTGGTGCATTGTGATGAGAAGGGCAGGGAGCATTGTGATGACAGGGTCATGGAGCAATTTGAATAAAAGGGTCATGGAATATTTTGATGACAGGGGTTTTGGAACATTGTGATGTCAGGGGTCATGAAGCATTGTGATGAAATGGGTCATGAAGCATTTTGTGACAGGGGTTATGGAACAATTTGATGAATGTGGTCATGGAGCAATGTGATGATATGGGCATGTAGCACTGTGATGACAGTGGTCATGGAACATTGTGATGACAGGGTTGAGGGAGTATTGTGATGACTAGTGATGGAATATTGTGATATATGTGGTGAGAGAGCATTTTGATGAGAAGTGCATGGAGCATTGTGATGACAAGTTTTATGGAGCATAGCGATGAAAAGAATGTGGAGCATTGTGATGAAAAGAGCATGGCACATTGTGATGACATGTGTCATGGAGAATTGTGCTGACAAGCGCATGGAGCATTTCGATGACAAGTGTCATGGAGCATTGTGCTGACAAAGGCATGGAGCATTGTGATGACAAGGAACACAGAGCATTGTGATGAAAATTTCATGGAGCATTGTGGTGACAAAGATCACAGAGCCCTGTGTGACGAGGGCATGGACCATTGTGAGGACAAAGGTCATGAACCATTGTGATGACTGGAGTCACGGAGCATTGTGATGACAGGGGTCATGGAGCACTGTGATGACAAGGGCATGGAGAATTGTGATGACAAGGGCATGGAACATTGTGATGACAAGGTCATGGAGTATTGTGAAGACAGGTGTCAGGGATCATTGTGATGACATATGTCATTGTCCATTGTGATGACAATGGCATGGAGCATTGTGATACCAAGTGTCATGGAGGATTGTGATGACAAAGGTAATGGAGCATTTTGATGGCAGGGGCTTGGAACATTGCGATGACAAGTGACATGGAGCATTGTGATGAGAAGGTCATGGAGCATTCTAATGAAAAGGTGCATGGAGCATTGAGATTACAGGGGTTTTGAAGCAATGTGATGACAAGGGCATGGAGCATTGTGATGAGAAGGCAATGGATCATTCTGATGACATGCGTCATGGAGCTTTGTGATGACAAGGACATGGAGCATTGTGCTGACAAAGGCATGGAGCTTTGTGATGACAAGGGTCAGAGAGCATTGTGATAAAAATTTTTTGAAGCATTGTGGTGACAAAGGTCACAGAGCTTTGTGTGACGAGGTCATGGACCATTGTGAAGACAAGGGCATGGAACAATGCGATGAGAGATTTCATTGAGCATTGTGATGACAATGGCATGGAACACTGTGATGCCAAGGGTTGTAGAACTTTGTGATGACAAATATCAAGGGGCATTTTGATGACAAGGGCGTGGTGCATTGCGTTGAGAAAGCCCGGGAGCATGGGGATGACAGGGTCATGGAGCAATTTGAATAAAAGTGTCATGGAATATTTTGATGACACGGGTTATGGAACATTGTGATGTCAGGGGTCATTAAGCATTGTGATGAAATGGGTCATAGAGCATTTTGTGACAGGGGATATGGAACATTGTGATGTCAGGGGTCATGGAGCATTGTGATGATAAGGGCATGTAGCACTGTGATGACAGTGGGCATGGAACATTGTGATGACAGGGGTGAGCGAGTATTGTGATGACTAGTGATGGAACATTGTGATATATGTGGTGAGAGAGCATTTTGATGAGAAGTGCATGGAGCATTGTGATGACAAGTTTTATGGAGCATAGCGATGAAAAGGATGTGGAGCATTGTGATGAAAAGAGCATGGCACATTTTGATGACATGTGTCATGGAGCATTTTGCTGACAAGCGCATGGAGCATTTTGATGACAAATGTCATGGAGCATTTTGCTGACAAAGGCATGGAGCATTGTGATGACAAGGGACACAGAGCATTGTGATGAAAATTTCATGGAGCATTGTGGTGACAAAGTTCACAGAGCCTTGTGTGACGAGGGCATGGACCATTGTGAGGACAAAGGTCATGAATCATTGTGATGACTGGAGTCACGGAGCATTGTGATGACAGGGGTCATGGAGCATTGTGATTACAAGAACATGTAGCAATGTGATGAGAGGGGCATGGAACATTGGTCTGACAAGTTTCATGGATTTTTGTGATGACAGTGGGCATGGAGCATTGAGATGACAAGGGCATGGAGAATTGTGGTGACAAAGGTCACAGAGCCTTGTGTGATGAGGGCATGGACCATTGTGAGGACAAAGTTCATGAAGCACTGTGATGACTGGAGTCAGGGAGCATTGTGATGACAGGGGTCATGGAGCATTGTGATGACAAGGTCATGGAGCATTGTGATGACAAGGGCATGGAACATTGGTCTGACATGTTTCATGGATTATTGTGATGACAGTGGGCATGGCGCATTGTGATGACAAGGGCATGGAACCTTGTGATGACAAGGTCATGGAGTATTGTGAAGACAGGTGTCAGGGAGCATTGTGATGACATATGTCATTGTCCATTGTGATGACAATGGCATGGAGCATTGTGATACCAAGTGTCATGGAGGATTGTGATGACAAAAGTAAAGGAGCATTTTGATGACAAGGGCTTGGAACATTGCGATGACAAGGGTCATGGAGCATTGTGATGACAAGGGCATGGAGCATTGTGATGAGAAGGCAATGGAGCATTCTGATGGCATGCGTCATGGAGCTTTGTGATGACAAGGACATGGAGCATTGTGATTACAGGGGTATTGGAGCATTGTGATGAAAAGGGAATGGATCACTGTGATGAAAAATGCATGGAGCCTTGTCATGACAGGCTCCAAGGAGCATACTGATGACAACTGTCAGGGAGCATTGTGATGATAAGTGTATTGAGCATTGTGATGCCAAAGATCATGGAGCATTTTGATGAGAAGACCATGGATAATTGTGATGACCAGCATCATGGGGCATTGTGATGACAAGTGTTATGGAACATTGTGATCAGAAGGGTTTGGTGCATTGTGATGACAGAGGTCATTGAGCATTTTGATTTCATTGTGATGACAATAGCATGAAATATTATGGTGATGGGCACGTTGCATTGTGATGACAGGGTTCATGGAGCATTGAGATGAAAAGGGGCATGGAGCATTGTGATTACAGGGTTGTTGGAGCATTGTGATGACAAGGGCATGGAGCATTGTGATGAGAAATCCATGGAGCATTCTGATGATATGTGTCATGGAGCTTCGTGATGAAAAGGGCATGGAAAATTGTGATTACAGGGGTCTTGGAATATTGTGATGACAGGGTTGAGGGAGTATTGTGATGACTAGTGATGGAACATTGTCATATCAGTGGTGAGAAGGCATTTTGAGGAGAAGTGCATGGAGCATTGTGATGACAAGGTTTATGGAGCATTTTGATGAAAAGGATGTGGAGCATTGTGATGACAAGTGCATGGTGCATTGTGATGACATGTGTCATGGAGCATTGTGCTGACAAGCGCATGTAGCATTTTGATGACAAGTGTATTGGAGCATTGGGCTGACAAAGGCATGGAGCATTGTGATGACAAGGGACACAGAGCCTTGTGATGAAAATTTCATGGAGCATTGTGGTGAAAAAGATCACAGAGCCTTGTGTGACGAGGGCATGGACCATTGTGATGAGAAATGTCATGAATCATTTTGATGACTGCAGTCACGGAGCACTGTGTTGTCAGGGGTCATGGAGCATTGTGATGACAAGGGCATGGAGCAATATGATGACAGGGGCATGGAACATTTGTCTGACAAGTTTCATGGATTATTGTGATGACAGTGGGCATGGAGCATTGAGATGACAAGGGAATGGAGCATTGTGTGACAAAGGTCACAGAGACTTGTGTGACGAGGACATGGACCATTGTGAGGACAAAGGTCATGAAGCATTGTGATGACTTGAGTCACGGAGCATTGTGATGACAGGGGTCATGGAGCATTGTGATGACAAGGGCATGGAGCATTCTGATGAAAAGGTGCATGGAGCATTGAGATTACAGGGGGTTTTGAAGCAATGTGATTACAAGGGCATGGAGCATTGTGATGAGAAGGCAATGGAGCATTCTGATGACATGCGTCATGGATCTTTGTGATGACAAGGACATGGAGCATTATGATTACAGGGGTCCTGGAGCATTGTGATGAAAAGGGAATGGATCATTGTGATGAAAAATGCATGGAGCCTTGTCATGACAGGGTTCAAGGAGCATACTGATGACAACTGTCAGGGAGCATTGAGATGATAAGTGTATTGAGCATTGTGATGACAAAGTTCATGGAGCATTGTGATGAGAAGACCATGGATAATTGTGATGACCAGCGTCATGGGACATTGTGATGACAAGTGTTATGGAACATTGTGATCAGAAGGGTTTGGTGCATTGTGTTGACAGAGGTCATTGAGCATTTTGATTTCATTGTGATGAAAATAGCATGAAATATTATGGTGATGGGCACGGTGCATTGTGATGACAGGGTTCATGGAGCATTGAGATGAAAAGTGGCATGGAGCATTGTGATTACAGGGGTGATGGATCATTGTGATGACAAGGGCATGGAGCATTGTGAAGACAAGGCTGTGGAACACTGAAATGGCAGGGGTCATGGAGCATTGTTATGACAGGTGTAATGGAGCATTGCGATGACAAGGGCATGGAGGAATGTGATGAGAGTTTTAATTGTGCACTGTGATGACAATGGCATGGAGCATTGTGATGCCAAGGGTCATGGAGTTTTGTGATGACAAATATCATGGGACATTTTGATGACAAGGGCGTGGTGCATTTTGATGAGAAGGGCAGGGAGCATTGTGATGACAGGGTCATGGAGCAATTTGAATAAAAGGGTCATGGAATATTTTGATGACAGGGGTTATGGAACATTGTGATGTCAGGGGTCATGAAGCATTGTGATGAAATGGGTCATGGAGCATTTTGTGACACAGGTTATGGAACATTGTGATGTCAGGGGTCATGGAGCATTGTGATGATAAGGGCATGTAGCACTGTGATGACAGTGGTCATGGAACATTGTGATGACAGGAGTGAGTGAGTATTGTGATGACTACTGATGGAACACTGTGATATATGTTGTGAGGGAGCATTTTGAAGAGAAGTGCATGGAGCATTGTGATGACAAGTTTTATGGAGCATAGCGATGAAAAGGATGTGGAGCATTGCGAAGAAAAGAGCATGGCACATTGTGATGACATGTGTCATGGAGCATTGTGCTGACAAGCGCATGGAGCATTTTGATGAAAAGTGTCATGGAGCATTGTGTTGAGAAAGGCATGGAGCATTGTGATGACAAGGGACACAGAGCATTGTGATGAAAATTTCATGGAGCATTGTGGTGACAAAGATCACAGAGCCTTGTGTGACGAGGGCATGGACCATTGTGATGAGAAAGGTCATGAATCATTGTGATGACTGGAGTCACGGTACATTGTGATGACAGGGGTCATGGAGCATTGTGATGACAAGGGCATGGAGCAATGTGATGACAGGGGCATGGAACATTGGTCTGACATGTTTCATGGATTATTGAGATGAAAGTGGGCATGGCAAATTGTGATGACAAGGGCATGGAGTATTGTGAAGACAGGTGTCAGGGAGCATTGTGATGACATATGTCATTGTGCATTGTGATGACAATGGCATGGATCATTGTGATGCCAAGGGTCATGGATATTTGAGATTACAAATGTCATGGGGCATTTTGATGACAAGGGCGTGGTGCATTGTGATGAGAAGGCAATGAAGCATTCTGATGACATGCCGTCATGGAGATTTGTGATGACAAGGACATGGAGCATTGTGATTACAGGGGTCTTGGAGCATTGTGATGAAAAGGGAATGGATCATTGTGATGAAAAATGCATGGAGCCTTGTCATGAAAGGGTTCAAGGAACATACTGATGACAACTGTCAGGGAGCATTGAGAGATAAGTGTATTGAGCATTGTGATGACAAAGATCATGGAGCATTGTGATGAGAAGACCATGGATAATTGTGATGAGCAGCGTCATGGGGCATTGTGATGACAAGTGTTATGGAACATTGTGATCAGAAGGGTTTCGTGCATTGTGATGACAGAGGTCATTGAGCATTTTGATTTCATTGTGATGACAATAGCATGAAATATTATGGTGATGGCCACGGTGCACTGTGATGACAGGGTTCATGGAGCATTGAGATGAAAAGAGGCATGGAGCATTGTGATTACAGGGGTGTTGGAGCATTTTGATGACAAGGGCATGGAGCATTGCGATGAGAAGGCCATGGAGCATTCTGATGACATGCGTCATGCAGCTTTGTGATGACAAGGGCATGGAGAATTGTGATTACAAGGGTCATGGAATATTGTGATGACAGTGGTGAGGGAGTATTGTGATGACAAGTGATGGAATATTGTGATATCAGTGGTGAGAAGGCATTTTGAGGAGAAGTGAATGGAGCTTTGTGATTACAAGGTTTATGGAGCATTTTGATGACAAGGATGTGGAGCATTGTGATGACAAGTGCATGGTGCATGGTGATGACATGGGTTATGGAGCATTGTGCTGACACGCACATCGAGCATTGTGATGACAAGGGTCATGGAGCATTGTTCTGACAAAGGCATGGAGCTTTGTGATGACAAGGTTCACAGAGCATTGTGATAAAAATTTCATGGAACATTGTGGTGACAAAGGTCACAGAGCTTTGTGTGACGATGTTATGGACCATTTTGATGATAAGTGTCATGAAGCACTGTGATGACTGGAGTCACGGAGCATTGTGATAACAGGGGTCTTGGAGCATTGTGATGAAAAGGGAATGAATCTTTGTGATTAAAAAAGCATGGAGCCATGTCAGGACACTGTTCAAGGAAAACACTGATGACAAGTGTCAGCGAGCATTGTGATGCCAAGTGTATTGAGCATTGTGTTGACAAAGGTCATGGAGCATTGTGATGAGAAGACCTTGCATAATTGTGATGACGAGCGTCATGGAGCATGTGATGACAAGTGTTATGGAACATTGTGATCAGAAAGCTTTGGCGCATTGTGATGACAGAGGACATGGAGCCTTTTGATTTCATTGTGATGACAATAGCACGAATCATTATGATGATGGGCATGGTGCATTGTGATGACACTGTTCATGGAGCATTGAGATGAAAAGAGGCATGGAGAATTGTGATTACAGAGGTCTTGGAGCATTGTGATGACAAGGGTCACGGAGCATTGTGATGACAAGTGCTTGGAGCATTGTGGTGACAACTGTCATGGAGAATTGTGATGACAATGGCAGGGAGCATTGTGATGTAAAGGGACATTAAGAATTTTTATAACAGTGTCATGAAGAATTGTGATGACAAGCATATGGAGCTTGCTATGACAGGTTTGAGGGAGCATTGCGATGACAAGTGCACGGAGAATTGTGATGACAAGAGCATGTAACATTGTGATGAGAAATGTCATGGAATATTGTGATGACAAAGAGGTGGAGAATTGTGATGACAAGGGACATGGAGCAATGTGATGGCAAGTCCGTGGAGCATTCTGATGAGAAGACCATGGATAATCGTGGTGACAAGCATCATGGAGCATTATGATGACAAGAGCCATGGAGCATTCCAACATAAGATATCACTTATGAAGGAAATGTAAACATGGGTACACATGAAATGAATTAGTAAAGAGAACAGAGTCTCACATATAGAAAATATACTTATGCCTGATTACGGGGAAAAGAGAGGTGGGTTGATGCATAAAACCAGAGTTTGATATTAGCACAGGTACCATTCCATAATCCAAATACAGAATAGACAAGACCTACTCCTTCCTCAGTGAACGGGACTCAACAACCCTATTCTCTGCAGACGAATATATCTGACTAGTAAGAATCTTAAAACCTATGTATTGATATGTCTCCGTAAGGGAATCAAGTGTGTCTAGACTGGCATAAACATGACAGTGGAAATCAGCTGAAAACCACGATAAAAAGGAATTTAAAAACAAAACCAAAAAACAGGGAAGTTATTTACAATTCCTTCAGGGGCTCTGATGAAACCTGGAATGACCCTGTCTACAACGACAGCTGGATGTGGCATAAGGCTGGACACCTGGGACTGAGAGGATTGGTCAGATTGGGTGAGCAAATGCAGACCCTTTAAAGCTATAATGCGTGGCAACCATTCCTTGGGTCCCAACTCTCAAGATAGAAGGAAATATTACTACAGCTATAACATGTATGGGAAACACAGAGAATGGACACACTGTGAATACGAAAGGTTTCTAAAACTCAACTAATAGTCCCTCTCCTCGTGCTCTGCTTTCACTTTCCAACTGCTTTACTATCAATCTCTCAACTTGGAGAGACAGCCCCTTTAACCTCCTGGTTCGCACAGGTTGACAAATTGGCAAAGGATGAAAGGGAAGAGGGAGTACCAATGAGAGAGTAGCTCTTAGGCATTTGGACGGGCACATGTCACTCTAATTTCCCGGCATGAACAAGAATTAACCAAAGTCTCAGCCAACCGCCGGGAACCAGTATAGGTCCTGAACCAATATTTGGGAATTGCAGTCAGCTCACAAAAAACGAGTTGAGAAATGGAGCTCAGGGGCACAGCAATTCACAAACTGGCAGAGTAATAAAGGACAACAATCTTCCAAAAATCTGTTGAGGGAAGGCAACGAGGTGGACATGAAAGCGAGCCAGAATAGTAGGAAACATATATCAAGAGGTGCATTGGAATCACCTTTAAGACACAGGAAGAGGGGCACAACTTCGACAATGATGCACTTGGCCAAAAAGGGCGTATGCATTTTTTCCATGCATACGCCCTTTTTGCCAAAGCAAGCAAGCGGGCAATGCAAATCAGCACTATAAAGAAGTAGCACTTCCAACTGGTGAAATTGGATATCCGTAAAATGTGTAAAAACCAGAAAGGCAAGACAGGCCCTGGAGAACAGGGAGCCTAGTTATGCTGATGGGCAGGATGTAAACTGCCAACTGCCTCTGTGGAGGAGTGCATTGTGTTCCCTAAAACAAGTAATCAACAGAGCTCCGGAGCCAAGGGCACTTCCAGTTTAGGGAATATACCTTGGGAACACTGAAAATCAATAATACAGAGCCACCCCAAAAATTAGGGCTGCACTGTTTACAAGAACCTCAACTTGGGGACACCTGAAATATCCCAGGGAAGACAAAAATGGTTCAAGAATTTGAGTTACTTACGTAAGATGGGATATCCCTCAGCCATGAAATCAATGTCATAAGGCCAGTAGCAGCAAAATGAGTGGATTCAGGTACGATGATTCTAAGTGAAATAAGTCACAGAGAAAAAGAAACTTATCATAAGATATCAATTATGAAGGTCCTGTAAACATGGCTACCCAGGAACTCAGTTACTAAAGATAACAGAGTCTCACATTTAGAAAGCACTCTTATGCCTGCTTAATGGGGAAGGAGAGGTGGGGTGATGCATAAAACCAGAGTTTCATATTAGTACAGGTACCGGTCCAAAAACCAAATACGGAATAGACAACATCTACACCTTCCTCAGTTAAAGGGACTCAAAACCAGTATTTCCCGCTGAGGAATATATCTGACTAGTAAGAATCTTAAAACCTATGTATTGATATGTCTCCGTAAGGGAATCAAGTGTGTCTAGAGTGGCATAAACATGGCAGTTAGAATCAGCTCAAACACACTATAAAAAGGAATTTCGAAAACAAAACAAAAAAACAGGGAAATTATTTACAATTCCTTCAGGGGCTCTGATGAAACCTGGAATGACCATATCTACAACGACAACTGGATGTTGCATAAGGCTGGACACTTGGGACTGAGAGGATTGGTGAGATTCGGTGAGCAAATGCAGACCACTTAAAGCAATAATGTGTGGCACACATTCCAAGGGTCCCAAATCTCCAGGTTGAACGGAATATTACTACAGCTATAACATGTACGGGAAACCTAAAGAATGGACACTCTGTGAATACGAAATGTTTCTAAAACTCTACTAATAGTCCCTCTCCTGGTGCTCCGGTTTGAATTTCCAACTTTTTTACTATCAATCTAGCAACTTGGAGAGACAGCCTCTTTAAAACCCAGTTTCACACTCGTTGCCAATTTGGCAGAGGATGAAAGGGAAGAGGGAGAACCAATGAGAGAGTAGCTGTTAGGCATTTGGACGGGCACATGTCACTCTAATTGCCCGGCAGGAAGAAGAATTAACCAAACTCTTAGCCACCTGCTGGGAACCAGTATAGGTCCAGTACCAAAATTTTGGACTTGCGGTCAGCTCACAAAAAACGAGTTGAATAATGGAGCTCAGTGGCACAGCAATTCATATACTGGCAGAGTAATAAAGGAAAACTATCGTCCAAAAATCTGTTGAGGGAAGGCAACGAGGCGGACTTGAATGCGAGCCAGAATAGCAGGAAACACATTTCAACAGGTACATTGGAATCGCCTTTAAAGCACAGAAAGAGGGGCACAACTTCGACAATGATGCACTTGGCCAAAAAGGGCGTAGGCGTTTTCTACTGAATATATTCAGGAGAAACCACATACGCCCTTTTTGGCCAAGCAAGCAAGCGGGCAATGCAAATCTGCACTACAAAGAAGTGTCAATTCCCACTGTTGAAAGGGTTATCCACAAAATGTATAAAAACCAGAAAGGCAAGACAGGCCCTGGAGAACAGGGAGCCTAATTATGCTGATGGGCAGGATGTAATTTGCCAACTGCCTCTCTGGAGGAGTGCATTGTGTTCCCTAAAACAAGTAAACAACAGAGGTACAGAGCCAAGGGCACTTCCAATTTGGGAATATACATTGGGAAAACTGAAAATCAATAAGACAGAGCCACCCCAAAATTTAGGGCTGCACTGCTTACAAGAACCTCACCTTGGGTACACATTAACTATCCCAGGAAAGACAAAAATGGTTCAAGAAATTGTGGTACTTACGTACGATGGTATATCCCTCAGCCATGAAATCAATGTCATAAGGCCAGTAGCAGCAAAATGAGTGGATTCAGGTACGATGATTCTAAGTGAAATAAGTCACAGAGAAGAAGAAACTTATCATAAGATATCACTTATGAAGGTCCTGTAAACATGGATATACATGAACAGAGTTAGGAAAGAGAACAGAGTCTCACATTGAGAAAACACACTTATGCCTGCTTAAGGGGGAAGGAGAGGTGGTGTGATGCATAAAACCAGAGTTTCATAGTAGTACAGGTACCGTTCCAAAAACCAAATACGGAATAGTCAAGACCTACACCTTCCTCAGTGAAAGGGACTCAAAACCCCATATTTCCCGCAGAGGAATATATCTGACTAGTTAGAATCTTAAAACCTATGTATTCATAGGTTTCCGTAAGGGATTCAAGTGTGTCTACACTGGTATCAACATGGCAGTGAGAATCAGCTCAAACCCAATATAAAAAGGAATTTGGGGCTTCCTTGGTGGCGCAGTGGTTGAGAGTCCGCCTGCCAATGCAGGGGACACGGGTTCATGCCCCGCTCCGTGAAGATCCCATATGCCGCGGAGCGGCTTGTCCCATGAGCCATGGCCGCTGAGCCTGCACGTGCGAAGCCTGTGCTCCGCAACAGGAGAGGCCACAACAGTGAGAGGCCCGCGTACCGCAAAAAACAAACAAACAAACAAACAAACAAAAAAAGGAATTTGAAAAACAAACAAAAAAAAAACAGGGAAATTCTTTAGAATTCCTTCAGGGGCTCCGATGAAACCTGGAATGACCCTATCTACAAAGACAGCTGGATGTGGCATAAGGCTGGACACTTGGGACTGAGAGGATTTGTGAGATTGGGTGAGCAAATGCCGACCCTTTAAAGCAATAATGCGTGGCACCCATTCCATGCGTCCCAACTCTCCAGGTTGAAGGGAATATTACTACAGCTATAACGTGTACGGGAAACAGAGAATGGACACACTGTGATTACGAAAGGTTTCTAAAACTCGACTAATAGTCCCTCTCCAGGTGCTCTGGTTTGACTGTCCAACTGCTTTACTATCAATCTCCCAACTTGGAGAGACAGCCCCTTTAACCTCCTGGTTCGCACAGGTTGCAAACTTGGCAGAGGATGAAAGGGAAGAGGGAGAAGCAATGAGAGTAGCTGTTAGGCATTTGGATGGGCACATATCACTGTAATTTCCGTTCAGGGAGAAGAATTAACCAAACTCTCAGCCACCCACTGGGAAACAGTAGAGGTACTGAACCAAAATTTTAGACTTGCGGTCAGCTCACAAAAAACGAGTTGAAAACTGGAGCTCAGGGGCAGAGCAATTCAGAAAATGGCCGAGTATTAAAGGAAAACTATCGTCCAAAAATCTGTTGAGGGAAGGCAACGAGGCGGACTTGAAAGCGAGCCAGAAGAGCAGGAAACCGATTTCAAGAGGTACATTGGAATCACCTTTAAAGCACAGGAAGAGGGGCACAACATCGACAATGATGCACTTGGCCAAAAAGGGCGTATGCGTTTTCTCCTGAATATATTCAGGAGAAAACGCATACGCCCTTTTTGGCCAAGTGAGCAAGCGGGCAATGCAAATCTGCACTACAAAGAAGTATCACTTCCCACTGGTCAAAAGGGACATCCGCAAAATGTGTAAAAACTAGAAACGCAAGACAGGCCCTGGAGAACAAAGAGCCTAGTTATGCTGATGGGCAGGATGTAAATTGCCAACTGCCTCTCTGGAGGAGTGCATTGTGTTCCCTAAAACAAGTAAACATCAGAGCTACAGATCCAAGGGCACTTCCAGTTTAGGGAATATACCTTGGGAAAACTGAAAATCAATAAGACATAGCCACCCAAAAATTTAAGGCTGCACTGATTACAATAACCTCAACTTGGTTACATATTGATGACAAGCGCATGGCGCATTGTGATAACATGGGTCATGGAGCAATGTGCTGACAAGCACATGGAGCACTCTTATGACAAGGGTCAGGGAGCATTGTGCTGAGGAAGGCATAGAATATGGTGATGACCAGTGTCAGAGAGCATTTTGATGAAAAGTTCATGGAGCATTGTGGTGACAAAGTCACAGACACTTGTGATGATGAGGGTATGGACCATTGTGATGACAAACGTCATGAATTATTGTTATGACGAGTCACGGAGCATTGTGATGACTGGGTCATGGAGCATTGTGATGACAAGGGCATGGAGCATTGTGATGACAGTGTCATAGAGCAATTCTCTGACAAGTTTTGTGGACTATTGTGATGAGAGTGGGCATGGCGCATTGTAATGACAAGGGCATGGAGCATTGTGATGACAAGGGCATGGAGCATTGTGATGACAGTGTCATAGAGCATTTCCCTGACAAGATTTATGGACTATTGTGATGAGAGTGGGCATGGCGCATTGTAATGTCAAGGGCATGGAGCATTGTGATGACAAGGTCATAGAGTACTGTGAAGAGAGGTGTCAGGGAGCATTGTGATGACATATGTGATGGCACATTGTGATGACAATGGCATGGGGCATTGTGATGCCAGGTGTCATGGAGTATTGTGATGACAAAGGTAATGGAGCATTGTGTTGACATCGGCTTGGAGCACTGTGATAACAAGGGCCGTGGAGCATTGTGATGACAAGGGCATGGAGCATTGTGATGACAACGGACATGGAGAATTTTGATGACAATATCGTGAAGAATTTTGATGACAAAGGCATGGAGCTTGCTATGACAGGGGTCATATGGCATTGAGATGACAATTTCATGGAAAATTTTGATGACAAGTGCATGCAACATTGTGATGAGAAGTGTCATGGAGCATTGTGATGACAAGGACGTGGAGAATTCTGATGACAACGGACATGGAGCATTGTTATTACCAGGGAATGGAGCATTGTGATTACCAGGGAATGGAGCATTGTGATAGAAAGACCGTGGAGCACTGTGATGAGAAGGCCATGAATAACTGTGATGACGAGCCTCATGGAGCACTGTAATGACAAGGGGCATGGAGCATTCTGATGACAGTTGTCATGGAGCATTGTGATGACAGGGGTCATGGAACATTGTGGTGACAGGGGTCATGGAGCATTGTGATGACAAGGGTCACGGAGCATTCTGATGATAAGCTTGTGGAGTATAGTGATGACAATGGCATGGAGCATTGTGATGAAAAGGGCATGGATCATTGTGATGAAAAATGCATGGAGCGTTGTCATGAGAGGGTTCAAGGAGCATACTGATGACAAGTGTCAGGGAGCATTGTGATGACCAGTGTATTGAACATTGTGATGACAAAGGTCATGGAGCATTGTGATGACAAGTGTCATGGAGGATTGTGATGACAAAGGTAATGGAGCATTTTGATGACCAGCGCTTGGAGCATTGTGATGAGAAGTGTCATGGAGCATTGTGATGACAAGGGCATGGAGCATTGTGATGACTAGGGCCATTGAGAATTTTGATGCCAACGTCGTGAAACATTGTGATGACAAGCACATGGAACTTGCTATGACAGGTGTCATGGAGCATTGTGATGACAAGTGCATGTATAATTGTGATGACAATAGCATGTAACTTTGTGACGATAAGTGTCATGGAGCATTGTGATGACATGGACGTGAAGAAATGTGATGACAAGGGACATGGAGCACTGTGATGACCAGGGCATTGAGCATTTTGATCGCAAGATCGTGGAGCATTGTGATGAGAAGGTCATGGATAATTGTGATGACGAGCGTCATGGAGCACTGTAATGACAAGGGAAATGGAACATTTTGATGACAGGTGTCATGGATCATTGTGATGACAGGGGTCATGGAGCATTCTGATGACAAGCTTGCGGAGTACTGTGATGACACTGTCATGGAGCACTGTGATTAAAAGGGCATGGAGCATTGTTATGAAAAATGCATGGAGCCTTTTCATTACAGGGTTCAAGGAGCATTCTGACGATAAGTGTCAGGGAGCATTGTGTTGACAAGTGTATTTAGCATTGTGATGACAAAGTTCATGCAGCATTGTACTGAAAGGCATTATGGAGCGTTGTGATGACAAGTGTTATGGAACATTGTGATCACAAGGGTTTGTAGCATTGTGATGACAGAGGTCATGGACCATTTTGATTTCAAGGAGCATGGAGCATTGTAATGACAAGGGCATGAAGAAATGTGAACCCAAGGTTCACCGAGGATTTTGATGACAATGGGAATGGAGTATTGTGATGACAAGCACATGGAGCATTGTGATTACAGGGATCATGGAGCATTGGGATGGCAAGGGCATGGATCATCGTGATGACAAGTGTCATGGAGCATTTTGATGACAAGAGTTCCGGATCATTGTGTTGTCAGGGGTCATGGAGCATTGTGATGACAGTGGTAATGGAACATTGTGATGACAGGGTTCATGGAGCATTGTTATGAGAAGGTCATAGAGCATTGGGCAAAAAATGTTCATGAAGTATTGTGAAGGCGGGGGTCATGGAGCATTGTGATGACAAGGGAATGGAGCATTGTGGTGAGTAGGTACTGAATCATTGTGATGAGAAAACATTGGAGCCTTGTATTAACGAGTCTCCTGGAGCATTCTGATGAAAAGGGGCATGGAGAATTGTGATTACATGGGTCTTGGAACATTGTGAAGAAAAGGGCATGGATCATTGTAATGAAAAAGGCATGGAGACTTGTCATGACAGGGATCAAGGAGCATAATGACGACAAGTGTCAGGGAGCATTGTGATGACAAGTGTATTGAGCATTGTGATGACAAAGGTCATGGAGCATTGTGATGAGAAGACCATGGATAATTGTGATGACGAGCGTCATGGGGCGTTGTGATGACAAGTTTTATGAAACACTGTGATCACAAGGGTTTGGAGCATTGTGATGACATAGGTCATGGAGCATTTTGATTTCATTGTAATGAAAATAGCATGAAACATTATGATGATGTGCATGGTTCATTGTGATGACAGGTTTCATGGAGCACGGAGATGAAAAGGGGCATGGAGCTTTGTGATTACAGGGGTCTTGGAGCATTGTGATGAAAAGGTCATGGAGCATTGGGCTGAAAATGTTCATGGAGCATTGTGATTACAGGGGTCATGGAGCACTATGATGACAAGTGTCATGGAGCATTGTGATGACAAGCGTCATGGAACATTCTGATTAAAGGTGTCATGGAGCATTGGGATGACAAGGCATGGATCATTGTGATGACAAGTGTCATGGAGCTTTTTGATGACAAGATTCCCGGATCATTGTGTTGTGAGGGGTCATGGAGCACGGGGATGACAGTGGTCATGGAGCATTGTGATGACAGGGGTCATGGTGCATTGTGATGAGAAGGTCAGGGATCATTGGGCTGAAAATGTTCATGGAGTATTGTGATGACAGGGGTCATGGAGCATTGTGATGACAAGGGAATGGAGCATTGTGATGACAAGGTCCTGCAGAATTGTGTTAAGAAGACCATGGAGTCTTGTGGTGACATGTCTCATGGAGCATTCTGATGAAAAACAGCATGGAGCATTGTAATTACAGGGGTCTTGGAGCATTGAGATGACAAGGGCATGGAGCATGGTGATGAGACGGCCATGGAGCATTCTGATGACATGCGTCATGGAGCTTTGTGAAGACAAGCACATGGAGCATTGTGATTACCGGGGTCTTGGAGCATTGTGATGAAAAGGGCATGGATCATTGTGATGAAAAATGCATGGAGCCTTGTCATGACAGGGTTCAAGGAGCACACTGAGGGCAAGTGTCAGGGAGCATTGAGATGACAAGTGTATTGAGCATTGTGATGACAAAGGTCATGGAGCATTGTGATGAGAAGACCATGGATAATTGTGTTGACGAGCGTAATGGGGCGTTGTGATGCCAAGTGTTAGGGAAAATTGTGATCACAAGGGTTTGGGGCATTTTGGTGTCAGAGGTTATGGAACATTTTGATTTCATTGTGATGACAAGAGCATGAAGCATTATGATGATGGGCATGGTGCACTGTGATGACAGGGTTCATGCCACATTGAGATGAAAAGTGGCATGGAACATTGTGATGACAAATGTCACGAAGCATTGTGATGACTGGAGTCACGGAGCATTGTGATGACAGGGGTCATGGAGCATTGTGATGACAAGGGCATGGAGCATTGGGATGAAAGGGGCATGGAGCATTTGTCTGACATGTTTCATGGATTATTGCGATGACAGAGGGCATGGCACATTGTGATAACTAGCGCATAGCGCATTGTGATGACAAGGTCATTGATTATTGTGAAGAAAGGTGTCAGGGAGCATTGTGGTGACATATGTCACGGTGCATTGTGATGACAATGGCATTGAGCATTGTGATGCCAAGTCTCATGGAGAAATGTGATGACAAATGTAATGGAGCATTGTGATGACAAGGGCTTGGAGCATTGTGATGACAAGGGTAATGGAGCATTGTGATGACAAGGGAATGGATCATTGTGATGACAAGGGTCATGGAGCATTTTGATGACAAAAGTCCCGGATCATTGTGTTGTCAGGGTTCACGGAGCATTGTGATGACATGGGTCATAGAGCATTGAGATGACAGGGTTCATGGGGCATGCTGATGTGAAGGTCATAAAGCATTGGGCTGAAAATGTTCATGGAGTATTGTGGTGACAGGGGTCATGGGGCATTTTGATGACAAGGGAATGGAGCATTTTGATGAAAATATCATGGAGCATGGTGATGAGAAGGCCATGGAGCATTCTGAAGACATTCGTCATGAAGCTGTGTGATGACAACGGCATGGAGCATTGTGATTACAGGGGTCTTGGAGCATTGTGAGGAAAAGGGCATGGATCATTGTGATGAAAAACGTATGGAGCCTTGTCATGTCAGGGTTCAAGGAGCATACTGATGACAAGTGTCAGGGAGCATTGTGACGACAAGTGTATTGAGCATTGTGATGACAAGTGTATTGAGCATTGTGATGACAAGGTCAAGGAGTATTGTGAAGACAGGTGTCAGGGAGCATTGTGATGACATATGTCATGTTCCATTGCGATGACAATGGCATGGGGCACTGTGATGCCAAGTGTCATGGAGGATTGTGATGACAAAGATAATGGGCATTGTGATTAGGGCTTGGAACATTATGATGACAAGGGACATTGAGAATTTTGATGAGGAGGTCGTGAAGCATTGTGATGACAAGGGACATTGAGAATTTTGATGAGGAGGTCGTGAAGCATTGTGATGACAAGGTCCTGGAGCATTGTGATGAGAAGACCATGGAGCCTTGTGATGACAAGTCTCATGGAGCACACTGATGACAAGGGGAATGGAGCATTGTGATTACAGGGGTCTTGGAGCATTGTGATGACAAAGGTCATGGAGCCTTGTGATGACAAGGCCGTGGAACATTGTCATGAAAGGGGTGAGGGAGTATTGTAATGACTAGTGATGGAACATTTTGATATCAGTGGTGAAAGAGCATTTTGATGAGAAGTGCATGGAGCTTTGTGATGACAATGTTTACAGAGCATTGTGATGATAAGGTTGTGGAACATTGTGATGACAAGCGCATGGCACATTGTGATGACATGGGTCATGGAGCATTGTTCTGACAAGCGCATGGAGCATTGTGATGCCAAGGGTCATGGAGCACTCTGCTGACAAAGGCATGGAGCATTGTGATGACAAGGGTCACAGAGCATTGTGATGAAAAGTTCATGGAGCATTATGGTGACAAATTTCAAAGAGCACTGTGATGAGGAGGGCATGGACCATTGTGATGACAAAGGTCATGAAGCAATGTGATGACTGGAGTCACGGAGCACTGTGATGACAAAGGCATGGAACATTGTGATGATAGGGGCATGGAGCATTGGTCTGACAAGTTTCATGGTTTATTGTGATGATAGTGGGCATGGCACATTGTGATGACAAGGGCATGGAGCATTGTTATGACCAGGTCATGAGTACTGTGAAGACAGGTTTCAGGGAGCATTGTGATGACATATGTCATGGTGCATTGTGATGACAATGGCATGGAGCATTGTGGAGCCAAGTGTCATGGAGGATTGTGATGACAACGGTAATGGATCATTGTGATGACAAGGGCCATTGAGAATTGTGATGACAAGTTCGTGAAGCACTGTGATGAAAAGCACATGGAGCTTGCTATGACAGGGGTCATGGAGCATTGCGATGACAAGTGCATGGAGAATTGTGATGACAAGAGCATGTAACATTGTGATGAGAAGTGTCAAGGAGCATTGTGATGGCAAGACCGTGGAGCACTGTGATGAGAAGACCATGGATAATTGTGATGACGAGCGTCATGGAGCATTGTGATGACAAGGGCCATAGAGAATTTTGATACCAACGTCGTGAAGCAATTTGATGACAAGCACACGTAGCTTGCAATGACAGGGGACATGGAGCATTGCGATGAAAAGTGCATGGAGAATTGTGATGACAGGAGTCATGGAGCATTGTGATGAAAGTGGCATGGAGCATTGTGTTGGAAAAGGCATGGAACTCTTCATGACAGGGTTCAAGGAGCATTCTGACGACAAGTGTCAGGGAGCATTGTGATGACAAGTGTATTGAGCATTGTGATGACAAGTGTATTGTGCATTGCGATGACAAAGTTCATGGAGCATTGTGATGACACGGGCATGGAGTATTATGATGACAGGTATCATGGAGCGTTGCAATGACAAGTGTTGTGGAACAATGTGATAACAAGGGTTTGGAGCATTGTGATGATAGAGGTCAGGGATCATTTTGATTTCAAGGAGCATGGAGCATTGTGATGAAAGGGGTCATGGAGCATTGTGATGAGAATATCATAGAGAATTGGGCTGAAAATATTCATGGAGTATTGTGATGACAGGGTTCTTGGAGCATTGTGATAACACGGGCATGGAAAATTGTGATGAGAAGGCCATAGTGCATTCTGATGACATGTGTCATGGAGGTTTGTGATGATAAGGGCAAGGAGCATTGTGATTACAGGGGTCTTGGAGCATTGTGATGAAAAGGGCATGGAGCCTTGTCATGACAGGGTTCAAGGAGCATACTGATGACAAGTGTCTGGGAGCATTGTGATGACAAGTGTATTGAGCATTGTTTTAACAAAGTTCATGGAGCATTGTGATGAGAAGACCATGGATAACTGTGATGAGGAGCGTCATGGGGCATTGTGATGACAAGTGTTATGGAACATTGTGATCACAAGGGTTTGTAGCATTGTGATGACAGAGGTCATGGACCATTTTGATTTCAAGGAGCATGGAGCATTGTAATGACAAGGGCATGAAGAAATGTGAACCCAAGGTTCACCGAGGATTTTGATGAAAATGGGAATGGAGTATTGTGATGACAAGCGCATGGAGCATTGTGATTACAGGGGTCATGGAGCATTGGGATGGCAAGGGCATGGATCATCGTGATGACAAGTGTCATGGAGCATTTTGATGACAAGAGTTCCGGATCATTGTGTTGTCAGGGGTCATGGAGCATTGTGATGACAGTGGTAATGGAACATTGTGATGACAGGGTTCATGGAGCATTGTTATGAGAAGGTCATAGAGCATTGGGCAAAAAATGTTCATGAAGTATTGTGAAGGCGGGGGTCATGGAGCATTGTGATGACAAGGGAATGGAGCATTGTGGTGAGTAGGTACTGAATCATTGTGATGAGAAAACATTGGAGCCTTGTATTAACGAGTCTCCTGGAGCATTCTGATGAAAAGGGGCATGGAGAATTGTGATTACATGGGTCTTGGAACATTGTGAAGAAAAGGGCATGGATCATTGTAATGAAAAAGGCATGGAGACTTGTCATGACAGGGATCAAGGAGCATAATGACGACAAGTGTCAGGGAGCATTGTGATGACAAGTGTATTGAGCATTGTGATGACAAAGGTCATGGAGCATTGTGATGAGAAGACCATGGATAATTGTGATGACGAGCGTCATGGGGCGTTGTGATGACAAGTTTTATGAAACACTGTGATCACAAGGGTTTGGAGCATTGTGATGACATAGGTCATGGAGCATTTTGATTTCATTGTAATGAAAATAGCATGAAACATTATGATGATGTGCATGGTTCATTGTGATGACAGGTTTCATGGAGCACGGAGATGAAAAGGGGCATGGAGCTTTGTGATTACAGGGGTCTTGGAGCATTGTGATGAGAAGGTCATGGAGCATTGGGCTGAAAATGTTCATGGAGCATTGTGATTACAGGGGTCATGGAGCACTATGATGACAAGTGTCATGGAGCATTGTGATGACAAGCGTCACGGAACATTCTGATTAAAGGTGTCATGGAGCATTGGGATGACAAGGCATGGATCATTGTGATGACAAGTGTCATGGAGCTTTTTGATGACAAGATTCCCGGATCATTGTGTTGTGAGGGGTCATGGAGCACGGGGATGACAGTGGTCATGGAGCATTGTGATGACAGGGGTCATGGTGCATTGTGATGAGAAGGTCAGGGATCATTGGGCTGAAAATGTTCATGGAGTATTGTGATGACAGGGGTCATGGAGCATTGTGATGACAAGGGAATGGAGCATTGTGATGACAAGGTCCTGCAGAATTGTGTTAAGAAGACCATGGAGTCTTGTGGTGACATGTCTCATGGAGCATTCTGATGAAAAACAGCATGGAGCATTGTAATTACAGGGGTCTTGGAGCATTGAGATGACAAGGGCATGGAGCATGGTGATGAGACGGCCATGGAGCATTCTGATGACATGCGTCATGGAGCTTTGTGAAGACAAGCACATGGAGCATTGTGATTACCGGGGTCTTGGAGCATTGTGATGAAAAGGGCATGGATCATTGTGATGAAAAATGCATGGAGCCTTGTCATGACAGGGTTCAAGGAGCACACTGAGGGCAAGTGTCAGGGAGCATTGAGATGACAAGTGTATTGAGCATTGTGATGACAAAGGTCATGGAGCATTGTGATGAGAAGACCATGGATAATTGTGTTGACGAGCGTAATGGGGCGTTGTGATGCCAAGTGTTAGGGAAAATTGTGATCACAAGGGTTTGGGGCATTTTGGTGTCAGAGGTTATGGAACATTTTGATTTCATTGTGATGACAAGAGCATGAAGCATTATGATGATGGGCATGGTGCACTGTGATGACAGGGTTCATGCCACATTGAGATGAAAAGTGGCATGGAACATTGTGATGACAAATGTCACGAAGCATTGTGATGACTGGAGTCACGGAGCATTGTGATGACAGGGGTCATGGAGCATTGTGATGACAAGGGCATGGAGCATTGGGATGAAAGGGGCATGGAGCATTTGTCTGACATGTTTCATGGATTATTGTGATGACAGAGGGCATGGCACATTGTGATAACTAGCGCATAGCGCATTGTGATGACAAGGTCATTGATTATTGTGAAGAAAGGTGTCAGGGAGCATTGTGGTGACATATGTCACGGTGCATTGTGATGACAATGGCATTGAGCATTGTGATGCCAAGTCTCATGGAGAAATGTGATGACAAATGTAATGGAGCATTGTGATAACAAGGGCTTGGAGCATTGTGATGACAAGGGTAATGGAGCATTGTGATGACAAGGGAATGGATCATTGTGATGACAAGGGTCATGGAGCATTTTGATGACAAAAGTCCCGGATCATTGTGTTGTCAGGGTTCACGGAGCATTGTGATGACATGGGTCATAGAGCATTGTGATGACAGGGTTCATGGGGCATGCTGATGTGAAGGTCATAAAGCATTGGGCTGAAAATGTTCATGGAGTATTGTGGTGACAGGGGTCATGGGGCATTTTGATGACAAGGGAATGGAGCATTTTAATGAAAATATCATGGAGCATGGTGATGAGAAGGCCATGGAGCATTCTGAAGACATTCGTCATGAAGCTGTGTGATGACAACGGCATGGAGCATTGTGATTACAGGGGTCTTGGAGCATTGTGAGGAAAAGGGCATGGATCATTGTGATGAAAAACGCATGGAGCCTTGTCATGTGAGGGTTCAAGGAGCATACTGACGACAAGTGTCAGGGAGCATTGTGATGACAAGTGTATTGAGCATTGTGATGACAAGTGTATTGAGCATTGTGATGACAAGGTCAAGGAGTATTGTGAAGACAGGTGTCAGGGAGCATTGTGATGACATATGTCATGTTCCATTGCGATGACAATGGCATGGGGCACTGTGATGCCAAGTGTCATGGAGGATTGTGATGACAAAGGTAATGGAGCATTGTGATGACATAGGCTTGGAGCATTGTGATGACGAAGGCATGGACCATTGTGATGAAAAGGGCCATTGATAATTTTGATGACAATTCATGACGCATTGTGATGACAACCACATGGAGCTTGCTATGACAGGGGTCATGGAGGATTGCGATTAAAAGTGCATAGAGAATTGTGATGACAAAGCATATAAAACTTTGAGTAGAAGTGTCATGGAGCGTAGTGATGCCAAGGACGTGGAGAATTTTGATCACCAAAGACATGGAGCATTGTGATGACCAGGGCATGCAGCATTGTGATGGCAAGACCGTGGAGCATTGTGATGAGAAGACCATGGATAATTGTGAAGATGAGTGTCATGGAGCACTGTAATGACAAGGGGCATGGAGCATTGTGATGACAGGTGTTATGGAGAATTGTGATGACAGAGGTCACGGAGCATTGTGATGACAAGGGTCATGGAGCATTCTGATGACAAGCTTGTGGAGTATTGTGATGACAATGGCATGGAGCATTGTGATGAAAAGGGCATGGAGCATTGTGATGAAAACCTCATGGAGCCTTTTCATGACAGGGTTCAAGGAGCATTCTGAAGACAAGGGTTAGGGAGCATTGTGATGACAAGTGTATTGAGAATTGTGATGAAAAAGGTCATGGAGCATTGTGATGACAAGGGCATGGTGTATTGTGATGACAGGCATCATGGAGCTTTGTGATGACAAGTGTTATGGAACACTGTGATCACAAAAGTTTGGAGCATTGTGATGACAGGGGTCATGGACCATTTTGATTTAAAGGAGCATGGACCATTGTGATGCCAATGGTCATGGAGCTTTGTGATGACAAAGGTCATGGAGCATTTTGATGACAAGGTGGTGGTGCATTGTGATGAGAAGGGCATGGAGCATTGTGATGACAAGGTCATGGAGCATTTTGATGACAAAGGCATGGAGCATTGTAATGACAATTGTCATGGAGCACTTTGATGACAAGCGTCACGGAGCATTGTGATTACGGGGTCATGGAGCATTGGGATGACATGGGCATGGATCATTGTGATGACAAGTGTCATGGAGCATTTTGATGACAAGACTCCCGGATCATTGTGTTGTCAGGGGTCATGGATGTTGTGATGACATTGTTCATGGAGCATTGTGATGACAGGTGTCATGGAGCATTCTGATGAGAATGTCATGGAACACTGGGCTGAAAATGTTCATGGAGTATTGTGATGACAAGAGTCATGGAGCATTGTGATGACAAGTGAAAGGAGCATTGTGATGACAAGGTCCTGGAGCATTGTGATGAGAAAAACATGGAGCCTTATGATGACATTCTCATGGAGCATTCTAATGAAAAGGGGCATGGAGCATTGTGATTAAAGGGGTCGTGGAGCATTCTGATGACAAGGGAATGGTGCATTGAGATGAGAAGGCCATGGAGCATTCTGAAGACATGCATCATGGAGCTTTGTGATGACAAGGGCATGGAGCATTGTGATTTCATGTGTATGGAGCCTTGTGATGACAAGGCTGTGGAACATTGTGATGACTGGGATCATGGAGCATTGTTATGACAGGGGTAATGGAGCATTGTGAGGACAAGGCCATGGGGCATTGGTCTGAAAAATTTCATGGATATTGTGAAGAGAGTGGGCCTGGAGCATTGTGATGACAAGGGCCTGGAACACTGTGGTACAGGGTTCATGGAGGACTGTAATGACAAGGCCATGGAGCATTGTTATGAGAAGGGCATCGAGCATTGTGATGACAAGCGTCATGGAGATTTGTGATGACAAGGGCATGGAGCAATGTGATGAGAAGGTTCCTGAGGCATTGTGATGACAATGACATGGAGCATTGTGATGCCAAGAGTCACTGAGCTTTGTGATGACAAAAGTTATGGAACATTTTGATGACATGTGTTATGGAGCATTGTGAGGTCAGGGGTCATGGAGCACTCTGATGATAAGTGCATCTAGTATTGTGATGACAGGGGTCATGGAACATTATGATGAGAAGGGTGAGGGAGTATTGTGATGACTAGTTGTGGAACATTGTGATATCAGTGGTGACAGAGCATTTTGATGAGAAGTGCAAGGGGCATTGTGATGACAAGCTGGTGGAGCATTGTGTTGAAAAGCGCATGGAGCATTGTGATGACAATTGTCTTTGCGTATTGTGCTGAGAAATGAATGGAGCATTGTGGTGACAAGGGTCATGGACCATTGTGATGAAAAGTTCATGGAGTATTGTGGTGACAGAGGTCACAGAGTCTTGTGATGATGAGGGCATTGACCATTGTGATGACAAAGATCATGAAGCATTGTGATGAATGGAGTCACGGAGCATTGTGATGACAGCGGTCATGGAGCATTGGGATGTCAAGGGCATGGGGCATTGTGATGACAGTGGCATGGAGCATTTTGATGGTAAAACCATGAAGCATTGTGATGAGAAGACCTTGGGTAATTGTGATGAGGAGCATCATGGAGCACTGTACTGACAAGTGGCATGGAGCATTGTGATGACAGGTGTCAGGGAACATTGTGATGACAGAGGTCTTGGAGCATTTTGATGACAAGTGTTTGGAGCACTGTGATGACAAGTGTCATGGAGCATTGTGATGACAATGGCATGGAGCATTGTGATGACAACGTCATGGGTTACTGTTAAGACAGGTGTCAGGGAGCATGGTGATGACATATGTCATGTTCCATTGTGATGCCAAGTGTCATGGCGGATTGTGATGACAAAGGTAAAGGACCATTGTCATGACAAGGGCATGAATCATTGTGATGACAAGTGCCATTGATAATTTTAATGACCAGGTCTTGAAACATTGTGATGACAAGCGCATGGAGCTTGCTATGACAGGGGTCCTGGAGCATTGTGATGACAAGTGCACGCAGAATTGTGATGACAAGAGCATATAACACTGTGAGGAGAAGTGTCAAGGAGCACTGTGATGACAAGGATGAGGAGAATTGTGATGACAAGGGTCATGGAGCATAGAGATGACCAGGGCATGGAGCATTGTGATTGTAAAACTCTGAAGCATTGTGATGAGAAGACCTTGGGTAATTGTGATGACGAGCATCATGGAGCACTATACTGACAAGGGGCATGAAGCATTATGATGACAGGTGTCAGGGAACATTGTGATGACAGAGGTCATGGAGCATTGTGATGACAAGGGCCTGGAGCATTGTGATCACAAGGGCCTGGAGCATTGTGATGACAAGTGTCATGGAGCATTGTGATGACATTGGCATGAAGCACTGTCATGACAAGGGACATTGAGAATTTTTATAACAATGTCATGAAGCATTGTGATGACAAGCATATGGAGCTTGCTATGATATGGGTCAGGGAGCATTGCGATGACAAGTGCATGGAGAATTGTGATGACAAGAGCATGTAACATTGTGATGAGAAGTGTCATCGAGCATTGTGATGACAAGGAGGTGGAGAATTGTGATGACAAGGGACATGGAGCATTGTGATGACCAGGGCATGGAGCAATGTGATGGCAAGACGGTGGAGCATTGTGATGAGAAGGCCATGGATAATTGTGATGACGAGCATCATGGAGCATTATGATGACAAGAGCCGTGGAGCATTCTGACATAAAATATCACTTTTGAAGGAAATGTAAACATGGCTACACATGAACTGAATTAGGAAAGAGAACAAAGTCTCACATTTAGAAAACATACTTATGCCTGCTTAAGGGGAAAGGAGAGGTGGGGAGATGCACAAAACCAGAGTTTGATATTAGCACAGGTACCGTTGCATAAACCAAATACAGAATAGACAAGAGCTACTCCTACCTCAGTGAACGGGACTCAACAGCCCTATTCCTGCAGAGGAATATATCTGACTAGTAAGAATCTTAATACCTATATATTGATATGTCTCCCTAAGGGAATCAAGTGTGTCTACACCGGCATAAACACGTCAGTGAAAATCAGCTCAACTTCATTATATAAATGAATTTCGAAAACAAAACAAGAAAACAGCGAAATTCTAACACAATTCCTTCCGGTGTTCTGATGAAACCCGGAATGACCCTATCTAAAATGACAGCGGGATGAGACATAAGGCTGGACACTTGGGACTGAGAGGATTGGTGAGATTGGACGAGAAAAATGCAGACCATTTAAAGCAATAAAGCATGCCAAGAATTCCATGGGTCCAAACTAGCCAGGTAAAAGGGAATATCACTACAGTTATAACAAGTATGGGAAACGTAGAGAATGCACACATTGTGAATACGAAAGGATTCTAAAACTCAACTAATAGTCCCTCTCCTGGTGCTCTGGTTTGACTTTCCAACTACTTTACTATCAATCTCCCAACTTGGAGAGACAGCCCCTTTAACCTCCTGGTTCACACAGGTTGCCAATTTGGCAGAGGATGAAAGGGAAGAGGGAGAACCAATGAGAGAGTAGCTGTTAGGCATTTGGACGGGCACATGTCACTCTAATTTCTCGGCAGGTAGAGGATTTAACCAAAGTCTCAGCCACCCGCCGGGAACCAGTATAAGTCCTGAACCCAAATTTTGGACTTGCGGTCAGCTCACAAAAAATGAGTTGAAAAATGGAGCTCAGGGGCACAGCAATTCACAAACTGGCAGAGTAATAAAGGACAACTATCGTCCAAAAATCTCTTGAGGGGAGGCAACTAGGCGGACTTGAAAGCGAGCCAGAATAGCAGGAAACAGATTTCAAGAGGTACATTGGAATCACCTTTAAAGCACAGGAAGAGGGGCACAATTTCGACAATGATGCACTTGGCCAAAAAGGGTGTATGAGTTTTCTCCTGAATATATTCAGGAGAATACGCTTACGTCCTTTTTGGCCAAGCAAGCATGCGGGCAATGCAAATCTGCACTACAAAGAAATATCACTTGCCACCGGTCAAAAGGGACATCCGCAAAATGTGTAAACACCAGAAAGGCAAGCCAGGCCCTGCAGAACTGGGAGCCTAGATATGCTGATGGGCAGGATGTAAATTGCCAACTGCCTCTCTGGAGGAGTGCACTGTGTTCCCTACAACAAGTAAACAACAGAGCTACAGAGCAAAGAGCACTTCCAGTCTAGGGAATATACCTTGGGAAAACTGAAAATCAATAAGACAGAGCCAACCTAAAATTTAGGGCTGCACTGCTTACAAGAACCTCAAGTTGGGTACACATTAAATATATCAGGAAAGACAAAAATGGTTCAAGAAATTGTGGTACTTACGTACGATGGAATATCCCTCAGCCATGAAATCAATGTGATGAGGCCAGTAGAAGGAAAAGGAGTGGATTCAGGTACGATGATTCTAAGTGAAATAAGTCACAGAGAAATAGAATCTTATCATAAGATATCACTTATGAAGGTCCTGTAAACATGGCTACACATGAACTGAGTTAGGAAAGAGAACTGAATCTCACATTTAGAAAACACTCTTATGCCTGCTTAAGTGGGAAAGACAGGTGCGGTGATGCATAAAACCAGAGTTTGATATTAGTACAGGTACCGTTCCAAAAACCAACTACAGAATAGACAAGACCTACACTTTCCTCAGTGAAAGGGACTCAAAACCCCATATTTCCCGCAGAAAAATATATCTGACTAGTAAGAATCTTAAAACCTATGTATTGATATGTCTCCATAAGGGAATCAAGTGTGTCTAGACTGGCATAACATGGCAGTGAGAATAAGCTCAAACCCACTATAAAAAGAATTTCAAAAACAAAACAAAAAAACAGGGAAATTCTTTACAATTCCTTCAGGGTCTCTGATGAAACCTGGAATGACCCTATTTACAAGGACAGCTGGTTGTGGCATAAGGCAGGACACTTGGGACTGAGAGGATTGGTGAGATTCGGTGAGCAAATGCAGACCATTTAAAGCAATAATGGGTGGCACACATTCCAAAGGTCCCAACTCTCCAGGTTGAAGGGAATATTACTACAGCTGTAACATGTACGGGAAACCTAGAGAATGGACACACTGTGAATACGAAAGGTTTCTAAAATTCAACTAATATTCCCTCTCCTGGTACTCTGGTCTGATTTTCCAACTGCTTTACTATCAATCTCCCAACTTGGAGAGACAGCCCCTTTAACCTCCTGGTTCGCACAGGTTGCCAAATTGGCAGAGGATGAAAGGGAAGAGGGAGAACCAATGAGAGAGTAGCTGTTAGGCATTTGGACGGGCACATGTAACTCTAATTTCTCGGCAGGAAGAGGATTTAACCAAAGTCTCAGCCACCCGCCGGGAACCAGTATAAGTCCTGAACCCAAATTTTGGACTTGCGGTCAGCTCACAAAAAACGAGTTGAAAAATGGAGCTCAGGGGCACAGGAATTCACAAACTGGCAGAGTAATAAAGGACAACTATCGTCCAAAAATCTCTTGAGGGAAGGCAACTAGGCGGACTTGAAAGCAAGCCAGAACAGCAGGAAAATGATTTCAAGAGGTACATTGGAATTGCCTTTAAAGCACAGGAAGAGGGGCACAATTTCGATAATGATGCACGTGGCCAAATTGGGCATTTGCGTTTTCTCGTGAATATATTCAGGAGAAAATGCATACGCCCTTTTTGGCCAAGCAAGCAAGCGGGCAATGCAAATCTGCACTACAAAGAAGTATCACTTCCCACCAGTCAAAAGGGAGATCTGCAAAATGTGTAAAAACGAGAAAGGCAAGACAGGCCATGGAGAACAGGGAGCCTAGTTATGCTGATGGGCAGTATGTAATTTGCCAACTGCCCCTCTGGAGGAGTGCATTGTGTTCCTTAAAACAAGTAAACAACAGAGCTACAGAGACACGGGCACTTCCAGTCTAGGGAATATACCTTGGGAAAACTGAAAATCAATAAGACAGAGCCACCCCAAAATTTAGGGCTGCACTGCTTACAAGAACCTAAACTTGGGTACACCTGAAATAACCCAGGAAAGACAAATATGTTTCAAGAAATTGTGGTATTTACTTACGATGTAATATCCTTCAGCCATGAAATCAATGTCATAAGACCAGTAGCAGCCAAATGAGTGGGTTCAGGTACGATGATTCTAAGTGAAATAAGTCACAGAGAAAAAGAAACTTATCATAAGATATCACTTATGAAGGTCCTGTAAACATGGCTACACATGAACTGAGTTAGGAAAGAGAACAGAGTCTCACATTTAGAAAACGCTCTTATGCCTGCTTAAGGGGGATGGAGATGTGGGGTGATGCATAAATCCAGAGTCCTAAATTAGCACAGATACCGTTCCATAAACCAAGTATGTAATAGACAGCACCTACTCCCGGCACAATGAACTGGACTCAACATCCCCTATTCATTGCAGTGGTATATATCTGACTTGTAATAATTCTAAAACATATGTATTCTCATGTGCCCATAAAGGAATCATGCGTGTGTATAACGGCATGAACACAGCAGTGAAATTCAGCTAAACACCCTTATAAAAATAAATTTCAAAAGCAAAATGCAAAAACAGCAAAACAGAGAGAATGTCTTAAAAATTACGTTCAGGGCCTGTGATTCAACCTGGATTGTCCACCTTTACACCCACAGCTGGAGGAGACATAAGACTGGACACTTGGGGCTGACAAGATTGCTGAGGTTGTGTGAGCAAAAGAACACCACTTAGAGCAATAGTGTGTGCTACCCATTCTAGTGGCCCCAACTCTCCATGTTTAAGGGAATCTTCCTACAGTTAAAACATGCATGGGAAACCCGTTGGATGGTACACTGTGTAATCGGGAAAGTTTTCTACAATGTACCTCATTTTTCCTTTCCTCGTGCTCGGCTTAGCCATTCCATCTGCAATACTGAAAATCTCCCCACTTGGAGTGTCAGCGCCTTTACCCTCCTGTTATGCACAGTTTGCAAATTGTGCAGAGGATGAACAGGAAGAGGGGAAACAAATGAGACATTAGCTGTAGGTGTTTAGATGGGAACATGTCACTCTAGTTTTCCATCAGGAAGAAGAATTAAACAAAGGCTCAACCTGCAACCCTGGAAACAGACTAGGGCCTAAAGCCATCCTGCGGGATTGCAGCCAGCTCACAAATAAACGAGTTGAAAAATGGAAATCAGGGGCACAGCAATTCACAAACTTGCAGAGTTATAAAGGACAACTATCATCCAGAAATATATTGAGGTAAGGCAGTGAAGAGGATTTGAAAGCAAGGCAGAATTGAAGGAAACAGATTTCAAGAGGTAGATTGGAGTCGTCTTTAAAGCACATGAAAAGCAACAGAACTTCGACAATATTGCCCTTGGCCGAAAAGGGAGTATGTGTATTTTCTTGAATATATTCGGGAAAAAAATGCATACGCCCTTTTTGGCCAAGCAAGCCATCAGGCATTGCAAATCCACACTACATAGAAGTGTCACTTACCCCCGGTCAAAAGGGCAATCCGCAAATAGTGTAAAAACCACAAATGAAGGACAGGCCATGGAGAAAAGGGAGCCTGGTTACGCCGATGGACAGGATGTAAATTGCCAACAGCCTCTCTGGAGAACTGTATGTTGTTTTCTAAAACAGAGCTACAGAGCATAGCACACTTCCACTCATGGGCGTGTATTTTGGGAAAACTAAAAATCCACAACACACAGCCAGCCCAAAATTTAGGGCTGCTCTTGTTACAAGAACCTCGACTTCGGTACACTTTAAATATCCCAGGAAAGGAAAAAAAATGGATAAAGATGTTGTGGTACTTGTATACAATGGAATGTCACTCAGACATAAAATCAATGTCATAAGGCCAATAGCAGCATAATGAGAGGCTTTAGGTACGATGATGCTAAGTGAAATGAGCCACAAAGAAAAAGAAACTTATTGTAATATATCACTTATAGAGGGAATGTAAACATGGATACACATGAACTGAATTTCAAAAGAGAACAGAGTTACACATTTAGAAAACACACTTATGCCTCCTTAAGGGGAAAGGTGACGTGGGTTGATGTGTAAAAGCAGAGTTTGAAATTAGCACAGATACCATACCATATACCAAATATGTAATAGACAAGACCTTCTCCTTTCTCAATGTACTGGACACAAAACACCCTATTCACTGAAGAAGAATATATCTGACTGGTAATAATCTTGAAACCTATGTATTTATATGTCTCCATAATGGAATCAAGTGTATGTAGATTGGCATCAAAACAGATCAATGGAACAGGACAGAAAGCCCAGAGCTAAACCTACATACCTATGGCTATCTCATCTATGACAAAGGAGCTAAGGATATACAATGGAGAAAAGACAGACTCTTCCGTAATTGGTGCTGGGAAAACTGGACCCCTACACATAAAAGAATGAAATTAGGACACTCCATAACACCATACACAAAAATAATCTCTAAATTGATTAGAGATCTAAATATAAGAGCAGACACTATAAAACACTTAGAGGAAACCATAGGCAGAACACTCTATGACATAAATCACAGCAAGATCCTTTTTGACCAACCACCTAGAGAAATGGAAATAAAAACAAAAATCAACAAATGAGAACTAGTGAAACATAAAAGCTATTACACAGTACAGGAAAACATAAACAAGATGCAAAAACAACCGTCAGAATGGCAGAAAATATTTTCAAATGAAGCAATTGACAAATGATTAATCTCCAAACTTTACAAGCACCTCATGTAGCTCAATATCACAAAAACAAACAACCCAATCCAAAAACGGGCAGAAGACCTAACTAGACATTTCTCCAAAGGAAATATACAGATTGCCAAGAAACACATGAAAGGATGCTGAACATCACTAATCATTAGAGAAATGCAAATCAAAACTACCATGAGGTATCACCTCACAGCAGTCAGAGTGGTAATCATCAAAAAATTCTACAAAACAATAAATGTTGGAGAGGCCTTTATTGGAGAAAAGGGAACACACTTGCACTGTGGGTAGGAATGTAAATTGATATGGCCACTAGGGAGAACAGTAAGGAGGTTCCTTTAAATAACTAACAATAGAAGTACCATACGACACAACAATCCAACTACTGGGCATTTGCCTTGCGAAAACCATAATTCAAAAAGAGTTATGTACAAAAATGTTCATTGCAGCTCTATTTACAATAGCCAGGACATGGAAGCAACCTAAGTGTCCATCGACAGATGAATGGATAAAGAAGATCTGGCACATATATACAATGGAATATTACTCAGCCATAAAAAGAAGCAAAACTGACTTATTTGTACTGAGGTGGATGGACCTACAATCTGTCCTACACATTGAAGTAAGTCAGAAAGGGAAAAACAAATACTGTATGTTAACAGAGATATACGGAATCTAATGAAGAAAACAAAAGTTTTGAAGAACCTAGTGGCAGGACAGGATTAAGGACACAGTCAAAGAGAAAGGATTTGAGGACAACAGAAGGGGGATGGGTAAGATGGGAAGAAGTGAGAGAGTGGCATGGACATAAATACATTACCAAATGTAATACTGATAGCTACTGGGAAGCAGCCACATAGAACAGGGAGATCAGCTCCGTGCTTTGTGACCACCTAAAGGGGTGGGATATGGAGTGTGGGAGGGAGATGCAAGAGGGAGGTGATCTGGTGATATTTGTATATGTATAGCTGATTCACTTTGTTAGACAGCAGAAACTAACACTCCATTGTAATGCAAATATACTCCAATAAACGTGTAAAAGGAAAAAAAAAAAGAAAGCCCAGGGATAAACCTACACACCTATGCTCAACTAATCTATGACAAAGGAGGCAAGACTTTACAATGGAGAAAAGAGAGTCTCTTCAATCAGTGGTGCTGGGAAATATGGACAGCTACATATAAAAGAATGAAATTAGAACACTCCCCAACACCATACATAAAAATATATTCAAAATGGATTAGAGACCTTAATGTAAGACTGAACAGTATAAAACTCTGAGAGGAAAACTTACAAAGAATACTCTGACGTAAATCACAGCACGATCTTTTTTGATCCACCTCCTATACTAATGAAATAAAAAAAAGAAACGAAACAGATGGGACCTAGTGAAACGTAAAAGCTTTTGCAAAGCAAAGGAAACAACAAACAAGACGAAAAGACCACCCTCAGAATGGCAGAAAATATTTGCAAACGAATCAATGGACAAATGATTAATCTCCAATATATATAAACAGCTCATGCAGCTCAATATTAATAAAACAAACAACCCAATACAAAAATGGAAGATCTAAATAGACATTTATTCCAAGAAGACATAGAGATGCCCAAGACACACATGAAAATCTGCTCAACATCACTAATTATTAGAGAAATGGAAATCGAAACTACAATGAGGTATCACCTCACACCTGTTAGAATGGGCATCATCAGAAAATCTACAAACAACAAATGCTGGAGAGGGTGTGGAGAAAAGGAACCTTCTTCCACTATTGTTGGGAATGTAAATCGATACAGTCTCTATGGAGAACAGTATGGAGGTTCCTTAAAATCCAAAAATAGAATTACCATATAATCCAGCAATCCCACTACTGGACATATACCCAGAGAAAACCATAAGTCAAAAAGACACATTCACCATAATGTTCATTGCAGCACTATTTACAATAGCCAGGTAATGAAAGCAACCTAAGTGCCCACAGACAGACGAATGGATAAAGATGTGGTACATACATACAATGGAATATTACTCAGCCATACATAGGAATGAAATTAGGTCATTTGTAGAGACCTTGATGGATCTAGAGACTGTCATACAGAGTGAAGTAAGTCAGAAAGAGAAAAACAAATATTGTATATTAATGCATATATGTGGAAACTAGAAAAATGGTACAGATGAACCGGTTTGCATGGCAGAGATAGAGACACAGATGTAGAGAACAAACATATGGACACCAAGGGGGGAACGTCATGTGAGGTTGGTGGTGGGAAGAATTGGGAGACTGGGATTCACATGTGCACACTTATATGTATAAAACAGATATCCAATAAGAACCGGCTGTATAAAAGAAATAAATAAATTAAAAAAAAATAAAAATAAATAAATAACATTTAATAAAATAAAACAGAAAAAAAGTTTTTCCCTTCATATAGACGTCGTTATATTAATGCATTATTTCTATGTTTATATCTCTAAATTAAAAAAAGAGGAATAAATAAAATGTACCTTGAACCAAAAAGAAAAAAGGAAAAAAAAAATAAAACAGAAACCACCAGTTATACAGAGGAAAATCATATAAGGGCACTTGTTCCAGTGGTAAAAAATTCTTAAGTTGGTCAGAGGTGGGAAATAATCTCCCATGCAGTCAGCAGTGCTCCCACCCACAAGGAGCATCCTCATTGCAAAGCTGGGGGACTGTGTCGAGGCGTTTGTATGAAAATGTGAGCTGAGCCCCAGTCCTGCTGCAGCTGAACTCTTCCCACCCTTTCCAGGTAAAACACCTGAATATGTACAAGAACTTGCAAGCCTAGAGGAAGGGCTGTGGAGCCACCCCAGCGACTGCACGCAGGCCGACTTGGTGCCTGTAGGCCAGCCAGGATTGTCCTGGCCCCAGATGCTCTTCTGGAAGCTTTCCATTTCCCTGCCTGAGATACCCCTCCTGCCATGGCCCCCACTGCTTTTTTACTTCTCACCTCTGCCTGGGGAGAAATTCCAGCGGCAGGTATTTGTGACACATCATCTTCTTTAGCAGGTGGCAGCCTGGCAACTCCTGCAGGAAGTCCAGCAGAGCCCCACTCACACTGGGCCACCCAGAAAGCCACGGCCCCTCACTCCCTCCTACCACCCCAGCCCCGGCACTGCTGACGGGGCAGAGAATATGGCGTCAGGCACAGCTACAGGAGCTCTTGCTGACTGGAGATTTCTTTATACTGACCTCAACACAGGCACACCTGGGGAGGGCTGGCAGGCAGTGTCAGGCTGCCCAAATCAGCCAATCCTCACCCCTCAGGGGTTCATAGTTGCAGAAAATGAACCTTGCTAAACGGGCCAGGCCCAAGGAAAAGGTGTGGGCTCTTGAGAGTCAGGATAGACAAGGGGCTGCAGTTACGGCTTGTTTTCTTATAATTTTATCTGGTCCATGAGTGGAAAACAACTTCAAGAAGACCCTATCCTAATGAGAGGAACCCAGGAGTCAGGGAGAGGAGTGATGATGTGTGGAGACAGAGTCCTGGTGCCCTGGCTGCAGTGGAAGTGTCTGGAAGAGCAGGCAGAGAGAGGCCGCAAGGAGTGATACCCAGGGACACAGAACTGTCAGAGCTGTTGTTTGTTAGTTGAAGTCCTGCTCTGAGGTGTTCCGTGTCAGCTGTGAGCGGCAGGTGAGCTGGGGGTTCTCTGCAAGGTGGGCTATGTGCATGGTTCCTGTGGGTCCAGCCCTGCTTGGGTACCAGCCCAGGGGAGCTCCATATCCTGGGAAGGGCCTGACTATGAGAGCCCCATGGGCTGCTGTGTAGCTGCACAGATGAGCTCCATACTCTGGGAGAGAGTTGACCACAAGACCTCCATGGGCTGTGGGGTGGGGTGTGCAGCCCAGGTGAGTTCCATATCCTGGGATTGCCATGACCACGAGAGCCCCATGGGCTGCTGGAGACCTGGTAAAGGATATCAGGACAGTCAGTGAAGCCACCGAGGATATACATCCAGTAGCTCCTATTTCCTACACACTGCTGGTCATTGTAACATCCACCAGGCCATGGCATTCTGTATTAGACTTCAATGATGCCTTCTTCTGTATTCTATTCATCTCAGAGTCACAAGAATTTTTGTCTTGTGAGTGGCAGGACACAACATGCAACAAAAGCAATAATCCTGGGCCATGCTGCACCAATGGTTCAAAAATCCCCACACCATCATTGGGGAAATGTCCTCTAAAGACCTAAATGTTCTACCTCTGTAAAAGGGAACCCTCCTTCAATATGCAGATGACATTCTGATTGTCAGGTCTACTAAAGACGGCTCTGAACTCCCTAGCCAAGAAAGGATAGAAGGTGTCCAAGAAAAAGGCTCAAATATCCCAGGCTAAGGTGACATGCCTGGGCTTCATTCTCACAGATATTAGGAGAAACGCATCCCAGGGTAGGGAAGAAGCCATTTGCAGCCTTACCTCTTCTAAAACTAGAAGACAGCTTAGGGGTTCCTGGGGAGGCCAAGGTTTTCTGCATCTGGATCCCTAACTACAGTCTAATAGCTGGGCCTCTACATGAAACACTGACAAGAAAAGATGATGATCCTTTAGAATAGAATCCAGAAACAGCCTTTCAAGAATGGAAAGAGCAGTCAATTCAGGCCCTTGCCCAGGAACTCCCTAATTTAGCTAAACCCTTTGACCTTTACATACCCAGTCAAGGTTAATCACCCTTGGAGCCTTAGTGCAAAACCTGGGACCACTTGAAATGGAGCAACACAAGAATGCCCTTCAGGTATGATAAACTATGGTCACCAAGGGCTTTGCCCACCGCCCCATCAGGCCAGGATACTGGGGTATCTAAAAAGCTGGAAATCAGCAGCCCGCAAGTCCAGCTCCCTCCTAAGGGAAAAGGACCCCATGTGGTGATCCTAACCACCCATCATGTCCTGAAGTTGCAGGGGTCGCTCTGTGGACACATTGACCTCGAGTGAGGAGGCCCTCGAACTCCAAACTCCAGAGAGACAAACGGGGGCAATGGGCCCCCAAGAAGACACGTGTGACCATCACTTGACCGGGAGTTTCTCTCAGAAAACAAGTCTGAACCCCTAAAGAGCAGACTACTGCTTGGAGGACATACTGCACCCAGAGGGGAGCTAACAAGCTTGTCGGGGGAATCATATATTCACGATTTCACCATAGAAAACACTACAGACTCCACGGTGATGGTGGCCAATATGACCGGCTGGACTGCTGGCTACTTCAAAAGGCCGTTGACTCAGTGGACATCATGGTCCTGGATCACCACCGACACTGGACTGTCTGGGAGTTGAGCGGGCAGGGCTCTGACACATGGTGCTGTTTGTACATTAATTCAGGGACCTAATTAAAGAAAGCACAGACTACTGGTCAGAGCATCTAGGCTGGCAAAAGCCGTCAGCCTAAGGTCGCCGAACAAATGTGGGGTGGGGTGAGACCTGCCACAGCAGCATCACTGTGCATCTCTTTCCTGGACCCTTAAAGGTCATTCGAATCTATAACACTTCCAATGCTGGTGCTCAGGTGGACGAGCAGTGAGGCAGGAGGCCTTGGGACAATCAACCTCACCTGGAGGCTGCTGGGGAGAAGTTTTGCCCCTCCACCCGTGTATGAGGTCTCCCACCTCAGCATGAAGCAGTTACAAAAGAGGGGTCTGCACCCTCAGCACCCCAAGAATGAGGAACGGGACAAAAACCAGAGGAGGTGTTCATCTCCGGCAACATTCATTAAAAATTCCTGGGAGATAAAAAGAGAATCTGGGCAATAAAATAAAGTCTAACCTGTTTTTCCTTTGTGCTTTGTCTAATTTCACGTGCTCCTAGGGTTCCACATGCAGAGGTCCCACACTCGGCACTTCAGACCCGATTTCCTAGTGCAGAATGGCTGCGTCGACACCTCAGCTAGCGGGGACCCATGCAGACTCTGCGACATAGAGCCTGAGCTGCAGCCAACCCAGCCCTCGAGAGCTCCATCCCCTCCCTCCTGCTGACGCTGCCGGGATACCTACACAGCAGCCCACCCCACAGCCCACGGGGGAGTGCACGCTCTCACCTCTCCATTCTGTTTTCAAAATATAAAGTTTCCTTTGCTTCTGAACCAAACTCAGTCTTGATCTTTTGGCTCCAATGACACTGGGCACGGGGACTCCTGTTGGGGTCCACTCTGGAGGATCAGTAACAGAAATTGAGAACATTGTAACTTCAATGAACAGATGTGTGAGCCAAACTGTAGTTAACATAGAGCAGTGTATAAGGCTCGGGTAAAATAAGATGTTTCTAAGACTTATATTTGATATTTCCATCACTTTATTATAAGCAAGTTCAATGAAGATGTCTTTCGTATTTGTCAGATCAACATTAGAGAAATGAAGTGATTTATTCCCAAGGATGTACATTGAATACTCTTGGCTGAAGCTTCAATCTTGTTTTGAATGCTTTTCCATTGAAAATGATACCTCTCTTTCAGCTTCCCCATTTATGAGAAGTATAAAATCTTATAATTTATTATTACCAAAGGGGAAAGGTAGGAGAAGGGATAAGTTAACAGTTTGGGATTAACACATACACACTGCTATGTATAAAACAGATCATCAACAAGGAACTACTGTATAGCACAGGGAACTACACTGAATATTTTGCAATAACCTATAAGGGGAAATTATCTGCAAAAGAATAGATATTTTTATTGACATCATCTATCAATGACAGATAAAATGTAAGCTAAGCAAGGCCGATGGTGAGCACTTCTGATCCCAAAGATTTCAATCATCTAAAGTTTGGACTCTGCCTATTTTCCAAGCACCATAATGGACATATGTGTAGCCGTAGCTTAAACATTCCCCAGTTTGGGGTTCGGGGAGGCACTAATTTGGAAAAAACCCTGGTGTTCCCCTTACATGCACGGGACTATTCCTACGGCTAAAACATGCCTGTCACACCTAGAGGATGGTACACCGTTTGATCGGAAACAGTTTGGAAAAGGCACCTCATCTCCTCATCGCCTGGTGCTCGGGTTCACCCCTCCAGCATCTTTCCTAACAATTTCATCACTCGGGGATATCAGCACCGTCAACATCCTGTTGCACACAGTTTGGAATTTGTCCAGAGGATGAAGCAGAAGGATGAGAAAAAAATGGAGACATGTCTTAGGTGTTCAGACAGGCACATGCCACTCTAATTTCCCATCTGGAAGGCAAATTCATCAAAGGCTAGAATTGCCCACGGAAACAGAAGAGGGCTAGAGGAAATCCCGCTGTTTTCTGTCCAGTTTCCAAAAACACAAGTTGAAAAATGGAACTCAGGGGCACTAAAATTCATGAAACTGCAGAGTTGAAAATATCTATCGTCAAAAAATGTCTTGAGGTAAGTCACAGAAAAGGACTTGTAAGCAAGGGAGATTGTCAGGAAACAGATTTGAAGAGGTAGAAAGGACTCCCCATTAAAGCACAAGAAAAGGGGCTGAACATCGCCAATGATGCAGTTGGCCAAAAAGGGCATATGCATTTTTTCTGAATATATTCAAGTAAAGGCCATACACACTTTTTATGCAACAAAACAGGTGGGCACTGGAAATCAATACTACAAAATGTATCACTTCACATCAGTCAGAAGGGCCATCCACATAAAGTGTAAACACCAGAAATGCAGGACAGGGTGAGGAAAAAAGGGAGCCCTTTGAGGCTGATAGTGGAAATGTAATTTGCCAACGGCCACTCTGGAGAAGTGTATTGTGTTTGCTAAAACATCTAAAAAATGAGCTACAGAGCATAGGGCACTTGCACTCATGGGCGTATACCTTGGGAAAAACAAAAATCGACAGAAAACAGGCACCCCAATGTTTACCACCTCTCTGTTAAAAAGGGCCTCAACTTGGATATAACCTAAATGTCCCTGGGAGGATAAAATTGATAAAAGAGATGGGGTACTTATGTAGAGTGGAATATTACTCATCCAGAAATCAATGAAATAAGGCCAGTTGTAACAACTCTGGAGGAGTTACATATGATCATTCTAAGTGACGTATGTCAGAAAGAAAAAGACACATATCATAAGATGTCACTTAAAGGTGGAATCAAAAATGGCTACACATGAAATAAATTACAAAACAGAAACATAGTCAAATATGTAGAAAATAGACATAAGGCTGCTAAATGGGAAAGGTGGGGAAGGGTGAGGTATTATCCAGGAGGTTGAAATTAGCAAAGATACCATTCCAATTACCAAATTGAATAACAGACAAGACCTACACTGTACATCAAAGAACTGCACTCAGCCCACTAAAGTCAATGGAAAATAATACATATGACTGGTAAGAATCTGATAAAGAATTTATTGATGTCTCACAGTATATGAATCAAGAGGATGTACAGCAGCAAAAAACAGAGCTTAGAAAATCAGCTGTAACCAATATAAAAATAAATTTAAAAATATTTAGAAAAACAGTGAGACAGACAAAAATTCTTGCAACTTTTGTTGAAGGGCTACGATGTAACATGGATTGAACACATGTAGACCCACAGCAGGATGATATATAAGGCAGGAAGCTATGCACGCTAAGAGATGTTAGAGAGGCTGGGTGAGAAAATGCAGATCTTTTAAAGTAACACTGCCTGATTCCCATTCCATGGGTCCCAAAACTGCAGGTTCAAGGGAATCTTCTGACAGCGAAAACATGCCTGGGAAACCGAGACGAATGTACACCGTGTGATCAGGAAAGGTGTCGAAAATGCACCTCATTTTTGATCTCCTGGTGCTGGGGTTCACCATTCCAGCCAAATTACTAACAATCTCCCCACTTGGAGAATCAGCACCATTAACCTACTGTTTCACACAGTTTGAAATTTATGCACAGGATAAACGGGAAGAGGGTTAACCAATGAGAGACTAGCTGTAGGAGTTTTGACAGGCACATGTCACTCTAATTTCCCATTAGGAAGAAGAATTAACCAAATGCTCAGCCTGCCTCCCCAGAACCAGAATAGGGCCGGAAGCAGTACAATGGTTTGGCGGCGAGCTCACAAAAAATGCGAGTTGCAAAATGGAGCTCAGGATCAGCTAATTCAAATACCTGCAAAGATAAAAATGATAACCAACGTCCAAAAATATATTCAGGTAAGGCAACGAAGAGGATCTGAATGAGAGGCAGAATTGCAGGAAACAGATTTCAAAAGGTAGATTGGACTCACATTTAAAGCATATGAAAAGCAGGAGAATTTCTAAAATGATGCAGTTGGGCAAAAGGGTGTATGCGTTTTTTTCGTGAATATCTTCAGTAGAAAAACACATACAGAGTTTTTGGCCAAGCAAGCAAGCGGCAAATGCAAATCCGCACAACAAAGAAGTCTCAATTTCCACTGCTCAGAAAGGCCATCCAAAAAATGTGTACAAGCCAGAAATGCAGGAGAGGCCATGGAGAACAGGGAGCTACTCACGCTGCTGGGTGGGGTATAAATATCCAAGAGCCACTCTGAAGAAGTGTATGCTGTTTCCTAAAACATTTAAATACAAAGCTACTGAGCATAGGGAACTTCCACTCATGGGCATATAACTTGGGAAGACTAAATATCAACAAGACACAGGCACCCCAAAGTTTAAGGCTGCTCTGCAAACAAGAACCTCAACTTCAGTACACCTTAAATATTCCAGGAAAGAGAAAATTGCGTATAGAACTTGTGGTAATTTTGTTTAAAAGAATATCACTCAGACATAAAATCTATGTCATAAGGCCAGTAGCAGCATAATGAGTGGATTTAGGTACGATGATTCTAAGTGAAATATGTCACACAGAAAAAGAAACTTATCATAAGATATCACTTAGGATGGTCCTGTAAACATTGCTACACATGAACTGAGTTAGGAAAGAGATCAGAGTCTCACATTGAGAAAACACTCTTATACCTGCTTAAGGGGGAAGGCGAGGTGGGCTGATGCATAAAGCCAGAGTTTGATATTAGCACAGGTACCATTCCATAAACCAAATACAGAATAGACAAAACCTACACCTTCCTCAGTGAACGGGACTCAACACACCTATTCCCCGCAGAGGAATATATCTGACTAGTAAGAATCTTAAAACCTATATATTGATATGTCTCCATAAGGGAATCAAGTGTGTCTAGACCTGCATAAACACGTCGGTGAAAATCAGCTCAAACCCATTATAAAAATGAATTTCAAAAACAAAACAAACAAACAAAAAAAAAACAGCGAAACTCTTACACAATGCATTCAGGGGTTCTGATGAAACCTGGTATGACCCTATCTGCAAAGACAGCTAGATGAGACATAATGCTGGACACTTGGGAATGAGAGGACTGGTGAGATTGGGTGGGAAAATGCAGACCCTTTAAAGCAGTATTGCATGCCACCCATTCCATGGGTCCCAACTCTCCAGGTAGAAGGGAATATCACTACAGTTATAACATGTATGGGAAACCTAAAGAATGGACACCCTGTGATGGCGTAAGATTTGTAAAAGGCTCCTAATTTTTCCTCTCCTTGTGCTCCAGTTTGGCAATCCAACTGCTTTACTATCAATCTCCCACCTTGGAGAGTCAGCACCTATAACCTGCTGCTTTGCACAGTTTGCAAGTTGTGCAGAGGATGAAAGGGAAAAGGGAGAACCAATCAGAGAGTAGCTGTAGGCATTTGGACGGACATATGTCAGTCTAATTTCCCGTCTGGTAGAAGAATTAACCAAAGCGTCAGCCTGCACCCCCGGAACCAGTATAGGTCCTGAAGCAAAATTGTGGATTTGTTGTCAGCTCACAAAAACGCGAGTTGAAAATTGGAGTTCGGGGCAGATCAATTCACAAACCTTCAGAGTTTTAAAGGACAACTCACTTCCAAAAATCTGTTGAGGGAAGGCAACGAAGGGGACTTGAAAATGAGGCAGAATTTCACAAAACATATTTCAAGATGTAAATTGGAATCACCTTTAAAGCACATGAAAAGTGTAACAACTTCGACAATGATGCACTTGGCCAAAAAGGGCGTATGCATTTTCTGCTGAATATATTCAGGAGAAAAAACATACGCTCTTTTTGGCCAATCAAGTAAGTGCACAATGCAAATCCGCACTACAAAGAATTGCCATTTCCCACCGGTCAAAAGGGACATCCGAAAATCTGTAAAAACCAGAAAAGAAAGACAGAGATGACAAGGGCATGAAGCAATGTGATCCCAAGGGTCATGGAGGATTGTGACGACAAGGTCATGTAGCATTTTGCTGAAAAAGGCATGGAGCATTGTGATGACAAGTGTAACGGAGCACTGTGATGACAAGTGTCACGGAGCATTGTGATTACAGGGGTCATGGAGCATTTGGATGACAAGGGCATATATCATTGTGATGACAAGGGTTATGGAGAATTTTGATGACAAGAGTCCCGGATCATTGTGTTGTCAGGGGTCATGGAGCGTTGTGATGACAGTGGTCATGGAGCATTGTGATGACAAGGGTTCTGGAGAAGTGAGATGAGAAAGTCATGGAGCTTTGGGCTGAAAATGTTCATGGAGTATAGTGATGACAGGGGTCATGGAGCATTGTGATAACCAGGTCCTGGAGCATTGTGATGAGAAGACCATGGAGCATTGTGATGACAAGTCTCATGGAGCAATCTGATGAAAAGGGGAATGGAGCATTGTGATTACAGGTTTCTTGGAGCACTGTGATGACAAGGGCATGGAGCATGGTGATGACAAAGTCATGTAGCATTTTGCTGACAATGCCATAGAGCATTCTGATGACATGCGTCATGGAGCTTTGTGATGCCAAGTCATGGAGCATTGTGATTACAGGGGCCTTGGAGCATTGTAATGAAAAGTGCATGGATCATTGTGAGGAAAAGGCATGCAGCCTTGTCATGACAGGTTTCAAGGAGCATACTGAAGACCAGTGTCAGGGAGCATTGTGATGACAAGTGTATTGAGCATGGTGTTGACAAAGGTCATGTAGCATTGTGATGAGAAGACAATGGATAATTGTGATGAGGAGCGTCATGGGTCATTGTGATGACAAGTGTTATGGAACACTGTGATCAGAAGGGTTTGGAGCATTGTGATGACAAAGGTCATGGAACATTTTGATTTCATTGTGATGACAATAGCATGAAGCGTTATGATGATGGGCATGGTGAGTTGTGATGACAGTGTTCATGGAGAATTGAGATGAAAAGGGGCATGGAGCATTGTGATTACAGGGGTCTTGGCGCATTGTGATGACAAGGTACATGGAGCCTTGTGATGACAATGCTGTGGAATATTGTGATGGCAGGGGTCATGGAGCATTGTTATGCAGGGTTAATGGAGCATTGTGATAACAAGGGCATGGAGCATTGGTTTGAAATATTTCATGGATTATTGTGATGACAGTGGGCATGGAGCATTGTGATGACAAGGGCAGGGAACACGGTGATACATGGGTCATGGAGGATTGTAATGACAAGGGATGGAGCATTGTGATGAGCAAGGCATCCAGCATTGTGATGACAAGCGTCATGGAGCTTTGTGATGACAAGGGCAAGGAGGAATGTGATGAGAGTGTTCAGGGAGCACTGTGATGACAATGGAATGGAGCATTGTGATGCCAAGGGTCATGGAGCTTGGTGATGACAAACGTCATGGAGCATTTTGATGACAAGAGTGTGGTGCATTGTGATGAGTAGGGGAGGGAGCATTGTGATGAAAGGGTCATGGAACAATTTGATGAAAAGGGTCAGGGAACATTTCGATGACAGGGGTTATGGAACATTGTGATGACAGGTGTGAGGGAGTATTGTGATGACTAGTGAGGGAACACTGTGCTATCAGTGGTGAGAGAGCATTGAGATGAGAAATGCATGGAGCCTTGTGATGACAAGTTTTATGGAGCATTGTGATGACAAGGTTGTGGAGCATTGTCATTACAAGTGCATGGCACTTTGTGATGACATGTGTCTTGGAGCATTGTGCTGACAAGCGCATGTAGGATTGTGATGACAAGGGTCATGGAGCCTTGTGCTGACAAAGGCATGGAGCATTGTGATGACAAGTGTTACAGAGCATTGTCATGACGAGGGAATGGACCATTGTGATGACAAAGGTCATAAAGCATTGTGATGAATGGAGTCACGGAGCATTATGATGTGAGGGGTCATGGAGCATTGTGATTACAAAGGCATGGAACTTTGTGATGACAAGGTCATGTAGTATTGTGAAGACAGGTGTCAGGGAGCATTGTGATGACATATGTCATGGTGCACTGTGATGACAATGGCGTGGAGCATTGTGATGCCAGGTGTCATGGAGGATTGTGATGACAAATGAAATGGAGCATTGTGATGCAAACTGTCATGGAGGATTGTGATGACAAATGTAATGGAGCATTGTATGAAAATTGCTTGGAGAATTGTGATGAAAAGGGTCATGGAGTATTGTGATGAACAGGGCAGGGAGCATTGTGCTGGAAAGACCGTGCAGCATTGTGATGAGAAGACCATGGATAATTGTGATGACGAGAGTCATGGAGCATTGTAATGACAAGAGGCATGGAGCATTGTTATGACAGGTGTCATGGATCATTGTGATGACAGGGGTCATGGAGCATTGTGATGACATGGGTCATGGAGCATTCTGATGACAAGCTTGTGGAGTATTGTGATGACAATGGCATGGAGCATAGTGATGAAAAGTCATGGAGCATTGTGATGAAAATGACATGGAGCCTTTTCATGAAAGGTTTCAAGGAGCATTCTGAAGACAAGTGTCAGGGAGCTGTGTGATGACAACGGCATCGAGCATGGTGATGAGAAGACCATGGAGCATTCTGTTGATATGGGTCATGGAGCTTTGTGCTGACAACGGCAAGGAGCATTTTGATTACTGGGGTCCTGGCACATTGTGATGAAAAGCACATGGATCATTTTGATGAAAAAGGCATGGAGCCTTCTCATGACAGGGTTGAAGGACCATACTGATGACAAGAGTCAGGGAGCAGTGTGATGACAAGGGCATATAGCACCTTGATGAGAAGGGCATCGAGCATTGTGATGACAAGCGTCATGGAGCTTTGTGATGACAAGGGCATGGAGCAATGTATTGAGAGGCTTCATGGAGCATTGTGATGCCAAGGATCATGGAGCACTGGGATGACAAGCGTCACGGAGCATTCTGATTACAGGTGTCATGGAGCATTGGGATGACAATCACATGGAGCTTGCTATGACAGGGGTCATGGAGCATTGTGATTAAAAGTGCATAGAGAATTGTGATGACAAAGCATATAACACTGTGAGTAGAAGTGTCATGGAGCGTAGTGATGCCAAGGACGTGGAGAATTGTGATCACCAAAGACATGGAGCATTGTGATGACCAGGGCATGCAGCATTGTGATGGCAAGACCGTGGAGCATTGTGATGAGAAGACCAAGGATAATTGTGAAGATGAGTGTCATGGAGCACTGTAATGACAAGGGGCATGGAGCATTGTGATGACAGGTGTTATGGAGAATTGTGATGACAGAGGTCATGGAGCATTGTGATCACAAGGGTCATGGATCATTCTGATGACAAGCTTGTGGAGTATTGTGATGACAATGGCATGGAGCATTGTGATGAAAAGGGCATGTAGCATTCTGATGAAAAACAAATGGAGCCTTTTCATGACAGGGTTCAAGGAGCATTCTGAAGACAAGGGTTAGGGAGCATTGTGATGACAAGTGTACTGAGAATTGTGATGACAAAGGTCATGGAGCATTGTGATGACAAGGCATGGTGTATTGTGATTACAGGCATCATGGAGCGTTGTGATGACAAGTGTTATGGAACATTGTGATCACAAATGTTTGGAGCATTGTGATGACAGGGGTCATGGACCATTTCGATTTAAAGGAGCATGGAGAATTGTGATTACGGGGTCATGGAGCACTGGGATGACAAGGGCATGGATCATTGTGATGACAAGTGTCATGTAGCATTTTGATGACAACAGTCCCGGATCATTGTGTTGTCAGGGGTCATGGAGGGTTGTGATGACATTGGTCATGGAGCATTGTGATGACAGGTGTCATGGAGCATTGTGATGAGAATGTCATGGAACACTGGGCTGAAAATGTGCATGGAGTATTGTGATGACAAGAGTCATGGAGCATTGTGATGACAAGAGAAAGGAGCATTGTGATGACAAGGTCCTGGAGCATTGTGATGAGAAAAACATGGAGCCTTGTGATGACATTCTCATGGAATATTCTAATGAAAATGGTCATGGAGCATTGTCATTACAGGGGTCGTGGAGCATTCTGATGACAAGGGAATGGTGCATTGTGATGAGAAGTCCATGGAGCATTCTGAAGACATTCATCATGGAGCTTTGTTATGACAAGGGCATGGAGCATTGTAATTTCATGTGTATGGAGCCTTGTGATGACAAGGGTCATGGAGCCTTGTGATGACAAGGGTCATGGAGCCTTGTGATGACAAGGCTGTGGATCACTGTGATGACTGGGATCATGGAGCATTGTTATGACAGGGGTAATGGAGCATTGTGATGACAAGGCCATGGGGCATTAGTCTGAAAAGTTTCATGGATTATTGTGATGAGAGTGGGCATGGAGCATTGTGATGACAAGGGCCTGGAACACTGTGGTACAGAGTTTATGGGGGACAGTAATGACAAGGGCATGGAGCATTGTTGTGAGAAGGCATCGAGCATTGTGATGACAAGTGTCATGGACATTTGTGCTGACAAGGGAATGGAGCAATGCGATGAGAAGGTTCCTGGAGCATTGTGATGACAATGACATGGAGCACTGTGATGCCAAGGGTCATTGAGCTTTGTGATGACAAAAGTTATGGAGCATTTTGATGACATGTGTTATGGAGCATTGTGAGGTCAGGGGTCATGGAGCACTGTGATGATAAGGGCATGTAGTATTGTGATGACAGGGGTCATGGAACATTGTGATGAGAAGGGTGAGGGACTATTGTGATGACTAGTTATGGAACATTGTGATATCAGTGGTGACAGAGCATTTTTTTTTTTTTTTTTTTTTTTTTTTTGTGGTATGCGGGCCTCTCACTGTTGTGGCCTCTCCCGTTGCGGAGCACAGGCTCCGGATGCGCAGGCTCAGCAGCCATGGCTCACGGGCCCAGCCGCTCCGCGGCATATGGGATCCTCCCAGACCGGGGCACGAACCCGTATCCCCTGCATCGGCAGGCGGACTCTCAACCACTGCGCCACCAGGGAGGCCCCCGGTGACAGAGCATTTTGATGAGAAGTGCATTGAGCATTGTGATGACAAGCTGGTGGAGCATTGTGTTGACAAGCGCATGGAGCATTGTGATGAGAAGTGTCTTTGCGTATTGTGCTGAGAAAGGCATGGAGCATTGTGATGACAAGGGTCATGGAGCATTGTGATGCAAAGTTCATGGAGCATTGTGGTGAGAGATGTCACAGAGCCTTGTGATGATGAGGGCATTGACCACTGTGATGGCAAAGATCATGAAGCATTGTGATGAATGGAGTCACGGAGCATTGTGATGACAGCGGTCATGGATCATTGGGATGTCAAGGGCATGGAGCATTGTGATGACAGGGGCATGGAACATTTTGATGGTAAATCCCTGAAGCATTGTGATGAGAAGACCTTGGGTAATTGTGATGACGAGCATCATGGAGCACTGTACTGACAAGTGGCATGGAGCATTGTGATGACAGGTGTCAGGGAACATTGTGATGACAGAGGTCATGGAGCATTGTGATGACAAGGGCATGGAGCATTGTGATGACAAGGGCTTGGAGCATTGTGATGACAAGTGTCATGGAGCATTGTGATGACAATGGCATGGAGCATTGTGATGAAAACATCATGGATTATTGTTAAGACAGGTGTCAGGGAGCATTGTGATGACATATGTCGTGTTCCATTGTGATGCCAATGACATGGAGCATTGTGATGCCAAGTGTCATGGAGGATTGTGATGACAAAGATAAAGGAGCATTGTGATGACAAGAACATGGATCATTGTGATGACAAGGGCCATAGAGAATTTTAATGACCAGGTCTTGAAACATTGAGATGACAAGTGCATGGAGCTTGCTATGACAGGGGTCCTGGAGCATTGTGATGACAAGTGCATGCAGAATTGTGATGACAAGAGCATATCACATTGTGAGGAGAAGTGTGCAGGAGCATTGTGATGACAAGGATGTGGAGAATTGTGATGACAAGGGTCATGGAGCATTGAGATGACCAGGGCATTGAGCATTGTGATGGTAAAACCCTAAAGCATTGTGATGAGAAGACCTTGGATAATTATGATGACGAGCATCATGGAGCACTGTACTTCCAGGGGCTTGGAGAATTGTGATGACAGGTGTCAGGGAACATTGTGATGACAGAGGTCATGGAGCATTGTGATGACAAGGGCATGGAGCATTGTGATGACAAGGGCCTGGAGCATTGTGATGACAAGTGTCATGGAGCATTGTGATGACATTGGCATGCAGCATTGTCATGACAAGGGACATTGAGAATTTTTATAACAATGTCATTAAGCATTGTATTGACAAGCATATTGAGCTTGCTATGACATGGGTCAGGGAGCATTGCGATGACAATTGCATGGAGAATTGTGATGACAATAGCATGTAATTTTGTGATGAGTAGTGTCATCGAGCATTGTGATGACAAAGAGGTGGAGATTTGTGATGACAAGGGACATGGAGCATTGTGATGACCAGGGCATGGAGCAATGTGATGGCAAGAGGGTGGAGCATTGTGATGAGAAGGCCATGGATAATTGTGATGACGAGCATCATGGAGCATTATGATGACAAGAGCCGTGGAGCATTCTGACATAAGATATCACTTATGAAGGAAATGTAAACATAGCTACACATGAACTGAATTAGGAAAGAGAACAGAGTCTCACATTTAGAAATCATACTTATGCCTGCTTAAGGGGAAAGGAGAGGTGGGGAGATTCACAAAACCACAGTTTGATATTACCACAGGTACCGTTGCATAATCCAAATACAGAATAGACAAGAGCTACTCCTTCCTCAGTGAACGGGACTCAACAGCCCTATTCCCGCAGAGGAATATATCTGACTAGTAAGAATCTTAATACCTCTGTATTGATATGTCTCCATAAGGGAATCAAGTGTGTCTAGAATGGAATAAACAAGTCAGTGAAAATCAGCTCAACCTAATTATATAAATGAATTTCAAAAACAAAACAAAAAACAGTGAAATCCTAACAAAATTCCTTCAGGGGTTCTGATGAAACCTGGAATGACCCTATCTAAAACGACAGGTGGATGAGACATAAGGCTGGACACTTTTGACTGAGAGGATTGGTGAGATTGAATGAGAAAATGCAGGCCGTTTAAAGCAATAATGCATGCCACCAATTCCATGGGTCCCAACTCGCCAGGTAAAAGGTAACATCACTAAAGTTATAACATGTATGGGAAACGTAGAGAATGCACACACTGTGAATATGAAAGGATTCTAAAACTCAACAAATAGTGCCTATCCTGGTGCTCCGGATTGAGTTTCCAACTGCTTTACTATAAATCTCCCAACTTGGAGAGACAGCCCTTTATCCACCTGTTTCACACAGGTTGCCAATTTGGCAGAGGATGAAAGGGAAGAGGGAGAACCAATGAGAGAGTAGGTGTTAGGCATTTGGATGCGCACATGTCACTCTAATTTCCCGGCAGGAAGAAGAATTAAACAAAGTCTCAGGCACCCACCGGGAACCAGTATAGGTCCTGAACCAAAATTTTGGACTTGACGTCAGCTCACAAAAAACGAGTTGAAAAATGGAGCTCAGGGCACAGAAATTCACAAAATGGCAGAGTAATAAATGACAACAATCGTCAAAAAATCTGTTGAGGGAAGGCAAAGGGGCAGACTTGAAAGAGAGCCAGAATAGCAGGAATCAGACTTCAAGAGGTACATTGGAATCGCCTTTAAAGCACAGGAAGAGGGGCACAACTTCGACAATGATGCACTTGGCCCAAAAGGACTTATGTGTTTTCTCCTGAATATATTCAGGAGAAAACACATACGTCCTTTTGGGCCAAGCAAGGAAGCGGGCAATGCAAATCTTCACTACAAAGAAGTATCACTTCCCATTGGTAAAAAGGGACATCCGCAAAATGTGTAAAAAACAGAAAGGCAAGACAGGCCCTGGAGCAGAGGGAGCCTAGTTATTCTGATGGGTGGGATGTAAATTGCCAACTGCCTCTCTGGAGGAGTGCATTGTGTTCCCTAAAACAAGTAAACAACAGAGCTACAGAGCCAAGGGCACTTCCAGTATACGGAATATACTTTGGGAAAACTGAAAATCAATAAGACAGAGCCACCTAAAAATTTAAGGCTGCACTGAATACAAGAACCTCAACTTGGGTAAACCAGAAATATCCCAGGAAATACAAAAATGGTTTAAGAAATTGTGGTATTTACGTACGATGGAATATCCCTCAGCCATGAAATCAATGTCATAAGGCCAGTAGCAGCAAAATGAGTGTATTCAGGTACGATGATTCTACGTGAAATAAGTCACAGAGGAAAAGAAACTTATCATAAGATATCACTTATGAAAGTCCTGTAAACATGGCTACACATGAACTGAGTTACGAAAGAGAACAGAGTCTCACATTTAGAAAACACTCTTATGCCTGCTTAAGGGGTTAGGAGAGTTGGCGTGATGCATAAACCAGAGTTTGATATTAGTACAGGTACTGTTCCAAAAACCAACTACGGAAGAAACAATCCCTACACCTTCCTCAGTGAATGGGACGCAAAACCCCATATTTCCCGCAGAGAAATATATCTGACTAGTAAGAATCTTAAAACCTAAGTATTGATATGTCTCCATCAGGGAATCAAGTGCGTCTAGAGTGGCAGAAACATGGCAGTGAGAATCAGCTCAAACCCACTATAAAAAGGAATTTCAAAAACAAAACAAAAAAACACGGAAATTCTTTACAATTCCTTCAGGTGCTCTGATGAAATCTATAATGACCCTATCTACAATGACAGCTGGATGTGGCATAAGTCTGGACACTTGGGACTGAGAGGATTGGTGAGATTCGGTGAGCAAATGCAGACCATTTAAAGCAATAATGCGTGGCACACATTCCAATGGTCCCAACTCTCCAGGTTGAAGGGAATACTACTACAGCTATAACATGTACAGGAAACCTAGAGAATGGACACACTGTGAATACAAAAGGTTTTTTAAAACTCAACTAATAGTCCCTCTCCTGGTGCTACAGTTTGAATTTCCAACTGCTTTACTATCAATCTCCCAACCTGGAGAGACAGCCCCTTTAACCTCCTGGTTCTCACATGTAGCCAATTGGCAGAGAATGAAAGATAAGATGGAGAACCAATGAGAGAGTAGCTGTTAGGCATTTGGACGGACACATGTCACTCTAATTTCCCGGCAGGAAGAAGAATTAATCAAAGTCTCAGACACCCGCCAGGAACCAGTATAGGTCCTGAACCAAATTTTTGGACTTGCGGTCAGCTCACAAAAAACGAATTTAAAAATGGAGCTCAGGGGCACAGCAATTCAAAAATGGGCAGAGTAATAAAGGAAAACTATCGTCCAAAAATCTGTTGAGGGAAGGCAACGAGGTGGAATTGAAAGCGAGCCACAATAACAGGAAACAGATTTCAAGAGGTACATTGGAATTGCCTTTAAAGTACAGGAAGTGGGTCACAACTTCGACAATGATGCAATGGGCCAAAATGGGGATATGCGTTTTCTCCTCAATATACTCAGGAGAAAACGCATACGCCCTTTTTGGCCGAGCAAGCAGGCAGGCAATGCAAATCTGCACTACAAAGCAGTATCACTTCCCAGCGGACAAAAGGGACATCCGCAAAATGTGTAAAAACTAGAAAGGCAACACAGGCCTTTAGAAAAGGGAGACTAGTTATGCTGATGGTCGGGATGTAAATTGCCAACTGCCTCTCTGGAGGAGTGCATTGTGTTCCCGAAAACAAGTAAACAACAGAGCTACAGAGCCAAGGGCACTTCCCGTCTGGGGAATATACCTTGGGAAAACTGAAAATCAATAAGACAGAGCCATCCCAAAATTTAGGGCTGCACTGCTTACAAGAACCTCAACTTGGGTACACCTGAAATATAAGAGGAAAGACAAAAATGGTTCAAGAAATTGTGGTATTTATATATGATGGAATATCCCTCAGCCATGAAATCAATGTCATAAGGCCAGTAGCAGCAAAATGAGTGGATTCCGGTACGATGATTCTAAGTGAAATAAGTCACAGAGAAAAAGAAACTTATCATAAGATATCACTTATGAAGGTCCTGTAAACATGGCTACACATGAAGTGAGTTAGGAAAGAGAACAGACTCTCACACTGAGAAAAAAAAAACTCTTATGCCTGCTTAAGGGGGAAGGAGAGCTGGGGTGATGCATAAAACCAGAGTTTGATATTAGTACATGTACCGTTCCAAAAACCAACTACGGAGAAGAAAAGACCTACAACTTCCTAAGTGAAAGGGACTCAAAACCCCATATTTCCCGCAGAGGAAAATATCTGACTAGTAAAAGTCGTAAAACCTATGTATTGATATGTCTCCGTAAGGGAATCAAGTGTGTCTAGACTCGCATAAACATGGCAGTGAGAATCAGCTCAAACCCATTCTAAAAAGGAATTTCACAAACAAAACAAAAAATCAGGGAAATCCTTTACAATTCCTTCAGGGTCTCTGATGAAACCCGGAATGACCCTATGTACAACAACAGCTGGATGTGGCATAAGGCTGGACACTTGGGACTGAGAGGATTGGTGAGATTCAGTGAGCAAATGCAGACCATTTAAAGCAATAATGCGTGGCACACATTCCAAGGGTCCCAACTCTCCAGTTTGAAGGGAATATTACTACAGCTATAACATGTACGCAAAACATAGAGAAAGGACACACTGTGAATACGAAAGGTTTCTAAAACTCAACTAATAGTCCACCTCCTGGTGCTCCGGTTTGACTTTCCAACTGCTTTACTATCAATCTCCCAACATGGAGAGACAGCCCCTTTAACCTCCTGGTTCGCACAGGTTGCCAATTTGGCAGAGGATGAAAGGGAAGAGGGAGAATCAATGAGAGAGTAGCTGTTAAGCATTTGGACGGGCACATGTCACTGTAATTTCCCGGCAGTAAGAAGAATTAACCAAAGTCTCAGCCACCCGCCGGGAACCAGTATAGGTCCTGAACCACAATTTTGGACTTGCGGTCAGCTCACAAAAAACGAGTTGAAAAATGGTGCTCAGGGGCACAGCAATTCACAAACTGGCAGAGTAATAACAAAAAACAATCATCCAAAAATCTGTTGAGGGAAGGCAACGGGGTGGACTTGAAAGGGAGCCAGAATAGCATGAATCAGATTTCAAGAGGTACATTGGAATCGCCTTTAAAGCACAGGAAGAGGGGCACAACTTCGATAATGATGCAATGGGCCAAAAAGGGCGTATGCGTTTTCTCCTGAATATATTCAGGAGAAAACGCATACGCCCTTTTTCGCCAAGCAAGCAAGCGGGCAATGCAAATCTGCACTACAAAACAGTATCACTTCCTACCAGACAAAAGGGACATCCGAAAAATATGTAAAAACCAGAAAGGCTAGACAGGCCCTGGAGAAGAGGGAGCCTAGTTATGCTGATGGGCGGGATGTAAATTGCCAACTGCCTCTCTGGAGGAGTGCATTGTGTTCCCTAAAACAAGTAAACAACAGAGCTACAGAGACACGGGCACTTCCAGTCTATGGAATATACCTTGGGAAAACTGAAATTCAATAAGATAGAGCCAACCCAAAATATAGGGCTGCACTGCTTACAAGAACCTCAACTTGGGTACACCTGAAATATACCAGGAAAGAAAAAAAAAATGGTTCAAGAAATTGTGTTATTACGTACGACGGAATATCCCTCAGCCATGAAATCAATGTCATAATGCCAGTAGCAGCAAAAGGAGTGGATTCAGGAATGATGATTCTAAGTGAAATAAGTCACAGAGAAATAAAAACTTATCATAAGATATCACTTATGAAGGTCCTGTAAACATGGCTACACATGAACTGAGTTAGGAAAGAGAACAGATTCTCACATTTAGAAAACACTCTTATGCCTGCTTAAGGGGGAAGGAGAGGTGGGGTGATGCATAAAACCAGAGTTTGATATTAGTACAGGTACCGTTCCAAAAACCAACTACGGAAGAGACAAGCCCTACACCTTCCTCAGTGAAAGGGTCTCAAAAAACCATATTTCCCACAGAGGAATATATCTGACTAATAAGAATCGTAACACTTATGTATTGATATGTCTCCATCAGGGAATCAAGTGTGTCTACACTGGCAGAATCATGACAGTGAGAATCAGCTCAAACAGGGAAATTCTTTCCAATTCCTTCAGGGGCTCTGATGAAACCTGGAATGACCCTATCTACAAAGACAGCTGGATGTGGCTTAAGGCAGGACACTTGGGACTGAGAGGATTGGTGAGATCCGGTGAGCAAATACAGACCATTTAAAGCAATAATGCGTGGCACACATTCCACGGGTCCCAACTCTCCAGGTTGAAGGGAATATTACTACAGCTGTAACATGTACGGGAAACCTAGAGAATGGACACTCTGTGAATACGAAAGGTTTCTAAAATTCAACTAATATTTCCTCTCCTGGTGCTCCGGTCTGGTTTTCCAACTGCTTTACTATCAACCTCCCAACTTGGAGAGACAGGTCCTTTAATCTCCTGGTTCGCAAAGGTTGCCAATTTGGCAGAGGATGAAAGGGAAGAGGGAGAACCAATGAGAGAGTAGCTGGTAGGCATTTGGACGGGCACATGTCACTCTAATTTCCCGGCAGGAAGAAGAATTAACCAAAGTCTCAGCACCCACCGGGAACCAGTATAGGTACTGAACCAAAATTTTGGACTTGCGGTTAGCTCACAAAAAAACGAATTGAAAAATGGATATCAGGGGCACAGCAATTCACAAACAGGCAGAGTAATAAAGGACAACAATCGTCCAAAAATCTGTTGAGGGAAGGCAACGAGGCGGACTTGAATGCGAGGCAGAATATCAGGAATCAGATTTCAAGAGGTACATTGCAATCGCCTTTAAAGCACAGGAAGAGGAGCACAACGTCGACAATGATGCACTTGGCCAAAAAGCGCGTATGCGTTTTCTCCTGAATATATTCAGCAGAAAAGGCATACGCCCTTTTTGGCCAAGCAAGCAAGCGGGCAATGCCAATCTGCACTAAAAAGAAGTATCACTTCCCACCCGTCAAAAGGGACATCTGCAAAATGTGTAAAAAACAGAAAGGCAAGACAGGCCGTGGAGAAGAGGGAGCCTAGTTATGCTTATGGGCGGAATGTAAATTGCCAACTTCCTCTCTGGAGGAGTGCATTGTGTTCCCTAAAACCAGTAAACAACACAGCTACAGAGACACGGGCACTTCCAGTCTAGGGAATATACCTTGGGAAAACTGAAAATCAATAAGATAGAGCCACCTCAAAATTTAGGGCTGCACTGATTACAAGAACCTCAACTTGGGTACACCTGAAATATCCCAGGAAAGACAAAATTGGTTCGAGAAATTGTGGTACTTACATACGATGGAATATCCCTCAGCCATGAAATCAATATCATAAGGCCAGTAGCAGCAAAATGAGTGGATTCAGGAACGATGATTCTAAGTGAAATAAGTCACAGAGAAAAACAAACTTATCATAAGATATCACTTATGAAGGTCCTGTAAACATGGCTACACATGAACTGAGGTAGGAAAGAGAACAGAGTCTCACATTTAGAAAACACTCTTATGCCTGCTTAAGGGGGAAGGAGAGTTGGCGTGATGCATAAAACCAGAGTTTGATATTAGTACAGGTACCGTTCCAAAAACCAACTACGGAAGAGACAAGCCCTACAACTTACTCAGTGAAAGGGTCTCAAAAAACCATATTTCCCACAGAGGAATATATCTGACTAGTAAGAATCGTAACACCTATGTATTGATATGTCTCCAACAGGGAATCAAGTGTGTCTACACTGGCAGAATCATGGCAGTGAGAATCAGCTCAAACAGGGAAATTCTTTCCAATTCCTTCAGGGGCTCTGATGAAACTTGGAATGACCCTATCTACAAAGACAGCTGGATGTGGCTTAAGGCAGGACACTTGGAACTGAGAGGATTGGTGAGATCGGGTGAGCAAATACAGACCATTTAAAGCAATAATGCGTGGCACACATTCAACGGGTCCCAACTCTCCAGGTTGAAGGGAATATTACTACAGCTGTAACATGTACGGGAAACCTAGAGAATGGACACACTGTGAATACAAAGGGTTTCTACAATTCAACTAATATATCCTCTCCTGGTGCTCCGGTCTGATTTTCCAACTGCTTTTCTATCAATCTCCCAACTTGGAGAGACAGCCCCTTTAACCTCCTGGTTCGCAAATTTTGCCAATTTGGCAGAGGATGAAAGGGAAGAGGGAGAACCAATGAGAGAGTAGCTGGTAGGCATTTGGACGGGCACATGTCACTCTAATTTCCCGGCAGGAAGAAGAATTAACCAAAGTCTCAGGCACCCACCGGGAACCAGTATAGGTATTGAACCAAAATTTTGGATTTGCGGTTAGCTCACAAAAAAACGAGTTGAAAAATGGTTCTCAGTGTCACAGCAATTCACAAACTGGCAGAGTAATAAAGGACAACAATCGTCCAAAATCTGTTGAGGGAAGGCAATGAGGCGGACTTGAATGCGTGGCAGAATATCAGAAACAGATTACAAGAGGTACATTGGTATAATCTTTAAAGCACAGGAAGAGGGGCACAACTTCGACAATGATGCACTTGGCCAAAAAGGGCGTATGCGTTTTCTCCTGAATATATTCAGCAGAAAACGCATACGCACTTTTTGGACAAGCAAGCAAGCGGGCAAGGACAATCTGCACTGAAAAGAAGTATCATTTCCCCCCCCCCGTCAAAAGGGACATCCCCAAAATGTGTAAAAAACAGAAAGGCAAGACAGGCCCTGGAGAAGAGGGAGCCTAGTTATGCTCATGGGCGGGATGTAAATTGCCAACTGCCTCTCTGGAGGAGTGCTTTGTGTTCCCTAAAACAAGTAAACAACAGAGCTACAGAGCCAAGGGCACTTCCAGTCTAGGGAATATACCTTGGGAAAACTGAAAATCAATAAGACAGACCCACCTCAAAATTTAGGGCTGCACTGATTACAAGAACCTCAACTTGGGTACACCTGAAATATCCCAGGGAAGACAAAAATGGTTCAAGAAATTGTGGTACTTACATATGATGGAATATCCCTCAGCCATGAAATCAATGTCATAATGCTGTAGCAGCAAAATGAGTGTATTCAGGTACGATGATTTTAAGTGAAATAAGTCACAGAGGAAAAGAAACTTATCATAAGATATCACTTATGCAGGTCCTATAAACATGGCTACACATGAACTGAGTTACGAATGAGAACAGAGTGTCACATTTAGAAAACACTCTTATGCCTGCTTAAGGGGGAAGGAGAGTTGGCGTGATGCATAAAACCAGAGTTTGATATTAGCACAGGTACCGTTCCAAAAACCAACTACGGAAGAGTCAATCCCTACACCTTCCTCAGTGAATGGGACGCAAAACCCCATATTTCCTGCAGAGAAATATATCTGACTAGTAAGAATCTTAAAACCTAAGTATTGATATGTCTCCATCAGGGAATCAAGTGTGTCTGGACTGGCAGAAACATGGCATTGAGAATCAGCTCAAACCCACTATAAAAAGGAATTTCAAAAACAAAACAAAAAAACAGGGAAATTCTTTACAATTCCTTCAGGGGCTCTGATGAAATCTATAATGACCCTATCTACAATGACAGCTGGATGTGGCATAAGTCTGGACACTTGGGACTGAGAGGATTGGTGAGATTCGGTGAGCAAATGCAGACCATTTAAAGCAATAATGCGTGGCACACATTCCAAGGGTCCCAACTCTCCAGTTTGAAGGGAATATTACTACAGCTATAACATGTACGCAAAACATAGAGAAAGGACACACTGTGAATACGAAAGGTTTCTAAAACTCAACTAATAGTCCACCTCCTGGTGCTCCGGTTTGACTTTCCAACTGCTTTACTATCAATCTCCCAATATGGAGAGACAGCCCCTTTAACCTCCTGGTTCGCACAGGTTGCCAATTTGGCAGAGGATGAAAGGGAAGAGGGAGAATCAATGAGAGAGTAGCTGTTAGGCATTTGGACGGGCACATGTCACTGTAATTTCCCGGCAGTAAGAAGAATTAACCAAAGTCTCAGCCACCCGCCGGGAACCAGTATAGGTCCTGAACCACAATTTTGGACTTGTGGTCAGCTCACAAAAAAAGAGTTGAAAAATGGAGCTCAGGGGCACAGAAATTCACAAACTGGCAGAGTAATAACGGACAACAATCATCCAAAAATCTGTTGAGGGAAGGCAACGGGGTGGACTTGAAAGGGAGCCAGAATAGCATGAATCAGATTTCAGGAGGTACATTGGAATCCCCTTTAAAGCACAGGAAGAGGGGCACAACTTCGATAATGATGCAATGGGCCAAAAAGGGCGTATGCGTTTTCTCCTGAATATATTAAGGAGAAAACGGATACACCCTTTTTGGCCAAGCAAGCAAGCAGGGAATGCAAATCTGCACTACAAAGCAGTATCACTTCCCACCAGACAAAAGGGACATCCGCAAAATATGTAAAAACCAGAAAGGCTAGACAGGCCCTGGAGAAGAGGGAGCCTAGTTATGCTGATGGGCGGGATGTAAATTGCCAACTGCCTCTCTGGAGGAGTGCATTGTGTTCCCTAAAACAAGTAAACAACAGAGCTACAGAGACACGGGCACTTCCAGTCTATGGAATATACCTTGGGAAAACTGAAATTCAATAAGGTATAGCCACCCCAAAATATAGGACTGAACTGCTTACAAGAACCTCAACTTGGGTACACCTGAAATATCCCAGGAAAGACAAAAATGGTTCAAGAAATTGTGTTATTACGTACGACGGAATATCCCTCAGCCATGAAATCAATGTGATAAGGCCAGTAGCAGCAAAAGGAGTGGATTCAGGAACGATGATTCTAAGTGAAATAAGTCACAGAGAAATAAAAACTTATCATAAGATATCACTTATGAAGGTCCTGTAAACATGGCTACACATGAACTGAGTTAGGAAAGAGAACAGAGTCTCACATTTAGAAAACACTCTTATGGCTGCTTAAGGGGGAAGGAGAGGTGGGGTGATGCATAAAACCAGAGTTTGATATTAGTACAGGTACCGTTCCAAAAACCAACTACGGAAGAGAAAAGCCCTACACCTTCCTCAGAGAAAGGGTCTCAAAAAACCATATTTCCCACAGAGGAATATATCTGACTAATAATAATTGTAACACCTATGTACTGATATGTCTCCATGAGGGAATCAAGTGTGTCTACACTGGCAGAATCATGGCAGTGAAAATCAGCTCAAACAGGGAAATTCTTTACAATTCCTTCAGGGGCTCTGATGAAACTTGGAATGACCCTATCTATAAAGACAGCTGGATGTGGCTTAAGGAAGGACACTTGGGACTGAGAGGATTGGTGAGATCCGGTGAGCAAATACAGACCATTTAAAGCAATAATGCGTGGCACACATTCCACGGGTCCCAACTCTCCAGGTTGAAGGGAATATTACTACAGCTGTAACATGTACGGGAAACCTAGAGAATGGACACACTGTGAATACGAAAGGTTTCTAAAATTCAACTAATATTTCCTCTCCTGGTGCTCCGGTCTGATTTTCCAACTGCTTTACTATCAATCTCCCAACTTGGAGAGACAGCCCATTTAATCTCCTGGTTCGCAAAGGTTGCCAATTTGGCAGAGGATGAAAGGAAGAGGGAGAACCAATGAGAGAGTAGCTGGTAGGCATTTGGACGGGCACATGTCACTCTAATTTCCGGGCAGGAAGAAGAATTAACCAAAGTCTCAGCCACCCACCGGGAACCAGTGTAGGTACTGAACCAAAATTTTGGACTTGCGGTTAGCTCACAAAAAAACGAGTTGAAAAATGGATATCAGGGACACAGCAATTCACAAACTGGCAGAGTAATAAAGGAAAACTATAGTCCAAAAATCTGTTGATGGAAGGCAATGAGGCGGACTTGAAAGCGAGCCTGAAGAGCAGGAAACAGATTTCAAGAGGTACATTGGAATCACCTGTAAAGCACAGGAAGAGGGGCACAACTTCAACAGTGATGCACTTGGCCAAAAAGGGCGTATGTGTTTTCTCCTGAATATATTCAGGAGAAAACACATACGCCCTTTTTGGCCAAGCAAGCAAGTGGCAATGCAAATCTGCACTACAAAGAAATATCACTTCCCACCGGTCAAAAGGGACATCCGCAAAATGTATAAAAGCCAGAAAGGCAAGACAGGCCCTGGAGAACAGGGAGCTTAGTTATGCTGATTGGTGGGATGTAAATTGCCAACTGCCTCTCTGGAGGAGTGCATTGTGTTCCCTAAAACAAGTAAACAACAGATCTACAGAGCCAAGTGCACATCCAGTCTAGGGAATATACCTGGCGAAAACTGAAAATCAATAAGACAGAGCCACCCCAAAATTTAGGGATGCACTGCTTACAAAAACCTCAACTTGGGTACACCTGAAATATCACAGGAAAGACAAAAATGGTTGAATAAAGTGTGTTATTACGTACGATGGAATATCCCTCAGCCCTGAAATCAATGTCATAAGGCCAGTAGCAGCAAAAGGAGTGGATTCAGGAACGATGATTCTAAGTGAAATAATTGACAGAGAAATAGAAACTTATCATAAGATAGCACTTATGAAGGTCCTGTAAACATGGCTACACATGAACCGAGTTAGGAAAGAGAACAGGGTCTCACATTTAGAAAACACACTTATGCCTGCTTAAGGGGGAAGGAGAAGTGGGGTGATGCATAAAACCAGAGTTTGATATTAGTACATGTACCGTTCCAAAATCCATCTACGGAAGACACAAGCCCTACATCTTCCTCAGTGAAAGGGTCTCAAAACCGCATATTTCCCACAGAGGAATATATTTGACTAGTAAGAATCGTAAAACCAATGTATTGATATGTCTCCATCAGGGAGACAAGTGTGTCTACACTGGCAGAATCATGGCAGAGAGAATCAGCTCAAACAGGGACATTCTTTACAATTCCTTCAGGGGCTCTGATGAAACCTGGAATGACCCTATCTACAAAGACAGTTGGATGTGACATAAGGCAGGACACTTGGGACTGAGAGGATTGGTGAGATTCGGTGAGCAAATACAGACCATTTAAAGCAATAATTCATGGCACACATTCCACGGTTCCCAACTCTCCAGGTTGAAGGGAATATTACTACAGCTGTAACATGTATGGGAAACATACAGAATGGACACACTGTGAATATGAAAGGTTTCTAAAATTCAACTAATATTCCCTCTCCCGGAGCTCCGCTCTGATTTTCCAACTGATTTACTATCAATCTCCCAACTTGGAGAGACAGCCCCTTTAACCTCCTGGTTCGCAAAGGTTGCCAAATTGGCAGAGGATAAAAGGGAAGAGGGAGAACCAATGAGAGAGTAGCTGTTAGGCATTTGGAGGGGAACATGTCACTCTAATTTCCCGACAGGAAGAAGAATTAACCAAAGTCTCAGCCACCCACCGGGAACCAGTATAGGTACTGAACCAAAATTTTGGACTTGCGGTCACCTCACAAAAAAACGAGTTAAAAAATGGATCTCAGGGGCACAGCAATTCACAAACTGGCAGAGTAATAAAGGACAACTATCGTCCAAAAATCTGTTGAGGGAAGGCAACGAGGCGGACTTGAAAGTGAACCAGAAAAGCAGGAAACAGATTTCAAGAGGTAGATTGGAATTGCCTTTAAAGCACAGGAAGAGGGGCACAACTTCGACAATGATGCAATGGGCCAAAAGGGGCGTATGCATTTTCTCCTGAATATATTCAGGAGAAAATGCATACGCCCTTTTTGGCCAAGCAAGCAAGCAAGCAATGCAATTCTGCACTACAAAGCATTATCATTTCCCACTGGACAAAAGGGACATCCACAAAATGTGTAAAAACTGGAAAGGCAACACAGGCCCTGAAGAAATGGGAGCCTAGTTATGCTGATGGGCGGGATGAAAATTGCCAACTGCCTCTCTGGAGGAGTCAATTGTGTTCCCTAAAACAAGTAGACAACAGAGCTACAGAGCCAAGGGCACTTCCCGTCTATGGAATATACCTTGGGAAAAATGAAAATCAATAAGACAGAGCCACCTCAAAATTTAGGGCTGCACTGCTTACAAGAACCTCAACTTGGGTACACCTGAAATATCCCAGGAAAGACAAAAATGGTTCAAGAAATTGTGGTACTTACGTACGATGGAATATTCCTCAGCCATGAAAATAAAGTCATAAGGCCAGTAGCAGCAAAATGAGTGGATTCAGGTACGATGATTCTAAGTGAAATAAGTCACAGAGAAAAAGAAACTTATCATAAGATATCACTTATGAAGGTCCTGTAAACATGGCTACACATGAACTGAGTTAAGAAAGACAAGAGAGTCTCACATTTAGAAAACACTCTTATGCCTGCTTAAGGGGGAAGGAGAGGTGGCGTGATGCATAAAACCAGAGTTTGATATTAGTACAGGTACCATTCGAAATACCAACTACGGAAGAGTCAATCCCTACACCTTCCTCAGTGAAAAGTGTGCATAACCCCATATTTCCCGCAGAGGAATATATCTGAGTAGTAAGAATCTTAAAACCTATGTATTGATATGTCTCCATCAGGGAATCAAGTGTGTCTAGACTGGCAGAAACATGGCAGTGAGAATCAGCTCAAACCCACTATAAAAAGGAATTTCAAAAACAAACCGAAAAAACAGGGAAATTCTTTACAATTCCTTCTGGGGCTCTGATGAAACCTGGAATGACCCTATCTACAACGACAGTTGGATGTGGCATAAGGAAAGACACTTGGGACTGAGAGGATTGGTGATATTCGGTGAGCAAATGCAGACCATTTAAAGCAATAATGCGTGGCACACATTCCAAGGGTCCCAACTCTCCAGGTTGAAGTGAATATTATTACAGCTATAACATGTACGGGAAACCTAGAGAATGGACACACTGTGAATACGAAAGGCTTCTAAAACTCAACTAATAGTCCCTCTCCTGCTGCTCTGGTTTGACTTTCCAACTGCTTTACTATAAATCTCCCAACTTGGAGAGACAGCCCCTTTAACCTCCTGGTTCGCACAGGTTGCCAATTTGTCAGAGGATGAAAGGGAAGAGGGAGAACCAATGAGAGAGTAGCTGTTAGTCATTTGGACGGGAACATGTCACTCTAATTTCCCGGCAGGAAGAAGTATTAACCAAAGTATCAGCCAGCCTCCAGCAACCAGTAGAGGTCCTGAACCACAAATTTGGACTTGCGGTCAGCTCACAAAAAAACGAGTTGAAAAATGGAGCTCAGGGGCACAGCAATTCACCAACTGGCAGAGTAATAAAGGACAACTATCGTCCAAAAATCTGTTGAGGGAAGGAAAACAGGCGGACTTGAATTTCTGACAGAAAGCGGGAACCAGATTTCAAGAGGTATATTGGAATCACCTTTAAAGCACAGGAAGAGTGGCACAAGTTCGATAGTGATGCTCTTGGTTAAAAATGGTGTAGGCGTTTTCTCCTGAATATATTCAGGATAAAACGCATACGCCCATTTTGGCCAAGCAAGAAAGCGGGCAATGCAAATCTGCACTACAAAGAAGTATCAATGCCCACCAGTCAAAGGGACATCCACAAAATGTGTAAAATCCAGAGAGGCTAGACCAGCCCTGGAGAACAGGGAGCCTAGTTATGCTGATGGGCAGGATGTAAATTGCCAATTGCCTCTCTGGAGGAGTGCACTGTGTTCCCTAAAACAAGTAAACAACAGAGCTACAGAGCCAAGGGCACTTCCAGTGTAGGGAATATACCTTGGGAAAACTGAAAATCAATAAGACAGAGCTACCCCATAATATACGGCTGCACTGCTTACAAGAACCTCATCTTGGGTACACCTTAAATATCCGAGGAAAGACAAAAATGGTTCAAGAAATTGTGGTACTTAAGTACGATGGAATATCCCTCAGCCATGAAATCAAAGTCATAAGGCCAGTAGCAACAAAATGAGTGGATTCAGGTACGATGATTCTAAGTGAAATAAGTCACAGAGAAAAAGAAACTTATCATAAGATATCACTTATGAAGGTCCTGTAAACATGGCCGCACATGAACTGAGTTAGGAAAGAAAACAGAGTCTCACAATTAGAAAGCACTCTTATGCCTGCTTAAGGGGGAAGGAGAGGTGGGGTGATTCACAAAACCAGAGATTGATATTAGTACCGGTACCATTCCAAAAAAAAAATACATAATATACAAGACCTACACCTTCCTCAGTGAAAGGTACTCAAAACCCCATACTTCCCACACAGGAATATATCTGACTAGTAATAATCTTAAAACGTATGTATTGATATGGGTCCATAAGTGTATCATGTGTGTCTAGACTGGCATAAACATGGCAGTGAGAATCAGCTCAAACCCAGTATAAAAAGGAATTTCAAAAACAAAACAAAAAAACAAGGAAATTCTTTATAATTCCTTCAGGAGCTCTCATGAAACCTGAAATGACCCTATCTACAACAAAAGCTGGATGTGGCATAAGGCTGGACACTTGGGTCTTAGAGGATTGATGAGATTGGGTGACCAAATGCAGACCCTTTAAAGCAATAATGTGTTGCACCCATTCCATGGGTCCCAACTCTCCAGGTTGAAGGGAATATTACTAGAGCTCTAACATGTACGGGAAACCTAAAGAATGGACACACTCTGAATACGAAAGTTCTCTAAAATTCAACTAATATTCCCTCTCTTGGTGCTCCGCTTTGACTTTCCAAAAGCTTTACTACCAATCTCCCAACTTGGAGAGACAGCCCCTTTAATCTCCTGGTTCCCACAGGTTGCCAATTTTGCAGAGGATGAAAGGGAAGAGGGAGAACCAATGAGAGAGTAGGTGTTAGGCATTTGGACGGGCACAAGTCACTCCAATTTCCTGTCAGGAAAAAGAATTAAGCAAAGGCTCAGCCACACGCAGGGAACCAGTATGGGTCCTGAACAAAATTTTGGACTTGCTGTCAGCTCAAAAAAACTAGTAGAAAAATGGAGGTCTGGGGCACAGCAATTCACAATCTGGCAGAGTAATAAAGGAAAATTATAGTCCAAAAATCTGTTGATGGAAGGCAGTGAGCGGACTTGAAAGTGAGCCTGAAGAGCAGGAAACAGATATCAAGAGGTACATTGGAATCGCCTGTAAAGCACAGGAAGAGGGGCACAACTTCAACAGTGATGCACTTGGCCAAAAGGGTGTATGCGTTTTCTCCTGAATATATTCAGGAGAAAACGCATACGCACTTTTTCTCCAAGCAAGCAAGCGGCAATGCATATCTGCACTACAAAGAAGTATCACTGCCCACCGGTCAAAAGGGACATCCGCAAAATGTATAGAAACCAGAAAGGCAAGACAGGCCCTGGAGAACAGGGAGCCTAGTTATGCTGATAGGTGGGATGTAAATTGCCAACTGCCTCTCTGGAGGAGTGCATTGTGTTCCCTAAAACAAGTAAACAACAAATCTACAGAGCCAAGTGCACATTCAGTCTAGGGAATATACCTTGCGAAAACTGAAAATCAATAAGACATAGCCACCCCAAAATTTAGGGCTGCACTGCTTACAAGAACCTCAACTTGGGTACACCTGAAATATCCCAGGAAAGACAAAAATTGCTCAAGAAATTGGGATATTACTTATGATGGAATATCCCTCAGCCATGAAATCAATGTCATAAGGCCAGTAGCAGCAAAAGGAGTGGATTCAGGAACGATGATTGTAAGTGAAATAAGTCACAGAGAAATAGAAACTTATTATAAGATATCACTTATGAAGGTCCTGTAAACATGGCTACACATGAACTGAGTTAGGAAAGAGAACAGTGTCTCACATTTAGAAAACACACTTATGCCTGCTTAAGGGGGAAGGAGAAGTGGGGTGATGCATAAAACCAGAGTTTGATATTAGTACATGTACCGTTACAAAATCCAACTATGGAAGACCCAAGCCCTACATCTTCCTCAGTGAAAGGGTCTCAAAACCGCATATTTCCCACAGAGGAATATACCTGACTAGTACGAATTGTAAAACCTATGTATTGATATGTCTCCATCAGGGAACCAAGTGTCTACACTGGCAGAATCACTGCAGTGAGAATCTGCTCAAACCCACTATAAAAAGGAATTTAAAAAACAAAACAAACAAAAAAAAACAGGGATATTCTTTACAATTCCTTCAGAGGCTCTGATGAAATCTATAATGACCCTATCTACAATGACAGCTGGATGTGGCATAAGTCTGGACACGTGGGGCTGAGAGGATTGGTGAGATAGGGTGAGCAAATGCAGACCCTTTAAAGCAATAATGTGTTGCACCCATTCCATGGGTCCCAACTCTCCAGGTTGAAGGGAATATTACTACAGCTATAACATGTACGGGAAACCTAGAGAATGGACACACTGTGAATACGAAAGTTTTCTAAAACTCAACTAATAGTCCGTCTCTTGGTGCTCCGCTTTGACTTTCCAAAAGCTTTACTACCAATCTCCCAACATGGAGAGACAGCCCCTTTAATTTCCTGGTTCCCACAGGTTGCCAATTTTGCAGAGGATGAAAGGGAAGAGGGAGAACCAATGAGAGAGTAGGTGATAGGCATTTGGACGGGCACAAGTCAATCCAATTTCCTGTCAGGAAAAAGAATTAACCAAAGGCTCAGCCACTCGCGGGGAACCAGTATAGGTCCTGAACCAAAATTTTGGACTTGCGGTCAGCTCAGAAAAACTAGTAGAAAAATGGAGGTCTGGGGCACAGAAATTCACAATCTGGCAGAGTAATAAAGGAAAACTATAGTCCAAAAATCTGTTGATGGAAGGCAATGAGGCGGACTTGAAAGTGAGCCTGAAGAGCAGGAAACAGATATCAAGAGGTACATTGGAATCGCCTGTAAAGCACAGGAAGAGGGGCACAACTTCAACAGTGATGCACTAGGCCAAAAGGGCGTATGCGTTTTCTCCTGAATATATTCAGGAGAAAACGCATACGCACTTTTTGGCAAAGCAAGCAAGCGGCAATGCAAATCTGCACTACAAAGAAGTATCACTGACCACCGGTCAAAAGGGATATCCGCAAAATGTATAGAAACCAGAAAGGCAAGACAGGCCATGGAGAACAGGGAGCCTAGTTATGCTGATGGGTGGGATGTAAATTGCCAACAGCCTCTCTGGAGGAGTGCATTGTGTTCCCTAAAAAAAGTAAACAACAGATCTACAGAGCCAAGTGCACATTCAGTCTAGGGAATATACCTTGCGAAAACTGAAAATCTATAAGACATAGCCACCCCAAAATTTAGGGATGCACTGCTTACAAGAACCTCAACTTGGGTACACCTGAAATATCCCAGGAAAGACAAAAATTGCTCAAGAAATTGGGATATTACGTACGATGGAATATCCCTCAGCCATGAAATCAATGTCATAAGGCCAGTAGCAGCAAAAGGAGTGGATTCAGGAACGATGATTGTAAGTGAAATAATTCACAGAGAAATAGAAACTTATTATAAGATATCACTTATGAAGGTCCTGTAAACATGGCTACACATGAACTGAGTTAGGAAAGAGAACAGGGTCTCACATTTAGAAAACACACTTATGCCTGCTTAAGGGGGAAGGAGAAGTGGGGTGATGCATAAAACCAGAGTTTGATATTAGTACAGGTACCGTTCCAAAATCCAACTATGGAAGACCCAAGCCCTACATCTTCCTCAGTGAAAGGGTCTCAAAACCGCATATTTCCGACAGAGGAATATACCTGACTAGTAAGAATTGTAAAACCTATGTATTGATATGTCTCCATCAGGGAACCAAGTGTGTCTACACTGGCAGAATCATTGCAGTGAGAATCAGCTCAAACCCACTATAAAAAGGAATTTAAAGAACAAAAAAAAAACAGGGAAATTCTTTACAATTCCTTCAGAGGCTCTGATGAAATCTATAATGACACTATCTACAATGACACCTGGATGTGGCATAAGTCTGGACACTTGGGGCTGAGAGGATTGGTGAGATTGGGTGAGCAAATGCAGACCATTTAAAGCAATAATGCGTGGCACACATTCCAATGGTCCCAACTCTCCAGGTGGAAGGGAATACTACTACAGCTATAACATGTACAGGAAACCTAGAGAATGGACAAACTGTGAATACAAAAGGTTTTTAAAACTCAACTAATTGTCCCTCTCCTGGTGCTCCGGTTTGAATTTCCAACCACTTTACTATCAATCTCTCAACTTGGAGAGACAGCCCCTTTAATCTCCTGGTTCTCTCATGTTACCAATTGGCAGAGGATGAGAGGTAAGATGGAGAACCAATAAGAGAGTAGCTCTTAGGCATTTGGACGGGCACATATCACTCTAATTTCCCAGCAGGAAGAAGAATTAATAAAAGTCTCAGCCACCCGCCGGGAACCAGTATAGGTCCTGAACCAAAATTTTGGACTTGCGTTCAGCTCACAAAAAACGAATTGAAAAATGGAGCTCAGGGGCACAGCAATTCACAAACGGGCAGAGTAATAAAGGAAAACTATCGTCCAAAAATCTGTTGAGGGAAGGCAACGAGGCGGACTTGAAAGTGAACCAGAAAAGCAGGAAACAGATTTCAAGAGGTAGATTGGAATTGCCTTTAAAGCACAGGAAGAGGGGCACAACTTCGACAATGATGCAATGGGCCAAAAGGGGCGTATGCATTTTCTCCTGAATATATTCAGGAGAAAATGCATACGCCCTTTTTGGCCAAGCAAGCAAGCAGGCAATGCAATTCTGCACTACAAAGCATTATCATTTCCCACTGGACAAAAGGGACATCCACAAAATGTGTAAAAACTGGAAAGGCAACACAGGCCCTGAAGAAATGGGAGCCTAGTTATGCTGATGGGCGGGATGAAAATTGCCAACTGCCTCTCTGGAGGAGTCAATTGTGTTCCCTAAAACAAGTAGACAACAGAGCTACAGAGCCAAGGGCACTTCCCGTCTATGGAATATACCTTGGGAAAAATGAAAATCAATAAGACAGAGCCACCTCAAAATTTAGGGCTGCACTGCTTACAAGAACCTCAACTTGGGTACACCTGAAATATCCCAGGAAAGACAAAAATGGTTCAAGAAATTGTGGTACTTACGTACGATGGAATATTCCTCAGCCATGAAAATAAAGTCATAAGGCCAGTAGCAGCAAAATGAGTGGATTCAGGTACGATGATTCTAAGTGAAATAAGTCACAGAGAAAAAGAAACTTATCATAAGATATCACTTATGAAGGTCCTGTAAACATGGCTACACATGAACTGAGTTAAGAAAGACAAGAGAGTCTCACATTTAGAAAACACTCTTATGCCTGCTTAAGGGGGAAGGAGAGGTGGCGTGATGCATAAAACCAGAGTTTGATATTAGTACAGGTACCATTCGAAATACCAACTACGGAAGAGTCAATCCCTACACCTTCCTCAGTGAAAAGTGTGCATAACCCCATATTTCCCGCAGAGGAATATATCTGAGTAGTAAGAATCTTAAAACCTATGTATTGATATGTCTCCATCAGGGAATCAAGTGTGTCTAGACTGGCAGAAACATGGCAGTGAGAATCAGCTCAAACCCACTATAAAAAGGAATTTCAAAAACAAACCGAATAAACAGGGAAATTCTTTACAATTCCTTCTGGGGCTCTGATGAAACCTGGAATGACCCTATCTACAACGACAGTTGGATGTGGCATAAGGAAAGACACTTGGGACTGAGAGGATTGGTGATATTCGGTGAGCAAATGCAGACCATTTAAAGCAATAATGCGTGGCACACATTCCAAGGGTCCCAACTCTCCAGGTTGAAGTGAATATTATTACAGCTATAACATGTACGGGAAACCTAGAGAATGGACACACTGTGAATACGAAAGGCTTCTAAAACTCAACTAATAGTCCCTCTCCTGCTGCTCTGGTTTGACTTTCCAACTGCTTTACTATAAATCTCCCAACTTGGAGAGACAGCCCCTTTAACCTCCTGGTTCGCACAGGTTGCCAATTTGTCAGAGGATGAAAGGGAAGAGGGAGAACCAATGAGAGAGTAGCTGTTAGTCATTTGGACGGGAACATGTCACTCTAATTTCCCGGCAGGAAGAAGTATTAACCAAAGTATCAGCCAGCCTCCAGCAACCAGTAGAGGTCCTGAACCACAAATTTGGACTTGCGGTCAGCTCACAAAAAAACGAGTTGAAAAATGGAGCTCAGGGGCACAGCAATTCACCAACTGGCAGAGTAATAAAGGACAACTATCGTCCAAAAATCTGTTGAGGGAAGGAAAACAGGCGGACTTGAATTTCTGACAGAAAGCGGGAACCAGATTTCAAGAGGTATATTGGAATCACCTTTAAAGCACAGGAAGAGTGGCACAAGTTCGATAGTGATGCTCTTGGTTAAAAATGGTGTAGGCGTTTTCTCCTGAATATATTCAGGATAAAACGCATACGCCCATTTTGGCCAAGCAAGAAAGCGGGCAATGCAAATCTGCACTACAAAGAAGTATCAATGCCCACCAGTCAAAGGGACATCCATAAAATGTGTAAAATCCAGAGAGGCTAGACCAGCCCTGGAGAAGAGGGAGCCTAGTTATGCTGATGGGCAGGATGTAAATTGCCAATTGCCTCTCTGGAGGAGTGCACTGTGTTCCCTAAAACAAGTAAACAACAGAGCTACAGAGCCAAGGGCACTTCCAGTGTAGGGAATATACCTTGGGAAAACTGAAAATCAATAAGACAGAGCTACCCCATAATATACGGCTGCACTGCTTACAAGAACCTCATCTTGGGTACACCTTAAATATCCGAGGAAAGACAAAAATGGTTCAAGAAATTGTGGTACTTAAGTACGATGGAATATCCCTCAGCCATGAAATCAAAGTCATAAGGCCAGTAGCAGCAAAATGAGTGGATTCAGGTACGATGATTCTAAGTGAAATAAGTCACAGAGAAAAAGAAACTTATTATAAGATATCACTTATGAAGGTCCTGTAAACACGGCCGCACATGAACTGAGTTAGGAAAGAAAACAGAGTTTCACATTTAGAAAGCACTCTTATGCATGCTTAAGGGGGAAGGAGAGGTGGGGTGATTCACAAAACCAGAGATTGATATTAGTACAGGTACCATTCCAAAAAAAATACGTAATAGACAAGACCTACACCTTCCTCAGTGAAAGGTACTCAAAACCCCATACTTCCCACACAGGAATATATCTGACTAGTAATAATCTTAAAACGTATGTATTGATATGTGTCCGTAAGTGGATCATGTGTGTCTAGACTGGCATAAACATGGCAGTGAGAATCAGCTCAAACCCAGTATAAAAAGGAATTTCAAAAACAAAACAAAAAAACAAGGAAATTCTTTATAATCCCTTCAGGTGCTCTGATGAAACCTGGAATGACCCTATCTACAATGAAAGCTGGATGTGGCATAAGTCTGCACACTTGGGACTGAGAGGATTGATGAGATTGGGTGACCAAATGCAGACCCTTTAAAGCAATAATGTGTTGCACCCATTCCATGTGTCCCAACTCTCCAGGTTGAAGGGAATATTACTACAGCTATAACATGTACGGGAAACCTAGAGAATGGACACACTGTGAATACGAAAGTTTTCTAAAACTCAACTAATAGTCCCACTCTTGGTGCTCCGCTTTGACTTTCCAAAAGCTTTACTACCAATCTCCCAACTTGGAGAGACAGCCCCTTTAACCTCCTGGTTCGCACAGGTTGCCAATTTTGCAGAGGATGAAAGGGAAGAGGGACAACCAATGACAGAGTAGGTGTTAGGCATTTGGACGGGCACAAGTCACTCCAATTTCCCGTCAGGAAAAAGAATTAACCAAAGGCTCAGCCACTCACGGGGAACCAGTATATGTCCTGAAACAAAATTTTGGACTTGCGGTCAGCTCAAAAAAACTAGTAGAAAAATGGATGTCTGGGGCACAGCAATTCACAATCTGGCAGAGTAATTAAGGAAAACTATAGTCCAAAAATCTGTTGATGGAAGGCAATGAGGCGGACTTGAAAGCGAGCCTGAAGAGCAGGAAACAGATTTCAAGAGGTACAATGGAATCGCCTGTAAAGCACAGGAAGAGGGGCACAACTTCGACACTGATGCACTTGGCCAAAAAGGGGGTATGCGTTTTCTCCTGAATATATTAAGGAGGAAATGCATACGCCCTTTTTGGCCAAGCAAGCAAGCGGGCAATGCAAATCTGCACTACAATGAAGTATCACTTCCCACCGGTCAAAAGGGACATCCGCAAAATGTGTAAAAACCAGAAAGGCAAGACAGGCAATGGAGAACAGGGAGCCTAGTTATGCTGATGGGCGGGATGTAAATTGCCAACGGCCTCTCTGGAGGTGTGCATTGTGTTCCCTAAGACAAGTAAACAACAGATCTACAGAGCCAAGTGCACATCCAGTCTAGGGAATATACATTGCGAAAACTGAAAATCAATAAGACAGAGCCACCCAAAAATTTAGGGATGCACTGCTTAAAAGAACCTCAACTTGGGTACACCTGAAATATCCCAGGAAAGACAAAAATGGTTGAAGAAATTGGGATATTACGTACGATGGAATATCCCTCAGCCATGAAATCAATGTCATAAGGCCAGTAGCAGCAAAAGGAGTGGATTCAGGAACGATGATTCTAAGTGAAATAAGTCAGAGAGAAATAGAATCTTATCATAAGATAACACTTATGAAGGTCCTGAAAACATGGCTACACATGAACTGAGTTAGGAAAGAGAACAGGGTCTCACATTTAGAAAACACACTTATCCCTGCTTAAGGGGGTAGGAGAGGTGGGGTGATGCATAAAACCAGAGTTTGATATTAGTACATGTACCGTTCCAAAATCCAACTACGGAAGAGACAAGCCCTAAACCTTCCTCAGTGAAAGGGTCTCAAAACCGCATATTTCCCACAGAGGAATATATCTGACTAGTAAGAATCTTAAAACCTATGTATTGATATGTCACCATCATGGAAACAAGTGTGGCTGCAGCGGCAGAATCATGGCAGTGATAATCAGCTCAAACAGGGAAATTCTATACAATTCCTTCAGGGGCTCTGATGAAACCTGGAATGACCCTATCTACAAAGACAGCTGGATGTGGCATAAGGCAGGACACTTGGGACTGAGAGGATTGGTGAGATTCGGTGAGCAAATACAGACCATTTAAAGCAATAATGCGTGGCACACATTCCTCTTGTCCCAACTCTCCAAGTTGAAGGGAATATTACTACAGCTGTAACATGTACGGGAAACATAGAGAATGGACACACTGTGAATATGAAAGGTTTCTAAAATTCAACTAATATTCCCTCTCCAGGTGCTCCAGTCTGATTTTCCAAGTGCTTTACTATCAATCTCCCAACTTGGAGAGACAGCCCCTTTAACCTCCTGGTTCGCACACGTTGCCAATTTGGCAGAGGATGAAAGGGAAGAGGGAGAACCAATGAGAGAGTAGCTGTTAGGCATTTGGACGGGCACATGTCACTCTAATTTCCCGACAGGAAAAAGAATTAACCAAAGTCTCAGCAACCCACCGGGACCCAGTATAGGTAATGAACCAAAATTTTGGTCTTGCGGTCAGCTCACAAAAAACGAGTTGAAAAATGGATCTCAGGGGCACTGCAATTCACAAACTGGCAGAGTAATAAATGACAACAATCGTCCAAAAATCTGTTGAGGGAAGGCAACCAGGGGGACTTGAATGCAAGGCAGAATATCAGGAAAGAGTTTACGAGAGGTACATTGGGATCATCTTTAAAGCACAGGAAGACGGGCACAACTTCGACAATGATGCACTTGGACAAAAAGGGCGTATGCGTTTTCTCCTGAATATATTCAGGAGAAAACGCATACGCCGTTTTTGGCCAAGCAAGCAAGCGGGCAATGCAATCTGCACTAAGAAGAAGTATCACTTCCCACCCATCAAAAGGGACATCCGCAAAAGGTGTAAAAACCAGAAAGGCAAGACAGGCCATGGAGAAGAGGGAGCCTAGTTATGCTGATAGGCGGGATGTAAATTGCCAACTGCCTCTCTGGAGGAGTGCATTGTGTTCCCTAAAACAAGTAAACAACAGAGCTACAGAGCCAAGGGCACTTCCAGTCTAGGGAATATACCATGGGAAAACTGAAAATCAATAAGACACAGCCACTTCAAAATTTAGGGCTGCACTGCTTACAAGAACCTCAACTTGGGTACACCTGAAATATCCCAGGAAAGACAAAAATGGTTCAAGAAATTGTGGTACTTACATAAGATGGAATATCCCTCATCCATGAAATCAATGTCATAAGGCCAGTAGCAGCAAAATGATTGGATTCAGGTACGATGATTCTAAGTGAAATAAATCACAGAGAAAAAGAAACTTATCATAAGATATCACTTAGGAAGGTCCTGTAAACATGGCTACACATGAACTGAGTTAGGAAAGAGAACAGAGTCTCACATTTAGAAAACACTCTTATGCCTGCTTAAGGGGGAGGGAGAGGTGGCGTGATGCATAAAACCAGAGTTTGAAATTAGTACAGGTACCATTCCAAAAACCAACTACGGAAGAGACAATCCCTACACCTTCCTTAGTGAAAGGGACTCAAAACACCATATTTCCCGTGCAGAAATATATCTGACTAGTAAGATTCTTAAAACCTATGTATTGATATGTCTCCATCAGGGAATCAAGTTTGTCTAGACTGGCAGAAAGATGGCAGTGAGAATCAGCTCAAACCCACTATAAAAAGGAATTTCAAAAACAAAAAAAAAAACAGGGAAATTCTTTACAATTCCTTCAGAGGCTCTGATGAAATCTATAATGACCCTATCTACAATGACAGCTGGATGTGGCATAAGTCTGAACACTTGGGGCTGAGAGTATTGGTGAGATTGGGTGAACAAATGCAGACCATTTAAAGCAATAATGCGTGGCACACATTCCAATGGTCCCAACTCCCAAGGTTGAAGGGAATACTACTACAGCTATAACATGTACGGGAAACCAAGAGAATGGACACACCTTGAATAAAAAAGGTTTTAAAACTCAACTAATTGTCCCTCTCCTGGTGCTCCGGTTTGACTTTCCAACTGCTTTACTATCAATCTCCCAACTTGGAGAGACAGCCCCTTTAACCTCCTGGTTCGCACAGGTTGCCAATTTGGCAGAGGATGAAAGGGAATAGGGAGAACCAATGAGAGAGTAGCTGTTAGGCATATGGACGGGCCCATGTCACTGTATTTTCCCGTCAGGAAGAAGTATTAACAAAAGTCTTAGCCACCCACCGGGAACCAGTATAGGTCCTGAACCAAAATTTTGGACTTGCGGTCAGCTCACAAAAAACGAGTTGAAAAATGGAGCTCAGGGGCAGAGCAGTTCACAAACTGGCAGAGTAATAAAGGACAACTATTGTCCAAAAATCTGTTGAGGGAAGGCAACGAGGCGGACTTGAAAGCGAGCCAGAATAGCAGGAAACAGATTTCAAGAGGTACATTGGAATTGCCTTTAAAGCACAGGAAGAGGGGCACAACTTCGACAATGATGCAATGGGCCAAAAGGGGGTATGCATTTTCTCCTGAATATATTCAGGAGAAAACGCATACGCCCCTTTTGGCCGAGCAAGCAAGCAGGCAATGCAAATCTGCACTACAAAGCATTATCACTTCCCACTGCACAAAAGGGACATCCGCAAAATTTGTAAAATCTAGAAATGCAACACAGGCCCTGAAGAAAAGGGAGCCTAGTTATGCTGATGGGTGGGATGAAAATTGCCAACTGCCTCTCTGGAGGAGTGAATTGTGTTCCCTAAAACAAGTAGACAACAGAGCTACAGAGCCAAGGGCACTTCCAGTCTAGGGAATATACCTTGGGAAAACTGAAAATCAATAAGACAGAGCCACCTCAAAATTTAGGGCTGCACTGCTTACAAGAACCTCAACTTGGGTACACCTGAAATATCCCAGGAAAGACAAAAATGGTTCAAGAAATTGTGGTACTTACGTACGATGGAATATCCCTCAGCCATGAAATCAAATTCATAAGGCCAGTAGCAGCAAAATGAGTGGATTCAGGTACGATGATTCTAAGTGAAATAAGTCACAGAGAAAAAGAAACTTATCATAAGATATCACTTATGAAGGTCCTATAAACATGGCTACACATGAACTGAGTTAAGAAAGACAAGAGAGTCTCACATTTAGAAAACACTCTTATGCCTGCTTAAGGGGGAAGGAGAGGTGGCGTGATGCATAAAACCAGAGTTTGATATTAGTACAGGTACCATTCGAAATACCAACTACGGAAGAGTCAATCCCTACACCTTCCTCAGTGAAAAGTGTGCAAATCCCCATATTTCCCGCAGAGGAATATATCTGAGTAGTAAGAATCTTAAAACCTATGTATTGATATGTCTCCATCAGGGAATCAAGTGTGTGTATACTGGCAGAAACATGGCAGTGAGAATCAGCTCAAACCCACTATAAAAAGGAATTTCAAAAACAAACCGAAAAAACAGGGATATTCTTTACAATTCCTTCTGGGGCTGTGATGAAACCTGGAATGACCCTATCTACAACGACAGTTGGAGGTGGCATAAGGAAAGACACTTGGGACTGAGAGGATTGGTGATATTCGGTGACCAAATGCAGACCACTTAAAGCAATAATGCGTGGCACACATTCCAAGGGTCCCCACTCTCGAGGTTGAAGTGAATATTATTACAGCTATAACATGTATGGGAAACCTAGAGAATGGACACACTGTGAATACGAAAGGCTTCTAAAACTCAACTAATTGTCCCTCTCCTGCTGCTCTGGTTTGACTTTCCAACTCCTTTACTATCAATCTCCCAACTTGGAGAGACAGCCCCTTTAACCTCATGGTTCGCACATGTTGCCAATTTGGCAGAGGATGAAAGGGAATAGGGAGAACCAATGAGAGAGTAGCTGTTAGGAATTTGGACGGGCACATGTCACTCTAATTTCCCGGCAGGAAGAAGAATTAACCAAAGTATCCGGCAGCCGCCGGCAACCAGTATAGGACCTGAACCACAATTTTGGACTTGCTGTCAGCTCACAAAAAACGAGTTGAAAAATGGAGCTCAGGGGCAGAGCAATTCACAAACTGGCAGAGTAATAAAGGACAACTATCGTCCAAAAATCTGTTGAGGGAAGGAAAACAGGTGGACTTGAATTTCGGCCAGAAAGCAGGAACCAGATTTCAAGAGGTACATTGGAGCCGGCTTTAAAGCACAGGAAGAGTGGCACAAGTTCGACAATGATGCTCTTGGTTAAAAAGGGCGTATGCGTTTTCTCCTGAATATATTCAGGATAAAACGCATACGCCCATTTTGGCCAAGCAAGAAAGCGGGCAATGCAAATCTGCACTACAAAGAAGTATCAATGCCCACCGGTCAAAAGGGACATGTGCAAAATGTGTAAAATCCAGAAAGGCAAGACCGGACCTGGAGAACAGGGAGCCTAGTTATGATGATGGGCAGGATGTAAATTGCCAACTGCCTCTCTGGAGGAGTGCATTGTGTTCCCTAAAACAAGTAAACAACAGAGCTATAGAGCCAAGGGCACTTCCAGTCTAGGGAATATACCTTGGGAAAACTGAAAATCAATAAGACAGAGCCACCCCATACTATACGGCTGCACTGCTTACAAGAACCTCATCTTGGGTACACTTTAATATCCCAGGAAAGACAAAAATGGCTCAAGAAATGATGGTACTTACATACAATGGAATATCCCTCAGGCATGAAATCAATGTCATAAGGCCAGTAGCAGCAAAATTAGGGATACAGGTACGATGATTCTAAGTGAAATAAGTCACAGAGAAAAAGAAACTTATCATAAGATATCACTTATGAAGGTCCTGTAAACATGGCCGCACATGAACTGAGTTAGGAAAGAGAACAGAGTCTCACATTTAGAAAGCACTCTTATGCCTGCTTAAGGGGGAAGGAGAGGTGGGGTGATGCACAAAACCAGAGTTTGATATTAGTACAGGTACCATTCCAAAAAAAAATACATAATATACAAGACCTACACCTTCCTCAGTGAAAGGGACTCAAAATCCCATACTTCCCGCACAGTAATATATCTGACTGGTAACAAACTTAAAACCTATGTATTGATATGTGTCAGTAAGTGAATCATGTGTGTCTAGACTGGCATAAACATGGCAGTGAGAATCAGCTCAAACCCAGTATAAAAAGGAATTTCAAAAACAAAACAAAAAAACAAGGAAATTCTTTATAATCCCTTCAGGCGCTCTGATGAAACCTGAAATGACCCTATCTACAACGAAATCTGGATGTGGCATAAGGCTGGACACCTGGGTCTGAGAGGATTGATGAGATTGGGTGACCAAATGCAGACCCTTTAAAGCAATAATATGTTGCACCCATTCCATGGTTCACAACTCTCCAGGTTGAAGGGAATATTACTACAGCTATAACATGTACGGGAAACATAGAGAATGGACACACTGTGAATACGAAAGTTTTCTAAAACTCAACTAATAGTCCCTCCCTTGGTGCTCCGCTTTGACTTTCCAAAAGCTTTACTACCAATCTCCCAACTTGGAGAGACAGCCCCTTTAACCTCCTGGTTCGCACAGGTTGCCAATTTTGCAGAGGATGGAAGGGAAGAGGGAGAACCAATGAGAGAGTAGGTGTTAGACATTTGGACGGGCACAAGTCACTCCAATTTCCCATCAGGAAAAAGAATTAACCAAAGGCTCAGCCACTCACGGGGAACCAGTATAGGTCCTGAACCAAAATTTTGGGCTTGAGGTCAGCTCAAAAAAACTAGTAGAAAAATGGAGGTCTGGGGCACAGCAATTCACAATCTGGCAGAGTAATAAAGGAAAACTATAGTCCAAAAATCTGTTGATGGAAGGCAATGAGGTGGACTTGAAAGCAAGCCTGAAGAGCAGGAAACAGATTTCAAGAGGTACATTGGAATCGCCTGTAAAGCACAGGAAGAGGGGCACAACTTCAACAGTGATGCACTTGGCCAAAAGGGCGTATGCGTTTTCTCCTGAATATATTCTGGAGAAAACACATAGGCCCTTTTTGGCCAAGCAAGCAAGCGGCAATGCAAATCTGCACTACAAAGAAGTATCAATTCCCACTGGTCAAAAGGGACATCCGCAAAATGTATAAAAGCCAGAAAGGCAAGACAGGCCCTGGAGAACAGGGAGCCTAGTTATGCTGATGGGTGGGATGTAAATTGCCAACTGCCTCTCTGGAGGAGTGCATTGTGTTCCCTAAAACAAGTAAACAACAGATCTACAGAGCCAAGTGCACATCCAGTCTAGGGAATATACCTGGCGAAAACTGAAAATCAATAAGACAGAGCTACCCCAAAATATAGGGATGCACTGCTTAAAAAAACCTCAACTTGGGTACACCTGAAATATCCCAGGAAAGACAAAAATGGTTGAATAAATTGTGTTATTACGTACGATGGAATATCCCTCAGCCATGAAATCAATGTCATAAGGCCAGTAGCAGCAAAAGGAGTGGATTCAGGAACGATGATTCTAAGTGAAATAATTGACAGAGAAATAGAAACTTATCATAAGATATCACTTATGAAGGTCCTGTAAACATGGCTACACATGAACTGAGTTAGGAAAGAGAATAGGGTCTCACATTTAGAAAACACACTTATGCCTGCTTAAGGGGGAAGGAGAGGTGGGGTGATGCATAAAACAAGAGTTTGATATTAGTACATGTACCGTTCCAAAATCCAACTACGGAAGACACAAGCCCTACCTCTTCCTCAGTGAAAGGGTCTCAAAACCGCATATTTCCCACAGAGGAATATATCTGACTAGTAAGAATCGTAAAACCAATGTATTGATATGTCTCCATCAGGGAGACAAGTGTGTCTACACTGGCAGAATCATGGCAGTGAGAATCAGCTCAAACAGGGACATTCTTTACAATTCCTTCAGGGGCTCTGATGAAACCTGGAAAGACCCTATCTACAAAGACAGCTGGATGTGACATAAGGCAGGACACTTGGGACTGAGAGGATTGGTGAGATTCGGTGAGCAAATACAGACCATTTAAAGCAATAATTCGTGGCACACATTCCACGGTTCCCAACTCTCCAGGTTGAAGGGAATATTACTACAGCTGTAACATGTATGGGAAACATACAGAATGGACACCCTGTGAATTTGAAAGGCTTCTAAAATTCAACTAATATTCCCTCTCCCGGAGCTCCGGTCTGATTCTCCAACTGCTTTACTATCAATCTCCCAACTTGGAGAGACAGCCCCTTTAACCTCCTGGTTCGCAAAGGTTGCCAATTTGGCAGAGGATGAAAGGGAAGAGGGAGAACAAATGAGAGAGTAGCTGTTAGGCATTTGGATGGGCACATGTCACTCTAATTTCCCGACAGGAAGAAGAATTAACCAAAGTCTCAGCCACCCACCGGGAACCAGTATAGGTACTGAAACAAAATTTTGGACTTGCGGTCAGCTCACAAAAAAACGAGTTAAAAAATGGATCTCAGGGGCACAGCAATTCACAAACTGGCAGAGTAATAAAGGACAACAATCGTCCAAAAATCTGTTGAGGGAAGGCAACCAGGCGGACTCGAATGTGAGGCAGAATAGCAGGAAACAGATTACAAGAGGTACATTGGGATCATCTTTAAAGCACAGGAAGAGGGGCACAACTTCGAAAATGATGCACTTGGCCAAAAAGGGCGTATGCGTTTTCTCCTGAATATATTCAGGAGAAAAAGCCTACGCCGTTTTTGGCCAAGTAAGCAAGCGGGCAATGCCAATCTGCACTAAAAAGAAGTATCACTTCCCACCCGTCAAAAGGGACATCCGCAAAATGTGTAAAAACCAGAAAGGCAAGACAGGCCATGGAGAAGAGGGAGCATAGTTATGCTGATGGCTGGGATGTAAATTGCCAACTGCCTCTCTGGAGGAGTGCATTGTGTTCCCTAAAACAAGTAAACAACAGAGCTACAGAGCCAAGGGCACTTCCAGTCTAGGGAATATACCTTGGGAAAACTGAAAATCAATAACACACAGCCACTTCAAAATTTAGGGCTGCACTGCTTACAAGAATCTCAACTTGGGTACACATGAAATATCCCAGGAAAGACAAAAATGGTTCAAGAAATTGTGGTACTTACGTACGATGGAATATCCCTCATCCATGAAATCAATGTCGTAAGGCCAGTAGCAGAAAAATGAGTGGATTCAGGTACGATGATTCTAAGTGAAATAAGTCACAGAGAAAAAGAAACTTATCATAAGATATCACTTATGAAGGTCCTGTAAACATGGCTACATATGAACTGAGTTAGGAAAGAGAACAGAGTCTCACATTTAGAAAACACTCTTATGCCTGCTTAAGGGGTAGGAGAGGTGGCGTGATGCATAAAACCAGAGTTTGATATTAGTACAGGTACCGTTCCAAAAACCAACTACGGAAGAGACAATCCCTACACCTTCCTCAGTGAAAGGGAATCAAAACCCCATATTTCCCGCAGAGAAATATATCTGACTAGTAAGAATCTTAAAACCTATGTATTGATATGTCTCCATCAGGGAATCAAGTGTGTCTAGACTGGCAGAAACATGGCAGTGAGAATCAGCTCAAACCCACTATAAAAATGAATTTCAAAAACAAAACAAAAAAAAACAGGGAAATTCTTTACAATTCCTTCAGAGGCACTGATGAAATCTATAATGAACCTTTCTACAATGACAGCTGGATGTGGCATAAGTCTGGACACTTGGGGCTGAGAGTATTGGTGAGATTGGGTGAGCAAATGCAGACCATTTAAAGCAATAATGCGTGGCACACATTCCAATGGTCCCAACTCTACAGGTGGAAGGGAATACTACTACAGCTATAACATGTACAGGAAACCTAGAGAATGGACACACTGTGAATACAAAAGGTTTTTAAAACTCAACTAATTGTCCCTCTCCTGGTGCTCCGGTTTGAATTTCCAACCGCTTTACTATCAATCTCTCAACTTGGAGAGACAGCCCCTTTAATCTCCTGGTTCTCTCATGTTACCAATTGGCAGAGGATGAAAGGTAAGATGGAGAACCAATGAGAGAGTAGCTGTTAGGCATTTGGACGGGCACATGTCACTCTAATTACCCGGCAGGGAGAAGAATTAATCAAAGTCTCAGCCACCCGCCGGGAACCAGTATAGGTCCTGAACCAAAATTTTGGACTTGCGGTCAGCTCACAAAAAACGAATTGAAGAATGGAGCTCAGGGGCACAGCAATTCACAAACGGCCAGAGTAATAAAGGAAAACTATCGTCCAAAAATCTGTTGAGGGAAGGCAACGAGGCGGACTTGAATGTGAACCAGATTAGCAGGAAACAGATTTCAAGAGGTAGATTGGAATTGCCTTTAAAGCACAGGAAGGGGGGCACAACTTCGACAATGATGCAATGGGCCTAAAGGGGCGTATGCATTTTCTCCTGAATATATTCAGGAGAAAATGCATACGCCCTTTTTGGCCAAGCAAGCAAGCAGGCAATGGAATTCTGCACTACAAAGCATTATCACTTCCCACTGGACAAAAGGGACATCCACAAAATGTGTAAGAACTTGAAAGGCAACACAGGCCCTGAAGAAATGGGAGCCTAGTTATGCTGATGGGCGGGATGAAAATTGCCAACTGCCTCTCTGGAGGAGTGAATTGGGTTCCCTAAAACAAGTAGACAACAGAGCTACAGAGCCAAGGGCACTTCCCGTCTATGGAGTATACCATGGGAAAAATGAAAATCAATAAGACAGAGCCACATCAAAATTTAGGGCTGCACTGCTTACAAGAACCTCAACTTGGGTACACCTGAAATATCCCAGGAAAGACAAAAATGGTTCAAGAATTTGTGGTACTTACGTACGATGGAATATCTCTCAGCCATGAAATCAAAGTCATAAGGCCAGTAGCAGCAAAATGAGTGGATTCAGGTACGATGATTCTAAGTGAAATTAGTCACAGAGAAAAAGAACTTATCATAAGATATCACTTATGAAGGTCCTGTAAACATGGCTACACATGAACTGAGTTAAGAAAGACAACAGAGTCTCACATTTAGAAAACACTCTTATGCCTGCTTAAGGGGGAAGGAGAGGCGGCGTGATGCATAAAACCAGAGTTTGATATTAGTAGAGGTACCATTCGAAATACCAACTACGGAAGAGTCAATCCCTACACCTTCCTCAGTGAAAAGTGTGCATAACCCCATATTTCCCGCAGAGGAATATATCTGAGTATTAAGAATCTTAAAACCTATGTATTGATATGTCTCCATCAGGGAATCAAGTGTGTCTAGACTGGCAGAAACATGGCAGTGAGAATCAGCTCAAAACCACTATAAAAAGGAATTTCAAAAACAAACCGAAAAAACAGGGAAACTGTTTACAATTCCTTCAGGGGCTCTGATGAAACCTGGAATGACCCTATCTACAACAACAGTTGGATGTGGCATAAGGAAGGACACTTGGGACTGAGAGGATTGGTGATATTCGGTGAGCAAATGCAGACCATTTAAAGCAATAATGCGTGGCACACATTCCAAGGGTCCCAACTCTCCAGGTTGAAGGGAATATTATTACAGCTATAACATGTACGGGAAACCTAGAGAATGGACACACTGTGAATACGAAAGGCTTCTAAAACTCAACTAATAGTCCCTCTCCTGCTGCTCTGGTTTGACTTTCCAACTGCTTTACTATCAGTCTCCCAACTTGGAGAGACAGCCACTTTAACCTCCTGGTTCGCACAGGTTGCCAATTTGGCCGAGGATGAAAGGGAATAGGGAGAACCAATGAGAGAGTAGCTGTTAGGCATTTGGACCGGCACATGTCACTCTAATTTCCCGGCAGGAAGAAGAATTATCCAAAGTATCAGCCAGCCTCCAGCAACCAGTATAGGTCCTGAACCACAAATTTGGACTTGCGGTTAGCTCACAAAAAACGAGTTGAAAAATGGAGCTCAGGGGCACAGCAATTCAAAAACTGGCAGAGTAATAAAGGACAACTATCGTCCAAAAATCTGTTGAGGGAAGGAGAACAGGCGGACTTGAATTTCGGCCAGAAAGCAGGAACCAGATTTGAAGAGGTATCTTGGAATCGCCTTTAAAGCACAGGAAGAGGGGCACAAGTTCGATAGTGATGCTCTTGGTTACAAAGGGCGTATGCGTTTTCTCCTGAATATATTCAGGATAAAACGCATACGCCCATTTTGGCCAAGCAAGAAAGCGGGCAATGCAAATCTGCACTACAAAGAAGTATCAATGAACACCAGTCAAAAGGGACATCCACAAAATGTGTAAAATCCAGAAAGGCAAGACCGGACCTGGAGAACAGGGAGCCTAGTTATGCTGATGGGCAGGATGTAAATTGCCAACACCCGCTCTGGAGGAGTGCATTGTGTTCCCTAAAAGAAGTAGACAACAGATCTACAGAGACACGGGCACTTCCAGTCTAAGGAATATACCTTGGGAAAACTGAAAATCAATAAGACACAGCCACCTCAAAATTTAGGGCTGCACTGCTGACAAGAACCTCAACTTGGGTACACCTGAAATATCCCAGGAAAGACAAAAATGGTTCAAGAAATTGTGGTACTTACGTACGATGGAATATCCCTCAGCCATGAATCAAAGTCATAAGGCCAGTAGCAGCAAAATGAGTGGATTCAGGTACGATGATTCTAATTGAAATAAGTCACAGAGAAAAAGAAACTTATCATAAGATATCACTTATGAAGGTCCTGTAAACATGGCCGCACATGAACTGAGTTAGGAAAGAGAACAGAGTCTCACAATTAGAAAGCACTCTTATGCCTGCTTAAGGGGGAGGGAGAGGTGGGGTGATGCACAATACCAGAGATTGATATTAGTACCGGTGCCATTCCAAAACAAAATACGTAATATACAAGACCAACACCTTCCTCAGTGAAAGGTACTCAAAACCCCATACTTCCCACACAGGAATATATCTGACTAGTAAGAATCTTAAAACGTATGTATTGATATGTGTCCGTAAGTGAAACATGTGTGTCTAGACTGGCATAAACATGGCAGTGAGAATCAGCTCAAACCCAGTATAAAAAGGAATTTCAAAAACAAAACAAAAAAACAAGGAAATTCTTTATAATTCCTTCAGGAGCTCTCATGAAACCCGAAATGACCCTATCTACAACAAAAGCTGGATGTGGCATAAGGCTGGACACTTGGGTCTGAGAGGATTGATGAGATTGGGTGACCAAATGCAGACCCTTTAAAGCAATAATGTGTTGCACCCATTCCATGTGTCCCAACTCTCCAGGTTGAAGGGAATATTACTACAGCTATAACATGTACGGGAAACCTAAAGAATGGACACACTGTGAATACGAAAGTTCTCTAAAACTCAACTAATAGTCCCTCTCTTGGAGCTCCGCTTTGACTTTCCAAAAGCTTTACTACCAATCTCCCAACTTGGAGAGACAGCCCCTTTAATCTCCTGGTTCCCACAGGTTGCCAATTTTGCAGAGGATGAAAGGGAAGAGGAAGAACCAATGAGAGAGTAGGTGTTAGGCATTTGGACGGGCACAAGTCACTCCAATTTCCTGTCAGGAAAAAGAATTAACCAAAGGCTCAGACACTCGCAGGGAACCAGTATAGGTCCTGAACCAAAATTTTTGACTTGCGGTCAGCTCAAAAAAACTAGTAGAAAAATGGAGGTCTGGGGCACAGCAATTCACAATCTGGCAGAGTAGTAAAGGAAAACTATAGTCCAAAAATGTGTTGATGGAAGGCAATGAGGCGGACTTGAAAGTGAGCCTGAAGAGCAGGAAACAGATATCAAGAGGTACATTGGAATCGCCTGTAAAGCACAGGAAGAGGGGCACAACTTCAACAGTGATGCACTTGGCCAAAAGGGCGTATGCGTTTTCTCCTGAATATATTCAGGAGAAAACGCATACGCACTTTTTGGCCAAGCAAGCAAGCGGCAATGCATATCTGCACTACAAAGAAGTATCACTTCCAACCGGTCAAAAGGGACATCCAAAAAATATATAGAAACCAGAAAGGCAAGACAGGCCCTGGAGAACAGGGAGCCTAGTTATGCTGATGGGTGGGATGTAAATTGCCAACTGCCTCTCTGAAGGAGTGCATTGTGTTCCCTAAAACAAGTAAACAACAGATCTACAGAGCCAAGTGCACATTCAGTCTAGGGAATATACCTTGCGAAAACTGAAAATCAATAAGACAGAGCCACCCCAAAATTTAGGGATGCACTGCTTACAAGAACCTCAACTTCGGTACACCTGAAATATCCCAGGAAAGACAAAAATTGCTCAAGAAATTGGGATATTACATACGATGGAATATCCCTCAGCCATGAAATCAATGTAATAAGGCCAGTAGCAGCAAAATGAGTGGATTCAGGAACGATGATTGTAAGTGAAATAAGTCACAGAGAAATAGAAACTTATTATAAGATATCACTTATGAAGGTCCTGTAAACATGGCTACACATGAACTGAGTTAGGAAAGAGAACAGGGTCTCACATTTAGAAAACACACTTATGCTTGCTTAAGGGGGAAGGAGAAGTGGGGTGATGCATAAAACCAGAGTTTGATATTAGTACATGTACCGTTCCAAAATCCAACTATGGAAGACACAAGCCCTACATCTTCCTCAGTGAAAGGGTCTCAAAACCGCATATTTCCCACAGAGGAATATACCTGACTAGTAAGAATTGTAAAACCTATGTATTGATATGTCTCCATCAGGGAACCAAGTGTGTCTACACTGGCAGAATCACTGCAGTGAGAATCTGCTCAAACCCACTATAAAAAGGAATTTAAAAAACAAAACAAAAAAAAAAACAGGGATATTCTTTACAATTCCTTCAGAGGCTCTGTTGAAATCTATAATGACCCTATCTACAATGACAGTTGGATGTGGCATAAGTCTGGACACTTGGGGCAAAGGGGATTGGTGAGATGGGGTGAGCAAATGCAGACCCTTTAAAGCAATAATGTGTTGCACCCATTCCATGGGTCCCAACTCTCCAGGTTGAAGGGAATATTACTACAGCTATAACATGTACGGGAAACCTAGAGAATGGACACACTGTGAATACGAAAGTACTCTAAAACTCAACTGATAGTCCCTCTCTTGGTGCTCCGCTTTGACTTTCCAAAAGCTTTACTACCAATCTCCCAACTTGGAGAGACAGCCCCTTTAATCTCCTGGTTCCCACAGGTTGCCAATTTTGCAGAGGATGAGAGGGAAGAGGGAGAACCAATGAGAGAGTAGGTGTTAGGCATTTGGACGGGCACAAGCCACTCCAATTTCCTGTCAGGTAAAAGAATTAACCAAAGGCTCAGCCACTCGCGGGGAACCAGTATAGGTCCTGAACCAAAATTTTGGACTTGCGGTCAGCTCAAAAAAACTAGTAGAAAAATGGAGGTCTTGGGCACAGCAATTCACAATCTGGCAGAGTAATAAAGGAAAACTATAGTCCAAAAATCTGTTGATGGAATGCAATGAGGCAGACTTGAAAGTGAGCCTGAAGAGCAGGAAACAGATATCAAGAGGTACATTGGAATCGCCTGTAAAGCACAGGAAGAGGGGCACAACTTCAACAGTGATGCACTTGGCCAAAAGGGCGTATGCGTTTTCTCCTGAATATATTCAGGAGAAAACGCATACGCACTTTTTGGCAAAGCAAGCAAGCGGCAATGCAAATGTGCACTACAAAGAAGTATCACTGCCCACCGGTCAAAAGGGACATCCGCAAAATGTATAGAAACCAGAAAGGCAAGACAGGCCCTGGAGAATAGGGAGCCTAGTTATGCTGATGGGTGGGATGTAAATTGCCAACTGCCTCTCTGGAGGAGTGCATTGTGTTCCCTAAAACAAGTAAACAACAGATCTACAGAGCCAAGTGCACATTCAGTCTAGGAAATATACCTTGCAAAAACTGAAAATCAATAAGACAGGGCCACCCCAAAATTTAGGGATGCACTGCTTACAAGAACCTCAACTTGAGTACACCTGAAATATCCCAGGAAAGGCAAAAATTGCTCAAGAAATTGGGATATTACGTACGATTGAATATCCCTCAGCCATGAAATCAATGTCATAAGGCCAGTAGCAGCAAAAGGAGTGGATTCAGGAACGATGATTGTAAGTGAAATAAGTCACAGAGAAATAGAAACTTATTATAAGATATCACTTATGAAGGTCCTGTAAACATGGCTACACATGAACTGAGTTAGGAAAGAGAACATGGTCTCACATTTAGAAAACACACTTATGCCTGCTTAAGGGGGAAGGAGAAGTGGGGTGATGCATAAAACCAGAGTTTGATATTAGTACATGTACCGTTCCAAAATCCAACTATGGAAGACACAAGCCCTACATCTTCCTCAGTGAAAGGGTCTCAAAACCGCATATTTCCCACAGATGAATATACCTGACTAGTAAGAATTGTAAAATCTATGTATTGATATGTCTCCATCAGGGAACCAAGTGTGTCTACACTGGCAGAATCATTGCAGTGGGAATCAGTTCAAACCCACTATAAAAAGCAATTTAAAAAAAAAACAAAAAAAAACAGGGAAATTCTTTACAATTCCTTCAGAGGCTCTGATGAAATCTATAATGACACTATCTACAATGACAGCTGGATGTGGCATAAGTCTGGACACTTGGGGCTGAGAGGATTGGTGGGATTTGGTGAGCAAATGCAGACCATTTAAAGCAATAATGCGTGGCACACATTGCAATGGTCCCAACTCTCCAGGTTGAAGGGAATACTACTACAGCTATAACATGTACGGGAAACCTAGAGAATGGGCACACTGTGAATACAAAAGGTTTTTTAAACTCAACTAATTGTCCCTATCCTGGTGCTCCGGATTGAATTTCCAACTGCTTTACTATCAATCTCCCAACTTGCAGAGACAGCCCCTTTAATCTCCTGGTTCTCACATGTTGTCAATTGGCAGAGGATGAAAGGTATGATGGAGAACCTATGAGAGAGTAGATGTTAGGCATTTGGACGGGCACATGTCACTCTAATTTCCCGGCAGGAAGAAGAATTAATCAAAATCTCAGCCACCCGCCGGGAACCAGTATAGGTCCTGAACCAAAATTTTGGACTTGCGGTCAGCACACAAAAAACGAATTGAAAAATGGAGCTGAGGGGCACAGCAATTCACAAACGGGCAGAGTAATAAAGGAAAACTATCGTCCAAAAATCTGTTGAGGGAAGGCAACGAGGTGGACTTGAAAGCGAACCAGAATAGCAGTAAACAGATTTCAAGAGGTAGATTGGAATTGCCTTTAAAGCACAGGAAGAGGCGCACAACTTCGACAATGATGCAATGGGCTAAAAGGGGGTATGCATTTTCTCCTGAATATATTGAGGAGAAAATGCATACGCCCTTTTTGGCCAAGCAAGCAAGCAGGCAATGCAATTCTGCACTACAAAGCATTATCACTTCCACTGGACAAAAGGGACATCCACAATATGTGTAAAAACTAGAAATGCAACACAGGCCCTGAAGAAAAGGGAGACTAGTTATGCTGATGGGCGGGATGAAAATTGCCAACTGCCTCTCTGGGGGAGTGAATTGTGTTCCCTAAAACAAGTAGACAACAGAGCTACAGAGCCAAGGGCACATCCAGTCTAGGGAATATACCTTGGGAAAACTGAAAATCAATAAGACAGAGCCACCTCAAAATTTAGGGCCGCACTGCTTACAAGAACCTCAACTTGGGTACACCTGAAATATCCCAGGAAAGACAAAAATGGTTCAAGAAATTGTGGTACTTACGTACGATGGAATATCCCTCAGCCATGAAATCAAAGTCATAAGGCAAGTAGCAGCAAAATGAGTGGATTCAGGTACAATGATTCTAAGTGAAATAAGTCACAGAGAAAAAGAAACTTATCATAAGATATCACTTATGAAGGTCCTGTAAACATGGCTACACATGAAATGAGTTAGGAAAGGGAACAGACTCTCACATTTAGAAAACACTCTTATGCCTGCTTAAGGGGGAAGGAGAGGTGGCGTGATGCATAAAACCAGAGTTTGATATTAGTACAGGTACCGTTCGAAATACCAACTACGGAAGAGTCAATCCCTACACTTTCCTCAGTGAAAAGGATGCAAAACCCCATATTTCCCGCAGAGGAATATATCGGAGTAGTAAGAATCTTAAAACCTATGTATTGATATGTCTCAATCAGGGAATCAAGTGTGTCTAGACTGGCAGAAACATGGCAGTGAGAATCAGCTCAAACCCACTATAAAAAGGAATTTCAAAAACAAAACGAAAAAACACGAAATTCTTTACATTTCCTTCTGGGGCTCTGATGAAACCTGGAATGACCCTATCTACAACGACAGTTGGATGTGGCATAAGGAAAGACTCTAGGGACTGAAGGATTGGTGATATTCGGTGAGCAAATGCAGACCACTTAAAGCAATAATGCGTGGCACACATTCCAAGGGTCCCAACTCTCCAGGTTGGAGTGAATATTATTACAGCTATAACATGTACGGGAAACCTAGAGAATGGACACACTGTGAATACGAAAGGCTTCTAAAACTAAACAAATAGTGGCTCTCCTGTTGCTCTGGTTTGACTTTCCAACTGCTTTACTATCAATCTCCCAACTTGCAGAGACAGCCCCTTTAACGTCCTGGTTCTCAAAGGTTGCCAATTTGGCAGAGGATGAAAGAAAGATGGAGAACCAATGAGAGAGTAGCTGTTAGGCATTTGGACGGGTACATGTCACTTTAATTTCCCGGCAGACATAAGTATTAACCAAAGTCTCAGCCACACGCCGGGAACCAGTATAGATCCTGAAGCAAAATTTTGGACTTGCGGTCAGCTCACAAAAAGCGAGTTGAAAAATGGAGCTCAGGGGCACAGCAATTCACAAACTGGCAGAGTAATAAAGGGCAACTAACGTCCAAAAATCTGTTGAGGGAAGGCAACGAGGGGGACTTGAAAGGGAGCCAGAATAGCAGGAAACAGATTTCAAGAGGTACATTGGAATCGCCTTTAAAGCACAGGAAGAGGGGCACAATTTCGACCATGATGCACTTGCCCAAAAAGGGCGTATGCGTTTCCTCCTGAATATAATCAGGAGGAAACGCATACGCCCTTTTTGGCCAAGCAAGCAAGCGGGCAATGAAATTCTGCAGTACAAAGAAGTATCACTTCCAAGCGGTCAAAAGGAACATCTGCAAAATGTGTGAAAAACAGAAAGGCAAGACATGCCCTGGAGAACAGGGAGCCTAGTTATGCTGATGTGCAGGATGTAAATTGCCAACCGCCTCTCTGGAGGAGTTCAATGTGTTCCATAAACAATTAAACAACAGAGCTACAGAGCCAAGGGCACTTCCAGTCTAGGGAATATATCTTGGGAAAACTGAAAATCAATAAGACAAAGCCACCCCAAAATTTAGGGATGCACTGCTTACAAGAACCTCAAATTGCGTACACCTAAAATATACCAGGAAAGACAAAATTGGTTCAAGAAATTTTGGTACTTACGTACGATGGATTATCCCTCAGCCATGAAATCAATGTCATAAGGCCAGTAGCAGCAAAATGAGTGGATACAGGTACGATGATTCTAAGGGAAATAAGTCACAGAGAAAAAGAAACTTATCATAAGATATCACGTATGAAGGTCCTGTAAACATGGCTACACATGAACAGAGTTAGGAAAGAGAAAAGAGCCTCTCATTTAGAAAACACTCTTATGCCTTCTTAAGGGGAAAGGAGAGGAGGGGTGATGCATAAAACCAGAGTTTGATATTCGTACAGGTACCATTCCAAAAACCAAATATGGAATAGACAAGACCTACACCTTCCTCAGTGAAAGAGACACAAAACCCCATATTTCCTGCCGAGGAATATATCTGACTAGAAATAATCTTAAAACCTATATATTGATATGTCTCCATAAGGGAATCAAGTGTGTCTAGACTGGCATTAACATGGCAGTGAAAATCAGCTCACACCCAATATAAAAAGGAATTTCAAAAACAAAACAAAACAAAAAAAAACACCGGGAAATTCTTTACAATTCCTTCAGGGGCTCTGATGAAACCTAGAATGACCCTATCTACAATGACAGCTGGATGTGGCATAAGGCTGGAAACTTGGGACTGAGAGGATTGGTGAGATTGTGTGAGCAAATGCAGACCTTTTTAAGCAATAATGTGTGGCACACATTCCAAGGGTCCCAACTCTCCAGGTTGAAGGGAATATTACTACAGCTATAACATGTACGGGAAACCTAGAGAATGGACACACTCTGAGTACGAAAGGTTTCTAGAACTCAACTAATTGTCCCTCTCCTGGTTCTCCAGCTAGAATTTCCAACTGCTTTACTATCAATCTCCCAAATTGGAGAGACAGGCCCTTTAACCTCCTGGTTCGCACAGGTTGCCAATTTGGCAGAGGATGAAAGGGAAGAGGGAGAACCAATGAGAGAGTAGTTATTAGGCATTTGGACGGGCACATGTCACTCTAATTTCCCGGCAGGAAGAAGAATTAATCAAAGTCTCAGCCACACACTGGGAACCTGTATAGGTCCTGAACCAAAATTTTGGACTTGCGGTCAGCTCACAAAAAACGAGTTGAAAAATGGAGCTCAGGGGCACAGCAATTCACAAACTGGCAGAGTACTAAAGGGCAACTATCGTCCAAAAATCTATTGAGGGAAGGCAACGAGGCAGACTTGAAAGCGATCCAGAATAGCAGGAAACAGATTTCAATGGGTACATTGGAATCGCATTCAAACCACAGGAAGGGGGGCACAACTTCGACAATGATGCACTTGGCCAAAAATGTCGTATGCGTTGTCTCCTGAATATATTCAGGAGAAAACACATAAGCCCTTTTTGGACAAGCAAGCAAGCGGGCAATGCAAATCTGCACTACAAAATGTATCACTTCCCAGCATTCAAAAGGGACATCCGCAAAATGTGTAAAAACCAGAAAGGCAAGACAGGCCCTGGAGAACAGAGAGCCCTGTTATGCTGATGGGCGGGATATAAATTACCAACTGCCTTTGTGGAGGAGTCCACTGTGTTCCCTAAAACAAGTAAACAAGAGAGCTACCGAACCAAGGGCACTTCCAGTCTAGGGAATATAACTTGGGAAAACTGAAAATCAATAAGACAGAGCCACACCAAATTGGGGGCTGCACTGCTTACAGGAACCTCAACTTGGGTCCACCTTAAATATCCAAGGGAAGACAAAAATGGTTTAAGAAATTGTATTACTTATGGACGATGGCATATCACCCAGCCATGAAATCAATGTCATGAGGCCAGTAGCAGAAAAATGAGTGGATTCAGGTACTATGATTCGAAGTGAAATAAGTCACAGAGAAAAGGAAACTTATCATAAGATATCACTTATGAAGGTCCTGTAAACATGGCTACACATGAACTGAGTTAGGAAAGAGAACAGAGTCTCACATTTAGAAAACAATCTTATGCCTGCCTAAGGGGGAAGGAGAGGTGGGGTGATGCATAAAACCAGAGTTTGATATTAGTACATGTACCGTTCCAAAAACCAACTACGAATTATACAAGTGCTACACCTTCGTCAGTGAAAGGGACTCAAAACCCCATATTTCCCGCAGAGGAATATATCTGACTAGTAAGAATCTTAAAACCTATGTATTGATATGTCTCCGTAATGCAAACAAGTGTGTCTAGACTGGCATAAACATGGCAGTGAAAATCAGCTCAAACCCACTCTAAAAAGGAATTTCAAAAACCAAACAAAAAAATAGGGAAATTCTTTACAATTCCTTCAGGGGCTCTGATGAAACCTGGAATGAACATATCTACAACGACAGCTGGATGTGGCATAAGGCTGGACACTTGGGACTGAGAGGATTGGTGAGATTGGGTCAGCCAAAGCAGACCATTTAAAGCAATAATGCGTGGCACACATTCCAATGATCCCAACTCTCCAGGTTGAAGGGAATATTACTACAGCTATAACATGTACGGGAAACCAAGAGAATGGACACACTGTGAATATGAAAGGTTTCTAAAACTCAACTAATAGTCCCTCTCCTGGTGCTTCGATTTGTAATTCCAACTGCTTTACTATCAATCTCCCAACTTGGAGAGACAGCCCCTTTAACCTCCTGGTTCGAACAGGTTGCCAATTTGGCAGAGGATGAAAGGAAAGATGGAGAACCAATGAGAGAGTAGTTGTTAGGCATTTGGACGGGCACATGTCACTCTAATTTCCCGGCAGAAATAAGAATTAACCAAAGTCTCAGCCACACGCCGGGAAACAGTATAGATCCTGAAGCAAAATTTTGGACTTGCGGTCAGCTCACAAAAAACGAGTTGAAAAATGGAGCTTAGGGGCACAGCAATTCACAAACTGGCAGAGTAATAAAGGGCAACTAACGTCCCAAAATCTGTTGAGGGAAGGCAACGAGGCGGACTTGAAAGGGAGCCAGAATAGCAGGAAACAGATTTCAAGAGGTACATTGGAATCGCCTTTAAGGCACAGGAAGAGGGGCACAATTTCGACCATGATGCACTTGCCCAAAAAGGGCATATGCGTTTACTCCTGAATATAATCAGGAGGAAACGCATACGCCCTTTTTGGCCAAGCAAGCAAGCGAGCAATGAAATTCTGCAGTAAAAAGAAGTATCACTTCCAAGCCGTCAAAAGGGACATCGGCAAAATGTGTAAAAAACAGAAAGGCAAGACATGCCCTGGAGAACAGGGAGCCTAGTTATGCTGATGGGCAGGATGTAAATTGCCAACCGCCTCTCTGGAGGAGTGCAATGTGTTCCCTAAAACAATTAAACAACAGAGCTACAGAGCCAAGGGCACTTCCAGTCTAGGGAATATACCTTGGGAAAACTGAAAATCAAGAAAACAGGGCCACCCCAAAATTTAAGGCTCCACTGCTTACAAGAACCTCAACTTGGGTACACCTAAAATATCCCAGGAAAGACAAAATTGCTTCAAGAAATTTTGGTACTTACGTACGATGGGTTAACCCTCAGCCATGAAATCAATGTCATAAGGCCAGTAGCAGCAAAATGAGTGGATTCAGGTACGATGATTCTAAGTGAAATAAGTCACAGAGAAAAAGAAACTTATCATAAGATATCACTTATGAAGGTCCTGTATACATGGCTACACATGAACAGAGTTAGGAAAGAGAAAAGAGCCTCTCATTTAGAAAACACTCTTCTGCCTTCTTAAGGGAAAGGACAGGAGGGGTGATGCATAAAACCAGAGTTTGATATTCGTACAGGTACCATTCCAAAAACCAAATATGGAATAGACAAGACCTACAGCTTCCTCAGTGAAAGAGACACAAAACCCCATATTTCCTGCCGAGGAATATATCTGACTAGTAATAATCTTAAAACCTATATATTGATATGTCTCCATAAGGGAATCACGTGTGTCTAGACTGGCATTAACATGGCAGTGAGAATCAGCTCAAACCCACTATAAAAAGGAATTTCAATAAAAAAAACAAAACAAAAAAAAACCGGGAAATTCTTTACAATTACTTAAGGGGCTCTGATGAAACCTAGAATGACCCAATCTACAATGACAGCTGGATGTGGCATAAGTCTGGACACTTGGGAGTGAGAGGATTGTTGAGATTGGGTGGGCAAATGCTGACCTTTTAAAGCAATAATGTGTGGCACACATTCCAAGGGTCCCAACTCTCCAAGTTGAAGGGAATATTACTACAGCTATAACATGTACGGGAAACCTAGAGAATGGACACACTCTGAATACGAAAAATTTCTAGAACTCAACTAATTGTCCCTCTCCTGGTTCTCCAGCTAGAATTTCCAACTGCTTTACTATCAATCTCCCAAATTGGACAGACAGGCCCTTTAACCTCCTGGTTCGCACAGGTTGCCAATTTGGCAGAGGATGAAAGGGAAGAGGGAGAAGCAATGAGAGAGTAGCTATTAGGCATTTGGACGGGCACATGTCACTCTAATTTCCCCGCAGGAGGAAGAATTAATCAAAGTCTCAGCCACACACTGGGAACCTGTATAGGTCCTGAACCAAAATTTTGGACTTGCGGTCAGCTCACAAAAAACGAGTTGAAAAATGGAGCTCAGGGGCACAGCAATTCACAAAGTGGCAGAGTACTAAAGGGCAACTATCGTCCAAAAATCTATTGAGGGAAGGCAACGAGGCGGACTTGAAAGCGAACCAGAATAGCAGGAAACAGATTTCAAGGGGTACATTGGAATCACATTCAAACCACAGGAAGAGGGGCACAACTTCGACAATGATGCACTTGGCCAAAAAGGTCGTATGCGTTGTCTCCTGAATATATTCAGGAGAAAACACATATGCCCTTTTTGGCCAAGCAAGCAAGCGGGCAATGCAAATCTACACTACACAATGTATCACTTCCCACCGGTCAAAAGGGACATCTGCAAAATGTGTAAAAACCAGAAAGGCAAGACAGGCCCTGGAGAACAGAGAGCCCAGTTATGCTGATGGGCGGGATGTAAATTACCAACTGCCTTTGTGGAGGAGTTCACTGTGTTCCCTAAAACAAGTAAACAAGAGAGCTACCGAACCAAGAGCACTTCCAGTCTAGGGAATATACCTTGGGAAAACTGAAAATCAATAAGACAGAGACACCCCAAAATTGGGGCTGCACTGCTTACAGGAACCTCAACTTGGGTACACCTTAAATATCCCAGGATAGACAAAAATGGTTTAAGACATTTTATTACTTCCAGACGATGGAATATCCCCTAGCCATGAAATCAATGTCATGAGGCCAGTAGCAGCAAAATGAGTGGATTCAGGTATGATGATTCTAAGTGAAATAAGTCACAGAGAAAAGGTAACTTATCATAAGATATCACTTATGAAGGTCCTGTATACATGGCTACACATGAACAGAGTTAGGAAAGAGAAAAGAGCCTCTCATTTAGAAAACACTCTTCTGCCTTCTTAAGTGAAAGGAGAGGAGGGGTGATGCATAAAACCAGAGTTTGATATTCGTACAGGTACCATTCCAAAAACCAAATATGGAATAGACAAGACCTACACTTTCCTCAGTGAAGGGACACAAAACCACATATTTCCCGCAGAGAAATATATCTGACTAGTAAGAATCTTAAAACCTATGTATTGATATGTCTCCGTAAGGGAATCAAGTGTGTCTAGACTGGCATAAACATGGCAGTGAAAATCAGCTCAAACCCACTATAAAAAGGAATTTCAAAAACCAAACAAAAAAATAGGGAAATTCTTTACAATTCCTTCAGGGGCTCTGATGAAACCTGGAATGACCCTATCTACAACGACAGCTGGATGTGGCATAAGGCTGGACACTTGGGAGTGATAGGATTGGTGAGATTGGGTCAGCAAAAGCAGACCATTTAAAGCAATAATGCGTGGCACACATTCCAAGGATCCCATCTCTCCAGGTTGAAGGGAATATTACTACAGCTATATCATGTATGGGAAACCAAGAGAAAGGACATGCCGTGAATACGAAAGGTTTCTAAAACTCAACTAATAGTCCCTCTCCTGGTGCTTCAGTTTTTATTTCCAACTGCTTTACTATCAATCTCCCAACTTGGAGAGACAGCCCCTTTAACCTCCTGGTTCTCAAAGGTTGCCAATTTGGCAGAGGATGAAAGGAAAGACGGAGAACCAATGAGAGAGTAGCTGTTAGGCATTTGGACGGGCACATGTCACTCTAATTTCCCGGCAGAAATAAGAATTATCCAAATTCTCAGCCACACGCCGGGAACCAGTATAGATCCTGAAGCAAAATTTTGGACTTGCGGTCAGCTCACAAAAAACGAGCTGAAAAATGGAGCTCAGGGGCACAGAAATTCACAAACTGGCAGAGTAATAAAGGGCAACTATCGTCCAAAAATCTGTTGAGGGAAGGCAACGAGGGGGACTTGAAAGGGAACCAGAATAGCAGGAAACAGATTTCAAGAGGTACATTGGAATCGCATTTAAGGAACAGGAAGAGGGGCACAATTTCGACCACGATGCACTTGCCCAAAAAGGGCGTATGCGTTTCCTCCTGAATATAATCAGGAGGAAACGCATACGCCCTTTTTGGCCAAGCAAGCAAGCGGGCAATGAAATTCTGCAGTACAAAGAAGTATCACTTCCAAGCGGTCAAAAGGGACATCTGCAAAATATGTAAAAAACAGAAAGGCAAGACATGCCCTGGAGAACAGGGATCCTAGTTATGCTGATGGGCAGGATGTAAATTTCCAACCGCCTCTCTGGAGGAGTGCAATGTGTTCCCTAAAACAATTAAACAACAGAGCTACAGAGCCAAGGGCACTTCCAGTCTAGGGAATATACCTTGGGAAAACTGAAAATCAATAAGACAGAGCCACCCCAAAATTTAGGGCTGCACTGCTTACAAGAACCTCAACTTGGGTACACCTAAAATATCACAGGAAAGACAAAAATGCTTCAAGAAATTTTGGTACTTACGTACGATGGATTATCCCTCAGCCATGAAATCAATGTCATAAGGCCAGTAGCAGCAAAATGAGTGGATACAGGTATGATGATTCTAAGTGAAATAAGTCACAGAGAAAAAGAAACTTATCATAAGATATCACTTATGAAGGTCCTGTAAACATGGCTACACATGAACAGAGTTAGGAAAGAGAAAAGAGCCTCACATTTAGAAAACACTCTTATGCCTTCTTAAGGGGAAAGGAGAGGAGGGGTGATGCATAAAACCAGAGTTTGATATTCGTACAGGTACCATTCCAAAAACCAAATATGGAATAGACAAGACCTACAGCTTCCTCAGTGAAAGAGACACAAAACCCCATATTTCCTGCAGAGGAATATATCTGACTAGTAATAATCTTAAAACCTATATATTGATATGTCTCCATAAGGGAATCAAGTGTGTCTAGACTGGCATTAACATGGCAGTGAGAATCAGCTCAAACCCACTATAAAAAGGAATTTCACAAACACCAAAAAAAAAACCGGGAAATTCTTTACAATTCCTTCAGGGGCTCTGATGAATCCTAGAATGACCCTATCTACAATGAAAGCTGGATGTGGCATAAGGCTGGACACTTGGGACTGAGTGGATTGGTGAGATTGTGTGAGCAAATGCAGACCTTTTAAAGCAATAATGTGTGGCACACATTCCAAGGGTCCCTACTCTCCAGGTTGAAGGGAATATTACTACAGCTATAACATGTACGGGAAACCTAGAGAATGGACACACTCTGAATACGAAAGGTTTCTAGAACTCAACTAATTGTCCCTCTCCTGGTTCTCCAGCTAGAATTTCCAACTGCTTTACTATCAATCTCCCAAATTGGAGAGATAGGCCCTTTAACCTCCTGGTTCGCACAGGTTGCCAATTTGGCAGAGGATGAAAGGGAAGAGGGAGATCCAATGAGAGAGTAGCTATTAGGCATTTGGACGGGCACATGTCACTCTAATTTCCCGGCAGGAAGAAAAATTAATCAAAGTCTCAGCCACACACTGGGAACCTGTATAGGTCCTGAACCAAAATTTTGGACTTGCGGTCAGCTCACAAAAAACGAGTTGAAAAATGGAGCTCAGGGGCACAGCAATTCACAAACTGGCAGAGTACTAATGGGCAACTATCGTCCAAAAATCTATTGAGGGAAGGCAACGAGGCGGACTTGAAAGTGATCCAGAATAGCAGGAAACAGATTTCAAGGGGTACATTGGAATCGCATTCAAACCACAGGAAGAGGGGCACAATTTCGACCATGATGCACTTGCCCAAAAAGCTCGTATGCGTTGTCTCCTGAATATATTCAGGAGAAAAAACATACGCCCTTTTTGGCCAAGCAAGCAAGCGGGCAATGCAAATCGGCACTACAAAATGTATCACTTCCCACCGGTCAAAAGGGACATCCACAAAATGTGTAAAAACCAGAAAGGCAAGACAGGCCCTGGAGAACAGAGAGCCCAGTTATGCTGATGGGCGGGATGTAAATTACCAACTGCCTTTGTGGAGGAGTTCACTGTGTTCCCTAAAACAAGTAAACAAGAGAGCTACCGAACCAAGGGCACTTCCAGTGTAGGGAATATACCTTGGGAAAACTGAAAATCAATAAGACAGAGCCACCCCAAAATTGGGGCTGCACTGCTTACAGGAACCTCAACTTGGGTACACCTTAAATATCCCAGGAAAGGCAAAAATGGTTTAAGAAATTGTAATACTTACAGACGATGGAATATCCCCCAGCCATGAAATCAATGTCATGAGGCCAGTAGCAGCAAAATGAGTGGATTCAGGTACGATGATTCTAAGTGAAATAAGTCACAGAGAAAAAGAATCTCATCATAAGGTATCACTTATGAAGTTCCTGTAAATATGGCTACACATGAACTGAGTTAGGATAGGGAACAGAGTCTCACATTTAGAAAACATTCTTATGCCTGCTTAAGGGGGAAGGAGAGGTGGGTGATGCATAAAAGCAGAGTTTGATATTCGTACAGGTACCATTCCAAAAACCAACTACGGATTATACAAGTCCTACACCTTCCTCCGTGAAAGGGACTCAAAACCCCATATTTCCCGCAGAGGAATATATCTGACTAGTAAGAATCTTAAAACCTATGTATTGATATGTCTCCGTAACTGAATCAAGTGTGTCTAGACTGGCATAAACATGGCAGTGAGAATCAGCTCAAACCCACTATAAAAATGAATTTCAAAAACCAAACAAGAAAATAGGGAAATTCTTTACAATTCCTAAATGGGCTCTGATGAAACCTAGAATGGCCCTATCTACAACGACAGCTAGATGTGGCATAAGGCTGGACACTTGGTACTGAGAGGATTGGTGAGATTTGGTCAGCAAATGCAGACCATTTAAAGCAATAATGCGTGGCACGCATTCCAAGGGTTCCATCTCTCCTGTTTGAAGGGAATATTACTACAGCTATAATATGTACGAGAAACCTAGAGAATGGACACACTGTGAATACAAAAGTTTTCTAAAACTCAACTAATAGTCCATCTCCTGGTGCTCCGGTTTGAATTTCCAACTGCTTTATTAGCAATCTCCCAACTTGCAGAGACAGCCCCTTTAACCTCCTGGTACTCACAGGTTGCCAGTTTGGCAGAGGATGAAAGGGAAGATGGAGAACCAATGAGATAATAGCTGTTAGGCATTTGGACGGGCACATGTCACTCTAATTTCCCGGCAGGAAGAAGAATAAATCAAACTCTCAGACACCCACTGGGAACCTGTATAGGTCCTGAACCAAAATTTTGGACTTGTGGTCAGCTCACAAAAAATGAGTTGAAAAATGGAGCTCAGGGGCACAGCAATTCACAAACTGGCAGAGTACTAAAGGGCAATTATCGTCCAAAAATCTGTTGAGGGAAGGCAACGAGGCGCAATTGAAAGTGAGCCGAAATAGCAGGAAACAGATTTCAAGAGGTACATTGGAATCGCCTTCAAAGCACAGGAAGAGGGGCACAACTTCGACAATGATGCACTTGGCCAAAAAGGGCGTATGGGTTTTCTCCTGAATATATTCAGGAGACAACACATACGCCCTTTTTGGCCAAGCAAGCAAGGGGGCAATGCAAATCTGCACTACAAAATATATCACTTCGCACCAGTCAAAAGGGACATCTGCAAAATGTGTAAAAATCAGAAAGGCAAGACAGGCCCTGGAGAACAGGGAGCCTAGTTATGCTGATGGGCGGGATGTAAATTACCAACTGCCTTTGTGGGGGAGTTCACTGTGTTCCCTAAAACAAATAAACAAGAGAGCTACAGAACCAAGGGCACTTCCTGTCTAGGAAATATACCTTGGGAAACCTGAAAATCAATAAGACAGAGCCACCCCAAAATTAGAGCTGCACTGCTTACAAGAACCTCAACTTGGGTACACCTTAAATATCCCAGGAAAGACAAAAATGGTTTAAGAAATTGTATTACTTACAGATGATGGAATATCACCCAGCCATGAAATCAATGTCATGAGGACAGTAGCAGCAAAATGAGTGGATTCAGGTACGATGATTCTAAGTGAAATAAGTCACAGAGAAAAAGAAACTTATCATAAGATATCACTTATGAAGGTCCTGTAAACATGGCTACACATGAACTGAGTTAGGAAAGAGAACAGAGTCTCACATTTAGAAAACACTCTTATGCCTGCTTAAGGTGGAAGGAGAGGTGGGATGATGCATAATACCAGAGTTTGATATTAGTACAGATACTGTTCCAAAAACCAAGTAGGGAATAGACAAGACCTACACCTTCCTCATTGAAAGGGACTCAAAACCGCATATTTTCCACACAGGAATATATCTGACTTGTAGGAATCTTAAAACCTATGTATTGATATGTCTCCGTAAGGGAATAAAGTGTGTCTAAGCTGGCTTAAACATGGCAGTGAGAATCAGCTGAAACCCACTATAAAAAGGAATTTCAAAAACAAAACAAAAAACAGGGAAATTCTTTACAATTCCTTCAGGGTCTCTGATGAAACCTGGAATGACCATATATACAACGACAGCTGGATATGGCATAAGGCTGGACACTTGGGACTGAGAGGATTGGTGAGTTTCTGTGAGCAAATGGAGACCATTTAAAAGAATAATGCGTGGCACACATTCCAAGGGTCCCAACTCTCCAGGTTGAAGGGAATATTACTACAGCTATAACATGTACGGGAAACCTAGAGAATGGACACACTGTGAATACGAAAGGTTTCAAAAACTCAACTAATAGTCCCTCTCCTGGTGCTCCGGTTTGAATTTCCAATTGCTTTATTATCAATCTCCCAACTTGCAGAGACAGACCCTTTAGCCTCCTGGTACTCACAGGTTGCCAGTTTGGCAGAGGATGAAAGGGAAGATGGAGAACCAATGAGAGAATAGCTGTTAGGCCTTTGGACGGGCACATGTCACTCTAATTTCGCAGCAGGAAGAATTATTAATCAAATTCTCAGCCACCCACTGGGAACCTGTATAGTTCCTGAACCAAAATTTTGGACTTGTGGTCAGCTCACAAAAAATGAGTTGAAAAATGGAGATCTGGGGCAGAGCAATTCAAAAACTGGCAGAGTACTGAAGGGCAACTATCGTCCAAAAATCTGTTGAGGGAAGGCAACGAGGTGGACTTGACAGCGAGCAGGAATAGCAGGAAACAAATTTCAAGAGGTACATTGGAATCGCCTTCAAAACACAGGAAGAGGGGCACAACTTCAACAATGATGCACTTGGCCAAAAATGTTGTATGCGTTTTCTCCTGAATATATTCAGGAGAAAACGCATATGCCCTTTTTGGCCTAGCAAGCAAGCGGGCAATGCAAATCTGCACTACAAAGAAGTATCACTTCCCACCGGTCAAAAAGGACATCCGCAAAATATGTAAAAACCAGAAAGGCAAGACAGGCCCTGGAGAACAGGGAGCATAGTTATGCTGATGGGAGGGATGTAAATTTGCAACTGCATCAATGGGGGAGTGCACTGTGTTCCCTAAAACAAGTAAACAACACAGCTACAGTGCCAAGGGCACTTCCAGTCTAGGGAATATACCATGGGAAAACTGAAAATCAATAAGATAGTGCCACCCCAAAATTTAGGGCTGCACTGCTTACAAGAACCACAACTTGGGTACACCTTAAATATCCTAGGAAAGACAAAATTGGTTCAAGAAATTGTACTTATGTACCATGAAATATCCCTCAGGCATGAAATCAATGTCATAAGGCCAGTAGCAGCAAAATGATTGGATTCAGGTACGATGATTCTAAGTGAAATTAGTCACAGAGAAAAAGAAACTTATAATAAGATATCACTTATGAAGGTCCTGTAAACATGGCTACACATGAACTGAGTTAGGAAAGAGAACAGAGTCTCACGTTTAGAAAACACTCTTATGCCTGCTTAAGGGGAATGGAGCAGAGGGGTTATGCATAAAACCAGAGCTTGATATTCGTACAGGTAACATTCCAAAAACCAAATATGGAATAGACAAGATCTACACCTTCCTCAGTGAAAGGGACTAAAAACCCCATATTTCCCGCAGAAGAATATATCTGACTAGTAATAATCTTAAAACCTATATATTGATATGTCTCCATAAGGGAATCAAGTGTGTCTAGAGTGCCATTAACATGGCAGTGAGAATCAGCTCAAAACCACTATAAAAAGGAATTTTAATAAACAAACAACAAAAAAAAAACGGAAATTCTTTACAATTCCTTCAGGGGCTCTGATGAAACCTGGAATGACCATATATACAAAGACAGCTAGATGTGGCATAAGGCTGGACACTTGGTACTGAGAGGATTGGTGAGTTTCGGTGAGCAAATGCATACCATTTAAAACAATAATGTGTGGCACGCATTCCAAGGGTCCCAACTCTCCTGGTTGAAGGGAATATTACTACAGCTATAATATGTACGGGAAACCTAGAGAATGGACACACTGTGAATACAAAAGTTTTCTAAAACTCAACTAATAGTCCATCTCCTGGTGCTCCGGTTTGAATTTCCAACTGCTTTATTAGCAATCTCCCAACTTGCAGAGACAGCCCCTTTAACCTCCTGGTACTCACAGGTTGCCAGTTTGGCAGAGGATGAAAGGGAAGATGGAGAACCAATGAGAGAATAGCTGTTACGCATTTGGACGGGCACATGTCACTCTAATTTCCCGGCAGGAAGAAGAATAAATCAAATTCTCAGCCACCCACTGGGAAACTTTATAGTTCCTGAACCAAAATTTTGGACTTGTGGTCAGCTCACAAAAAATGAGTTGAAAAATGGAGCTCAGGGGCACAGCAATTCACAAACTGGCAGAGTACTAAAGGGCAACTATCGTCCAAAAATCTGTTGAGGGAAGGCAACGAGGCGAAATTGAAAGTGAGCCGAAATAGCAGGAAACAGATTTCAAGAGGTACATTGGAATCGCCTTCAAAGCACAGGAAGAGGGGCACATCTTCGAAAATGATGCACTTGGACACAAAGGGAGTATGCGTTTTCTCCTGAATATATTCAAGAGAAAACGCATACGCCCTTTTTGGCCTAGCAAGCAAGCGGGCAATGCAAATCTGCACTACAAAGAAGTATCACTTCCCACCGGTCAAAAGGGACATCTGCAAAATGTGTAAAAACCAGAAAGGCAAGACAGGACCTGGAAAACAGGGAGCCTTGTTATGCTGACGGGCGGGATGTAAATTGCCAACTGCCTCTCTGGAGGAGTGCATTGTGTTCCCTAAAACAAGTAAACAACAGAGCTACAGAGCCAAGGGCACTTCGAGTCTAGGGAATATACCTTGGGAAAACTGAAAATCAATAAGACAGAGCCACCCCAAAATTTAGGGCTGCACTGCTTACAAGAACCTAAACTTGGGTACACCTTAATTATCCCAGGAAAGACAAAAATGGTTCAAGTAACTGTGTTACTTACATACGATGGAATATCCCTCAGCAATGAAATCAATGTCATAAGGCCAGTAGAAGCAAAATGAGTGGATTCAGGTACGATGCTCCTAAGTGAAATAAGTCACAGAGAAAAAGAAACTTATCATAAGATATCACTTATGAATGTCCTGTAAACATGGCTACACATGAACTGAGTTAGGTAAGAGAACAGAGTCTCACATTTAGGAAACACTCTTATGCCTGCTTAAGGTGGAAGGAGAGGTGGGGTGATGCATAAAACCAGAGTTTGATAGTAGTACAGGTACCGTTCCAAAAACCAAATATGGAATAGACAAGACCTACACTTTCCTCAGTGAAGGGACACAAAACCACATATTTCCCGCAGAGAAATATATCTGACTAGTAAGAATCTTAAAACCTATGTATTGATACGTCTCCATTAGGGAATCAAGTGTGTCTAGACTGGCATAAACATGACAGTGAGAATCAGCTCAAACCCACTATAAAAAGGAATTTCAAAAACAAAACAAAAAAACAGGGAAATTCTTTACAATTCCTTCAGGGGCTCTAATGAAACCTGGAATGACCCTATCTACAATGACAGCTGGATGTGGCATAAGGCTGGACACTTGGGACTGAGAGGATTTGCGAGATTCAGTGAGCAAATGCAGACCTTTTAAAGCAATAATGCGTGACAAACATTCCAAGGGTCCCAACTCTCCAGGTTGAAGGGAATATTACTTCAGCTATAACTTGTACGGGAAACCTAGAGAATGGACACACTGTGAATACCAAAGTTTTCTAAAACCAACTAAAGTCCCTCTCCTGGTGCTCCGGTTTCTATTTCCAACTGCTTTACTATCAATCTCCCAAATTGGAGAGACAGGCCCTTTAACCTCCTGGTTCGCACAGGTTGCCAATTTGGCAGAGGATGAAAGGGAAGAGGGAGAACCAATGAGAGAGTAGCTATTAGGCATTTCGACGGGCACATGTCACTATAATTTCCCGGCAGGAAGAAGAATTAATCAAAGTCTCAGCCACCCACTGGGAACCTGTATAGCTCCTGAACCAAAATTTTGGACTTGTGGTCAGCTAACAAAAAACGAGTTGAAAAATGGAGCTCAGGGGCACAGCAATTCACAAACCGGCAGAGTACTAAAGGGCAACTATCGTCCAAAAATCTATTGACGGAAGGGAACGAGGTGGACTTGAAAGCGATCCAGCATAGCAGGAAACAGATTTCAAGGGGTACATTGGAATCACATTCAAACCACAGGAAGAGGGGCACAACTTCGACAATGATGCACTTGGCCAAAAGGGTTGTATGCGTTGTCTCCTGAATATATTCAGGAGAAAACACATACGCCATTTTTGGCCAAGCAAGCAAGCGGGCAATGCAAATCTGCACTACAAAATGTATCACTTCCCAGCGGTCAAAAGGGACATCCGCAAAATGTGTAAAAACCAGAAAGGCAAGACAGGCCCCGGAGAACAGAGAGCCCAGTTATGCTGATGGGCGGGATGTAAATTACCAACTGCCTTTGTGGAGGAGTTCACTGTGTTCCCTAAAACAAGTAAACAAGAGAGCTACCGAACCAAGGGCACTTCCAGTCTAGGGAATATACCTTGGGAAAACTGAAAATCAATAAGTCAGAGCCACCCCAAAATTGGGGCTGCACTGCTTACAGGAACCTCAATTTGGGTCCACCTTAAATATCCCAGGATAGACAAAAATGGTTTAAGGAATTGTATTTCTTATGGACGATGGAATATCCCCCAGCCATGAAATCAATGTCATGAGGCCAGTAGCAGTAAAATGAGTGGATTCAGGTACGATGATCCTAAGTGAAATAAGTCACAGAGAAAAGGAATCTTATCATAAGATATCACTTATGAAGGTCCTGTAAACGTCGCTACACATGAACTGAGTTAGGAAAGAGAACAGAGTCTCACATTTAGAAAACAATCTTATGCCTGCCTAAGGGGGAAGGAGAGGTGGGGTGATGCATAAAACCAGAGTTTGATATTAGTACAGGTACCGTTCCAAAAACCAACTACGAATTATACAAGTCCTACACCTTCGTCAGTGAAAGGGACTCAAAACCCCATATTTCCCGCAGAGGAATATATCTGACTAGTAAGGATCTGAAAACCTATGTATTGATATGTCTCCGTAAGGGAATCAAGTGTGTCTAGACTGGCATAAACATGGCAGTGAAAATCAGCTCAAACCCACTATAAAAACGAATTTCAAAAACCAAACAAGAAAATAGGGAAATTCTTTACAATTGCTTCATGGGCTCTGATGAAACCTGGAATGACCCTATCTACAACGACAGCTGGATGTGGCATAAGGCTGGACACTTGGGACTGAGAGGATTGGTGAGATTGGGTCAGCAAAAGCAGACCATTTAAAGCAATAATGCGTGGCACACATTCCATGGATCCCAACTCTCCAGGTTGAAGGGAATATTACTACAGCTATAACATGTACGGTAAACCAAGAGAATGGACACATTGTGAATACGAAAGGTTTCTAAAACTCAACTAATAGTCCCTATCCTGGTGCTTCGGTTTGTATTTCCAACTGCTTTACTATCAATCTCCCAACTTGGAGAGACAGCCCCTTTAACCTCCTGGTTCTCAAGGGTTGCCAATTTGGCAGAGGATGAAAGGAAAGATGGATAACCATTGAGAGAGTAGCTGTTAGGCATTTGGACAGGTACATGTCACTTTAATTTCCCGGCAGAAATAAGAATTAACAAAAGTCTCAGCCACACGACGGGAACCAGTATAGATCCTGAAGCAAAATTTTGGACTTGCGGTCAGCTCACAAAAAACGAGTTGAAAAATGGAGCTCAGGGGCACAGCAATTCACAAACTGGCAGAGTAATAAAGGGCAACTATCGTCCAAAAATCTGTTGAGGGAAGGCAACGTGGCGGACTTGAAAGGGAGCCAAAATAGCAGGAAACAGATTTCAAGATGTACATTGGAATCGCCTTTAAAGCACAGGAAGAGGGGCACAATTTCGACCATGATGCACTTGCCCAAAAAGGGCGTATGCGTTTCCTCCTGAATATAATCAGGAGGAAACGCATACGCCCTTTTTGGCCAAGCAAGCAAACGGCCAATGAAATTCTGCAGTACAAAGAAGTATCACTTCCAAGCGGTCAAAAGGGACATCTGCAAAATGTGTAAAAAACCGAAAGGCAAGACATGCCCTGGAGAACAGGGAGCCTAGTTATCCTGACGGGCAGGATGTAAATTGCCAACCACCTCTCTGGAGGAGTGCAATGTGTTCCCTAAAACAATTAAACAACAGAGCTACAGAGCCAAGGGCACTTCCAGTCTAGGGAATATACCTTGGGAAAACTGAAAATCAATAAGACAGAGCCACCCCAAAATTTAGGGCTGCACTGCTTACAAGAACCTCAACTTGGGTACACCTAAAATATACCAGGAAAGACAAAATTGATTCAAGAAATTTTGGTACTTACGTACGATGGGTTATCCCTCAGCCATGAAATCAATGTCATAAGGCCAGTAGCAGCAAAATGAGTGGATTCAGGTACGATGATTCTAAGTGAAATAAGTCACAGAGAAAAAGAAACTTACCATAAGATATCACTTATGAAGGTCCTGTAAACATGGCTACACATGAACAGAGTTAGGAAAGAGAAAACAGCCTCTCATTTAGAAAACACTCTTATGCCTTCTTAAGGGAAAGGAGAGGAGGGGTGATGCATAAAACCAGAGTTTGATATTCGTACAGGTACCATTCCAAAAACCAAATATGGAATAGACAAGACCTACACCTTCCTCAGTGAAAGAGACACAAAACCCCATATTTCCCACAGAGGAATATATATGACTAGTAATAATCTTAAAACCTATATATTGATATGTCTCCATACGGGAATCATGTGTTTCTAGACTGGCATTATCATGGCAGTGAGAATCAGCTAAAACCCACTATAAAAAGGAATTTCAAATACAAAACAATACAAAAAAACCCGGGAAACTCTTTACAATTCCTTCAGGGGCTCTGATGAAACCTAGAATGACCCTATCTACAATGACAGCTGGATGTGGCATAAGGTTGGACACTTGGGACTGATAGGATTGGTGAGATTGGGTGAGCAAATGCAGACCTTTTAAAGCAATAATGTGTGGCACACATTCCAACGGTCCCAACTCTCCAGGTTGACGTGAATATTACTACAGCTATAACATGTACGGGAAACCTAGAGAATGGACACACTCTGAATACGAAAGGTTTCTAGAACTCAACTAATTGTCCCTCTCCTGTTTCTCCAGCTAGAATTTTCAACTGCTTTACTATCAATCTCCCAAATTGGAGAGACAGGCCCTTTAACCTCCTGGTTTGCACAGGTTGCCAATTTGGAAGAGGATGAAAGGGAAGAGGGAGAACCAATGAGAGAGTAGCTATTAGGCATTTGGACGGGAACATGTCACTCTAATTTCCCGCAGGAGGAAGAATTAATCAAAGTCTCAGCCACACACTGGGAACCTGTATAGGTCCTGAACCAAAATTTTGGACTTACGGTCAGCTCACAAAAAACGAGTTGAAAATTGGAGCTCAGGGGCACAGCAATTCACAAACTGGCAGAGTACTAAAGGGCAACTATCGTCCAAAAATCTATTGAGGTAAGGCAACGAGGCGGACTTGAAAGCGATCCAGAATAGCAGGAAACAGATTTCAAGGGGTACATTGGAATCGCATTCAAACCACAGGAAGAGGGGCACAACTTCGAATATGATGCACTTGGCCAAAAAGGGCGTATGCGTTGTCTCCTGAATATATTCAGGAGACAACACATACGCCCTTTTTGGCCAAGCAAGCAAGCGGGCAATGCAAATCTGCACTACAAAATGTATCACTTCCCAGCGGTCAAAAGGGACATCCGCAAAATGTGTAAAAACCAGAAAGGCAAGACAGGCCCTGGAGAACAGAGAGCCCAGTTATGCTGATGGGCGGGATGTAAATTACCAACTGCCTTTGTGGAGGAGTTCACTGTGTTCCCTAAAACAAGTAAACAAGAGAGCTACCGAACCAAGGGCACTTCCAGTCTAGGGAATATACCTTGGGAAAACTGAAAATCAATAAGACAGAACCACCCCAAAATTGGGGCTGCACTGATTACAGGAACCTCAACTTGGGTACACCTTAAATATCCCAGGAAAGACAAAAATGGTTTAAGACATTATATTACTTACAGACGATGGAATATCCCCTAACCATGAAATCAATGTCATGAGGCCAGTAGCAGTAAAATGAGTGGATTCAAGTACGATGATTCTAAGTGAAATAAGTCACAGAGAAAAGGAAACTTATCATAAGATATCACTTATGAAGGTCCTGTAAACATCGCTGCACATGAACTGAGTTAGGAAAGAGAACAGAGTCTCACATTTAGAAAACAATCGTATGCCTGCCTAAGTGGGAAGGAGAGGTGGGGTGATGAATAAAACAAGAGTTTGATATCAGTACAGTTACCGTTCCAAAAACCAACTACGAATTATACAAGTCCTACACCTTCGTCAGTGAAAGGGACTCAAAACCCCATATTTCCCGCAGAGGAATATATCTGACTAGTAAGAATCTTAAAACCTATGTATTGATATGTCTCCGTAAGGGAATCAAGTGTGTCTAGACTGGCATAAACATGGCAGTGAAAATCAGCTCAAACCCACTATAAAACGGAATTTCAAAAACCAAACAAAAAAATAGGGAAATTCTTTACAATTCCTTCAGGGGCTCTGATGAAACCTGGAATGAACATATCTACAGCGACAGCTGGATGTGGCATAAGGCTGGACACTTGGGACTGATAGGATTGGTGAGATTGGGTCAGCAAAAGCAGACGATTTAAAGCAACAATGCGTGGCACACATTCCAAGGATCCCAACTCCCCAGGTTGAAGGGAATATTACTACAGCTATAACATGTACGGGAAACCAAAACAAAGGACACACTGTGAATATGAAAGGTTTCTAAAACTCAACAAATAGTCCCTCTCCTGGTGCTTCGGTTTGTATTTCCAACTGCTTTACTATCAATCTCCCAACTTGGAGAGACAGCCCCTTTAACCTCCTGGTTCTCAAAGGTTGCCAATTTGGCAGAGGATGAAAGGAAAGATGGAGAACCAATGAGAGAGTAGCTGTTAGGCATTTGGACGGGCACATGTCACTCTAATTTCCCGGCAGAAATAAGAATTAACCAAAGTCTCAGCCACACGCCGGGAACCAGTATAGATCATGAAGTAAAATTTTGGACTTGCGGTCAGCTCACAAAAAACGAGTTGAAAAATGGAGCTCAGGGGCACAGCAATTCACAAACTGGCAGAGTAATAAAGGGCAACTACCGTCCAAAAATCTGTTGAAGGAAGGCAACGTGGCGGACTTGAAAGGGAGCCAGAATAGCAGGAAACAGATTTCAAGAGGTACATTGGAATCGCCTTTAAAGCACAGGAAGAGGGGCACAATTTCGACCATGATGCGCTTGCCCAAAAAGGGCGTATGCGTTTCCTCCTGAATATAATCAGGAGGAAACGCATACACCCTTTTTGGCCAAGCAAGCAAGCGGGCAATGAAATTCTGCAGCACAAAGATGTATCACTTCCAAGCGGTCAGAAGGGACATCTGCAAAATATGTAAAAAACAGAAAGGCAAGACATGCCCTGGAGAACAGGGAGCCTAGGTATGCTGATGGGCAGGATTTAAATTGCCAACCGCCTTTCTGGAGGAGTGCAATGTGTTCCCTAAAATAATTAAACAACAGGGCTACAGAGCCAAGGGCACTTCCAGTCTAGGGAATATACCTTGGGAAAACTGAAAATCAATAAGACAGAGCCACCCCAAAATTTAGGGCTGCACTGCTTACAAGAACCTCAACTTGGGTACACCTAAAATATACCAGGAAAGACAAAATTGGTTCAAGAAATTTTGGTACTTACGTACGATGGATTATCCCTCAGCCATGAAATCAATGTCATAAGGCCAGTAGCAGCAAAATGAGTGGATACAGGTATGATGATTCTAAGTGAATTAAGTCACAGAGAAAAAGAAACTTATCATAAGATATCACTTATGAAGGTCCTGTAAACATGGCTACACATGAACAGAGTTAGGAAAGAGAAAAGAGCCTCTCATTTAGAAAACACTCTTATGCCTTCTTAAGGGAAAGGAGAGGAGGGGTGATGCATAAAACCAGAGTTTGATATTCGTACAGGTACCATTCCAAAAACCAAATATGGAATAGACAAGACCTACACCTTCCTCAGTGAAAGAGACACAAAACCCCATATTTCCTGCCGAGGAATATATCTGACTAGTAATAATCTTAAAACCTATATATTGATATGTCTCCATAAGGGAATCAAGTGTGTCTAGACTAGCATTAACATGGCAGTGAGAATCAGCTCACACCCAATATAAAAAGGAATTTCAAAAAAAAAAAAAAAAAAAAAAAAAAAAAAAACACCGGGAAATTCTTTACAATTCCTTCAGGGGCTCTGATGAAACATAGAATGACCCTATCTACAACGACAGCTGGATGTGGCATAAGGCTGGACACTTGGGAGTGAGAGGATTGGTGAGATTGGTTGAGCAAATGCTGACCTTTTAAAGCAATAATGTGTGGCACACATTCCAAGGGTCCCTACTCTCCAGGTTGAAGGGAATATTACTACAGCTATAACATGTACGGGAAACCTAGAGAATGGACACACTCTGAATACGAAAGGTTTCTAGAACTCAACTAATTGTCCCTCTCCTGGTTCTCCAGCTAGAATTTCCAACTGCTTTACTATCAATCTCCCAAATTGGAGAGATAGGCCCTTTAACCTCCTGGTTCGCACAGGTTGCCAATTTGGCAGAGGATGAAAGGGAAGAGGGAGATCCAATGAGAGAGTAGCTATTAGGCATTTGGACGGGCACATGTCACTCTAATTTCCCGGCAGGAAGAAAAATTAATCAAAGTCTCAGCCACACACTGGGAACCTGTATAGGTCCTGAACCAAAATTTTGGACTTGCGGTCAGCTCACAAAAAACGAGTTGAAAAATGGAGCTCAGGGGCACAGCAATTCACAAACTGGCAGAGTACTAATGGGCAACTATCGTCCAAAAATCTATTGAGGGAAGGCAACGAGGCGGACTTGAAAGTGATCCAGAATAGCAGGAAACAGATTTCAAGGGGTACATTGGAATCGCATTCAAACCACAGGAAGAGGGGCACAATTTCGACCATGATGCACTTGCCCAAAAAGCTCGTATGCGTTGTCTCCTGAATATATTCAGGAGAAAAAACATACGCCCTTTTTGGCCAAGCAAGCAAGCGGGCAATGCAAATCGGCACTACAAAATGTATCACTTCCCACCGGTCAAAAGGGACATCCACAAAATGTGTAAAAACCAGAAAGGCAAGACAGGCCCTGGAGAACAGAGAGCCCAGTTATGCTGATGGGCGGGATGTAAATTACCAACTGCCTTTGTGGAGGAGTTCACTGTGTTCCCTAAAACAAGTAAACAAGAGAGCTACCGAACCAAGGGCACTTCCAGTGTAGGGAATATACCTTGGGAAAACTGAAAATCAATAAGACAGAGCCACCCCAAAATTGGGGCTGCACTGCTTACAGGAACCTCAACTTGGGTACACCTTAAATATCCCAGGAAAGACAAAAATGGTTTAAGAAATTGTAATACTTACAGACGATGGAATATCCCCCAGCCATGAAATCAATGTCATGAGGCCAGTAGCAGCAAAATGAGTGGATTCAGGTACGATGATTCTAAGTGAAATAAGTCACAGAGAAAAAGAATCTCATCATAAGGTATCACTTATGAAGTTCCTGTAAATATGGCTACACATGAACTGAGTTAGGATAGGGAACAGAGTCTCACATTTAGAAAACATTCTTATGCCTGCTTAAGGGGGAAGGAGAGGTGGGTGATGCATAAAAGCAGAGTTTGATATTCGTACAGGTACCATTCCAAAAACCAACTACGGATTATACAAGTCCTACACCTTCCTCCGTGAAAGGGACTCAAAACCCCATATTTCCCGCAGAGGAATATATCTGACTAGTAAGAATCTTAAAACCTATGTATTGATATGTCTCCGTAACTGAATCAAGTGTGTCTAGACTGGCATAAACATGGCAGTGAGAATCAGCTCAAACCCACTATAAAAATGAATTTCAAAAACCAAACAAGAAAATAGGGAAATTCTTTACAATTCCTAAATGGGCTCTGATGAAACCTAGAATGGCCCTATCTACAACGACAGCTAGATGTGGCATAAGGCTGGACACTTGGTACTGAGAGGATTGGTGAGATTTGGTCAGCAAATGCAGACCATTTAAAGCAATAATGCGTGGCACGCATTCCAAGGGTTCCATCTCTCCTGTTTGAAGGGAATATTACTACAGCTATAATATGTACGAGAAACCTAGAGAATGGACACACTGTGAATACAAAAGTTTTCTAAAACTCAACTAATAGTCCATCTCCTGGTGCTCCGGTTTGAATTTCCAACTGCTTTATTAGCAATCTCCCAACTTGCAGAGACAGCCCCTTTAACCTCCTGGTACTCACAGGTTGCCAGTTTGGCAGAGGATGAAAGGGAAGATGGAGAACCAATGAGATAATAGCTGTTAGGCATTTGGACGGGCACATGTCACTCTAATTTCCCGGCAGGAAGAAGAATAAATCAAACTCTCAGACACCCACTGGGAACCTGTATAGGTCCTGAACCAAAATTTTGGACTTGTGGTCAGCTCACAAAAAATGAGTTGAAAAATGGAGCTCAGGGGCACAGCAATTCACAAACTGGCAGAGTACTAAAGGGCAATTATCGTCCAAAAATCTGTTGAGGGAAGGCAACGAGGCGCAATTGAAAGTGAGCCGAAATAGCAGGAAACAGATTTCAAGAGGTACATTGGAATCGCCTTCAAAGCACAGGAAGAGGGGCACAACTTCGACAATGATGCACTTGGCCAAAAAGGGCGTATGGGTTTTCTCCTGAATATATTCAGGAGACAACACATACGCCCTTTTTGGCCAAGCAAGCAAGGGGGCAATGCAAATCTGCACTACAAAATATATCACTTTGCACCAGTCAAAAGGGACATCTGCAAAATGTGTAAAAATCAGAAAGGCAAGACAGGCCCTGGAGAACAGGGAGCCTAGTTATGCTGATGGGCGGGATGTAAATTACCAACTGCCTTTGTGGGGGAGTTCACTGTGTTCCCTAAAACAAATAAACAAGAGAGCTACAGAACCAAGGGCACTTCCTGTCTAGGAAATATACCTTGGGAAACCTGAAAATCAATAAGACAGAGCCACCCCAAAATTAGAGCTGCACTGCTTACAAGAACCTCAACTTGGGTACACCTTAAATATCCCAGGAAAGACAAAAATGGTTTAAGAAATTGTATTACTTACAGATGATGGAATATCACCCAGCCATGAAATCAATGTCATGAGGACAGTAGCAGCAAAATGAGTGGATTCAGGTACGATGATTCTAAGTGAAATAAGTCACAGAGAAAAAGAAACTTATCATAAGATATCACTTATGAAGGTCCTGTAAACATGGCTACACATGAACTGAGTTAGGAAAGAGAACAGAGTCTCACATTTAGAAAACACTCTTATGCCTGCTTAAGGTGGAAGGAGAGGTGGGATGATGCATAATACCAGAGTTTGATATTAGTACAGATACTGTTCCAAAAACCAAGTAGGGAATAGACAAGACCTACACCTTCCTCATTGAAAGGGACTCAAAACCGCATATTTTCCACACAGGAATATATCTGACTTGTAGGAATCTTAAAACCTATGTATTGATATGTCTCCGTAAGGGAATAAAGTGTGTCTAAGCTGGCTTAAACATGGCAGTGAGAATCAGCTGAAACCCACTATAAAAAGGAATTTCAAAAACAAAACAAAAAACAGGGAAATTCTTTACAATTCCTTCAGGGTCTCTGATGAAACCTGGAATGACCATATATACAACGACAGCTGGATATGGCATAAGGCTGGACACTTGGGACTGAGAGGATTGGTGAGTTTCTGTGAGCAAATGGAGACCATTTAAAAGAATAATGCGTGGCACACATTCCAAGGGTCCCAACTCTCCAGGTTGAAGGGAATATTACTACAGCTATAACATGTACGGGAAACCTAGAGAATGGACACACTGTGAATACGAAAGGTTTCAAAAACTCAACTAATAGTCCCTCTCCTGGTGCTCCAGTTTGAATTTCCAATTGCTTTATTATCAATCTCCCAACTTGCAGAGACAGACCCTTTAGCCTCCTGGTACTCACAGGTTGCCAGTTTGGCAGAGGATGAAAGGGAAGATGGAGAACCAATGAGAGAATAGCTGTTAGGCCTTTGGACGGGCACATGTCACTCTAATTTCGCAGCAGGAAGAATTATTAATCAAATTCTCAGCCACCCACTGGGAACCTGTATAGTTCCTGAACCAAAATTTTGGACTTGTGGTCAGCTCACAAAAAATGAGTTGAAAAATGGAGATCTGGGGCAGAGCAATTCAAAAACTGGCAGAGTACTGAAGGGCAACTATCGTCCAAAAATCTGTTGAGGGAAGGCAACGAGGTGGACTTGACAGCGAGCAGGAATAGCAGGAAACAAATTTCAAGAGGTACATTGGAATCGCCTTCAAAACACAGGAAGAGGGGCACAACTTCAACAATGATGCACTTGGCCAAAAATGTTGTATGCGTTTTCTCCTGAATTTATTCAGGAGAAAACGCATATGCCCTTTTTGGCCTAGCAAGCAAGCGGGCAATGCAAATCTGCACTACAAAGAAGTATCACTTCCCACCGGTCAAAAAGGACATCCGCAAAATATGTAAAAACCAGAAAGGCAAGACAGGCCCTGGAGAACAGGGAGCATAGTTATGCTGATGGGAGGGATGTAAATTTGCAACTGCATCAATGGGGGAGTGCACTGTGTTCCCTAAAACAAGTAAACAACACAGCTACAGTGCCAAGGGCACTTCCAGTCTAGGGAATATACCATGGGAAAACTGAAAATCAATAAGATAGTGCCACCCCAAAATTTAGGGCTGCACTGCTTACAAGAACCACAACTTGGGTACACCTTAAATATCCTAGGAAAGACAAAATTGGTTCAAGAAATTGTACTTATGTACCATGAAATATCCCTCAGGCATGAAATCAATGTCATAAGGCCAGTAGCAGCAAAATGATTGGATTCAGGTACGATGATTCTAAGTGAAATTAGTCACAGAGAAAAAGAAACTTATAATAAGATATCACTTATGAAGGTCCTGTAAACATGGCTACACATGAACTGAGTTAGGAAAGAGAACAGAGTCTCACGTTTAGAAAACACTCTTATGCCTGCTTAAGGGGAATGGAGCAGAGGGGTTATGCATAAAACCAGAGCTTGATATTCGTACAGGTAACATTCCAAAAACCAAATATGGAATAGACAAGATCTACACCTTCCTCAGTGAAAGGGACTAAAAACCCCATATTTCCCGCAGAGGAATATATCTGACTAGTAATAATCTTAAAACCTATATATTGATATGTCTCCATAAGGGAATCAAGTGTGTCTAGAGTGCCATTAACATGGCAGTGAGAATCAGCTCAAAACCACTATAAAAAGGAATTTTAATAAACAAACAACAAAAAAAAAACGGAAATTCTTTACAATTCCTTCAGGGGCTCTGATGAAACCTGGAATGACCATATATACAAAGACAGCTAGATGTGGCATAAGGCTGGACACTTGGTACTGAGAGGATTGGTGAGTTTCGGTGAGCAAATGCATACCATTTAAAACAATAATGTGTGGCACGCATTCCAAGGGTCCCAACTCTCCTGGTTGAAGGGAATATTACTACAGCTATAATATGTACGGGAAACCTAGAGAATGGACACACTGTGAATACAAAAGTTTTCTAAAACTCAACTAATAGTCCATCTCCTGGTGCTCCGGTTTGAATTTCCAACTGCTTTATTAGCAATCTCCCAACTTGCAGAGACAGCCCCTTTAACCTCCTGGTACTCACAGGTTGCCAGTTTGGCAGAGGATGAAAGGGAAGATGGAGAACCAATGAGAGAATAGCTGTTAGGCATTTGGACGGGCACATGTCACTCTAATTTCCCGGCAGGAAGAAGAATAAATCAAATTCTCAGCCACCCACTGGGAAACTTTATAGTTCCTGAACCAAAATTTTGGACTTGTGGTCAGCTCACAAAAAATGAGTTGAAAAATGGAGCTCAGGGGCACAGCAATTCACAAACTGGCAGAGTACTAAAGGGCAACTATCGTCCAAAAATCTGTTGAGGGAAGGCAACGAGGCGAAATTGAAAGTGAGCCGAAATAGCAGGAAACAGATTTCAAGAGGTACATTGGAATCGCCTTCAAAGCACAGGAAGAGGGGCACATCTTCGAAAATGATGCACTTGGACACAAAGGGAGTATGCGTTTTCTCCTGAATATATTCAAGAGAAAACGCATACGCCCTTTTTGGCCTAGCAAGCAAGCGGGCAATGCAAATCTGCACTACAAAGAAGTATCACTTCCCACCGGTCAAAAGGGACATCTGCAAAATGTGTAAAAACCAGAAAGGCAAGACAGGACCTGGAAAACAGGGAGCCTTGTTATGCTGACGGGCGGGATGTAAATTGCCAACTGCCTCTCTGGAGGAGTGCATTGTGTTCCCTAAAACAAGTAAACAACAGAGCTACAGAGCCAAGGGCACTTCGAGTCTAGGGAATATACCTTGGGAAAACTGAAAATCAATAAGACAGAGCCACCCCAAAATTTAGGGCTGCACTGCTTACAAGAACCTAAACTTGGGTACACCTTAATTATCCCAGGAAAGACAAAAATGGTTCAAGTAACTGTGTTACTTACATACGATGGAATATCCCTCAGCAATGAAATCAATGTCATAAGGCCAGTAGAAGCAAAATGAGTGGATTCAGGTACGATGCTCCTAAGTGAAATAAGTCACAGAGAAAAAGAAACTTATCATAAGATATCACTTATGAATGTCCTGTAAACATGGCTACACATGAACTGAGTTAGGTAAGAGAACAGAGTCTCACATTTAGGAAACACTCTTATGCCTGCTTAAGGTGGAAGGAGAGGTGGGGTGATGCATAAAACCAGAGTTTGATAGTAGTACAGGTACCGTTCCAAAAACCAAATATGGAATAGACAAGACCTACACTTTCCTCAGTGAAGGGACACAAAACCACATATTTCCCGCAGAGAAATATATCTGACTAGTAAGAATCTTAAAACCTATGTATTGATACGTCTCCATTAGGGAATCAAGTGTGTCTAGACTGGCATAAACATGACAGTGAGAATCAGCTCAAACCCACTATAAAAAGGAATTTCAAAAACAAAACAAAAAAACAGGGAAATTCTTTACAATTCCTTCAGGGGCTCTAATGAAACCTGGAATGACCCTATCTACAATGACAGCTGGATGTGGCATAAGGCTGGACACTTGGGACTGAGAGGATTTGCGAGATTCAGTGAGCAAATGCAGACCTTTTAAAGCAATAATGCGTGACAAACATTCCAAGGGTCCCAACTCTCCAGGTTGAAGGGAATATTACTTCAGCTATAACTTGTACGGGAAACCTAGAGAATGGACACACTGTGAATACCAAAGTTTTCTAAAACCAACTAAAGTCCCTCTCCTGGTGCTCCGGTTTCTATTTCCAACTGCTTTACTATCAATCTCCCAAATTGGAGAGACAGGCCCTTTAACCTCCTGGTTCGCACAGGTTGCCAATTTGGCAGAGGATGAAAGGGAAGAGGGAGAACCAATGAGAGAGTAGCTATTAGGCATTTCGACGGGCACATGTCACTATAATTTCCCGGCAGGAAGAAGAATTAATCAAAGTCTCAGCCACCCACTGGGAACCTGTATAGCTCCTGAACCAAAATTTTGGACTTGTGGTCAGCTAACAAAAAACGAGTTGAAAAATGGAGCTCAGGGGCACAGCAATTCACAAACCGGCAGAGTACTAAAGGGCAACTATCGTCCAAAAATCTATTGAGGGAAGGGAACGAGGCGGACTTGAAAGCGATCCAGCATAGCAGGAAACAGATTTCAAGGGGTACATTGGAATCACATTCAAACCACAGGAAGAGGGGCACAACTTCGACAATGATGCACTTGGCCAAAAGGGTTGTATGCGTTGTCTCCTGAATATATTCAGGAGAAAACACATACGCCATTTTTGGCCAAGCAAGCAAGCGGGCAATGCAAATCTGCACTACAAAATGTATCACTTCCCAGCGGTCAAAAGGGACATCCGCAAAATGTGTAAAAACCAGAAAGGCAAGACAGGCCCCGGAGAACAGAGAGCCCAGTTATGCTGATGGGCGGGATGTAAATTACCAACTGCCTTTGTGGAGGAGTTCACTGTGTTCCCTAAAACAAGTAAACAAGAGAGCTACCGAACCAAGGGCACTTCCAGTCTAGGGAATATACCTTGGGAAAACTGAAAATCAATAAGTCAGAGCCACCCCAAAATTGGGGCTGCACTGCTTACAGGAACCTCAATTTGGGTCCACCTTAAATATCCCAGGATAGACAAAAATGGTTTAAGGAATTGTATTTCTTATGGACGATGGAATATCCCCCAGCCATGAAATCAATGTCATGAGGCCAGTAGCAGTAAAATGAGTGGATTCAGGTACGATGATCCTAAGTGAAATAAGTCACAGAGAAAAGGAATCTTATCATAAGATATCACTTATGAAGGTCCTGTAAACGTCGCTACACATGAACTGAGTTAGGAAAGAGAACAGAGTCTCACATTTAGAAAACAATCTTATGCCTGCCTAAGGGGGAAGGAGAGGTGGGGTGATGCATAAAACCAGAGTTTGATATTAGTACAGGTACCGTTCCAAAAACCAACTACGAATTATACAAGTCCTACACCTTCGTCAGTGAAAGGGACTCAAAACCCCATATTTCCCGCAGAGGAATATATCTGACTAGTAAGGATCTGAAAACCTATGTATTGATATGTCTCCGTAAGGGAATCAAGTGTGTCTAGACTGGCATAAACATGGCAGTGAAAATCAGCTCAAACCCACTATAAAAACGAATTTCAAAAACCAAACAAGAAAATAGGGAAATTCTTTACAATTGCTTCATGGGCTCTGATGAAACCTGGAATGACCCTATCTACAACGACAGCTGGATGTGGCATAAGGCTGGACACTTGGGACTGAGAGGATTGGTGAGATTGGGTCAGCAAAAGCAGACCATTTAAAGCAATAATGCGTGGCACACATTCCAAGGATCCCAAGTCTCCAGGTTGAAGGGAATATTACTACAGCTATAACATGTACGGTAAACCAAGAGAATGGACACATTGTGAATACGAAAGGTTTCTAAAACTCAACTAATAGTCCCTATCCTGGTGCTTCGGTTTGTATTTCCAACTGCTTTACTATCAATCTCCCAACTTGGAGAGACAGCCCCTTTAACCTCCTGGTTCTCAAGGGTTGCCAATTTGGCAGAGGATGAAAGGAAAGATGGATAACCATTGAGAGAGTAGCTGTTAGGCATTTGGACAGGTACATGTCACTTTAATTTCCCGGCAGAAATAAGAATTAACAAAAGTCTCAGCCACACGACGGGAACCAGTATAGATCCTGAAGCAAAATTTTGGACTTGCGGTCAGCTCACAAAAAACGAGTTGAAAAATGGAGCTCAGGGGCACAGCAATTCACAAACTGGCAGAGTAATAAAGGGCAACTATCGTCCAAAAATCTGTTGAGGGAAGGCAACGTGGCGGACTTGAAAGGGAGCCAAAATAGCAGGAAACAGATTTCAAGATGTACATTGGAATCGCCTTTAAAGCACAGGAAGAGGGGCACAATTTCGACCATGATGCACTTGCCCAAAAAGGGCGTATGCGTTTCCTCCTGAATATAATCAGGAGGAAACGCATACGCCCTTTTTGGCCAAGCAAGCAAACGGCCAATGAAATTCTGCAGTACAAAGAAGTATCACTTCCAAGCGGTCAAAAGGGACATCTGCAAAATGTGTAAAAAACCGAAAGGCAAGACATGCCCTGGAGAACAGGGAGCCTAGTTATCCTGACGGGCAGGATGTAAATTGCCAACCACCTCTCTGGAGGAGTGCAATGTGTTCCCTAAAACAATTAAACAACAGAGCTACAGAGCCAAGGGCACTTCCAGTCTAGGGAATATACCTTGGGAAAACTGAAAATCAATAAGACAGAGCCACCCCAAAATTTAGGGCTGCACTGCTTACAAGAACCTCAACTTGGGTACACCTAAAATATACCAGGAAAGACAAAATTGATTCAAGAAATTTTGGTACTTACGTACGATGGGTTATCCCTCAGCCATGAAATCAATGTCATAAGGCCAGTAGCAGCAAAATGAGTGGATTCAGGTACGATGATTCTAAGTGAAATAAGTCACAGAGAAAAAGAAACTTACCATAAGATATCACTTATGAAGGTCCTGTAAACATGGCTACACATGAACAGAGTTAGGAAAGAGAAAACAGCCTCTCATTTAGAAAACACTCTTATGCCTTCTTAAGGGAAAGGAGAGGAGGGGTGATGCATAAAACCAGAGTTTGATATTCGTACAGGTACCATTCCAAAAACCAAATATGGAATAGACAAGACCTACACCTTCCTCAGTGAAAGAGACACAAAACCCCATATTTCCCACAGAGGAATATATATGACTAGTAATAATCTTAAAACCTATATATTGATATGTCTCCATACGGGAATCATGTGTTTCTAGACTGGCATTATCATGGCAGTGAGAATCAGCTAAAACCCACTATAAAAAGGAATTTCAAATACAAAACAATACAAAAAAACCCGGGAAACTCTTTACAATTCCTTCAGGGGCTCTGATGAAACCTAGAATGACCCTATCTACAATGACAGCTGGATGTGGCATAAGGTTGGACACTTGGGACTGATAGGATTGGTGAGATTGGGTGAGCAAATGCAGACCTTTTAAAGCAATAATGTGTGGCACACATTCCAACGGTCCCAACTCTCCAGGTTGACGTGAATATTACTACAGCTATAACATGTACGGGAAACCTAGAGAATGGACACACTCTGAATACGAAAGGTTTCTAGAACTCAACTAATTGTCCCTCTCCTGTTTCTCCAGCTAGAATTTTCAACTGCTTTACTATCAATCTCCCAAATTGGAGAGACAGGCCCTTTAACCTCCTGGTTTGCACAGGTTGCCAATTTGGAAGAGGATGAAAGGGAAGAGGGAGAACCAATGAGAGAGTAGCTATTAGGCATTTGGACGGGAACATGTCACTCTAATTTCCCGCAGGAGGAAGAATTAATCAAAGTCTCAGCCACACACTGGGAACCTGTATAGGTCCTGAACCAAAATTTTGGACTTACGGTCAGCTCACAAAAAACGAGTTGAAAATTGGAGCTCAGGGGCACAGCAATTCACAAACTGGCAGAGTACTAAAGGGCAACTATCGTCCAAAAATCTATTGAGGTAAGGCAACGAGGCGGACTTGAAAGCGATCCAGAATAGCAGGAAACAGATTTCAAGGGGTACATTGGAATCGCATTCAAACCACAGGAAGAGGGGCACAACTTCGAATATGATGCACTTGGCCAAAAAGGGCGTATGCGTTGTCTCCTGAATATATTCAGGAGACAACACATACGCCCTTTTTGGCCAAGCAAGCAAGCGGGCAATGCAAATCTGCACTACAAAATGTATCACTTCCCAGCGGTCAAAAGGGACATCCGCAAAATGTGTAAAAACCAGAAAGGCAAGACAGGCCCTGGAGAACAGAGAGCCCAGTTATGCTGATGGGCGGGATGTAAATTACCAACTGCCTTTGTGGAGGAGTTCACTGTGTTCCCTAAAACAAGTAAACAAGAGAGCTACCGAACCAAGGGCACTTCCAGTCTAGGGAATATACCTTGGGAAAACTGAAAATCAATAAGACAGAACCACCCCAAAATTGGGGCTGCACTGATTACAGGAACCTCAACTTGGGTACACCTTAAATATCCCAGGAAAGACAAAAATGGTTTAAGACATTATATTACTTACAGACGATGGAATATCCCCTAACCATGAAATCAATGTCATGAGGCCAGTAGCAGTAAAATGAGTGGATTCAAGTACGATGATTCTAAGTGAAATAAGTCACAGAGAAAAGGAAACTTATCATAAGATATCACTTATGAAGGTCCTGTAAACATCGCTGCACATGAACTGAGTTAGGAAAGAGAACAGAGTCTCACATTTAGAAAACAATCGTATGCCTGCCTAAGTGGGAAGGAGAGGTGGGGTGATGAATAAAACAAGAGTTTGATATCAGTACAGTTACCGTTCCAAAAACCAACTACGAATTATACAAGTCCTACACCTTCGTCAGTGAAAGGGACTCAAAACCCCATATTTCCCGCAGAGGAATATATCTGACTAGTAAGAATCTTAAAACCTATGTATTGATATGTCTCCGTAAGGGAATCAAGTGTGTCTAGACTGGCATAAACATGGCAGTGAAAATCAGCTCAAACCCACTATAAAACGGAATTTCAAAAACCAAACAAAAAAATAGGGAAATTCTTTACAATTCCTTCAGGGGCTCTGATGAAACCTGGAATGAACATATCTACAGCGACAGCTGGATGTGGCATAAGGCTGGACACTTGGGACTGATAGGATTGGTGAGATTGGGTCAGCAAAAGCAGACGATTTAAAGCAACAATGCGTGGCACACATTCCAAGGATCCCAACTCCCCAGGTTGAAGGGAATATTACTACAGCTATAACATGTACGGGAAACCAAAACAAAGGACACACTGTGAATATGAAAGGTTTCTAAAACTCAACAAATAGTCCCTCTCCTGGTGCTTCGGTTTGTATTTCCAACTGCTTTACTATCAATCTCCCAACTTGGAGAGACAGCCCCTTTAACCTCCTGGTTCTCAAAGGTTGCCAATTTGGCAGAGGATGAAAGGAAAGATGGAGAACCAATGAGAGAGTAGCTGTTAGGCATTTGGACGGGCACATGTCACTCTAATTTCCCGGCAGAAATAAGAATTAACCAAAGTCTCAGCCACACGCCGGGAACCAGTATAGATCATGAAGTAAAATTTTGGACTTGCGGTCAGCTCACAAAAAACGAGTTGAAAAATGGAGCTCAGGGGCACAGCAATTCACAAACTGGCAGAGTAATAAAGGGCAACTATCGTCCAAAAATCTGTTGAAGGAAGGCAACGTGGCGGACTTGAAAGGGAGCCAGAATAGCAGGAAACAGATTTCAAGAGGTACATTGGAATCGCCTTTAAAGCACAGGAAGAGGGGCACAATTTCGACCATGATGCGCTTGCCCAAAAAGGGCGTATGCATACACCCTTTTTGGCCAAGCAAGCAAGCGGGCAATGAAATTCTGCAGCACAAAGATGTATCACTTCCAAGCGGTCAGAAGGGACATCTGCAAAATATGTAAAAAACAGAAAGGCAAGACATGCCCTGGAGAACAGGGAGCCTAGGTATGCTGATGGGCAGGATTTAAATTGCCAACCGCCTTTCTGGAGGAGTGCAATGTGTTCCCTAAAATAATTAAACAACAGGGCTACAGAGCCAAGGGCACTTCCAGTCTAGGGAATATACCTTGGGAAAACTGAAAATCAATAAGACAGAGCCACCCCAAAATTTAGGGCTGCACTGCTTACAAGAACCTCAACTTGGGTACACCTAAAATATACCAGGAAAGACAAAATTGGTTCAAGAAATTTTGGTACTTACGTACGATGGATTATCCCTCAGCCATGAAATCAATGTCATAAGGCCAGTAGCAGCAAAATGAGTGGATACAGGTATGATGATTCTAAGTGAATTAAGTCACAGAGAAAAAGAAACTTATCATAAGATATCACTTATGAAGGTCCTGTAAACATGGCTACACATGAACAGAGTTAGGAAAGAGAAAAGAGCCTCTCATTTAGAAAACACTCTTATGCCTTCTTAAGGGAAAGGAGAGGAGGGGTGATGCATAAAACCAGAGTTTGATATTCGTACAGGTACCATTCCAAAAACCAAATATGGAATAGACAAGACCTACACCTTCCTCAGTGAAAGAGACACAAAACCCCATATTTCCTGCCGAGGAATATATCTGACTAGTAATAATCTTAAAACTTATATATTGATATGTCTCCATAAGGGAATCAAGTGTGTCTAGACTAGCATTAACATGGCAGTGAGAATCAGCTCACACCCAATATAAAAAGGAATTTCAAAAAAAAAAAAAAAAAAAAAAAAAAAAAACACCGGGAAATTCTTTACAATTCCTTCAGGGGCTCTGATGAAACATAGAATGACCCTATCTACAACGACAGCTGGATGTGGCATAAGGCTGGACACTTGGGAGTGAGAGGATTGGTGAGATTGGTTGAGCAAATGCTGACCTTTTAAAGCAATAATGTGTGGCACACATTCCAAGGGTCCCAACTCTCCAGGTTGAAGGGAATATTACTACAGCTATAACATGTACGGTAAACCTAGAGAATGGACACACTCTGAATACGAAAGGTTTCTAGAACTCAACTAATTGTCCCTCTCCTGGTTCTCCAGCTAGAATTTCCAACTGCTTTACTATCAATCTCCCAAATTGGAGAGACAGGCCCTTTAACCTCCTGGTTCGCACAGGTTGCCAATTTGGCAGAGGATGAAAGGGAAGAGGGAGAACCAATGAGAGAGTAGCTATTAGGCATTTGGACGGGCACATATCACTCTAATTTCCCGGCAGGAAGAAGAATTAATCAAAGTCTCAGCCACAAACTGGGAACCTGTATAGGTCCTGAACCAAAATTTGGACTTGCGGTCGCTCACAAAAAACTAGTTGAAAAATGGAGCTCAGGGGCACAGCAATTCACAAACTGGCAGAGTACTAAAGGGCAACTATCGTCCAAAAATCTATTGAGGGAAGGCAACGAGGCGGACTTGAAAGCGATCCAGAATAGCAGGAAACAGATTTCAAGGGGTACATTGGAATCGCATTCAAACCACAGGAAGAGGGGCACAACTTCGACAATGATGCACTTGGCCAAAAAGGTCGTATGCGTTGTCTCCTGAATATATTCAGGAGAAAACACATAAGCCCTTTTTGGCCAAGCAAGCAAGCAGGCAATGCAAATCTGCACTACAAAATGTATCACTTCCCACCGGTCAAAAGGGACATCCGCAAAATGTGTAAAAACCAGAAAGGCAAGACAGGCCCTGGAGAACAGAGAGCCCAGTTATGCTGATGGGCGGGATGTAAATTACCAACTGCCTTTGTGGAGGAGTTCACTGTGTTCCCTAAAACAAGTAAACAAGAGAGCTACCGAACCAAGGGCACTTCCAGTCTAGGGAATATACCTTGGGAAAACTGAAAATCAATAAGACAGAGCCACCCCAAATTGGGGGCTGCACTGCTTACAGGAACCTCAACTTGGGTCCACCTTAAATATCCCAGGAAAGACAAAAATGGTTTAAGAAATTGTATTAATTATGGACGATGGAATATCCCCCAGCCATGAAATCAATGTCATGAGGCCAGTAGCAGCAAAATGAGTGGATTCAGGTACGATGATTCTAAGTGAAATAAGTCACAGAGAAAAGGAAACTTATCATACGATATCACTTATTAAGGTCCTGTAAACATGGCTACACATGAACTGAGTTAGGAAAGAGAACAGAGTCTCACATTTAGAAAACATTCTTATGCCTGCCTAAGTGGGAAGGAGAGGTGGGGTGATGCATAAAACCAGAGTTTGATATTAGTACAGGTACCGTTCCAAAAACCAACTACGAATTATACAAGTCCTACACCTTCGTCAGTGAAAGGGACTCAAAACCCCATATTTCCCGCAGAGGAATATATCTGACTAGTAAGAATCTTAAAACCTATGTATTGATATGTCTCTGTAAGGGAATCAAGTGTGTCTAGACTGGCATAAACATGGCAGTGAAAATCAGCTCAAACCCACTATAAAAATGCATTTCAAAAACCAAACAAAAAAATAGGGAAATTCTTTACAATTCCTTCAGGGGCTCTGATGAAACCTGGAATGACCCTATGTAAAACGACAGCTGGATGTGGCATAAGGCTGGACACTTGGGACTGATAGGATTGGTGAGATTGGGTCAGAAAAGCAGACGATTTAAAGCAATAATGCGTGGCACACATTCCAAGGATCCCAAATCTCCAGGTTGAAGGGAATATTACTACAGCTATAACATGTACGGGAAACCCAAAGAAAATAAACACTGTGAATATGAAAGGTTTCTAAAACTCAACTAATAGTCCCTCTCCTGGTGCTTCGGTTTGTATTTCCAACTGCTTTACTATCAATCTCCCAACTTGGAGAGACAGCCCCTTTAACCTCCTGGTTCTCAAAGGTTGCCAATTTGGCAGAGGATGAAAGGAAAGATGGAGAACCAATGAGAGAGTAGCTGTTAGGCATTTGGACGGGCACATGTCACTCTAATTTCCCGGCAGAAATAAGAATTAACCAAATTCTCAGCCACACGCCGGGAACCAGTATAGATCCTGAAGCAAAATTTTGGACTTGCGGTCAGCTCACAAAAAACGAGTTGAAAAATGGAGCTCAGGGGCACAGCAATTCACAAACTGGCAGAGTAATAAAGGGCAACTATCGTCCAAAAATCTGTTGAGGGAAGGCAACGTGGCGGATTTGAAAGGGAGCCAGAATAGCAGGAAACAGATTTCAAGAGGTACATTGGAATCGCCTTTAAAGCACAGGAAGAGGGTCACAATTTCGACCATGATGCACTTGCCCAAAAAGGGCGTATGCGTTTCCTCCTGAATATAATCAGGAGGAAACGCATACGCCCTTTTTGGCCAAGCAAGCATGCGGGCAATGAAATTCTGCAGCACAAAGAAGTATCACTTCCAAGCGTTCAAAAGGGACATCTGCAAAATATGTAAAAAACAGAAAGGCAAGACATGCCCTGGAGAACAGGGAGCCTAGGTATGCTGATGGGCAGGATGTAAATTGCCAACCGCCTCTCTGGAGGAGTGCAATGTGTTCCCTAAAACAATTAAACAACAGAGCTACAGAGCCAAGGACACTTCCAGTCTACGGAATATACCTTGGGAAAACTGAAAATCAATAAGACAGAGCCACCCCAAAATTTAGGGCTGCACTGCTTACAAGAACCTCAACTTGGGTACACCTAAAATATACCAGGAAAGACAAAATTGGTTCAAGAAATTTTGGTACTTACGTACGATGGATTATCCCTCAGCCATGAAATCAATGTCATAAGGCCAGTAGCAGCAAAATGAGTGGATACATGTACGTTGGTTCTAAGTGAAATAAGTCACAGAGAAAAAGAAACTTATCATAAGATATCACTTATGAAGCTCCTGTAAACATGGCTACACATGAACAGAGTTAGGAAAGAGAAAAGAGCCTCTCATTTAGAAAACACTCTTATGCCTTCTTAAGGGGAAAGGAGAGGAGGGGTGATGCATAAAACCAGAGTTTGATATTCGTACAGGTACCATTCCAAAAACCAAATATGGAATAGACAAGACCTACAGCTTCCTCAGTGAAAGAGACACAAAACCCCATATTTCCTGCCGAGGAATATATCTGACTAGTAATAATCTTACAACCTATATATTGATATGTCTCCATAAGGGAATCAAGTGTTTCTAGAATGGCATTAACATGGCAGTGAGAATCAGCTCACACCCAATATAAAAAGGAATTTCAAAAAAAAAAAAAAAAAAAAAACACCGGGAAATTCTTTACAATTCCTTCAGGGGCTCTGATGAAACATAGAATGACCCTATCTACAACGACAGCTGGATGTGGCATAAGGCTGGACACTTGGGACTGAGAGGATTAGTGAGATTGTGTGAGCAAATGCAGACCTTTTAAAGCAATAATGTGTGGCACACATTCCAAGGGTCCCAACTCTCCAGGTTGAAGGGAATATTACTACAGCTATAACATGTACGGGAAACCTAGAGAATGGACACACTCTGAATACGAAAGGTTTCTAGAACTCAACTAATTTTCCCTCTCCTGGTTCTCCAGCTAGAATTTCCAACTGCTTTACTATCAATCTCCCAAATTGGAGAGACAGGCCCTTTAACCTCCTGATACACACAGGTTGCCAATTTGGCAGAGGATGAAAGGGAAGAGGGAGAACCAATGAGAGAGTAGCTATTAGGCATTTGGACGGGCACATGTCACTCTAATTTCCCCGCAGGAGGAAGAATTAATCAAAGTCTCAGCCACACACTGGGAACCTGTATAGGTCCTGAACCAAAATTTTGGACTTGCGGTCAGCTCACAAAAAACGAGTTGAAAAATAGAGCTCAGGGGCACAGCAATTCACAAACTGGCAGAGTACTAAAGGGCAACTATCGTCCAAAAATCTATTGAGGGAAGGCAACGAGGCGGAATTGAAAGCGAACCAGAATAGCAGGAAACAGATTTCAAGGGGTACATTGGAATCACATTCAAACCGCAGGAAGAGGGGCACAACTTCGACAATGATACACTTGGCCAAAAAGTTCGTATGCGTTGTCTCCTGAATATCATCAGGAGAAAACACATACGCCCTTTTTGGCCAAGCATGCAAGCGGGGAATGAAATTCTGCAGTACAAAGAAGTATCACTTCCCAGCGGTCAAAAGGGACATCCGCAAAATGTGTAAAAAGTAGAAAGGCAAGACAAGCGCTGGAGAAGAGGGAGCCTAGTTATGCTGATGGGCAGGATGTAAATTGCCAACCGCCTCCCTGGAGGAGTGCAATGTGTTCCCTAAAACAATTAAACAACAGAGCAACAGAGCCAAGGGCACTTCCAGTCTAGGGAATATACCTTGGGGAAACTGAAAATCAATAAGACAGATCCACCCAAAATTTAGGGCTGCACTGTTTACAAGAACCTCAACTTGGGTACACCTTAAATATGCCAGGAAAGACAAAATTGGTTCAAGAAATTTTGGTTCTTACGTACGATAGATTATCCCTCAGACATGAAATCAATGTCATAAGGCCAGTAGCAGCAAAATGAGTGGATTCAGGTACGATGATTCTAAGTGAAATAAGTCTCAGAGAAAAAGAAACTTATCATAAGATATCACTTATGAAGGTCCTGTAAACATGGCTACACATGAACAGAGTTAGGAAAGAGAACAGAGTCTCTAATTTAGAAAAAAATCTTATGCCTGCTTAAGGGTAAAGGAGAGGAGGGGTGATGCATAAAACTAGACTTTGATATTCGTATAGGTACCCTTCCAAAAGCCAAATATGGAATAGACAAGACCTACACCTTCCAGTGAAAGGGACTCAAAACCCCATATTTCTCGCAGAGGAATATATCTGACTATTAATATTCTTAAAACCTATATATTGATATGTCTCCATAAGGGAATCAAGTGTGTCTAGACTGCCATTAACATGGCAGTGAGAATCAGCTCAAAACCACTATAAAAAGGAATTTTAATAAACAAACAACAAAAAAAAAACGGAAATTCTTTACAATTCCTTCAGGGGCTCTGATGAAACCTGGAATGACCATATATACAAAGGCAGCTGGATGTGGCATAAGGCTGGACACTTGGGACAGAGAGGATTGGTGAGTTTCAGTGAGCAAAGGCAGACCATTTAAAACAATAATGTGTGGCACGCATTCCAAGGGTCCCAACTCCCCTGGTTGAAGGGAATATTACTACAGCTATAATATGTACGGGAAACCTAGAGAATGGACACACTGTGAATACAAAAGTTTTCTAAAACTCAACTAATAGTCCATCTCCTGGTGCTCCGGTTTGAATTTCCAACTGCTTTATTAGCAATCTCCCAACTTTCAGAGACAGCCCCTTTAACCTCCTGGTACTCACAGGTTGCCAGTTTGGCAGAGGATGAAAGGGAAGATGGAGAACCAATGAGAGAATTGCTGTTAGGCATTTGGACGGGCACATGTCACTCTAATTTCCCGGCAGGAAGAAGAATAAATCAAATTCTCAGCTACCCACAGGGAACCTTTATAGGTCCTGAACCAAAATTTTGGACTTGTGGTCAGCTCACAAAAAATGAGTTGAAAAATGGAGCTCAGGGGCACAGCAATTCACAAACTGGCAGAGTACTAAAGGGCAACTATCATCCAAAAATCTGTTGAGGGAAGGCAACGAGGCAGAATTGAAAGTGACCCGAAATAGCAGGAAAGAGATTTCAAGATGTACATTGGAATCGCATTCAAAGCACAGGAAGAGTGGCACATCTTCGAAAATGATGCACTTGGACACAAAGGGAGTATGCGTTTTCTCCTGAATATATTCAGGAGAAAACGCATACGCACTTTTTGGCCTAGCAAGCAAGCGGGCAATGCAAATCTGCACTACGAATAAGTATCACTTCCCACCGGTCAAAAGGGACATCTGAAAAATGTGTAAAACCCAGAAAGGCAAGACAGGCCCTGGAGAACAGGGAGCCTAGTTATGCTGAAGGGCAGGATGTAAATTGCCAACCGCCTCTCTGGAGGAGAGCAATGTGTACCCTAAAACAATTAAGCAACAGAGTTACATAGCCAAGGGGACTTCTTGTATAGGGAATATACCTCGGGAAAACTGAAAATCAATAAGACAGAGCCACCCCAAAATTTAGGGCTGCACTGCTTACAAGAACCTCAACTTGGGTACACCTTAAATATCCCAGGAAAGACAAAATTGGTTCAAGATATTGTGGTACTTACATTGGATGGAATATCCCTCAGCCATGAAATCAACGTCATAAGGCCAGAAGCAGCAAAATGAGTGGATTCAGGTATGATGATTCTAAGTGAAATAAGTCACAGAGAAAAATAATCTTATCATAAGATATCACTTATGAAGGTGTTGTAAACATGGCTACACATGAACTGAGTTAGGAAAGAGAACAGAGTCTCATATTTAGAAAACACTCTTATGCCTGCTTAAGGGGAAAGGAGAGGAGGGGTGATGCTTAAAAGCAGAGTTTGATATTCGTACATCTACCTTTCCAAAAACCAAATATGGAATAGACAATACCTACACCTTCCTCAGGGAAAGGGACTCAAAACCCCATATTTCACGCAGAGGAATATATCTGACTAGTAATAATCTTAAAACCTATGTATTGATATGTCTCCATAAGGGAATCATGTGGGTCTAGACTGGCATAAACATGGCAGTGAGAATCAGCTCAAACCCACTATAAAAAGGAATTTCAAAAACAAAACAAAAAAACAGGGAAATTCTTTACAATTGCTACAGGTTCTCTGATGAAACCTGGAATAGCCCTCTGTACAAGGACAGCTGGATGTGCCATAAGCCTGGACACTTGGGACTGAGAGGATTGGTGAGATTTCGTAAGCAAATGCAGACCCTTTAAAGCTATAATGCATGGCACAAATTCCAAGGATCCCAACTCTCCAGGTTGAAGGGAATATTACTACAGCTATAACATGTACGGGAAACCAAGAGAATGGAAATACTGTGAATATGAAAGGTTCCTAAAACTCAACTAATATTCCCTCTCCTGGTGCTCCGGTTTGACTTTCCAACTGCTTTACTATCAATCTCCCAACTTGGAAAGACAGCCCCTTTAACCTCCTGGTTCGCACAGGTTGCCAATTTGGCAGAGGATGAAAGGGAAGAGGGAGAACCAATGAGAGAGTAGCTGTTAGGCATTTGGACGGTCACATGTCACTCTAATTTCCCGGAAGGAAGAAGAATGAACCAAAGTCTCAGCCACGCTTCTGGAACCAGTATAGGTCCTGAACCAAAATTTTGGACTTGTGGTCAGCTCACAAAAAAACGAGTTCAGAAATGGAGCTTAAGGACACAACAATGCACAAACTGTCAGAGAAATAAAGGACAACAATCGTCCAAAAATCTGTTGAGGGAAGGCAACGAGGCGGACTTGAAAGCGAGCCAGAATAGCAGGAAACAGATTTCAAGAAGTAAATTGAAATCGCCTTTAAAGCACAGGAAGAGGGGCGCAATTTCGACAATGAAGAACTTGCCCAAAAGGGGTGTATGTGTTTCCTCCGGAATATATTAAGGAGGAAACACATACGCACTTTTTGGCCAAGCAAGGAAGCGGGCAATGCAATTCCGCAGTACAAAAAGTATCAGTTCCCTGCGGTCAAAAGTGACATCTGCAAAATGTGTAAAAAACAGAAAGGCAAGATAGGCCTTGGAGAACAGGGAGCCTAGTTATGCTGATGGGCAGGATGTAAATTGACAACTGCCTCTCTGGAGGAGTGCATTGTGTTCCCTAAAACAATTAAACAACAGCTCTACAGAACCAAGGGCACTTCCAGCCTAGGGAATATAACTTGGGAAAACGGAAAATCAGTAAGACAGGGCCACCCCAAAATTTAGGGCTGCACTGCTTACAAGAACCTCAATTTGTGTACACCTTAAATATCCCAGGAAAGACAAAATTGGTTCAAGAAATTGTGGTACTTATGTATGATGGAATATCCCTCAGTAATGAAATCAATGTCATAAGGCCAGAAGCAGCAAAATGAGTGGATTCAGGTACGATGATTCTAAGTGAAATAAGTCACAGAGAAAAAGAAACTTATCATAAGATATCACTTATGAAGGTCCTGTAAACATGCCTGCACATGAACTGAGATAGGAAAGAGAACAGAGTCTCACATTTAGAAAACACTCTTATGCCTGATAAAGGGGGAAGGAGAGGTGGGGTGATGCATAAAACCAGAGTTTGATATTAGTACACGTACCGTTCCAAAAACCAAATACGGAATAGACAAGACCTACACTTTCCTCAGTGAAAGGGACTCAAAACCCCATATTTCCCGCAGAGGAATATATCTGACTGATAAGAATATTAAAACCTATGTATTGATATGTCTCCGTAAGGGAATCAACTTTGTCTAGACTGGCATAAACATGGCAGTGAGAATCAGTTCAAACCCACTATAAAAAGGAATTTCAAAAACAAAACACAAAAACAGGAAATTCTTTACAATTCCTTCAGGGGCTCTAATGAAACCTAGAAGGACCCATTCTACAATGACAGCTGGATGTGGCATAATGTTGGACACTTGGGATTGAGAGGATTGGTGAGATTCGGTGAGCAAATGAAGTCCCTTTAAAGCAATAATGCGTGGCACACATTCCAAGGGTCCCAACTCTCCAAGATGAAGGGAATATTACTACAGCAATAACAGGTACGGGAGACGTAGAGAATGGACACACTGTGAATACAAAAGGTTTCTAAAACTCAACTAATAATCCCTCTCATGGTGCTCCGGTTTTACTTTCCAACTGCTTTACTATCAATCTCCTAACTTGGAGAGACAGCCCCTTTAAGCTCCTGGTTCTCACAAGTGGCCAATTTGTTAGAGAATGAAAGGGAAGAGGGAGAACCAATGAGAGAGTAGCTGTTAGGCATTTGGACAGGCACATGTCATTCTAATTTCCCGGCAGGAAGAAGAATTAAACAAAGTCTCAGACACCCGCCGGGAACCAGTATAGGTCCTGAACCAAAATTTTGGACTTGCGGTCAGCTCACAAAAAAAGAGTTGAAAAATGGAGCTCAGGGGCACAGCAATGCACAAACTTGCAGAGTAGTAAAGGACAACAATCGTCCAAATATCTGTTGACGGAAGGCAACGAGGCGGACTTGAAAGCGAGCCAGAAAGGCAGGAAACAGATTTCAAGAGGTACATTGGAATCGCCTTTAAAGCACAGGAAAAGGGGCACAACTTCGACAATGATGCACTTGGCCCAAAAGGGTGTATGCATTTTCTCCTGAATATATTCAGGAGAAAACGCATACGTGCTTTTTGGCCAAGCAAGCAAGCAGCCAATGCAAATCTGCACTACAATGAAGTATCACATACCACCGGTCAAAAGGGACATCCGCAAAATGTGTAAAAACCAGAAAGACAAGATAGGCCCTGGAGAACAGGGAGCCTAGTTATGCTGATGTAAAGGAGGTAAATTGCAAACTGCCTCTCTGGAGGAGTGCATTGTGTTCCCTAAAACAAGGAAACAACAGAGCTACAGAGCAAAGGTCAATTCCCGTTTAGGGGATATACCTTGAGGAAACGGAAAATCAATAAGACAGAGCCACCCCAAAATTTAGGGTTACACTGCTTACAAGAACCTCAACTTGGGTACACCTTAAATATCCCAGGAAAGACAAAAATGTTTCAAGAAATTGTCTTACTTATGTACGATGGAATATCAGTCAGCCATGAAATCAATGTCATAAGGCCAGTAGCTTCAAACTGAGTGGATTCAGGTACGATGATTCTAAGTGAAATAAGTCACAGAGAAAAAGAAACTTATCATAAGATATCACTTATGAAGGTCCTGTAAACATGGCTACACATGAACTGAGTTAGGAAAGAGAACAGAGTCTCACATTTAGAAAACAATCTTATGCCTGCTTAAGGGGGAAGGAGAGGTGGGGAGATGCATAAAACCAGAGTTTGATATTAGTACAGGTACCGTTCCAAAAACCAACTACGGAATAGACAAAACCTACACTTTCCTCAGTGAAATGGACTCAAAACCCCATATTTCCCGCAGAGGTATATATCTGACTAGTAAGAATCTTAAAACCTATGTATTGATATGTCTCTGTAAGGGAATGAAGTGTGTCTTGACTGCCATAAACATGGCAGTGAGAATCAGCTCAAACCCCCTATTAAAAGGAAGTCAAAAACAAAACAAAAAAACAGGGAAATTCTTTACAATTCCTTCAGGGGCTCTGATGAAACCTGGAATGACCCTATCTACAACCACAGCTGGATGTGGCATAAGCCTGGCCACTTGGGACTGAGATGATTGGTGAGATTCGGTGAGCAAATGCAGACCATTTAAAGAAATAATATGTGGCACACATTCCAAGGGTCCCAACTGTCCAGGTTGAAGGGAATATTACTACAGCTATAACATGTACTGGAAACCTAGAGAATGGACACAATGTGAATATGAAAGGTTTCTAAAACTCAACTAATAATCCCTCTCCTGGTGCTCCGGTTTGACTTTCCAACTGCTTTACTATCAATCTCCCAACTTGGAAAGACAGCCCCTTTAACCTCCTGGTTCGCACAGGTTGCCAATTTGGCAGAGGATGAAAGGGAAGAAGGAGAACCAATGAGAGAGTAGCTGTTAGGCATTTGGACGGGCACATGTCACTCTAATTTCCCGGAAGGAAGGAGAATTAACCAATGTCTCAGTCACCCGCCGGGAACCAGTATAGGTCCTGAAACAAAATTTTGGACTTGCGGTCAGCTCAAAAAAAAAGAGTTGAAAAATGGAGCTCACGGCCACAGCAATTCACAAACTGGCAGAGGAATAAAGGACAACAATCGTCCAAATATCTGTTGACGGAAGGCAACGAGGCGGCCTTGAAAGCGAGCCAGAATAGCATGAAACAGATTTCAAGAGGTACATTGGAATGGCCTTTAAAGCACAGGAAGAGGGGCACAACTTGGACAATGATGCACTTGGCCAAAAAGGGTGTATGCGTTTTCTCGTGAATATATTCAGGAGAAAATGCATAGGCCCTTTTTGGCCAAGCAAGCAAGCGGGCAATTCAAATCTGCACTACAAACAAGTATCATTTCCCAACGGTCAAAAGGGACATCCGCAAAGTGTGTAAAAGCCAGAAAGGCAAGAAAGGCAATGGAGAATAGGGAGCCTAGCTATGCTGATGGGCAGGATGTAAATTGCCAACTGCCTCTCTGGCGGAATGCACTGTGTTCCCTAAAACAAGTAACAAACAGAGCTACATAGCCAAGCGCACTTCCAGTCTAGGGAATATATATTGGGAAAACTGAAAATCAATAAGATAGAGCCACCCCAATATTTAGGGCTGCACTGCTTACAAGAACCTCAACTTGGGTACACCTTAAATATCCCAGGAAAGACAAAAATGTTTCAAAAAATTGTGGTATTTACATACAATGTAATAACCCTCAGCCATGAAATCAATGTCAGGAGGCCAGTAGCAGCAAAATGAGTGCATTCAGGTACGATGATTCTAAGTGAAATAAGTCACAGAGAAAAATAAATTTATCGTAAGATATCACTTATGAAGGTCCTATAAACATAGCTACACATGAACTGAGTTAGGAAAGAGAACAGAGCCTCACATTTAGAAAACACTCTTGTTCCTGCTTAAGGGGGAAGGAGAGGTGGAGAGATGCATAAAACCAGAGTTAGATATTAGTACAGATACCGTTCCAAAAAACAAATACGGAATAGACAAGACCTACACTTTCCTCAGTGAAAGGTACTCAAAACGCCATATTTCCCGCAGAGGAATATATCTGACTGGTAAGAATGTTAAAATCTATGTATTGATATGTCTCCTTAAGGGAATCAAGTTTGTCTAGACTGGCATAAACATGGCAGTGAGAATCAGTTCAAACCCACTATAAAAAGGAATTTCAAAAACAAAACAAAAATCAGGGAAATTCTTTACAATTCCTTCAGGGGCTCTGTTGAAACCTGGAATGACCCTATCCACAACGACAGCTGGATGTGGCATAAGGTTGGACACTTGGGACTGAGAGGATTGGTGAGATTCAGTGAGCGATTCAGACCCTTTAAAGCAAAAATGTGAGGCACACATTCGAAGGGTCCCAACTCTCCAGGATGAAGGGAATATTACTACAGCTATAACATGTACGGGAAACCTAGAGAATGTACACACTGTGAATACGAAAGGTTTCTAAAACTCAACTAATAATCCCTCTCCTGTTGCTCTGGTTTGACTTTCCAACTGCTTTACTATCAATCTCCCAACTTGGAGAGACAGCCCTTTTAAGCACCTGGTTCTCACAGGTGGCCAATTTGGGAGAGGATGAAACGGAAGAGGGAGAACCAATGAGAGAATAGCTGTTAGGCATTTGGACGGGCACATGTCATTCTAATTTCCCGGCAGGAAGAAGAATTAACCAAAGTCTCAGACACCCGCCGGGAACCAGTATAGGTCCTGAACCAAAATTTTGGACTTGCGGTCAGCTCACAAAAAACGAGTTGAAAAATGGAGCTCAGGGGCACAGCAATGCAAAAACTTGCAGAGTAGTAAAGGACAACAATCGTCCGAAAATCTGTTGACGGAAGGCAACGAGGCGGACTTGAAAGCGATCCAGAATAGCAGGAAACAGATTTCAAGAGGTACATTGGAATCGCCTTTAAAGCACAGGAAGAGGGGCACAACTTCGACAATGATGCTCTTGGCCAAAAAGGGCATATGCGTTTTCTCGTGAATATATTCAGGAGAAAACGCATACGCCCTTTTTGGCCAAGCAAGCAAGCGGGCAATTCAAATCTGCACTACAAACAAGTATCATTTCCCACCGGTCAAAAGGGACATCCGCAAAATGTGTAAAAGCCAGAAAGGCAAGAAAGGCAATGGAGAATAGGGAGCCTAGATATGCTGATGGGCAGGATGTAAATTCCAACTGCCTCTCTGGAGGAATGCACAGTGTTCCCTAAAACAAGTAAACAACAGAGCTACAGAGCCAAGGACACTTCCAGTCTAGGGAATATACATTGGGAAAACTGAAAATCAATAAGATAGAGCCACCCCAATATTTAGGGCTGCACTGCTTACAAGAACCTCAACTTGGGTACACCTTAAATATCCCAGGAAAGACAAAAATGTTTCAAAAAATTGTGCTATTTACATACAAAGTAATAACCCTCAGCCATGAAATCAATATCATAAGGCCAGTAGCAGCAAAATGAGTGGATTCAGGTACGATGATTCTAAGTGAAGTAAGTCACAGAGAAAAAGAAACTTATCATAAGATATCACTTATGAAGGTCCTGTAAACATGGCTACACATGAACTGAGTTAGGAAAGAGAACAGAGTCTCACATTTAGAAAACACTCTTATGCCTGCTTAAGGGGGAAGGAGAGGTGGAGTGATGCATAAAACGAGAGTGTGATATTAGTACAGGTACCGCTCCAAAAACCAAATACGGAAAAGACAAGACCTACACCTTCCTCAGTGAAAGGGACTCAAAACACCATATTTCCCGCAGAGGAATATATCTGACTAGTAAGAATCTTAAAACCTATGTATTGATATGTATCCGTAAGGGAATCAAGTGTGTCTAGACTGGCATAAACATGGCAGTGAGAATCAGCTCACACCCACTATTAAAAGGAATTAGAAAAACAAAACAAAAAAACAGGGAAATTCTATACAATTCCTTCACTGGCTCTGATGAAACCTGGAATGCCCCTATCTACAATGACAGCTGGATATGGCATAAGGCTGGACACTTGGGACTGAGAGGATTGGTGAGATTCAGTGAGCAAATGCAGACCATTTAAAGCAATAATGCATGGCACACATTCCAAGGGTCCCAACTCTCCAGGTTCAAGGGAATATTACTACAGCTATAACATGTATGTGAAACCTAGAGAACTGACACATCGTGAATATGAAAGGTTTCTAAAACTCAACTAAGAGTCCCTCTCCTGGCGCTCAAGTTTGACTTTCCAACTGCTTTACTATCAATCTCCCAACTTGGAGAGACAGCCCCTTTAACCTCCTGGTTCGCACAGGTTGCCAATTTGGCAGAGGATGAAAGGGAATAGGGAGAACCAATGAGAGAGTAGCTGTTAGGCATTTGGACGGGCACATGTCACTCTAATTTCCCGGCAGGTAGAAGAATTAGCCAAAGTCTCAGCCATCCGCCGGGATCCAGTATAGTTCCTGAACCAAAGTTTTGGACCCGCCTTCAGCTCACAAAACACGAGTTGAAAAATGGAGCTCAGGGGCACAGCAATTCACAAACTGGCAGAGTAATAAAGGACAAGTATCGTCCAAAAATTGGTTGAGGGAAGGCTACGAGGCAGACTTGAAAGTGAGCCAGAATAGCAGGAAACAGATTTCAAGAGGTACATTGGAATCACATTTAAAGCACAGGAAGAGGGGCACAACTTCAACAATGATGCACTTGTCCAAAAAGGGCGTATGCATTTTCTCCTGAATATGTTCAGGAGAAAATGCATATTCCCTTTTTGGCCAAGCAAGCAAGCGGGCAATGCAAATCTGCACTACAAAGAAGTATCACTTCCCACCGGTAAAAAGGGACATCCACAAAATCTGTAAAAATCAGAATGGCAAGAAAGGCCCTGGAGAACAGGGTGCCTAGATATGCTGATGAGCAGGATGTAAATTGACAACTGCCTCTCTGGAGGAGTGCACTGTGTTCCCTAAAACAAGTAAACAATAGAGCTACAGAGCCAAGGGCACTTCCAGTCTAGGGAAGATACCTTGGGAAAACTGAAAATCAATAAGACACAGCAAACACAGAACTGAGGGCTGCACTGCTTACAAGAAACTCAACTTGGGTACACCTTAAATATCCCAGGAAAGACAAAAATGGTTCAAGAAATTGTGTTACTTACGTACAATGGAATACCCCTCAGCCACGAAATCAATGTCATAAGGCCAGTAGCAGCAAAATGAGTGGATTCAGGTAGGATGAATCTACGTGAAATAAGTCAGAGAGAAAAAGAAACTTATCATAAGGTATTACTTATGAAGGTCCTGTAAACATGGCTACACATGAACTGAGTTACCAAAGAGAACAGAGTCTCACATTTATAAAACACTCTTATGCCTGCTTAAGACGGAAGGAGAGGTGGGGTGATGCATAAAACCAGAGTGTGATATTAGTACATGTACCGTTCCAAAAGCCAGATACGGAATAGACAAGACCTACACTTTCCTCAGTGAAAGGGACTCAAAACCCCATATTTCCCACAGAGGAATATATCTGACTAGTAAGAATCTTAGAATCTATGTATTAATATGTCTCCATAAGGGAATCAAGTGTGTCTAGACTGGCATAAACATTGCAGTGAGAATCAGCTCAAACCCACTATAAAAAGGAATTTCAAAAAGAAAAAAAAAAAAAAAAACAGGGAAATTCTTTTCAATTCCTTCAGGGTCTCTGATGAAACCTGGAATGACCCTATCTACAATGACAGCTGGATGTGGCATAAGGCTGGACACGTGGGACTGAGCGGATTGGTGAGATTCGGTGAGCAAATGCAGACCATTTAAAGCAATTATATGTGGCACACATTCCAAGGGTCCCAACTCTCCAGGTTGAAGGGAATATTTCTACAGCTATAACATGTACAGGAAACCTACAGAATGGACACACTGTGAATACGCCATGTTTCTAAAACTCAACTAATAGTCCCTCTCCAGGTGCTCCGGTTTGAATTTCCAACTGCTTTACTATCAATCTCCCAACTTGGAGAGACAGCTCCTTTAAACTCCTGGTACGCACATGTTGCCAGTTTGGCAGAGGATGAAAGGGAAGAGGGAGACCAATGAAAGATAGCAGTTAGGCATTTGGACGGGCACATTTCACTCTAATTCCTGTCAGGAAGAAAAATTAACCAAAGTCTCAGCCACCCGCCGGGAACCAGTATAGGTCCTGAACCCAAATTTTGGACTTGCTGTCAGCTCACAAAAAACGAGTTGAAAAGTGGAGCTCAGGGGCACAGCAATTCACAAACTGGCAGAGTAATAAAGGACAACAATCCTCCAAATATCTGTTTAGCGAAGGCAATGAGGCAGACTTGAAAGCGAGCCAGAATACAGGAAACAGATTTCAAGAGGTACATTGGAATTGCCTTTAAAGCACAGGAAGAGGGGCAGAATTTTGACAATGATGCACTTGGCCAAAAAGGGCGTATGCGTTTTCTCCTGAATATATTCAGGAGAAAACGCATACGCCCATTTTGGCCAAGCAAGCAAGCGGGCAAAACAAAACTGCACTACAAAGAAGTATCACTTCCCACCGGTCAAAAGGGACATCTGCAAAATGTGTAAAAACCAGAAAGGCAAGACAGGCCCAGGAGAACAGGGAGCCTAGTTATGCTGATGGGCAGGATGTAAATTGCCAACTGCCTCTCTGGCGGAGTGCAGTGTGTTCCCTAAAACAAGTAAACAACAGAGCTACAGAGCCAAGGGCACTTCCAGTCTAGGGAATATACCTTGGGAAAACTGAAAATCAATAAGACAGAGCCACCCCAAAATTCAGGGCTGCACTGCTTACAAGAACCTCAACTTGGGTACACCTTAAATATCCCAGGAAAGACAAAACGGTTCAAGAAATTGTGTTTCTTATGTACGATGGAATATCCCTCAGCCATGAAATCAATGTCATAAGGGCAGTAGCAGCAAAATGAGTGGATTCAGGTACGATGATTCTAAGTGAAATAAGTCACAGAGAAAAATAAACTTATTATAATATAACACTTATGAAGGTCCTGTAAACATGGATACACATGAACTGAGTTAGGAAAGACAACAGAACAATGAAACTTATCATAAGATATAATTCTTAGTGGGAATGTACACATGGCTACACATGAACTGAATTACAAACACAACAGAGTCACACATTTAGAAAACAAACTTCTGCCTGATTAAGGGGAAAGGCGAGGTGGGGTGTTGCATAAATCCACAGTCCTTAATTAGCACAGATATTGTTCCATAAACCAAGTATGTAATAGACAGCACCTACTCCCGGCACAATGAACTGGACTCAACAACCCCTATTCATTGAAGAGGAATATATCTGACTAGTAAGAATTTTAAAACATATGTATTCTCATGTCTCCATAAAGGAATCATGTGTGTGTATAATGACATGAACACAGCACTGAAATTCAGCTAAACCCACTTATAAAAATAAATTTCAAATCAAAATGCCAAAACTGTGAAACAGGGAGAAAGTCTTAAAAATTACGTTCAGGGCCTGTGATGCAACCTGGATTGACCACCTTTACATCCACTGCGGGATGAGACATAAGACTGGACACTTGGGTCTGACAAGATTGCTGAGGTTGTGTGAGCACAAGAACACCACTTAGAGCAATACTGTGTGCTACCCATTCTAGTGGCCCCAACTCTCCAGGTTTAAGGGAATCTTCCTACAGTTAAGACATGCTTGGGGAACCCAGTGGATGGTACACTGTGTAATCGGGAAAGTTTTCTAAAAGGTACCTCATTTTTCCTTTCCTCGTGGTCGGCTTCGCCATTCCATCTGCATTACTAAAAATCTCTCACTTGGAGTGTCAGCGCCTTTACCCTCCTGTTATGCACAGTTTGCAAATTGTGCAGAGGATGAACAGGAAGAGGGAAAACAAATGAGAGATTAGCTGCAGGTGTTTGGATGGGCACATGTCACTCTAGTTTCCCATCAGGAAGAAGAATTAAACACAGGCTCAGCCTGCAAGCCCGGGACCAGACTAGGGCCTAAAGCCATCCTGCGGTATTGCAGCCAGCTCACAAATAGGCAAGTTGAAAAATGGAAATCAGGGGCACAGCAATTCACAAACTTGCAGAGTTATAAAGGACAACTATCATCCAGAAATATATTGAGGTAAGGCAGTGAAGAGGATTTGAAAGCAAGGCAGAATTGAAGGAAACAGATTTCAAGAGGTAGATTGGAGTAGTCTTTAAAGCACATGAAAAGCGACAGAACTTCGACAATGTTGCCCTTGGCCGAAAACGGAGTATGTGTATTTTCTTGAATATATTTGGGAAAAAAATGCATACGCCCTTTTTGGCCAAGCAAGCCATCAGGCATTGCAAATCCACCCTACATAGAAGTGTCACCTACCTCCGGTCAAAAGGGCCATCCGCAAATAGTGTAAAAACCACAAATACAGGACAGGCCATGGAGAAAAGGGAGCCTGGTTACGCCGATGGACAGGATGTAAATTGCCAACAGCCTCTCTGGAGAACTGTATGTTGTTTTCTAAAACAGAGCTACAGAGCATAGCACACTTCAACTCATGGGTGTGTATCTTGGGAAAATTAAAAATCCACAAAACACAGCCAGCCCAAAGTTTAGGGCTGCTCTGTTTATAAGAACCTCGACTTTGGTACACTTTAAATATCCCAGGAAAGGGAAAATAAAGGTTAAAGATGTTGTGGTACTTATATACAATGGAATGTCACTCAGACATAAAATCAATGTCATAAGGCTAATAGCAGCATAATGCGTGGCTTTAGGTATGATGATGCTAAGGGAAATGAGCCACAAAGGAAAAGAAACTTATTGTAATATATCACTTATAGAGGGAATGTAAACATGGATACACATGAACTGAATTTCAAAAGAGAACAGAGTTACACATTTAGAAAACACACTTATGCCTCCTTATGGGGAAAGGTGACGTGGGGTGATGTGTAAAAGCAGAGTTTGAAATTAGCACAGATACCATTCCATATACCAAATATGTAATAGACAAGACCTACTCCTTTCTCAATGAACTGGACACAAAACACCCTATGCACTGAAGAGGAACATATCTGACTGGTAATAATCTTGAAACCTATGTATTTATATGTCTCCATAATGGAATCAAGTGTATGTAGATTGGCATAAACACAGATCAATGGAACAGGACAGAAAGCTCAGAGATAAACCTACATACCTATGGCTATCTCATCTATGACAAAGGAGCTAAGGATATACAATGGAGAAAAGACTGTCTCTTCAGTAATTGGTGCTGGGAAAACTGGACCCCTACACATAAAAGAATGAAATTAGAACAATCCATAACACCATACACAAAAATAAACTCTAAATTGATTAGAGATCTAAATATAAGACCAGACACTATAAAACACTTAGAGGAAACCATAGGCAGAACACTCTATGACATAAATCACAGCAAGATCCTTTTTGACCCACCTCCTAGAGAAATGGAAATAAAAACAGAAATCAACAAAGGGGACCTAATGAAACTTAAAAGCTTTTACACAGTACAAGAAAACATAAACGAGATGCAAAAACAACCCTCAGAATGGGAGAAAATATTTTCAAATGAAGCAATTTATAAAGGATTAATCTCCAAACTTTACAAGCACCACATGTAGCTCAATATCACAAAAACAAGCAACCCAGTCCAAAAACGGGCAGAAGACCTAAATAGACATTTCTCCAAAGAAGATATACAGATTACCAAGAAACACGTGAAAGGATGCTGAACATCACTAATCATTAGAGAAATGCAAATCAAAACGACCGTGAGGTATCACCTCACAGCAGTCAGAGTGTCAATCATCAAAAAAATCTACAAAACAATAAATGATGGAGAGGCCTTTATTGGAGAAAAGGGAACACACTTGTACTGTGGGTGGGAATGTAAATTGATATGGGCACAAGGGAGGACAGTACGGAGGTTCCTTTAAATAACTAACAATAGAAGTACCATACGACACAACAATCCAACTACTGGGCAGTTGCCTTACGAAAACCATAATTCAAAAAGAGTTATGTACAAAAATATTCATTGCAGCTCTATTTACAATAGCCAGGACATGGAAGCAACCTAAGTGTCCATCGACAGATGAATGGATAAAGAAGATCTGGCACATATATACAATGGAATATTACTCAGCCATAAAAAGAAGCAAAACTGAGTTATTTGTACTGAGGTGGATGGATTAGAATCTGTCCTACACAGTGAAGTAAGTCAGAAAGGGAAAAACAAATACCGTATGTTAACAGAGATATACGGAATCTAATGAAGAAAAGAAAAAGATTATGAAGAACCTAGTGTGGCAGGACAGGATTAAGGACACAGATGTAGAGAAAGGACTTGAGGACACCGGAAAGGGTATGGGTAAGCTGGGACGAAGTGAGAGAGTGGCATGGACATAAATACATTACCACATGTAACACCGATAGCTACTGGGAAGCAGCCACATAGAACAGGGAGATGAGCTCGGTGCTTTGTGACCACATAAAGAGGTGGGATATGGAGTGTGGGAGGGAGATGAAAGAGGGAGGGGATCTGGTGATATTTGTATATGCATAGCTGATTCACTTTGTTAGACAGCACAAACTAACACTCCATTGTAAAACAATTATACTCCAATAAACGTGTAAAAGGAAAAAAAAAAAAAAGAAAGCCCAGGGACAAACCTACACACCTATGGTCAACTAATCTATGACAAAGGAGGCAAGACTATACAATGGAGATAAGACAGTCTCTTCAATTAGTGGTGCTGGGAAATATGGACAGCTACATGTAAGAAATGAAATTAGAACACTCCCCAACACCATACATAAAAATATATTCAAAATGGATTAGAGACCTTAATGTAAGACCGGACAGTATAAAACTCTGAGAGGAAAACTTACGAAGAATACTCTGACGTAAATCACAGCAAGAACTTTTTTGATCCACTTCCTATAGTAATGAAATAAAAAAAGAAGCTAAACAGATGGGACCTAATGAAATGTAAAAGCTTTTGCAAAGCAAAGGAAACTACAAACAAGACGAAAAGACAACCCTCAGAATGGCAGAATATATTTGCAAACGAATCAATGGACAAATGATTAATCTCCAATATATATAAACAGCTCATGCAGGTCAACATTAATAAGACAAAAAACCCAATACAAAAATGGAAGCAGATCTAAATAGACATTTCTTCCAAGAAGACATAGAGATGGCCAAGACGCACATGAAAATCTGCGCAACATCACTAATTATTAGAGAAATGGAAATCGAAACTACAATGAGGTATCACGTCACACCTGTTAGAATGGGCCCCATCAGAAAATCTACAAACAACAAATGCTGGAGAGGGTGTGGAGAAAAGGAACCTTCTTCCACTATTGTTGGGAATGTAAATCGATACAATCTCTATGGAGAACAGAATGGAGGTTCCTTAAAAAACTAAAAATAGAATTACCATATAATCCAGCAATCCCACTGCTGGGCATATACCCAGCGAAAAGCATAAATCAAAAAGACACATTCACCACAATGTTCATTGCAGCACTATTTACAATAGCCAGGTAATGAAAGCAACCTAAGTGCCCACAGACAGACGAATGGATAAAGATGCGGTACATATATACAATGGAATATTAGTCAGCCATACATAGGAATGAAATTGGGTCATTTGTAGAGACCTTGATGGATCTAGAGACTGTCATACAGAGTGAAGTAAGTCAGAAAGAGAAATACAAATACTGTATATTAATGCATATATGTGGAACCTAGACAATTGGTACAGATGAACCGGTTTGCAGGGCAGAGATAGAGACACAGATGTATTGAACAAACATATGGACACCAAGGGGGGAACGCCATGTGAGGGTGGTGGTGGGATGAATTGGGAGACTGGGATTCACATATGCACACTTATATGTATAACATAGATATCCAATAAGAACCTGCTGTATAAAAGAAATAAATAAATTTTAAAAAATTAAAAATAAATAAATAACATTTAATAAAATAAAACAGAAAAAAAGTTTTTCCCTTCATATAGACGTCTATATATTAATGCATTATTTCCATGTTTATATCTCTAAATTAAAAAAAGAGGAATAAATAAAATCTACCTTGAACCAAAAAGAAAAAAGGAAAAAAAAAAAAAAACAGAACCCACCAGTTATACAGAGGAAAATCATATCAGGGCACTTGCTCCAGTGGTAAAAAATTCTTAAGTTGGTCAGAAGTGGGAAATGATCTCCCATGCAGTCAGCAGCGCTCCCCCCCACAAGGAGCATCCTCATTGAAAAGCTGGGGGACTATGTCGAGGCGTCTGTGAGTAAATGTGAGCTGAGCCCCAGTCCTGCTGCAGCTGAAATCTTCCCACCCTTTCCAGGTAAAACACCTGAATATGTACAAGAACTTGCAAGCCTAGAGGAAGGGCTGTGGAGCCACACCAGCGACAGCATGCAGGCCAACGTGGTGCCTGCAGGACAGCCAGGATGGTTCTGGCACCAGATGCTCTTCTTGAAGCTTTCCATTTCCCTGCCTGAGATACCCCTCCTGCCACAGCCCCCACTGCTTTTTTACTTCCTCACCTCTGCCTGGGGAGAAATTCCAGCGGCAGGTATGGGTGACACATCCTCTTCTTTAGCAGGTGGCAGCCTGGCAACTCCTGCAGAAAGTCCAGCAGAGACCCACTCACACTTGACCACCCACAAAGCCACGGCCCCTCACTCCCTCCCACCACCCCAGCCTCGACACTGCTGACGGGGCAGAGAATATGGCGTCAGGCACAGCTACAGGAGCTCTTGCTGACTGGAGAGGTGTTTAAATTGACCTCAACCAAGGCACACCTTGGGAGGGCTGGCAGGCGGTGTCAGGCTGCCCAAATCAGCCAATCCTCACCCCTCCGGGGCTCACAGTTGCAGAAAATGAGTCTTGCTAAACGGGCCAGGCCCAAGGAACAGGTGTGGGCTCTTGAGAGTCAGGATAGACAAGGGGCTGCAGCTGCGGCTTGTTTTCATATCATTTTATCTGGTCCATGAGTGGAAAACAACTTCAAGAAGACCCTATCCTAATGAGAGGAACCCAGGAGTCAGGGAGAGGAGTGATGGTGGGTGGAAACAGAGGCCTGTTGCCGTGGCTGCAGTGGAAGTGTCTGGAAGACCAGGCAGAGAGAGGCCACAGAGAGTGATACCCAGGGTCACAGACCTGTCAGAGCTGCTGTTTGTTAGTTCAAGTCCTGCTCTGAGGTGTTCTGTGTCAGCTGTGAGCGACAGGTGAGCTGGGGGTTCTCTGCAAGGTGGGCTATGTGCACGGTTCCTGTGTGTCCAGCCCTGCTGGGGTACATGCCCAGGGGAGCTCCGTATCCTGGTAAGGGCCTGACTATGGGAGATTCATGGGCTGCTGGGTAGCTGCACAGGTGAGCTTCATACCCTGGGAGGGACTTGTCCACGAGAGCCCCGTGGGCTCTGCGGTGGGGTGTGCAGCCCAGGAGAGCTCCATATCCTGGGATTGGCCTGACCACGAGAGCCCCATGGGCTGCTGGAGACCTGGTAAAGTATATCAGGACAGTCAGTGAAGCCACCGAGGATATACACCAAGTAGCTCCTATTTCCTACACCCTGCTGGTCATTGTAACATCCACCAGGCCATGGCATTCTGTATTAGACTTCAATGATGCCTTCTTCTGTATTCCATTCATCTCAGAGTCACAAGAATTTTTGGCTTGTGAGTGGCAGGACACAACATGCAACAAAAGCAATAATGCTGGGCCGTCCTGCCCCAATGGTTCAAAAATCCCCACACCATCATTGGGGAAATGTCCTCTAAAGACCTAAAAGTTCTACCTCTGTAAAAGGGAACCCTCCTTCAATATGCAGATGACATTATGATCTCCAGGCCTACTAAAGACGCCTCTGAAATACCTAGCCAAGGAAGGATAGAAGGTGTCCAAGAAAAAGGCTCAAATATCCCAGGCTAAGGCGACATGCCTGGGCTTCATTCTCACAGATATTCAGAGAAACGCATCCCAGGATAGGGAAGAAGCCATTTGCAGCCTTACCTCTTCTAAAACTAGAAGACAGCTTAGGGGTTCCTGGGGAGGCCAAGGTTTTCTGCATCTGGATCCCTAACTACAGTCTAATAGCTGGGCCTCTACATGAAACACTGACATGAAAAGATGATGATACATTTGAATAGAATCCAGAAGCAGCCTTTCAAGAATGCAAAGAGCAGTCAATTCCGACCCTGCACAGGAACTCCCTAATTTAGCTAAACCCTTTGACCTTTACATACCCAGTCAAAGGTTAAACGCCCTTGGAGCCTTAGTGCAAAAACTGAGACCACTTGAAATGGAGCAACACAAGAATGCCCTTCAGGTATGATAATCTATGGTCACCAAGGGCTTTGCCCCCCGCCCCTTCAGGCCAGGATACTGGGGTATCTAAAAAGCTTGAAATCAGCAGCCCACAAGGCCAGCTCCCTCCTAAGGGAAAAGGACCCCACGTGGTGATCCTAACCACCCATCATGCCCTGAAGTTGCAGGGGTCTCTCTGTGGACACGCTGACCTCGAGTGAGGAGGCCCTCCAACTCCAACCTCCAGAGAGACAAACGGGGGCAATGGGCCCCCAAGATGACTCGTGTGACCATCACTTGACCTGGAGTTTCTCTCAGAAAACAAGTCTGTACCCCGAAAGAGCAGACTACTGCTTAGAGGACTTATTGCACCCAGACGGGAGCTAACAAGCTTGGCGGAGGAAACGTATATCACGATTTCACCATAGAAAACCCTACAGACACCGCAGTAATGGTGGCCAATATGACCGGCTGGACTGCTGGCTACTTCAAAAGTCCGTTGACTCAGTGGACGTCATGGTCCTGGATCACCACCGAACCTGGACTGTCTGGGAGTTGAGCGGGCAGGGCTCTGACACATGGTGCTGTTTGTACATTAATTCAGGGACCTAATTAAAGAAAGCACAGACTACTGGACAGTGCATCTAGGCTGGCAAAAACCGTCAGCCTAAGGTCGCCGAAGAAATGTGGGGTGGGGAGAAACCTGCCACCGCAGCATCACTGTGCATCTCTTTCCTGGACCCTTAAAGGTCATTAGAATCTATAACACTTCCAATGCTGGTGCTTAGGTGGAAGACCAGTGAGGCAGGAGTCCTGGGGACAATCAACCTCACCTGGAGGCTGCTGGGGAGAAGTTTTGCCCCTCCCCCCGTGTATGAGGGCTCCCACCTCAGCATGAAGCAGTTACAAAAGAGGGGCCTGCACCCTCAGCACCCCAAGAATGAGGAACGGGACAAAAAGCAGAGGAGGTGTTCGTCTCCGGCAACGTTCATTAAAAATTCCTGGGAGATAAAAAGAGAATCTGGGCAATAAAATAAAGTCTAACTTGTTTTTCCTTTGTGCTTTGTCTAATTTCACGTGCTCCTAGGTTTCCACCTGCAGACGTTCCAAACCCGGCACTTCAGACCCGATTTCCTAGTGCAGAATGGCTGGGTCGACACCTCAGCTAGCGGGGTCCCATGCAGACTCTGCGACATAGAGCCTGAGCTGCATCCAAGCCAGCCTTCGAGAGCTCCACCCACTCCCTCCTGCTGATGCTGCCGGGATCCCCACACAGCAGCCCAGCGCACAGCCCACGGGGGAGTGCACGCTCTCACCTCTCCATTCTGTTTTCAAAATATAAAGTTTCCTTTGCTTCTGAACCAAACTCAGTCTTGATCTGTTGGCTCCAATGACACTGGGCACGGGGACTCCTGTTGGGGTCCACTCTGGAGGATCAGTAACAGAATTTGAGAACATTGTAACTTCATTGAACAGATGTGTGAGCCAAACTGTAGTCAACCTAGAGCAGTGTATAAGGCTCGGGTAAAATAAGATGTTTCTAAGATTTACATTTAATATTTCCATCACTTTATCATAAGCAAGTTCAGTGAAGACGTCTGTCTTATTTGTCAGATCAACAATAGAGAAATGAAGTGATTTATTCCCAAGGATGTACATCGAATACTCTTGGCTGAAGCTTCAATCTTGTTTTGAAAGCTTTTCCATTGAAAATGATACCTCTCTTTCAGCTTCCCCATTTCTGAGAAGTATAAAATCTTATAATTTATTATTACCAAAGGGGAAAGGTAGGAGAAGGGATAAGTTAACAGTTTGGGATTAACACATACACACTGCTATGTATAAAACAGATCATCAACAAGGAACTACTGTATAGCACAGGGAACTACACTGAATATTTTGCAATAACCTATAAGGGGAAATAATCTGAAAATGAATAGATATTTTTTTGACATCATCTATCAATGACAGATAAAATGTAACCTAAGCAAGGCCGATGGTGAGCACTTCTGACTCTGAAGATTTCAATCATCTAAAGTTTGGACTCTGCATATTTCCCAAGGCCCTTAATGGACATATGTGTAGCCGTAGCTTAAAAATTCCCCAGTTTGGGGTTTGGGGAGGCACTGATTTGGAAAAATCCCTGATGTTCTCCTTACATTCACGGGACCATTCCTATGGCTCAAACATGCCTGTCACACCTAGAGGATGGTACACCGTTTGATCGGAAACAGTTTGGAAAAGGCACCTCATCTCCTCATCGCCTGGTGAGCGGGTTCACCCCTCCAGCATCTTTCCTAACAATCTCCTCACTTGGGGATATCAGCACCGTCAACATCCTGTTGCACACAGTTTGGAATTTGTCCAGAGGATGAAGCGAAAGGATGAGAAAATTTAGAGACAAGTCCTAGGTGTTTGGACAGGCACATGCCACTCTAATTTCCAATCCGGAAGACAAATTCATCAAAGGCTAGAATGGCCCATGGAAACAGAATAGGACTAGAGGAAATCACACTGTTTTGTGTCCAGTTTCCAAAAACACAAGTTGAAATATGGAACTCAGGGGCACTAAAATTCATGAAACTGCAGACATGAAAATATCTATTGTCAAAAAATGTCTTGAGGTAAGTCACAGAAAAGGACTTGTAAGCAAGGGAGAGTGGCAGGAAACAGATTTGAAGAGGTAGAAAGGACTCCCCATTAAAGCACAAGAAAAGGGGCTGAACATCGCCAATGATGCAGTTGGCCAAAAAGGGCGTATGCATTTTTTCTGAATATATTCAAGTAAAGGCCATACACACATTTTATCCAACCAAACAGGTGGGCACTGGAAATCAATACTACAAAATGTATCACTTCACATCAGTCAGAAGGGCCATCCACATAAAATGTAAACACCCGAAATGCAGGACAGGGTGAGGAGAAAAGGGAGCCCTGTGAGGCTGATAGTGGAAATGTAATTTGCCAATGGCCACTCTGGAGAAGTGTATTGTGTTTGCTAAAACATCTAAAAAATGAGCTACAGAGCATAGGGCACTTGCACTCATGGGCGTATACCTTGGGAAAAACAAAAATCGACAGAAAACAGGCTCCCCAACGTTTACCACCTCGCTGTTAAAAAGGGCCTCAACTTGGATATAACCTAAATGTCCCTGGAAGAATAAAATGGATAAAAAAGATGGGGTACTTATGTAGAGTGGAATATTACTCATCCAGTAATCAATGAAATAAGGCCAGTTGTAACAACTCTGGAGGAGTTACATACAATCATTCTAAGTGACGTATGTCAGAAAGAAAAAGACACATATCATAAGATGTCACTTATAGGTGGAATCAAAAATGGCTACACATGAAATAAATTACAAAACAGAAACATAGTCAAATATGTAGAAAATAGACATAAGGCTGCTAAATGGGAAAGGTGGGGAAGGGTGAGGTATTATCCAGGAGGTTGAAATTAGCAAAGATACCATTCCAAGTACCATATTGAATAACTGACAGTGCCTACACGGTACCTCAAAGAACTGCACTCAGCCCACTCAAGTCACTGGAAAATAATACATATGACTGGTAAGCATCTGAAAAAGAATTTATTGTTGTCTCACAGTACATGAATCAAGTGGATGTACAGCAGCAAAAAACAGAGCTTTGAAAATCAGCTGTAACCAATATAAAAATAAATTTAAAAATATTTAGAAAAACAGTGAGACAGACAAAATTTCTTACAACTTTTGTTGAAGGGCTATGATGTAACATGGATTGAACACATGTAGACCCACAGCAGGATGATATATAAGGCAGGAAGCTATGCACGCTAAGAGATGTTAGAGAGGCTGGGTGAGGAAATTCAGACCTTTAAAAGAAATACTGCCTGATTCCCATTCCATGTGTCCCAAATCTGCAGGTTCAAGGGAATCTTCTGTCATCAAAAACATGCCTGGGAGACCGAGACGAATGTACACCGTGTGATCAGGAAAGGGGTCTAAAATGCACCTCATTTTTGATCTCCTGGTGCTGGGGTTCGCCATTCCAGCCAAATTACTAACAATCTCCCCACTTGGAGAATCAGCACCTTTAACCTCCTGTTTCACACAGTTTGCAATTTGTGCAGAGGATAAACGGGAAGAGGGGGAACCAATGAGAGACTAGCTGTAGGAGTTTTGACAGGCACATGTCACTCTAATTTCCCATTAGGAAGAAAAATTAACCAAAGGCTCAGCCTGCCTCCCCAGAACCAGAATAGGGCCGGAAGCAATACAATGGTTTGGAGGCCAGCTCACAAATAATGCGAGTTGCAAAATGGAGCTCAGGAGCAGACAATTCAAAGACCTGCAAAGATAAAAATGATAACCAACGTCCAAAAATATATTCAGGTAAGGCAACGAAGAGGATCTGAATGAGAGGCAGAATTGCAGGAAACAGATTTCAAAAGGTAAATTGGACTCACATTTAAAGCATATGAAAAGCAGCAGAATTTCTAAAGTGATGTAGTTGGGCAAAAGTGTGTATGCGTTTTTTCATGAATAACTTCAGGAAAAAAACACATACAGATTTTTTGGCCAACCAAGCAAGCGGGAAATGCAAATCTGCACAACAAAGAAGTCGCAATTTCCACTGCTCAGAAAGGCCATCCAAAAAATGTGTACAAACCAGAAATGCAGGAGAGGCCTTGGAGAACAGGGAGCTAGTCACGCTGATGGGTGGGATATACATATCCAAGAGCCACTCTGAAGAAGTGTATGCTGTTTCCTAAAACATCTAAAATACAAAGCTACCGAGCATAGGGCACTTCCACTCATGGGCATATAACTTGGGAAGACTAAATATCAACAAGACACAGGCACCACAAAGTTTAGGGCTGCTCTGCATACAAGAACCTCAACTTCGGTAAAACTTAAATATTCCAGGAAAGAGAAATTTGCGTAAAGAACTTGTGGTAATTTTGTACAATGGAATATCACTCAGACATGAAATAAATGTCATACGGCCAGTAGCAGCATAATGAGTGGATTTAGGTACGATGATTCTAAGTGAAATAAGTCACACAAAAAAAGAAACTTATCATAAGATATCACTTATGAAGGTCCTGTAAACATGGCTACACATGAACTGAGGAAAGAGAACAGAGTCTCACATTGAGGAAACACTCTTATGCCTGCTTAAGGGGGAAGGAGAGGTGGGGTGATGCATAAAACCAGAGTGTGATATTAGCACATGTAGCATTCCATGAAGCAAATACAGAATAGACAAAACCTACACCTTCCTCAGTGAACGGGACTCAAAACCCCAATTCCCAGCACAGGAATATATCTGACTAGTAAGAATCTTAAAACCTATATATTGATATGTCTCCATAAGGGAATCAAGTGTGTCTAGAACGGCATAAACATGTCGGTGAAAATCAGCTCAACCCCATTATAAAAATGAATTTCAAAAACAAACCAAAAAAAAACAGCGAAATTCTTACACAATTCCTTCAGGGGTTCTGATGAAACCTGGAATTACCCTATCTGCAAAGACAGCTAGATGAGACAGAAGGCTGGACACTTGGGGCTGAGAGGACTGGTGAGATAGGGTGATAAAATGCAGACCCTTTAAAGCAGTAATGCATGCCACCTATTCCATGGGTCCCAACTCTCCAGGTAGAAGGGAATATCACTACAGTAATAACATGTAGGGGAAACCTAGAGAATGGACACCCTGTGATGGCAAAAGATTTCTAAAAGGCTCCTAATTTTTTCCTCTCCTTGTGCTCCAGTTTGGCATTCCAGCTGCTTTACTATCAATCTCCCAACTTGGAGAGTCAGCCCCTATAAGCTCCTGCTTCGCACAGTTTGCAAATTGTGCAGTGGATGAAAGGGAAGAAGGAGAACCAATCAGAGAGTAGCTGTAGGCATTTGGACGGACACATGTCACTCTAATTTCCCCTCTGGAAGGAAGAATTAACCAAAGCGTCAGCCTGCACCCCCGGAACCAGTATAGGTCCTGTAGCAAAATTGTGGATTTGCGGTCAGCTCACAAAAACACGAGTTGAAAATTGGATCTCAGGGGCACAGCAATTCACAAACCTGCAGAGTTATAAAGGACAACTGTCTTCCAAAAATCTGTTGAGGGAAGGCAATGAAGCAGACTTGAAAATGTGGCAGAATTGCACAAAACATATTTCAAGTGTTAAATTGGAATCGCCTTTAAAGCACAGGAAAAGCGTAACAACTTCGACAATGATGCACTTGGCCAAAAAGGGCGTATGCATTTTCTGCTGAATATATTCAGCAGAAAATGCATACGCCCTTTTTGGCCAATCAAGCAAGCCCTCAATGCAAATCCACACTACAAAGTATTGTCACTTCCCACCACTCAAAAGGGACATCCGAAAATCTGTAAAAACCAGGAAATAAAGACAGAGATAACAAGAGCATGTTGCAATGTGATCCCAAGGGTCATTGAGGACTGTGATGACAAGGTCATGGAGCATTTTGCTTACAAAGGCATGGAGCATTGTGATGACAAGGGTCACGGAGCACTGTGATGACAAGCGTCACGGAGCATTGTGATTACAGGGATCATGGAGAATTGGGATGACAAGGACATGGATCATTGTGATGACAAGGGTCATGGAGAAGTGAGATGAGAAGGTCATGGAGCTTTGGGCTGAAAATGTTCATGGAGTATTGTGATGACATGGGGCATGGAGCATTGTGATGACAAGGTCCTGGAGCATTGTAATGAGAAGACCATGGAGCCTTGTGATGACAATTCTCATGGAGCATTCTGATGAAAAGGGGCATGGAGAATTGTTATTACAGGGGTCTTGGAGCACTGTGATGACAAGGGCATGGAGCACTGGGATTAGAAGACCATGGAGAGTTCTGATGACATGCATCATGGAGCTTTGTGATGACAAGGACATGGAGCATTGTGATTACAGGGGTCTTGGAGCATTGTGATGAAAAGGGCATGTATCATTGTGATGGAAAAGGTATGGAGCCTTGTCATGACAGGGTTCAAGGAGCATACCGACGACAAGTGTCAGGGAGCATTGTGATGACAAGTGTATTGAGCATTGTGATGACAAAGGTCATGGAGCATTGTGATGAGAATACCTTGGATAATTGTGATGACGAGCGTCATGGGGTGTTGTGATGACAAGTGTTATGGAACATTGTGATCACAAGGGTTTGGAACATTGTGATGACAGAGGTCATGGAGCATTTTGATTTCATTGTGATGACAATAGCATGAAGCATTATGATGATGGGCATGGTGCATTGTGATGACAGGTTTCATGGAGCATTGAGATGAAAAGGGGCATGGAGCATTGTGATTAAAGTGGTCTTGGAGCACTGTGATGACAAGGTCATGGAGCATTGTGATGAGAAGGCAATGGAGCATTCTGATGACATGCGTAATGGAGCTTTGTGATGACAAGGGCATGGAGCATTGTGATGACAGTGGCTTTCAAAATTGGTCTAACAAGTTTCATGGATTATTGTGATGATGGTGGACATGGTGCATTTTGATGACAAGGGCATGGAGCATTGTGATTTCAAGGTCATGGAATATTGTGAAGACAGGTGACAGGGAGCGTTGTGATGACATATGTCATGGTCATGGAGATGACAATGTCATGGACCTTTGTGATGCCAAGTGTCATGGAGGATTGTGATGACAAAGGTAATGGAGCATTGTGATGACAGCGGCTTGGAACATTGTGATCACAAGGGACATGGAGCATTGTGATGACAAGGGCATGGAGCACTGTGATGACAACGGACAATGAGAATTTTGATGAAATTATATGAAGCATTTTGATGACAAAGGCATGGAGCTTGCTATGACAGGTGTCATGGGGCATTGCAATGAGAGGTTCATGGAGAATTGTGATGACAAGAGCATGTAACATTGTGATGAGAAGTGTCATGGAGCATTGTGATGACAAGGACGTGCAGAATTGTGATGACAAGGCACATGAAGCATTGTTATGACCAGTGAAAGGAACATTGTGATGGCAAGACCGTGGAGCACTGTGATGAGAAGACCATGGGTAACTGTGATGACGAGCGTCATGTAGCACTGTAATGACAAGGGGCATGGAGCATTGTGATGACAGGCGTCATGGAGCATTGTGATGACATGGGTCATGGAACATTGTGAAGATGGGTCATGGAGCATTGTGATGGCAAGGGTCATGGAGCATTCTGATGATAAGCTTGTGGAGTACTGTGATGAAAATGGCATGGAGCATTGTGATGAAAAGGGCATGGATCATTGTGATGAAAAATGCATGGAGCCTTTTAATGACAGCTTTCAAGGAGCATTCTGACAACAAGTGTCAGGGAGCATTGTGATGACAAGTGTATTGAGCATTGTGATGACAATGATCATGGAGCATTGTGATGACAACAGTCCAGGATTATTGTGTTTTAAGGGGTCATAGAGCATTGTGATGACAGTGGTCATGGAGCATTGTGATGACAGGGGTCATGGAGCAGTGTGATGAGAAGATCATGGAGTATTGGCTGAAAATGTTCATGGAGTACTGTGATGACAAGGGAATGGAGCATCGTGATGACAAGGTCCTGGAGCATTGTGATGAGAAGCCCATGGAGCCTTGTGATGACAAGTCTCATGGAGCATTCTGATGAAATGGGGCATGGAGCATTTTGATTACAGGAGCCTTGGAGCATTGTGATGACCAGGGCATGGAGCATTGTGATGAGAAGGCCATGGAGCATACTTATGATATGTGTCATGAAGCTTTGTGATGACCAGGGCATGGAGTATTGTGATTACAGGGGTCTTGGAGCATTGTGATGACAAGGGCAAGGAACACTGTGATACATGGGTCATGGAGGATTGTAATGACAAGATCATGGAGCATTGTGAATAGAAGGTCATCGAGCACTGTGATGACAAGCGTCATGGAGCTTTGTGATGACAAGGGCATGAAGCAATGTGATGAAAGGTTTCATGGAGCATTGTGATGACAATGGCATGGAGCATTGTGATGCCAAGGGTCATGGAGCTTTGTGATGACAAAGGTCATGGAGCATTTTGATTACAAGGGCGTTGTGCATTGTGATGAGAAGGGCAGGGAACATTGTGATGACAGGGTCATAGAGCAATTTGATGAAAACTGTCATGGAACATTTTGATGACAGGGGATATGGAACATTGTGATGTCAGGGGTCATGGAGCTTTGTGATGAAAAGGGTCATGGAGCTTTTTGATGCTGGGGTTATGGAACATTGTGATATCAGGCGTCATGGAGCATTGTGATGATAATTGCATGTAGCATTGTGATGACAAAGGTCACGGAACATTGTGATGATGCGAGCATGGACCATTTTGATGACAAAGTCATGAAGTATTGTGGTTGCTGGAATCACGAAGCATTGTGATGACAGGGGTCATGGAGCATTGTCATGACAAGTGCATGGAGCATTGTGATGACAGGGGCATAGAGCATTGCTCTGACAGTTTTTATGGATTATTGTGATGACAGTGGGCATGGCACATTGTGGTGACAGGCGCATGGAGCATTGTGATGACAAGGTTAAGGATTATTGTGAAGACAGGTGTCAAGGAGCATTGTGATGACATATGTCATGGTCCATTATGATGACAATGGCATGGAGCATTGTGATGCCAAGTGTCATGGAGGATTGTGATGACAAAGTAATGGAGCATTGTGATGACAAGGGCTTGGAGCATCGTGATGACAAGGGTCATGGAGCACTGTGATGACAAGATCTTGCAGCATTGTGAGGAGAAGGGCCATTGAGAATTTTGATGAGAAGGTCGTGAAGCATTGTGATGAAAAGCACACCGAGCTTGCTATGACAGGGGTCATGGAGCATTGTACTGTACAAGTGCATGGATAATTGTATTGACAAGATCATGTAACATTGTGATGAGAAGGGTCATGGAGCATTTTGATGATAAGGACATGTAGAATTGTGATGACCAGTGCATGGAGCATTGTGATGGAAAGACCGTGGAGCACTGTGATGAGAAGACCATGGGTAATTGTGATGATGAGCGTCATGGAGCACTGTAATGACAAGGGGCATAGAGCATTGTGATGACAGGTGTCATGGATCACTGTGATGACAAGGGTCATGGACCATTCTGATGACAAGCTTGTGGAGTAATGTGATGTCAATGGCATGGAGCATTGTGATGAAAAGGGCATGGAGCATTGTGATGAAAAAGGCTTGGAGCCTTTTCATGACAGGGTTCAAGTAGCATTCTTACGACAAGTGTCAGGGAGCATTGTGATGACAAGTGTATTGAGCATTGTGATGACAAAGATCATGGAGCATTGTGATGACAGACATCATTGAGCGTTGTGATGACAAATGTTATGGAACATTGTGATCACAAGGGTTTTGAGCATTGTGATGACAGAAGTCATGTATCATTTTCATTTCAAGTTGCATGGAGCATTGTGATGACAAGGGCATGAAGCATTGTGAACCCAAGGTTCATGGAGGGTTTTGATGACAATCGGAATGGAGTATTGTGATGACAAGCGCATGGAGCATTGTGATGACAAGGTCATGTAGCATTTTGCTGACAAATGCATGGAGCATTTTGATGACAAGTGTCATGGAACACTGTGATGACAAGCGTCATGGAGCATTGTGATTACAGGGGTCACGGAGCATTGGGATGGCAAGGGCATGGATCATTGTGATGACAAGGGTCATGGAGCATTTTGATGACAAGAATCCCGGATCATTGTGTTGTCCGGTGTCATGGATCACTGTGATGACAGTGGTCATGGAGCATTGTGATGACAGGGGTCATGGAGCACTGTGATGAGAAGTTCATGGAGCATTGGGCTGACAATATACATTGAGTATTGCGATGGCAGTGGTCATGGAGCATTGCGATGACAATGGAATGGAGCATTGTGATGACAAGGTTCTGGAGCATTGTGAGGAGAAGACCATGGAGCCTTGTGATGACAAGTGTCATGGAGCATTCTGATGAAAAGGGGTGTGGAACATTGTGATTACATGGGTCTTGGAGCATTGTGATGAAAATGGCATCGGTGATTGTGATGCAAACGGCATGGAGCCTTGTCATGACAGGGTTCAAGGGTCATACTGATGACAAGTGTCAGGGAGCATTGTAATGACAAGTGTATTGAGCATTGTGATGACAAAGGACATGGAGAATTGTGATGAGAAGTTCATGGATAATTGTCATGACGAGCGTCATGGGGCGTTTTGATGACAAGTGTTATGGAACATTGTGATCACAAGTGTTTGGAGCATTGTGATGACAGAGGTCATGGAGCATATTGATTTCATTGTGATGACAATAGCATGAAGCATTATGATGATGTGCATGGTGAATTGTGATGACACGGTTCATGGAGCATTGAGATGAAAAGTGGCATGGAGCATTGTGATTACAGGTGTTTTGGACCATTGTGATGACAAGGGCATGGATCATCTTGAATGAGAAGGCCATGGAGCATTTTGATGACATGCGTCATGGAGCTTTGTGATGACAAGTGTATGCAGAATTGTGATTACAGTGTTTGGAGCATTGTGATGACAAGTGTCATGGAGTCTTGTGATGACAAGGCCGTGGAAACTTGTGAAGGCAGGTGTCATGGAGCATTATTATGACAGGGGTAAAAGAGCACTGTGATGAAAAGGGCATGGAGCATTGTTCTGAAATATTTCATCGATTATTGTGATGAGAGTGGGCATGGAGCATTGTGATGACAAGGGCACAGAACACTTTGATACATGGGTCATGGAGGATTGTAATGACAAGGACATGGAGCATTGTGATGAGAAGGGCATCGAGCATTGTGATTACAAGCGACATGGAGGTTTGTGATGACAAGGGCATGGAGCAATGTGATGAGAGGCTTCATGGAGCATTGTGATGACAATGGCATGGAGCATTGTGATGACAAGTGTCATGGAGGATTGTGATGACAAGAGCATGGAGAATTGTGATTACAGGGGTCATGGAATATTGTGATGACAGGGGTGAGGGAGTATTGTGATGACTAGTGATGGAACATTGTGATATCAGTGGTGGGAAGGCATTTTGAGGAGAAGTGCATGGAGCATTGTGATGACAAGGATGTGGAGCATTGTGATGACAAGTGCATGGTGCATTGTGATGACATGGCTTATGGAGCATTGTGCTGACATGCACATCGAGCATTGTGACGACAAGGGTCATGGAGCATTGTGCTCACAAAGTCATGGAGCTTTGTGATGACAAGGGTCACAGAGCATTGTGATAAAAATTTCATGGAGCATTGTGGTGACAAAGGTCACAGAGCTTTGTGTGACAAGGTCATGGACCATTGTGATGACAAATGTCATGAAGCATTGTGATGACTGGAGTCACGGAGCATTGTGATAACAGGGGTCTTAGAGCATTGTGATGAAAAGGGAATGGATCAATGTGATGAAAAAGGCATCGAGCCTTGTCATGACAGTGTTCAAGGAGCATACTGATGACAAGTGTCAGCGAGCATTGTGATGCCAAGTGTATTGAGCATTGTGGTGACAAAGGTCTTGGAGCATTGTGATGAGAAGACATTGCATAATTGTGATGACGAGCGTCATGGGGCATGTGATTAGAAGTGTTATGGAACATTGTGATCAGAAGGGTTTGGAGCATTGTGATGACAGAGGACAAGGAGCATTTTGATTTCATTGTGATGACAATAGCATGAATCATTATGATGAAGGGCATGGTGCATTGTGATCATTGTGTTCATGGAGCATTGAGATGAAAAGTGGCAACGAGAATTGTGATTACAGAGGTCTTGGAGCATTGTGATGACAAGGGTCATGGAGCCTTGTGATGACCAGGCCGTGGAACATTGTGATGGCAAGGGTCATGGAGCATTGTAATGACAGGTGTAATGGAGCATTGTGATGACAAGGGCATGGAGCAATGTGATGAGAGATTTCATTGAGCATTGTGATGACAATGGCATGGATCATTGTGATGACAAGGGTCATGGTGCTTTGTGCTGACAAATGTCATGGGGCATTTTGATGACAAGGGCGTGGTGCATTGTGATGAGAAGGGCAGGGTGCATTGTGATGACAGGGTCATGGAGCAATTTGAATAAAAGTGTCATGGAATATTTTGATGACAGGGGTTATGGAACATTGTGATGTAAGGGGTCATGAAGCATTGTGATGAAATGGGTCATGGAGCATTGTGTGACAGGGGTTATGGAAAATTCTGATGTCAGGGGTCATGGAGCATTGTGATGATAAGGGTATGGGGCACTGTGATGACTGGGGTCATGGAACATTGTGATCACAGGGGTGAGGGAGTATTGTGATGACTAGTGATGGAACATTGTGATATATGTGTTGAGAGAGCATTTCGATGAGAAGTGCATGGAGCATTGTGATGACAAGTTTTATGGAGCATAGCGATGAAAATGATGTGGAGCATTGTGATGAAAGGAGCATGGCACATTTTGATGACATGTGTCATGGAGCATTGTGCTGACAAGTGCATAGAGCATTTTGATGACAAGTGTCATGGAGCATTGTTCTGACAAAGGCATGGAGCACTGTGATGACAAGGGACACAGAGTATTGTGATTAAAATTTCATTGAGCATTGTGGTGACAATGATCACAGAGCCTTGTGTTACGAGGGCATGGAGAATTATGATGAGAAAGGTCATGAATCATTGTGGTGACTGGAGTCACGGAGCACTGTGATGACAGGGGTCATGGAGCATTTTGATGACAAGGGCATGGAGCAATATGATGACAGGGGCATGGAACATTGGTCTGACAAGTTTCATGGATTATTGTGATGACAGTGGGCATGGAGTATTGAGATGGCAACGCCATGCAGCACTGTGGTGAAAAAGGTCACAGAGCCTTGTGTGACGAGGGCATGGACCATTGTGAGGACAAAGGTCATGAAGCATTGTGATGACTGGAGTCATGGAGCATTGTGATGACAGGTGTCATGGAGCATTGTGATGACAAGGGCATGGAGCATTTTGATGACAGGGGCATGGAACATTGGTTGACATGTTTCATGGTTTATTGTGATGACAGTGGGCATGGCGCATTGTGATGACAAGGGCATGGAACATTGTGATGACAAGGTCATGGAGTATTGTGAAGACAGGTGTCATGGAGCATTGTGATGACATATGTCATTGTCCATTGAGATGACAATGGCATGGAGCATTGTGATACCAAGTGTCATGGAGGATTGTGATGACAAATGTAATGGAGCATTTTGATGACAAGGGCTTGGAACATTGCGATGACAAAGGTCATGGAGCATTGTGATGACAAGGGCATCGAGCATTCTGATGAAAAGTTGCATGGAGCATTGAGATTACAGGGGTTTTAAAGCAATGTGATTACAAGGGCATGGAGCATTGTGATGACATGCGTCATGGAGCTTTGTGATGACAAGGACATGGAGCATTGTGATTACAGTGGTCCTGGAGCATTGTGATGAAAAGAGAATGGATCATTGTGATGAAAAATGCATGGAGCCTTGTCAAGACAGGGTTCAAGGAGCATAGTGATGACAACTGTCAGGGAGCATTGTGATGATAAGTGTATTGAGCATTGTGATGACAAAGATCATGGAGCATTGTGATGAGAAGACCATGGATAATTGTGATGACCAGCGTCATGGGGCATTGTGATGACAAGTGTTATGGAACATTGTGATCAGAAGGGTTTGGTGCATTGTGATGACAGAGGTCATTGAGCATTTTGATTTCATTGTGATGACAATAGCATGAAATATTATGGTGATGGGCACGCTGCATTGTGATGAAAGGGTTCACGGAGCAGTGAGATGAAATGGGGCATGGATCATTGTGATTACAGGGGTGTTGGAGCATTGTGATGACAAGGGCATGGAGCATTGTGATGAGAAGGCCATGGAGCATTCTGATGACATGCGTCATGGAGCTTTGTGATGACAAGGGCATGGAGAATTGTGACTACAGTGGTCATGGTATATTGTGATGACAGGGGTGAGGGAGTATTGTGATGACTAGTGATGGAACATTGTGATATCAGTGGTGAGAAGGCATTTTGAGGAGAAGTGCATGGAGCATTGTGGTGACAAGGTTTATGGAGCATTTTGATGACAAGGATGTGGAGCATTGTGATGACAAGTGCATGGTGCATTGTGATGACATGGGTTAGGGAGCACTGTGCTGACACGCGCATCGAGCATTTTGATGACAAGGGTCATGGAGCATTGTGCTGACAAAGGCATGGAGCTTTGTGATGACAAGTGTCACAGAGCATTGTGATAAAAATTTCATGGATCTTTGTGGTGACAAAGGTCACAGAGCATTGTGTGACGAGGTCATGGGCCATTGTGATGACAAATGTCATGAAGCATTGTGATGACTGGAGTCACGGAGCATTGTGATAACAGGGGTCTTGGAACATTGTGATGAAAAGGGAATGGATCATTGTGATGAAAAAGGCATGGAGCCTTGTCATGACAGTGTTCAAGGAGCATACTGATGAAAAGTTTCAGCGACCATTGTGATGCCAAGTGTATTGAGCATTGTGGTGACAAAGGTCATGGAGCATTGTGATGAGAAGACCTTGCATAATTGTGATGACGAGCGTCATGGGGCATGTGATGACAAGTGTTATGGAACATTGTGAACAGAAGGGTTTGGAGCATTGTGATGACAGAGGACATGGAGCATTTTGATTTCATTATGATGACAATAGCATGAATCATTATGATGATGGGCATGGTGCATTGTGATGACAGTGTTCATGGAGCATTGAGATGAAAAGTGGCATGGAGAATTGTTTTTACAGAGGTCTTGGAGCATTGTGATAACAAGGGTCATGGAGCCTTGTGATGACAAGGCCGTGGAACATTGTGATGGCAGGGGTCATGGAGCATTGTTATGACAGTTGTAATGCAGCATTGTGATGACAAGGGCATGGAGCAATGTGATGAGAGATTTCATTGAGCATTGTGATGACAATGGCATGGAGCATTGTGATGCCAAGGGTCATGGAGCTTTGTGATGACAAATGTCATGGGGCAATTTGATGACAAGGGCGTGGTGCATTGTGATGAAAAGGGCAGGGAGAATTGTGATGACAGGTTCATGGAGCAATTTGAATAAAAGTGTCATGGAATATTTTTTTGACAGGGGTTATGGAACATTGTGATGTCGGGGGTCATGAAGCATTGTGATGAAATGGGTCATGGAGCATTTTGTGACAGGGGTTATGGAACATTGTGATGTCAGGGGTCATGGAGCATTGTGATGATAAGGGCATGTAGCACTGTGATGACAGTGGTCATGGAACATTGTGATGACAGGGGTGAGCGAGTATTGTGATGACTATTGATGGAACATTGTGATATATGTGGTGAGAGAGCATTTTGATGAGAAGTGCATGGAGCATTGTGATGACAAGTTTTATGGAGCATAGCGATGAAAAGGATGTGGGGCCTTGTGATGAAAAGAGCATGGCACATTGTGATGACATGTGTCATGGAGCATTGTGCTGACAAGTGCATGGAGCATTTTGATGACAAGTGTCAAGGAGCATTGTACTGACAAAGGCATGGAGCATTGTGATGACAAGGGACACAGAGCACTGTGATGAAAATTTCATGGAGCATTGTGGGGACAAATATCACAGAGCCTTGTGTTACGAGGGCATGGACCATTGTGAGGACATAGGTCATGAATCTTTGTGATGAGTGGAGTCACGGTGCATTGTGATGAAAGGGGTCATGGAGCATTGTGCTGACAAAGGCATGGAGCATTGTGATGACAAGGGACACAGAGCATTGTGATGAAAATTTCATGGAGCATTGTGGTGACAAAGATCACAGAGCCTTGTGTGACGAGGGCATGGAGCATTGTGATGAGAAAGGTCATGAATCATTGTGATGACTGGAGTCACGGAGCACTGTGATGACAGGGGTCATGGAGCATTGTGATGACAAGGGGCATGGAACATTGGTCTGACAAGTTTCATGGATTATTGTGATGAGAGTGGGCATGGAGCATTGTGATGACAAGGGACACGGAGCATTGTGATGAAAATTTCATGGAGCATTGTGGTGACAAAGATCACAGAGACTTGTGTGACGAGGGCATGGACCATTGTGATGAGAAAGGTCATGAAGCATTGTAATGACTGGAGTCACGGAGAACTGTGATGACAGGGGTGATGGAGCAATGTGATGACAGGGGCATGGAACATTGGTCTGACAAGTTTCATGGATTATTGTGATGACAGTGGGCATGGAGCATTGAGATTAGAAGTGCATGGAGCATAGTGGTGACAAAGGTCACAGAGCCTTGTGTGACGAGGGCATGGACCATTGTGAGGACAAAGGTCTTGAAGCATTGTGATGACTGGAGTCACGGAGCATTTTGATGACAGTGTTCATGGAGCATTGTGATGACAGGGTTCATGGAGCATTGTGATGACAAGGGCATGGAGCATTGTGATGACAGGGGCATGGAACATTTGTTTGACATGTTTCATGGATTATTGTGATGACATTGAGCCTGGCGCATTGTGATGACAAGGGCATGGAACATTGTGATGACAAGGTCATGGATTATTGTGAAGACAGGTGTCAGGGAGCATTGTGATTACATACGTCATTGTCCATTGTGATGACAATGGCATGGAACATTGTGATACCAAGTGTCATGGAGGAATGTGAAGACAAAGTTAATGGAGCATTTTGATGATAAGGGCTTGGCACATTGCAATGACAAGGGTCATGGAGCATTGTGATGACAAGGGCATGGAGCATTATGATGACAAGGGTCATGGAGCATTGTGCTGACAAAGGCATGGAGCACTGTGATGACAAGGGACACAGAGCATTGTGATGAAAATTTCATGGAGCATTGTGGTGACAAAGATCACAGAGCCTTGTGTGACGAGGTCATGGACCATTGTGATGAGAAAGGTCATGAATCATTGTGATGACTGGAGTCACGGAGCACTGTGATGACAGGGGTCATGGAGTATTGTTATGACAGGTGTAATGGAGCATTGTGATGACAAGGGCATGGAGCAATGTGATGAGAGATTTCATTGAACATTGTGATGACAATGGCATGGAGCATTGTGATGCCAAAGGTCATGGAGATTTGTGATGACAAATGTCATGGGGCATTTTGATGACAAGGGCATGGTGCATTGTGATGAGAAGGGCAGGGAGCATTGTGATGACAGGGTCATGGAGCAATTTGAATAAAAGTGTCATGGAATATTTTGATGACAGGGGTTATGGAACATTGTGATGTCATGGGTCATCAATCATTGTGAAGAAATGGGTCATGGAGCATTTTGTGACAGGGGTTATGGAACATTGTGATGTCAGGGGTTATGGAGCATTGTGATGATAAGGGCATGTAGCACTGTGATGACAGTGGTCATGGAACATTGTGATGACAGGGGTCATGGAACATTGTGATGACAGGGGTGAGCGAGTATTGTGATGACTAGTGATGGAACATTGTGATATATGTGGTGAGAGAGCATTTTGATGAGAAGTGCGTGGAGCATTGTGATGACAAGTTTTATGGAGCATAGCGATGAAAAGGATGTGGAGCATTGGGAGGAAAAGAGCATGGCACATTGTGATGACATGTGTCATGGACCATTGTGCTGACAAGTGCATGGAGCATTTTGATGACAAGTGTCATGGAGCATTGTGCTGACAAAGGCATGGAGCATTGTGATGACAAGGGACACAGAGCATTGTGATGAAAATTTCATGGAGCATTGTGGTGACAAAGATCACAGAGCCTGTGTGACGAGGACATGGACCATTGTGATGAGAAAGGTCATGAATCATTGTGATGACTGGAGTCACGGAGATACTGTGATGACAGGGGTCATGGCGCATTTTGATGAGAGGGGCATGGAGCAATATGATGACAGGTGCATGGAACATTGGTCTGACAAGTTTCATGGATTATTGTGATGACAGTGGGCATGGAGCATTGAGATTACAAGGGCATGGAGCATTGTGGTGACAAAGTTACAGAGCCTTGTTTGACGAGGGCATGGACCATTGTGAGGACCAAGGTCATGAAGCATTGTGATGACTGGAGTCACGGAGCATTGTGATGACAGGGGTCTTGGAGCACTGTGATGACAAGGGCATGGAGCATTGTGATGAGAAGGCCATGGAGCATTCTGATGACATGCGTCATGTAGCTTCGTGATGAGCAGGGCATGGAGCATTGTGATTACAGGGGTCTTGGAGTATTGTGATGACAAGGGTCATGGAGCCTTGTGATGACGAGGACGTGGAACATTGTGATGGCAGGGGTCATGGATCATTGTTATGATTCGGGTAATGGAGCCTTTTGATGACAAGGGCATGGAGCATTTGTGTGAAAATTTTCATGGATTATTGTGATGAGGGTGGGCATGGAGCATTGTGATGTCAAGAGCAAGGAACACGGTGATACATGGATCATGGAGGATTGTAATGACAAGGGCATGGAGCACTGTGATGAGAAGGGCATCGAGCATTGTGATGACAAGCGTCATGGAGCTTTGTGATGACAAGGGCATGGAGCAATGTGATGAGAGTGTTGTTGGAGCACTGTGATGACAATGGCATGGAACATTGTGATGTCAAGGGTCATGGAGCACTGGGATGACAAGCGTCACGGAGCATTCTGATTACAGGTATCATGGAGCATTGGGATGACAAGCGCATGGATCATTTTGATGACAATTGTCATGGAGCATTTTGATGACAAGAGTCCCAGAACATTGTGTTGTCTGCGGTCATGGAGCGCTGTGATGACAGTAGTCATCGAGCACTGTGATGACAGGTTTAATGTAGCATTGTGATGGCAAGGGCATGGAGCATTGTGATGAGAAGTCCATGGAACATTCTGATGACATGCATCATGGAGCTTTGTTATGAGAAGGGCATGGAGCATTGTGATTACAGGTGTCATGGAACATTGTGATGACAGGGGTGAGGGAGTATTGTGATGACTAGTGATGGAACATTGTGATATCAGTGGTGAGTGAGCATTTTGATGAGAATACATGGTGCACTGTGATAACAAGGTTTATGGAGCATTGTGATGAAAAGTTTTTGGAGCATTGTGATGAGAAGCGCTTGGCACATTGTGATGTCATGGGTCATGGAGCATTGTGCTGAGAAGCGCATGGAGCATTGTGATGTCCAGGTCATGGAGCACTGTGATGGCAAGACCGTGGAGCATTGTAATCGCAGGACCATGGAGCATTTTGATGACGAGTGTCATCGAGCACTGTAATGACACGGGGCATGGAGAATTGTGTTGAAAAGTGTCATGGATCATTGTGATGACAAGGGTCAAGGAGCATTCTGATGACAAGCTTGTGGAGTATTGTGATGAAAATGGCATGGAGCATTGTGATGAAAAATGCATGGAACATTGTGATGAAAAAGGCATGGAACCTTTTCATGACAGGGATCAAGGAGCATTCTGACGTCAAGTGTCAGGGAGCCTTGTGATGACAAGTGTATTGAGCATTGTGATGACAAAGTTCATGGAGCATTGTGCTGAGAGGACTCTGGATAACTGTGATGAGGAGCGTCATGGGGAATTGTGATGACAAGTGTTATGAAACATTCTGATCACAAGGGTTTGGAGCATTGTGATGACAGAGGTCATGGAGCATTTTGATTTCATTGTGATGACAATAGCATGAAGCATTATGATGATGGGCATGGTTCGTTGTGATGACAGGGCTAATGGAGCATTGAGATGAAAAGGGGTATGGATCACTGTGATTACTCGGATCATGGAGCCTTGTGATGACAAAACCCTGGAACTTTGTGATGACAGGGGTGAGGGAGTATTGTGAAGACTAGTGATGGAAAATTGTGATATCAGTGGTGAGAGAGCATTTTGATGCGAAATGCATGGAGCTTTGTTATGACAATGTTTAAGGGGCATTGAGATGACAAGTTTGGGGAGCATTGTGATGACAAGGGCATGGAGAATTGTGAATGAGAAGGCCAAGGAGCATTCTGATGACATGCGTCATAGAGCTTTGTGATGACAAGGGCATGGAGCATATGTCTGAAAATATTCATGGATTATTGTGATGAGAGTGGGCATGGAGCATTGTGATGACAAGGACACGGAGCACTGTGATACATGGGTCATGGAGGATTGTAATGACAAGGTCATGGAGCATTGTGATGAGAAGGGCATCGAGCATTGTGATGACAAGCGTCATGGAGCTATTTGATGACAAGGGCATGGAGCAATGTGATGAGAGGCTTCATGAAGCATTGTGATGACAATGGCATGGAGCATTGTGATACCAAGGGTCACAGAGCATTGTGATGAAAAGTTCATGGAGCATTGTGGTGACAAAGGTCACAGAGACTTGTGATAATGAGGGCATGGACCATTGTGATGACAAAGTCTTGAAGCATTGTGATGACTGGAGTCACGGAGAATTGTGATGACAAGTGTCATGGAGCATTGTGATGACAAGTGCATGGAGCATTGTGATGACAGGGGCATGGAGCATCGGTCTGAAAAATTGCATGGATTATTGTGATGACAGTGGGCATTGCATATTGTGATGACAAGGGCATGGAGCACTGTGAAGAAAAGGTAATGGATTATTGTGAAGTCAGGTATCAGGGAGCATTGTGATGACCTATGTCATGGTGCATTGTGATGACAATGGCATGGAGCATTGTGATAACAAGTGTCATGGAGGATTGTGATGACAAAGGTAATGGAGCATTGTGATGACAAGGGCTTGGAGCATTGTGATGACAATTGTCATGGAGCATTGTGATGACAAGTGCTTTTGAGAATTCTGATGACAAGTTCGTGAAGCACTGTGATGAAAAACACATGGAGCTTGCTATGACAGGGGTCATGGAGCATTGCGATGACAAATGCAAGGAGAAAGTGATTACAAGAGTATGTAACATTGTGATTTGAAGTGTCATGGAGCATTGTGATGGCAAGACGGTGGAGCATTGTGATGACGAGCGTCATGGAGAACTGTAATGACAAGGGGTATGGAGCATTGTGATGACAGGTGTCATGGAGCATTTTGATGACAGGGGTCATGGAGCATTGTGATGACAAGTGTCATGGAGCATTCTGATGACAAGCTTGTGGAGTATTGTGATGACAATGTCAAGGAGCATTGTGATGAAAAGGGCATGGAGCATTGTGATGAAAAAGGCATAGAGCCTTCTCAAGAGAGGGTTCGAGAAGCATTCTGACGACAAGTGTCAGGGAACATTGTGATGACAAGTGTATTGAGCATTGTAATGCCAAAGGTCATGGAGAATTGTGATGACAAGGGCATGGAGTATTGTGATGACATGCATCATCGAGTGCTCTGATGACAAGTGTTATGGAACAATGTGATCACAAGGGTTTGGATCACTGTGATGACAGAGGTCATGGATCATTTTGATAACAAGGAGCATGGAGCATTGTGATGACAGGGGTCATGGAGCATTGTGATGAGAAGTTCATGGAGCATTGAGCTGAAAATGTTTATGGAGTATTCTGATGAAAGGGGTCATAGAGCATTGTGATGACAAGGTCCTGGAGCACTCTGATGAGAAGACCATGGAGCCTTGTGATGAGAAGTCTCATGGAGCATTCTGATGAAAAGGGGCATGGAGCATTGTGATTACAGGGGTCTTGGAGCATTGTGATTACAAGGGCATGGAGCATTGTGAGAGATGTCCAAAGAGCATCTGATGACATGCGTCATGGTGTTTTGTGATGACAAGGACAAGGAGCATTGTGATTACAGGGGTCTTGGAGCATTGTGATGAAAAGGGCATGGATCATTGTGATGAAAAAGGCATGGAGCCTTGTCATAACAGTGCTCAAGGAGCATACTGATGGCAAGAGTCAGGGAGCATTGTGATGACAAATGTATTGAGCATTGTGATGACAAATGTTATGGAGCATTGTGATGAGAAGACCATGGATAATTGTGATGACGAGCCTCATGTGGCATTGTGATGACAAGTGTTATGGAACATTGTGATCACAAGGGTTTGGAGCATTGTGATGACAGAGGTCATGGAGCATTTTGATTTGATTTTGATGAAAATAGCATGACGCATTATGATTAAGGGCATGGTTCGTTGTGATGACATTGTTCATGGAGCATTGAGATGTAAAGGGGCATGGAGCATTGTGATGACAAGGCCGTGGAACATTGTGATGACAGGGGTTAGGGAGTATTGTGATGACTATTGATGGAAAATTGTGATATCAGTAGTGAGAGGGCATTTTGATGCGAAGTGCATGGAGCTTTGTGATGACAATGTTTGTGGAGCATTGTGATGACAAGTTCTGGGAGCATTGTGATGACAAGTGCATGGCGCACTGTGATGACATGGGTCATAGAGCAATGTGCTGACAAGCGCATGGAGCACTGTGATGACAAGTGTCATGGAGCATTGTGCTGACAAAGGCATGGAGCATTGTGATGACAAGGCTCAGAGAGCATTGGAATGAAAAGTTCACGGAGCATTGTTGTGACAAAGTTCACAGAGCCTTGTGATGACGAGGGCATGGACCATTGTGATGACAAAGGTCATGAAGCATTCTGATGACTGAAGTCACAGAGCACTGTGATGACAAGGGAATGGAGCATTGTGATGACAGGTGTCATGGAGCATTATGATGAGAAGATAATGGAGCACTGAGCTGAAAATATTCATGGAGTATTCAGATGAAAGGGGTCATTGAGCATTGTGATGACCAGGCCCTGGAGCACTCTGATGAGAAGACCATGGAGCCTTGTGATGAGAAGTCTCATGGAGCATTCTGATGAAAAGGGTCATGGAGCATTGTGATTACAGGGGTCTTGGATCATTGTGATTACAAGGGCTTGGAGCATCGTGAGAGATGTCCAAGGAGCATTCTGATTACATGCGTCATGGAGCTTTGTGATGACCAGGGCAAGGAGCATTCTGATTAGAGGGGTCTTGGAGCATTCTGATGAAATGGGCATGGATCATTGTGATGAAAAAGGCATGGAGCCTTGTCACGACAGTGTTCAAGGAGCATACTGATGGCAAGAGTGAGGGAGCATTGTGATGACAAGTGTATTGAGCATTGTGATGACAACTATTATGGAGCACTGTGATGAGAAGACCATGGATAATTGTGATGACGAGTGTCATGGGGTGTTGTGATGACAAGTGTTATGGAACATTGTGATCACAAGGGTTTGGAGCATTGTGATGACAGAGGTCATGGAGCATTTTGATTTCATTGTGATGACAATAGCATGAAGCATTATGATGATGGGTATGGTGCATTGTGATGACAGGTTTCATGGAGCATTGAGATGAAAAGGGACATGGAGCATTGTGATTACAGGTGTCTTGGAGCATAGTGATGACAAGGGCATGGAGCATTGTGAAGGAGAAGGCCATGGAGCATTCTGATGACATGCGTCATGGAGCTTTGTGATGACAAGGGCATGGAGCATTTGTCTGAAAATTTTCATGGATTATTGTGATGAGAGTGGGCATGGAGCATTGTGATGACAAGGACACGGAACACTGTGATACATGGGTCATGGTGGATTGTAATGACAAGCTCATGGAGCATTGTGATGAAAACGGCATGGAGCATTGTGATGCCAAGGGTCATGGAGCTTTGTGATGACAAATGTCATGGAGCATTTTGATGACAAGGGAGTGGTGCATTGTGATGATAATGGCATGTAGCATTGTGATGATAGGGGTCATGGAACATTTTGATGACAGGGGTGAGGGAGTATTGTGATGACTAGTGATGGAACATTGTGATATCAGTGGTGAGAGAGCATTATCATGAGAAGTGCATGGAGCATTGTGATGACAATGTTTATGGAGCATTGTGATGACAACCGCATGGCGCATTGTGATCACATCGGTCATGGAGCATTGTGCCCACAAAGCTCATGGAGCATTGTGATGACAAGTGTCATGGAACATTGTGCTGACAAAGGCATGGAGCATTGTGATGCCAAGGGTCACAGTGCATTGTGATGAAAAGTTCATGGAGCATTGTGGTGACAAAGGTCACAGAGACTTGTGATGATGAGGGCATGGACCATTCTGATGACAAAGTCTTGAAGAATTGTGATGACTGGAGTCACGGAGCATTGTAATGACTGGTGTCATGGAGCATTGTGATGACAAGTGCATGGAGCATTGTGATGACAGGGGCATGGTGCATCGGTGTGAAAAATTTCATGGATTATTGTGATGACAGTGGGCATTGCATATTGTGATGACAAGGGCATGGAGCACTGTTAAGAAAAGGTCATGGAGTATTGTGAAGTCAGGTTTCACGGAGCATTGTGATGACCTATATCATGGTGAATTGTGATGACAACGGCAAGGAGCTTTGTGATGACAAGTGTCATGGAGGATTGTGATGACAAATGTAATGGAGCATTGTGATGACCATGGTCATGGATCATTGTGATGAAAAAGGCATGGAGCATTGTGATGACAAATGCATTAAGCATTGTGATGTCTGGGCCATTGAGAATTTTGATGCCAACGTCGTGAAACATTGTGATGACAAGCGCATGGAACTTGCTATGACAAGTGTCATGGAGCATTGTGATGACAAGTGCATGTATAATTGTGATGACAATAGCATGTAACTTTGTGATGAGAAGTGTCAAGGGGCATTGTGATGACAAGGACGTGGAGAATTGTGATGACAAGGGACATGGAGCACTGTGATGACCAGGGTATTGAGCATTGTGATCGCAAGACCGTGGAGCATTGTGATGAGAAGTTCATGGATAATTGTGATGACGAGCGTCATGGACCACTGTAATGACAAGGGAAATGGAGCATTTTGATGACAAGTGCCATGGATCATTGTGATGACAGGGGTCATGGAGCATTCTGATGACAAGCTTCTGGAGGATTGTGATGACAGTTGCATGGAGCATTGTGATGAAAAGGGCATGGAGCATTGTGATGAAAAAAGCATGGAGCCTTTTCATGACAGCGTTCAAGGAGCATTCTGATGACAAGTGTCAGGGAGCGTTGTGTTGACAAGTGTATTGAGCATTGTGATGAAAACGTTCATGCAGCATTGTAATAACAGGCATCATGGAGCGTTGTGATGACAAGTGTTATGGAACATTCTGATCACAAGGGTTTGGAGCATTGTGATGACAGATATCATGTATCATTTTTATTTCAAGGACCATAGAGCATTGTGATGACAAGGGCATGAAGCAATGTGAACCCAAGTTTCATAAAAGGATTTTGATGAAAAGGGGAATGGAGTATTGTGATGACAAGTGAATGGAGCATTGTGATGACAATGTCATGAAGCATTTTGCTGACAAATGCATGGAACATTTTGATGAGAAGAGTCATGGAGCACTGTGATGACAAGCGTCACAGAACGTTGTTATTACAGGGGTCATGGAGCATTAGGATGACAAGGGCATGGATCATCGTGATGATAAGTGTCATGGAGCATTTTAATGACAAGAGTCCCGGATCATTGTGTTGTCAAAGGTCAAGGAGCGTTGTAATGACAGTGGTCATGGAGCATTGTGATGACATGGTTCATGGAGCATTGTGATGAGAATGTCATAGAGCATTGGGCTAAAAATGTTCATGGAGTATTGTGAAGGCAGGGGTCAAGGAGCATTGTGATGACAAGGGAATGGAGCATTGTGATGGGAAGGTACTGAAGCATTGTGATGAGAAAACATTGGAGCCATGTATTGACGAGTCTCATGGAGCATTCTGATGAAAAAGGGCATGGAGAAATGTGATTACATGGGTCTTGGAACATTGTGATGAAAAGGGCATGGATCATTGTGATGAAAAAGGCATGGAGCCTTGTCATGCCAGGGTTCAAGGAGCATAATGATGACAAGAGTCAGGGAGCATTGTGATGACAAGTGTATTGAGCATTGTGATGACAAAGGTCATGGAGCATTGTGATGAGAAGACCATGGATAATTGTGATGACGAGTGTCATGGGGCATTGTGATGACAAGTTTTATGGAACATTGTGATCACAAGGGTTTGGAACATTGTGATGACAGAGGTCATGGAGCATTTTGATTTCATTGTAATGAAAATAGCATGAAGCATTATGATGATGGGCATGGTTCATTGTGATGACAGGGTTCATGGAGCACGGAGATGAAAAGGGGCATGAAGCATTGTGATTACAGGGGTCTTGGAACATTGTGATGAAAAGATCATGGAGCATTCAGCTGAAAATATTCATGGAGTATTCTGATGAAAGTGGTAATGGAGCATTGTGATGACAAGGGTCATGGAGCATTCTGATGACAAAGGTCATGGAACATTCTGAAGACAAGCTTGTGGAGTATTGTGATGACAATGGCATGGAGTATTGTGATGAGAGGCATCATGGAGCGTTGTGATGACAAGTGTTATGGTACAATGTGCTCACAAGGGTTTGGAGCACTGTGATGACAGAGGTCATGGATCATTTTGATATCAAGGAGCATGGAGCATTGTGATGACAGGGGTCATGGAGCATTGTGATGAGAAGATCATGGAGCATTGAGCTGAAAATGTTCATGGAGTATTCTGATGAAATGGTCATGGAGCATTGTGATGACAAGGTCCTGGAGCATTGTGATGAGAAGACCATGGAGGCTTGTGATGAGAAGTCTCATGGAGCATTCTGATGAAAAGGGGCATGGAGCATTGTGATTACAGGGGTCTTGGAGCATTGTGATTACAAGGGCATGGAGCATTGTGAGTGATGTCCAAGGAGCATTCTGATGACATGCGTCATGGAGCTTTGTGAGGACCAGGGCATGGAGCATTGTGATTACAGGGGTCTTGGAGCATTGTGATGAAAAGAGCATGGATCATTGTGATGAAAAAGTCATGGAGCCTTGTCATGACAGGGTTCAAGGAGCATACGGACGACAAGGGTCAGGGAGCATTGTGATGACAAGTGTCTTGAGCATTGTGATGACAAAGGTCATGGAACATTTTGATGAGAAGTGTCATAGAGCATTGTGATGTCAAGACGGTGGAGCATTGTGATGAGAAGACCATGGATAATTGTGATGACGAGCGTCATGGAGAACTGTAATGACAAGGGGCCTGGAGCATTGTGATGACAGGTGTCATGGAGCATTGCGATGACAGGGGTCATGGAGCATTGTGATAAGAAGATCATGGAGCACTGAGCTGAAAATGTTCATGGAGTGTTCTGATGAAAGGGGTCATAGAGCATTGTGATGACAAGGTACTGGAGCACTCTGATGAGAAGACCATGGAGCCTTGTGATGAGAAGTCTCATGGAGCATTCTGATGAAAAGGGGCATGGAGCATTGTGATTACAGGGGTCTTGGAGCATTGTGATGAAAAGGGAATGGATCATTGTGATGAGAAAGGCATGGAGCCTTGTCATGACAGGGTTCAAGGAGCATACTGACGACAAGTGTCAGGGAGCATTGTGATGACAAGTTTATGGAGCATTGTGATGACAAAGGTCATGGAACATTGTGATGAGAAGTGCATGGATAATTGTGATGACGAGCCTCATGGGGCATTGTGATGACAAGTGTTATGGAGCATTGTGATCACAAGGATTTGGAGCATTGTGATGACAGAGGTTATGGAGCATTTTGATTTCATTGTGATGACAATAGCATGAAGCATTATGATAATGGGCATGGTTCGTTGTGATGACAGGGTTCATGGAGCATTGAGATGAAAAGGGGTATGGAGCATTATGATTACTCGGGTCATGGAGCCTTGTGATGACAAGGCCGTGTAACATTGTGATGACAGGGGTGAATGAGTATTGTGATGACTAGTGATGGAAAATTGCAATGTCAGTGGTGAGAGTTCATTTTGATTCGAAGTGCATGGTGCTTTGAGATGGCAATATTTATGGAGCATTGTGATGACAAGTTTGGGGAGCATTTTGATGACAAGTTCATGGCACACTGTGATGACATGGGTCATGGAGCATTGTTCTGACAAGCACATGGTGCATTGTGATGACAAGGGTCATGGAGCATTGTGCTGACACAGGCATGGAGCGTTGTTATGACAAGGCTCAGAGAGCATTGGGATGAAAAGATCATGGAGAATTGTGGTGACAAAGTTCACAGAGCCTTGTGATGACGAGGGCAAGGACGATTGTGCTGAAAAATGTCATGAAGCATTGTGATGACTGGAGTCACAGAACATTGTGATGACAAGGGAATGGAGCATTGTGATGACAGCGGCATGGAACATTGGTCTGGCAAGTTTCATGGATTATTGTGATGACAGTCGGCATGGCACATTGTGATGACAAGGGAATAGAGCATAGTGATGACAAGGTCATGGAGTATTGTGAAGACAGGGGTCAGGGTTCATTGTGATGGCATATGTCATGTTCCATTGTGATGACAATGGCATGGAGAATTGTGATGCCAATTGTCATGGAGGATTGTGACGACAAAGGTAATGGAGCATTGTGATGACAAGGGCTTGGAGCATTGTGATGACAATGGTCATGGAGCATTGTGATGAAAAGGGCATGGAGCATTGTGATGACAAGGGCTTTTGAGAATTTTGATGACAAGTTCGTGAAGCACTGTGATGAAAAGCACATGAGGCTTGCTATGACAGGGGTCATGGAGCATTGCGATGACAAGTGCATGGAGAATGTAATTACAAGAGCATGTAACATTGTGATTTCAAGGTTCATGGAGCATTGTGATTACAAGACGGTGGAACATTGTGATTAGAAGACCATGGATAATTGTGATGACGAGCGTCATGGAGAACTGTAATGACAAGGGGCATGGATCATTGTGATGACAGGTGTCATGGAGCATTGTGATGACAGGGGTCATGGAGCATTGTGATGACAAGGGTCATGGAGCATTCTGATGACAAGCTTGTGGAGTATTGTGATGACAATGGCATGGAGCATTGTGATGAAACGGGCATGGAGCATTGTGATGAAAAAGGCATAGAGCCTTTCCATGACAAGGTTCGAGAAGCATTCTGACGACAAGTGTCAGGGAGCATTGTGATGACAAGTGTATTGAACATTGTGATGACAAAGGTCATGGAGCATTGTGCTGACAAGGGCATGGAGTATTGTGATGACAGGCATCATGGAGCATTGTGATGAGAAGATCATGGAGCATTGAGCTGAAAATATTCATGGAGTATTCTGATGAAATGCATCATGGAGCATTGTGATGACAAGGTCCTGGAGCAGTCTGATGAGAAGACCATGGAGCCTTGTGATGAGAAGTCTCATGGAGCATTCTGATGAAAAGGGGCATGGAGCATTGTGATTACAGGGGTCTTGGAGCATTGTGATTACAAGGGCATGGAGCATTGTGAGAGATGTCCAAGGAGCATTCTGATGACATGCGTCATGGAGCTTTGTGAAGACCAGGGCAAGGAGCATTGTGATTACAGTGGTCTTGGAGCATTGTGATGAAACATGCATGGATCATTGTAATGAAAAAGGCATGGAGCCTTGTCATGACAGTCTTCAAGGAGCATACTGATGGCAAGAGTCAGGGAGCATTGTGATGACAAGTGTATTGAGCATTGTGATGACAATGCTCATGGAACATTGTGATGAGAAGACCATGGATAATTGTGAAGACGAGCGTCATGGGGCGTTGTGATGACAAGTGTTATGGAACATTGTGATCACAAGGGTTTGGAGCATTGTGATGACAGGGGACATGGAGCATTTTGATTTCATTGTGATGACAATAGCATGAAGCAGTATGATGATGAGCATGGTGCATTGTGATGACAGGGTTCATGGATCATTGAGATGAAAAGGGACATGGAGCATTGTGATTACAGGTGTCTTGGAGCATTGTGATGACAAGGGCATGGAGCATTGTGAAGGAGAAGGCCATGGAGCATTCTGATGACATGCGTCATGGAGCTTTGTGATGACAAGGGCATGGAGCATTTGTCTGAAAATTTTCATGGATTATTGTGATGACAGTGGGCATGGCACATTGTGATGACAAGGGCATGGAGCACTGTGAAGAAAAGGTCATGGAGTATTGTGAAGTCAGGTGTCAGGGATCATTGTGATGACCTATGTCATGGGGCATTGTGATGACAACGGCATGGAGCATTGTGATGACAAGTGTCATGGAGGATTGTGATGACAAATGTAATGGAGCATTTTGATGACAATGGTCATGGATCATTGTGATGAAAAGTGTATGGAGCATTGTGATGACAAGGGCTTTTGAGAATTTTGATGACATGTTCATGAAGCACTGTGATGAAAATCACATGGAGCTTGCTATGACAGGGGTCATGGATCATTGCGATGACATGTTCATGGAGAATGTGATTACAAGAGCATGTAACATTGTGATTTGAAGTGTCATGGAGCATTGTGATGGCAAGACGGTGGAGCATTGTGATGAGAAGACCATGGATAATTGTGATGACGAGCGTCATGGAGAACTGTAATGACAAGCGGCCTGGAGCATTGAGATGACAGGTGTCATGGGGAATTGTGATGACAAGTGTCATGGAGCATTCTGATGACAAGCTTGTCAAGTATTGTGATGACAATGGCATGGAGCATTGTGATGAAAAGGGCATGGAGCATTGTGATGAAAAAGGCATAGAGACTTTTCATGACAGGTTTCGAGAAGCATTCTGACGTCAAGAATCAGGGAGAATTGTGATGACAAGTGTATTGAGAATTGTGATGACAAACGTCATGGAGCATTGTGCTGACAAGGGCTTGGAGTATTGTGATGACAGGCGTCATGGAGCGCTGTGATGACAAGTGTTATGGAACAATGTGATCAAAAGGGTTTGGAGCACTGTGATGACAGAGGTCATGGATCATTTTCATATCAAGGAGCATGGAGCATAGTGATGACAGGGGTCATGGAGCATTGTGATGAGAAGATCATGGAGCATTGAGCTGAAAATGTTCATGGAGTATTCTGATGAAAGGGGTCATGGAGCATTGTGATGACAAGGTCCTGGAGCATTGTGATGAGAAGACCATGGAGCCTTGTGATGAGAAGTCTCATGGAGCATTCTGATGAAAAGGGGCATGGAGCATTGTGATTACAGGGGTTTAGGAGCATTGTGATGAAAAGGGCATGCAGCATTGTGAGAGATGTCTAAGGAGCATTCTGATGACATTCGTCATGGAGCTTTGTGATGACCTAAGCATGGAGCACTGTGATTACAGGGGTCTTGGATCATTGTGATGAAAAAGGCATGGATCATTATCATGAAAAAGGCATGGAGCCTTGTCATGACAGGGTTCAAGGAGCATACTGATGACAAGTGTCAGGGAGCATTGTGATGACAAGTGTATTGAGCATTGTGATGACAAAGGTCATGGAACATTGTGATGAGAAGTGCATGGATAATTGTGATGACGAGCCTCATGGGGCGTCGTGATGACAACTGTTATGGAGCATTGTGATCACAAGGGTTTGGAGCATTGTGATGACAGAGGTCATGGAGCATTTTGATTTCATTGTGATGACAATAGCATGAAGCATTATGATGATGGGCATGGTTCGTTGTGATGAAAGGGTTCATGGTGCATTGAGATGAAAATTGGTATGGAGCATTGTCATTACTCGGGTCATGGAGCCTTGTGATGACTAGGCCGTGGAACATTGTGATGATACGGTTCAGGGTGTATTGTGATAACTAGTGATGGAAAATTGTGATATCAGGGGTGAGAGAGTATTTTGATTCGAAGTGCATGGAGCTTTGTGATGACAATGTTTATGGAGTATTGTGATGAAAAGTTTGGGGAGCACTGTGATGACAGGTGCATGGCGCACTGTGATGACATGTGTCATGGACCATTGTACTGACAAGCGCATGGAGCATTGTGATGACAAGGGTCATGGAGCATTGTGATGACAAAGGCACGGAGCATTATGATAACAAGGCTCAGAGAGCATTGGGATGAAAAGTTCGGGGAGCATTGTGGTGACAAAGTTCACAGAGCCTTGTGATGACGAGGGCATGGACCATTGTGATGACAAAGGTCATGAAGCATTGTGATGACTGGAGTCACAGAGCATTGTGATGACAAGGGAATGGAACATTGTGATGACTGGAGTCACAGAGCATTGTGATGACAGGGGCATGGAGCATTGCTCTGACAAGTTTCATGGATTATTCTGATGACAGTCGGAATGGCGCATTGTGATGACAAGGCTCAGAGAGCATTGTGATGAAAAGTTCATGGAGCATTGTGGTGACAAAGTGACAGAGACTTGTGATGATGAGTGCATGGATCATTGTGATGAAAAAGTCTTGAAGCATTGTGATGACTGGAGTCATGGAGCATTGTGATGACAGGTGTCATGGAGCATTCTGATGACAAGTGCATGGAGCATTGTGATGACAGGGGCATGGAGCATCGGTCTGAAAAATTTCATGGATCTTTGTGATGACAGTGGGCATTGCACATTGTGATGACAAGGGCATGGAGCACTATGAAGAAAAGGTCATGGAGTATTGTGAAGTCAGGTGTCAGGGAGCATAGTGATGTGATGACCTATGTCATGGTGCATTGTGATGACAACGGCATGGAGCATTATGATGACAAGTGTCATGGAGGATTGTGATGACAAAGGTAATGGAGCATTGTGATGACAATGGTCATGGAGCATTTGATGAAAATGGCATGCAGCATTGTGATGACAAGGGCTTTTGAGAATTTTGATGACAAGTTCGTGAAGCATTGTGATGAAAAGCACATGGAGCTTGCTATGACAGGGGTCATGGAGCATTGCGATGACAAGTGCATGGAGAATGTGATTACAAGAGAATGTAACATTGTGATTTGAAGTGACATGGAGCATTGTGATGGCAAGACGGTGGAGCTTTGTGATGACGAACATCATGGAGAACTGTAATGACAAGGGGACTGGAGCATTGTGATGACAGGTGTCATGGAGCATTGTGATGACAGGGGTCATGAAGAATTGTGATTACAAGGGTCATGGAGCCTTCTGATGACAATCTTGTGGAGTATTGTGATGACAATGGCATGGAGCATTGTGATGAAAAGGGCATGGAGCATTGTGATGAAAAAGGCATAGAGCCTTTTCATGACAGGTTTCTAGAAGCATTCTGACTACAAGGGTCAGGGAACATTGTGATGACAAGTGTATTGAGCATTGTGATGACAAAGTTCATGGAGCATTGTGATGACAAGGGCATGGAGTATTGTGATGACAGGCATCATGGAGCGTTGTGATGACAAGTGTTATGGAACAATGTTATCACAATGGTTTGCAGCACTGTGATGACAGAAGTCATGGATCATTTTGATATCAAGGAGCATGGAGCATTGTGATGACAGGGGTCATGGAGCATGGTGATGAGAAGATCATGGAGCATTGAGGTGAAAATGTTCATGGAGTATTCTGATGAAAGGTGTCATGGAGCATAGTGATGAAAAGGTCCTGGAGCATTGTGATGAGAAGGCCATGGAGCCTTCTGATGAGAAGTGTCATGGAGCATTCTGATGAAAAGGGGCATGGAGCATTGTGATTAAAGGGGTCTTGGAGCATTGTGATTACAAGGGCATGGAGCATTGTGAGAGATGTCAAAGGAGCATTCTGATGACATGCATCATGGAGCTTTGTGATGACCAGGGCATGGACCATTGTGATGACAATGTCTTGAAGCATTGTGATGACTGGAGTCACGGAGCATTGTGATGACAGGTGCATGGAGCATTGTGATGACAGGGGCATGGAGCATTGGTCTGAAAAATTTCATGGATTATTGTGATGACAGTGGGCATTGCGCATTGTGATGACAAGGGCATGGAGCATTGTTTTGACCAGGTCATGGATTATTGTGAAGACAGGTATCAGGGAGCATTGTGATGACATATGTCCTGGTGCACTGTGATGACAATGTCATGGAGCATTGTGAAGCAAAGTGTCATGGAAGACTGTGATGACAAATGTAATGGAGCACTGTGATGACAAGGGCTTGGAGCACTGTGGTGACAAGGGCCATTGAGAATTTTGATGACAAGGTCGTGAAGCATTGTTATGATCAGCACATGGAGCTTGCTATGACATGGTTCATGGAGCATTGCGATGACAAGTGCATGGAGCATTGTGATTACAGGTGTCTTGGAGCATTGTGATGACAATGGCATGGAGCATTGTGATGCCAAGGGTTATGGAGCTATGTGATGAAAATGTCATGGAGCATTTTGATGACAAGGGCATGGTGCATTGTGATGAGAAGGGCAGGGAGCATTGTGATGACAGGGTCATGGAGCAATTTGATGAAAAGGGTCATGGAACATTTTGATTACATGGGTTATAGAATATTGTGATGTCAGGGGTCATGGAGCAGTGTGATGAAAAGGGTCCTAGAGCATTGTGATGACAAGGGTCGCAGAGCATGGTGATGAAAAGTTCATGGAGCATTGTGGTGACAAATGTCAAAGAGACTTGTGATGACGAGGGAATGGACCATTGTGATGAGAAATGTCATGAAGCATTGTGATGACAGGAGTCACGGTGCATTATGATGACGGGTCACGGAGCATTGAGATGACAATGGCATGGAGCATTTTGATGACAGGGGCATGGAGCATTGGTCTTACAAGTTTCATGGATTATTGTGATGACAGTGGGAATGGCACATTGTGATGACAAGGGCATGGAGAATTGTGATGACAAGGTCATGCAGTATTTGAAGACAGTTGTCTGGGAGCATTTTGAGGACATAAGTCATGGCCCATTGTGATGACAATGCCATGGAGCGTTGTGATGCCAAGTGTCATGGAGGTTTGTGATGACAAATGTAATGGAGCATTGTGATGATAAGGGCTTGGAGCCTTGTGATGACAAGGATCATAGAGCACTGTGCTGACAATAGCATGGAGCATTGTGATGACAATGGTCATGGAGCATTGTACTGAGAAAGGCTTGGAGCATTGTGATGACAATGGTCACAGACCATTATGATGAAAATTTCATGGAGCATTGTGGTGACAAATATCACAGAGCCTTGCGAAAACGAGGGCATGGACCATTGTGATGACAAAGGTCATGAAGCATTGTGATGACTGGAGTCATGGAGCATTGTGATGACAGGGCTCATGGAGCATTGTGATGGCAAGGGCATGGATCATTGTGATGACAAGTGTCATGGAGCATTTTGATGACAAGTGTCCCGGATCATTGTGTTGTCTGCTGTCATGGAGCGTTGTGATGACAGGTGTCATGGAGCATTGTGATGACAGCTGTCATGGCGCATTGTGATCAGAAGTTCATGGAGCATTGGACTGACAGTATTCATTGAGTATTGTGATGGCATGGGTCATGGAGCATTGTGATGACAAGGTCCTGGAGCATTGTGAGGAGAAGACCATGGAGCCTTGTGATGACAAGTATCATGGAGCATTCTGATGAAAAGGGGCATGGAGCATTGTGATTACATGGGTCTTGGAGCATTGTGAAGAATAGGGCATGGATGATTGTGATGAAAGAGCATGGAGCCTTGTCATGAGAGGGTTCAAGGAGCATACTAACGACAAGTGTCAGGGAGCATTGTGATGACAAGTGTATTGAGCATTGTGATGACAAAGGTCATGGAGCATTGTGATGAGAAGACCATGGATAATTGTGATGATGAGCATCATGGGGAGTTGTGATGACAAGTGTTAGGGAACATTGTGAACTCAATGGTTTGGAGCATTGTGATGACAGAGGTTATGGTGCATTTTGATTTCATTGTGATGACAATAGCATGAAGCATTATGATGATGGGCATGGTTCATTGTGATGACCGAGTTCATGGAGCATTGTGATGAAAAGGGCATGGAGCATTGTGATGAGAAGGCCATGGAGCTGTCTGATGACATGCGTCATGGTGCTTTGTGATGACAAGAGCATGGAGCAGTGTGATTACAGGGGTCTTGGAGCATTGTGATGACAAGGCTCATGGAGCCTTGTGATGACAAGACCGTGGAACATTGTCATGACAGGGGTGTGGGAGTATTGTAATGACTAGTGACGGAACATTTTGATATCTGTGGTGAAAGAGCATTTTAATGAGAAGTGCATGGAGCTTTGTGATGACAAGGTTTATGGAGCATTGGGACGACAAAAATGTGGAACATTGTGATGACAAGCGCATGGCATATTGTGATGACATGGGTCATGGAGCATTGTGCTGACAAGCGCATGGAGCACTGTGCTGACAAGGGACATGGAGCACTCTGCTGACAAAGGCATGGAGCATTGTGATGACTAGGGTCACAGAGCATTGTGATGATAAGTTCATGGAAAATTATGGTGACAAAGTTCACAGAGCCCTGTGATTACGAGGGCATGGACCATTGTGATGACAAAGGTAAAGAAGCAGTGTGATGACTGGAGTCACGGAGCATTGTGATGACAAGGGCATGGAGCATTGTGATAACAGGGGCATGGAGCATTTGTCTGAGAAGTATCATGGATTATTTTGATGAAAGTGTGCATGGCGCATTGTGATGACAAGGGCATGGAGCATTGTTATGACCAGGTCATGGATTATTGTGAAGACAGGTTTCAGGGAGTATTGTGATGACATATGTCCTGGTGCATTGTGATGACAATGTCATGGAGCATTGTGAAGCCAAGTGTCATGGAGGATTGTGATGAAAAAGGTAATGGAGCATTGTGATGACAAGGGCTTGGAGCATTGTGGTGACAAGGGCCATTGAGAATTCTGATGACAAGGTCGTGAAGCATAGTGATGACAAGCGGATGGAGCTTGCTATGACATGGGTCATGAAGCATTGCGATGACAAGTGTATTGAGCATTGTGTTGACAAAGGTCATGGAGCATTTTGATGAGGAGACCATGGATAATTGTGATGACGAGCGTCATGGCGCATTGTGATGGCAAGTGTTATGGAACATTGTGATCAGAAGGTTTTGTTGCATTGTGATGACAGATGTCATGGAGCATTTTGATTTCTTTTTGATGACAATAGCATGAAGCATTATGATGATTGGCATGGTGCATTTTGATGACAGTGTTCATGGAGAAGTGAGATGAAAAGGGGTATGGAGCATTGTGATTACAGGAGTCTTGGAGCATTGTGATGACAATGTTCATGGAGCCTTGTGATGACAATGCCGTGGAACATTGTGATGGCAGGGGTAATGGAGCATTGTTATGACAGGGGTAATGGAGCATTGTGATGACAAGGGCATGGAGCATTGGTTTGAAAAGTTTCATGTATTATTGTGATGAGTGTGGGCATGGAGCATTGTGATGACAAGGGCAGGGAACACAGTGATACATGGGTCATGGAGGATTGTAATGACAAGACATGGATCATTGTGATGAGAAATGCATCGAGCACTGTGATGACAAGCGTCATGGAGATTTGGGATGACAAGTGCATGGAGTAATGTGATGAGATGTTTCATGGAGCATTGTGATGACAATGGAATGGAGCATTGTGATGCCAAGGGTCATGGAGCTTTGTGATGACAAATGTAATGGAGCATTTTGATGACAAGGGCGTGGTGCATTGTGATGAGTAGGGCAGGGAGCATTCTGATGACAGGTTCATGGAACAACTTGATGGAAAGTGTCAGGGAATATTTTGATGGCAGGGGTTATGGAACATTGTGATATCAGTGGTCATGGAGCATTGTGATGATAAGTGCATGTAGCATTTTGATGACAGGTGTCATGGAACATTGTGATGACAGTGTTGAGGGAGTATTGTGATGACTTGTGATGGAACATTGTGATATCAGTGGTGAGAGAGCATTTAGATGAGAAGTGCATGGAGCATTGTGATGACAAGGTTTATGGAAAATTGTGATGACAAGGTTGTGGAGCATTGTGATGACAAGTGCATGGCACATTGTGATGACATGTGTCTTGGAGCATTGTGCTGACAAGCGCATGGAGCATTGTGATGACAAGGGTCATGGAGCATTGTGCTGACAATGGCATGGAGCATTGTGATGACAAGTGTGACAGAGCATTGTGATGACGAGGGAATTTACCATTGTGATGAAAAAGTTCATAAAGCATTGTGATGGCTGGAGTCACGGAGCATTATGATGTGAGGGGTCATGGAGCATTGTGATTACAAGGGCATGGAGCATTGTGATGACAGGGGCATGGAGCATTGTGATGACAGGGGCATGGAGCATTGGTCTGACAATTTTCATGAATTATTGCTATGAGAGTGGACAGGGCACATTGTGATGACAAGGGCATGGAACATAGTTATGTCAAGGTCATGTAGTATTGTGAAGTCAGGTGTGAGGGAGCACTGTGATGACATATGTCATGGTGCATTGTGATGACAATGGCATGGAGCATTGTGATGCCAATTGTCATGGAGTATTGTGATGACAAAGGTAATGGAGCATTGTGATGACAATTTCTTTTAGAATTGTGAAGAAAAGGGTCATGGAGCATTGTAATGACAAGGACATGGAGCATTGTGATGACAAGGGCCATTGAGAATTTTGATGCAAACGTCGTGAATCACTGTGATGACAAGCGCACGGAGCTTGCTATGTCAGGGGACATGGGGCATTGCTATGAAAAGTGCATGGAGAACTGTGATGACAAGACCACGTAAAATTGTGATGAGAAGTGTCATGGAGTATTGTGATGACAAGGACGTGGAGAATTGTGATGACAAGGGACATGGAGCATTGTGATGACCAGGGCATGGAGCATAGTGATGGCAAGACCGACGAGCAGTGTGATGAGAAGGCCATGGATAATTGTGATGACGAGATTCATGGAGCATTGTAATGACAAGGGGCATGGAGCATTGTGATGACAGGTGTCATGGAGCATTGTGATGACAGGAGTCATGGAGCATTGTGATCACATGGGTCATGGAGCATTGTGATGAAAAATGCATGGAGCCTTTTCATGACAGGTTTAAAGGAGCATTCTGAAGACAAATGTCAGGGAGCATTGTGATGACAAGGGCATGGAGCATGGTGATGAGAAGGCCATGGAGCCTTCTGATGATATGGGTCATGGAGCTTTGTGATGACAAGGGCATGGAGCATTGTGATTACAGGGGTCTTGGAGCATTGTGATGAAAAGTGCATGGATCATTGTGATGAAAAAGGCATGGAGCCTTGTCATGACAGGGTTCAAGGAGCATACTGAGGACAAGTGTCAGGGAGCATTGAGCTGACAAGTGTATTGAGCATTGTGATGACAAAGGTCATGGAGCATTGTGATGAGAAGACCATGGATAATTGTGATGAGGAGCGTCATGGGGAATTGTGATGACAAGTGTTATGGAACATTTTGATCACAATGGTTTGGAGCATTGAGATGACAGAGGTCATGGAGCATTTTGATGAGAAGGCCATGGAGCATTCTGATGACATGCGTCATGGAGCTTTGTGATGACAAGTTCATGGAGCATTGCGATTAAAGGGTTCTTGGAGAATTGTGATGAGAAGGGTCATGGAGCCTTGTGATGATGAGGCCGTGGAACATTTTGATGGCAGGGGTCATGGAGCATTGTTATGATACGGGTAATGGAGCCTTTTGATGACAAGTGCATGGAGCATTGATGTGACAAGTTTTATGGATTATTGTGATGAGAGTGGGCATGGAGCATTGTGATGACAAGGGCACGGAACACGGTGATACATGGACCATGGAACATTGTAATGACAAGGGCCTGCAGCATTGTGATGAGAATGGCATCGAGCAGTGTGATGACAAGCGTTATGGAGCTTTGTGATGACAAGGGCATGGAGCAATGTGATGAGAGGGTTCATGAAGCATTGTGATGACAATGGCATGGAGCATAGTGATGCCAAGTGTCATGGAGCAATGGGATGACAAGTGTCACGGAACATTCTGATTACAGGGGTCATGGAGAATTGGGATGACAAGCGCATGGATCATTGTGATGACAAATGTCATGGAGCATTTTGATGAGAAGTGTCCCAGATCATTGTGCTGTCAGGGGTCATGGAGCGCTCTGTTGACAGTGGTCATGGAGCATTGAGATGACAGGGGTAATGGAGCATTGAGATGGCAAGGGCATGGAGCATTGTGATGAGAAGGCCATGGAGAATTCTGATGACATGCATCATGGAGCTTTGTGATGACAATGGCATGGAGAATTGGTCTGAAAAGTTACATGGATTATTGTGATGACAAGGGCACGGAACACTTTGATACATGGGTCATGGTGGATTGTAATGACAAGGGCATGTAGCATTGTGATGAGAAGGGCATCCAGTATTGGGATCACAAGCATCATGGAGCTTTGTGATGACAAGGGCATGGAGCAATGTGATGAGAGGCTTCATGGAGCATTGTGATGACAATGGCATGGAGCATTGTGATGCTAAGGGTCATGGAGCTTTGTAATGACAAAGGTCATGGAGCATTTTGATGACAAGTTCGAGGTGCGTTGTGATGAGAAGGGCAGGGAGCATTGTGATAACAGGGTCATAGAGCAATTTGATGAAAAAGGTCATGGAACATTTTGATGAGAGTGGTTATGGAAAATTATGGTGTCAGGGGTCATGGAGCATTGTGATGAAAATGGTATTGGAGTATTTTGATGACAGGGTTTATGGAACATTGTGATGTCATGGGTCATGGAGCATTTGATTAGTGCATGTAGCATTGTGATGATAGGGGTCATGGAACATTGTGATGTCAGGGGTGAGGGAGTATTGTGAAGACTAGTGATGGAACATTGTGATATCAGTGGTGAGAGAGCATTTTGATGAGAAGTGCATGGAGCATTGTGATGACACGGTTTATGGAGCATTGTGGTGACAAGGATGTGGAGCATTGTGATGACATGGGTCAAAAAGCATTGTGCTGAAAAGCGCATGGAGCATTGTGATGACAAGTGTCATGGATCATTGTGCTGACAAAGGCATGGTGCAATTTGATGGCAAGTGTCACAGAGCACTGTGATCAATATTTCAGGGAGCATTGTGGTGACAAAGGTCACAGAGCCTTGTGTGACAAGGGCATGGACCATTGTGATGACAAAGGTCATGAAGCATTTTGATGACTGGAGTCACGGAGCATTGGGATTACAGTGGTCAGGGTGCATTGTGATGACAGGGTTCATGGGGCATTTTGATGACAAGGGAATGGAGCATTGTGATGAAAAGGGCATGGAGCATAGTGATGAGAAGGCCATGGAGAATTCTGAAGTCATGTGTCATGAAGCTCTGTGATGACAAGGGCATGGAGCATTGTGATTACAGGGGTCTTGGAGCATTGTGAGGAAAAGGGCATGGATCATTGTGATTAAAAAGGCAAGGAGCCTTGTCATGACAGGGTTCAAGGAGCATACTGACGACAAGTGTTAGGGAGCATTGTGATGACAAGTGTATTGAGCATTGTGATGACAAAGTTCATGGAGTATTGTGAATAGAAGACCATGGATAATTGTGATGATGCACGTCATGGGGCGTTGTGATGACAAGTGTTATGGAACATTGTGATCACAAGGGTTTGGAGCATTGTGATGACAGAGGTCATGGAGCATTTTGATTTCATTTTGATAACATTTGCATGAAGCATTATGATGATGGGCAGGGTGCATTGTGATGACACGGTTTATGGAGCATTGAGATGAAAAGGGGCATGGAGCTTTGTGATTACAGGGGTCTTGGATCATTGTGATGATGAGGGCATGGAGCATCGTAAATGAGAAGGCCATGGAGCATTCTGATGACATGCGTCATGGAGCTTTGTGATGACAAGTGTATGGAGAGTTGTGATTACAGTGTCTTGGAACATTGTGATGACAAGTGTCATGGAGTCTTGTGATGACAAGGCCGTGGAACCTTGTGATGGCAGGGGTCATGGAGCATTGTTATGACAGGGGTAATGGAGCATTGTGATGACAAGTGCATGGAGCACTGGTCTGAAATATTTCATGGATTATTATGATGAGAGTGGTCATGGAGCATTGTGATGCCAAGGGTATGAAGCAATGTGATCACAAGGTTCATGGAGGATTGTGATGACACTGGTAATGGAGAATTGTGAGGACAAGTGCATGGAGCATTTTGATGACAAGGTCATGTAGCATTTTGCTGACAAAGACATGGAGCACCGTGATGACAAGTGTCATGGAGCTCTGTGACGACAAGCATCAAGGACCATTGTGATGACAGGGGTCATGGAGCATGGGAATGACAAGGGTCATGGAGGATACTGACGAGGGGCTTGTGAAGTATTGTGATGACAATGGCATCGAGCATTGTGATGAAAGGGCCATGGAGCCTTTTCATGACACGGTTCAAGGAGCATTCTGATGAGAAGTGACAGGGAGCATTTGATGACAAGTGTATTGAGAATTGTGATGACAAATGTCATGGAGCATTGTCATGAGAAGTCCATGGATAATTGTGATGAGACACATCAAAGTGTGTTGTGATGACAAGTGTTATGGAACATTGTGATCACAAGTGTTTGGAACATTGTGATGACAGAAGTCATGGATCATTTTGATTTCAAGGAGCATGGAGCATTTTGATGACAAGGGCATGAAGCAATGTGATCCCAACGTTCATGGAGGATTTTGATGACAATGGTAATGGAGAATTATGATGACAAGCGCATGGAGCATTGTGATGACAAGGTAATGTAGCATTTTGCTGACAAAGGCATGGAGCATTGTGATGACAAGGTCCTGGAGCGTTATGATGAGAAGACCATGGACCCTTGTGATGAAAATTCTCATGGAGCATTCTGATGAAAAGGGGCATAGAGCATTGTGATTACAGGGTTCTTGGAGCATTGTGATGACATGGCATAGAGCATTGTGATGACAAGGACATGGAGCATTGGTCTGACAAGTTTCATGGATTATTGTGATGACAGTGGACATGGTGAATTGTGATGACAAGGGCATGGAGCATTGTGATGACAAGGTCATGGAGAATTGTGAAGACCGGTGTCAGGGTGCATTGTGATGACATATGTCATGGTCCATTGTGATGACAATGGCATGGAGCATTGTGATGCCAAGTGTCATAGAGGATTGTGATGACAAAGGTAATGGAGCATTGTGATGACATAGGCTTGGAGCATTGTGATGACGAGGGCATGGACCATTGTGATGAAAAGGGCCATTGATAATTTTGATGACAATTCATGATGCATTGTGATGACAACCACATGGAGCTTGCTATGACAGGGGTCATGGAGGATTGCGATTAAAAGTGCATAGAGAATTGTGATGACAAAACATATAACACTGTGAGTAGAAGTTTCATGGAGCGTAGTGATGCCAAGGACGTGGAGAATTTTGATCACCAAAGACATGGAGCATTTTGATGACCAGGGCATGCAGCATTGTGATGGCAAGACCGTGGAGCATTGTGATGAGAAGACCATGGATAATTGTGAAGATGAGTGTCATGGAGCACTGTAATGACAAGGGGCATGGAGCATTGTGATGACAGGTGTTATTGAGAATTGTGATGACAGAGGTCATGGAGCATTGTGATGACAAGGGTCATGGAGCATTCTGATGACAAGCTTGTGGAGTATTGTGACGACAAAGGCATGGAGCATTGTGATGAAAAGGGCATGGAGCATGTGATGAAAAACGCATGGAGCCTTTTCATGACAGGGTTCAAGGAGCATTCTTAGGACAAGGGTTAGGGAGCATTGTGATGACAAGTGTATTGAGAATTGTGATGACAAAGGTCATGGAGCATTGTGATGACAAGTGTCATATAGCACTGTGATGACAAGCGTCACGGAGCATTGTGATTACGGGGTCATGGAGCATTGGGATGACATGGGCATGGATCATTGTGATGACAAGTGTCATGGAGCATTGTGATGAGAATGTCATGGAACACTGGGCTGAAAATGTGCATGGAGTATTGTGATGACAAGAGTCATGGAGCATTGTGATGACAAGGGTCATGGATCATTATGATGACAAGCTTGTGGAGTATTGTGATGACAATGGCATGGAGCATTGTGATGAAAAGGGCATGTAGCATTCCGATGAAAAACAAATGGAGCCTTTTCATGACAGGGTTCAAGGAGCATTCTGAAGACAAGGGTTAGGGAGCATTGTGATGACAAGTGTACTGAGAATTGTGATAAAAAAGGTCATGGAGCATTGTGATGACAAGGCATGGTGTATTGTGATGACAGGCATCATGGAGCGTGTGATGACAAGTGTTATGGAACATTGTGATCACAAATGTTTGGAGCATTGTGATGACGGGTCATGGACCATTTCGATTTAAAGGAGCATGGAGAATTGTGATTACGGGGTCATGGAGCATTGGGATGACAAGGGCATGGATCATTGTGATGACAAGTGTCATGTAGCATTTTGATGACAACAGTCCCGGATCATTGTGTTGTCAGCGGTCATGGAGGGTTGTGATGACATTGGTCATGGAGCATTGTGATGACAGGTGTCATGGAGCATTGTGATGAGAATGTCATGGAACACTGGGCTGAAAATGTGCATGGAGTATTGTGATGACAAGAGTCATGGAGCATTGTGATTACAAGAGAAAGGAGCATTGTGATGACAAGGTCCTGGAGCATTGTGATGAGAAAACCATGGAGCCTTGTGATGACATTCTCATGGAACATTCTAATGAAAATGGGCATGGAGCATTGTCATTACAGTGGTCGTGGAGCATTCTGATGACAAGGGAATGGTGCATTGTGATGAGAAGGCCATGGAGCATTCTGAAGACATTCATCATGGGGCTTTGTTATGACAAGGGCATGGAGCATTGTGATTTCATGTGTATGGAGCCTTGTGATGACAAGGGTCATGGAGCCTTGTGATGACAAGGCTGTGGAACACTGTGATGACTTGGATCATGGAGCATTGTTATGACAGGGGTAATGGAGCATTGTGATGACAAGGTCATGGGGCATTGGTCTGAAAAGTTTCATGGATTATTGTGATGAGAGTGGGCATGGAGCATTGTGATGACAAGGGCCTGAAACACTGTGGTACAGAGTTCAATGGGGACTGTAATGACAAGGGCATGGAGCATTGTTTTGAGAAGGCATCGAGCATTGTGATGACAAGCGTCATGGACGTTTGTGCTGACAAGGGCATGGAGCAATGTGATGAGAAGGTTCCTGGAGCATTGTGATGACAATGACATGGAGCATTGTGATATCAAGGGTCATTGAGCTTTGTGATGACAAAAGTTATGGAGCATTTTGATGACATGTGTTATGGAGCATTGTGAGGTCAGGGGTCATGTAGCACTGTGATGATAAGGGCATGTAGTATTGTGATGACAGGGGTCATGGAACATTGTGATGAGAAGGGTGAGGGACTATTGTGATGAGTAGTTATGGAACATTGTGATATCAGTGGTGACAGAGCATTTTGATGAGAAGTGCATGGAGCATTGTTATGCCAAGCTGGTGGAGCATTGTGTTGACAAGCGCATGGAGCATTGTGATGAGAAGTGTCTTTGCGTATTGTGCTGAGAAAGGCATGGAGCATTGTGATGACAAGGGTCATGGAGCATTGTGATGCAAAGTTCATGGAGCATTGTGGTGACAGATGTCACAGAGCCTTGTGATGATGAGGGCATTGACCACTGTGATGACAAAGATCATGAAGCATTGTGATGAGTGGAGTCACGGAGCATTGTGATGACAGCGGTCAGGGAGCATTGGGATGTCAAGGGCATGGAGCATTGTGATGACAGGGGCATGGAACATTTTGATGGTAAATCCCTGAAGCATTGTGATGAGAAGACCTTGGGTAATTGTGATGACGAGCATCATGGAGCACTGTACTGACAAGGGGCATGGAGCATTGTGATGACAGGTGTCAGGGAACATTGTGATGACAGAGGTCATGGAGCATTGCGATGACAAGGGCATGGAGTATTGTGATGACAAGGGCTTGGAGCATTGTGATGACAAGTGTCATGGAGCATTGTGATGACAATGGCATGGAGCATTGTGATGAAAACATCATGGATTATTGTTAAGACAGGTGTCAGGGAGCATTGTGATGACATGTCATGTTCCATTGTGATGCCAATGACATGGAGCATTGTGATGCCAAGTGTCATGGAGGATTGTGATGACAAAGGTAAAGGAGCATTGTGATGAAAAGAGCATGGATCATTGTGATGACAAGGGCCATAGAGAATTTTAATGACCAGGTCTTGAAACATTGTGATGACAAGCGCCTGGAGCTTGCTATGACAGGTGTCCTGGAGCATTGTGATGACAAGTGCATGCAGAATTCTGATGACAAGAGCATATCACATTGTGAGGAGAAGTGTGCAGGAGCATTGTGATGACAAGGATGTGGAGAATTGTGATGACAAGGGTCATGGAGCATTGAGATGACCAGGGCATTGAGCATTGTGATGGTAAAACCCTGAAGCATTGTGATGAGAAGAACTTGGATAATTATGATGACGAGCATCATGGAGCACTGTACTTCAAGGGGCATGGAGCATTGTGATGACAGGTTTCAGGGAACATTGTGATGACAGAGGTCATGGAGCATTGTGATGACAAGGGCATGGAGCATTGTGATGACAAGGGCCTGGAGCATTGTGATGACAAGTGTCATGGAGCATTGTGATGACATTGGCATGCAGCATTGTCATGACAAGAGACATTGAGAATTTTTATAACAATGTCATGAAGCATTGTGATGACAAGCATATTGAGCTTGCTATGACATGGGTCAGGGAGCATTGCGATGACAATTGCATGGAGAATTGTGATGACAAGAGCATGTAATTTTGTGATGAGTAGTGTCATCGAGCATTGTGATGACAAAGAGGTGGAGATTTGTGATGACAAGGGACATGGAGCATTGTGATGACCAGGGCATGGAGCAATGTGATGGCAAGACGGTGGAGCATTGTGATGAGAAGGCCATGGATAATTGTGATGACGAGCATCATGGAGCATTATGATGACAAGAGCCGTGGAGCATTCTGACATAAGATATCACTTATGAAGGAAATGTAAACAGAGCTACACATGAACTGAATTAGGAAAGAGAACAGACTCTCACATTTAGAAATCATACTTATGCCTGCTTAAGGGGAAAGGAGAGGTGGGGAGATGCACAAAACCAGAGTTTGATATTAGCACAGGTACCGTTGCATAATCCAAATACAGAATAGACAAGAGCTACTCCTTCCTCAGTGAACGGGACTCAACAGCCCTATTCCCGCAGAGGAATATATCTGACTAGTAAGAATCTTAATACCTATGTATTGATATGTCTCCATAAGGGAATCAAGTGTGTCTAGAACGACATAAACAAGTCAGTGAAAATCAGCTCAACCTAATTATATAAATGAATTTCAAAAACAAAACAAAAAACAGTGAAATCCTAACACAATTCCTTCAGGTGTTCTGATGAAACCTGGAATGACCCTATCTAAAATGACAGCTGGATGAGACATAAGGCTGGACACTTTTGACTGAGAGGATTGGTGAGATTGAACGAGAAAATTCAGACCATTTAAAGCAATAATGCATGCCACCAATTCCATGGGTCCCAACTCGCCAGGTAAAAGGGAACATCACCACAGTTATAACATGTATGGGAAACGTAGAGAATGCACACACTGTGAATATGAAAGGATTCTAAAACTCAACTAATAGTCCCTATCCTGGTGCTACGGATTGAGTTTCCAACTGCTTTACTATCAATCTCCCAACTTGGAGAGACAGCCCTTTATCCACCTGTTTCACACAGGTTGCCAATTTGGCAGAGGATGAAAGGGAAGAGGGAGAACCAATGAGAGAGTAGGTGTTAGGCATTTGGACGGGCACATGTCACTCTAATTTCCCGGCAGGAAGAACAATTAACCAAAGTCTCAGCCACCCACCGGGAACTAGTATAGGTCCTGAACCAAAATTTTGGACTTGACGTCAGCTCACAAAAAACGAGTTGAAAAATGGAGCTCAGGGCACAGAAATTCACAAAATGGCAGAGTAATAAAGGGCAACTATCGTCAAAAAATCTGTTGAGGGAAGGCAAAGGGGCAGACTTGAAAGAGAGCCAGAATAGCAGGAATCAGATTTCAAGAGGTACATTGGAATCGCCTTTAAAGCACAGGAAGAGGGGCACAACTTCGACAATGATGCACTTGGCCCAAAAGGACGTATGTGTTTTCTCCTGAATATATTCAGGAGAAAACACATACGTTCTTTTGGGCCAAGCAAGGAAGCGGGCAATGCAAATCTGCACTACAATGAAGTATCACTTCCCACTGGTCAAAAGGGACATCCGCAAAATGTGTAAACACCAGAAAGGCAAGACAGGCCCTGGTGAACTGGGAGCCTAGTTATGTTGATGGGCAGGATGTAAATTGCCAACTGCCTCTCTGGATGAGTGCATTGTTTTCCCTACAACAAGTAAGCAACAGAGCTACAGATCCAAGGGCAATTCCAGTCTTAGGAATATACCTTGGAAAACTGAAAATCAATAAGACAGAGCCACCCCACCATTTAGAGCTGCACTGCTTACAAGAACCTCAACTTGGGTACACCTTAAATATCCCAGGAAAGACAAAAATGGTTCAAGAAATTTTGGTATTTACGTATGATGGAATATCCCTCAGCCATGAAATCAGTGTCATAAGGCCAGTAGCAGCAAAATGAGTGGATTCAGGTACGATGATTCTAAGTGAGATAAGTCACAGAGAAAAAGAAACTAATCATAAGATATCACTTATGAAGGTCCTGTAAACATGGCTACACATGAAGTGAGTTAGGAAAGAGAACAGACTCTCACATTGAGAAAAAACTCTTATGCCTGCTTAAGGGGGAAGTAGAGGTGGGGTGATGCATAAAATCAGAGTTTGATATTAGTACATGTACCGTTCCAAACACCAAGTACGGAGTAGAAAAGACCTACAACTTCCTAAGTGAAAGGGACTCAAAACCCCATATTTCCCGCAGAGGAATATATCTGACTAGTAAGAATCGTAAAACCTATGTATTGATATGTCTCCATCAGGGAATCAAGTGTGTCTACACTGGCAGAATCATGTCAGTGACAATCAGCTCAAATGCACTATAAAAAGGAATTTCAAAAACAAAACAAAAAAACAGGGAAATTCTTTACAATTCCTTCAGGGGCTCTGATGAAAACTGGAATGACCCTATCTACAATGACAGCTGGATGTGGCATAAGGCAGGACACTAGGGACTGAGAGGATTGCTGAGATTCGATGAGCAAATGCAGACCATTTAAAGCAATAATGTGTGGCACACATTCCAAGGGTCCCAACTCTCCAGGTTGAAGGGAATATTACTACAGCTATAACATGTACGGGAAACCTAGAGAATGGACACACAGTGAATACAAAAGGTTTTTAAAACTCAACTAATTGTCCCTCTCCTGTTGCTCCGGTTTGAATTTCCAAATGCTTTACTATCAATCTCCCAACTTGGAGAGACAGCCCCTTTAACCTCCTGGTTCTCACATGTTGCCAATTGGCTGAGAATGAAAGGTAAGTTGGAGAACCAATGAGAGAGTTGCTGTTAGAAATTTGGACGGGCACATATCACTCTAATTTCCCGGCAGGAAGAAGAATTAATCAAAGTCTCAGCCACCCAATGGGAACCAGTATAGGTCCTGAACCAAAATTCTGGACTTGCGGTCAGCTCACAAAAAATGAGTTGAAAATTGGAGCTCAGGGGTACAGCAATTCACAAACGGGCAGAGTAATAAAGGAAAACTATCGTCCAAAAATCTGTTGAGGGAAGGCATCGAGGCGGACTTGAAAGCGAGCCAGAATAGCAGGAAACAGATTTCAAGAGGTACATTGGAATCGCCTTTAAAGCACAGGAAGATGGGCACAACATCGACAATGATGCACTTGGCCAAAAAGGGCGTATGCGTTTTCTCCTGAATATATTCAGGAAAACATGCATACGCCCTTTTTGGCCAAGAAAGCAAGCGGGCAATGCAAATCTGCACTACAAAGCAGTATCACTTCCCACCAGACAAAAGGGACATCGGCAATATATGTAAAAACCAGAAAGGCAAGACAGGACCTGGAGAAGAGGGAGCCTAGTTATGCTGATGGGTGGAATGTAAATTGCCAACTGCCTCTCTGGAGGAGTGCATTGTGTTCCCTAAAAAAAGTAAACAACAGAGCTACAGAGACACGGGCACTTCCAGTCTAGGGAATATACCTTGGGAAAACTGAAAATCAATAAGACAGAGCCACCACAAAATTTAGGCCTGCACTGCTTACAAGAACCTCAACTTGGGTACACCTGAAATATCCCAGGAAAGACAAAAATGGTTCAAGAAATTGTGGTATTTACGTATGATGGAATATCACTTAGCCATGAAATCAATGTCATAAGGCCAGTAGCAGCAAAATGATTGGATTCAGGTACGATGATTCTAAGTGAAATAAGTCACAGAGAAAAAGAAACTTATCATAAGATATCACTTATGAAGGTCCTGTAAAGATGGCTACACATGAAGTGAGTTAGGAAAGAGAACAGAGTCTCACATTTAGAAAACACTCTTATGCCTGCTTAAGGGGGAAGGAGAGTTGGCGTGATGCATAAAAACAGAGTTTGATATTAGTACAGGTACCGTTCCAAAAACAAACTACGGAAGAGTCAATCCCTACTCCTTCCTCAGTGAAAAGGACGCAAAACCCCATATTTCCCGCAGAGGAATATATTTGTCTAGTAAGAATCTTAAAACCTATGTATTGATATGTCTCCATCAGGGAATCAAGTGTGTCTAGACTCGCATAAACATGGCAGTGAGAATCAGCTCAAACCCATTCTAAAAAGGAATTTCACAAACAAAACAAAAAATCAGGGAAATCCTTTACAATTCCTTCAGGGTCTCTGATGAAACCCGGAATGACCCTATGTACAACGACAGCTGGATGTGGCATAAGGCTGGACACTTGGGACTGAGAGGATTGGTGAGATTCGGTGAGCAAATGCAGACCGTTTAAAGCAATAATGCGTGGCACACATTCCAATGGTCTCAACTCTGCAGGTTGAAGGGAATATTACTACAGCTATAACATGTACGGAAAACATAGAGAAAGGACACACTGTGAATACGAAAGGTTTCTAAAACTCAACTAATATTCCCTCTCCTGGTGCTCCGGTTTGACTTTCCAACTGCTTTACTATCAATCTCCCAACATGGAGAGACAGCCCCTTTAAACTCCTGGTTCGCTCTGGTTGCCAATTTGGCAGAGGATGAAAGGGAAGAGGGAGAATCAATGAGAGAGTAGCTGTTAGGCATTTGGACGGGGACATGTCACTGTAATTTTCCAGCACTAAGAAGAATTAACGCAAGTCTCAGCCACCCGCCGGGAACCAGTATAGGTCCTGAACCACAATTTTGTACTTGCGGTCAGCTCACAAAAAACGAGTTGAAAAATGGAGCTCAGGGGCACAGTATTTCACAAACAGGCAGAGTAATAACAGACAACAATCATCTAAAAATCTGTTGAGGGAAGGCAACGGGGTGGACTTGAAAGGGAGCCAGAATAGCAGGAATCAGATTTCAAGAGGTACACTGGAATCTCGTTTAAAGCACAGGAAGAGGGCCAGAACTTCGACAATGATGCAATGGGCCAAAAAGGGCGTATGTGTTTTCTCCTGAATATATTCAGGAGAAAACGCATACGCCCTTTTTGGCCAAGCAAGCAAGCGGGCAATGCAAATCTGCACTACAAAGCAGTATCACTTCCCACCAGACAAAAGGGACATCCGCAAAATATGTAAAAACCAGAAAGGCAAGACAGGCCCTGGAGAAGAGGGAGCCTAGTTATGCTGATGGGCGGAATGTAAATTGCCAGCTGCCTCTCTGGAGGAGTGCATTGTGTTCCCTAAAACTAGTAAACAACAGAGCTACAGAGACACGGGCACTTCCAGTCTAGGGAATATACCTTGGGAAAACTGAAAATCAATAATACAGAGCCACCTCAAAATTTAGGGCTGCACTGATTACAAGAACCTCAACTTGGGTACACCTGAAATATCCCAGGAAAGACAAAAATGGTTCAAGAAACTGTGTTATTACGTACGATGGAATATACCTCAGCCATGAAATCAATGTCATAACGCCAGTAGCAGCAAAAGGAGTGGATTCAGGAACGATGATTCTAAGTGAAATAAGTCACAAAGAAATAAAAACTTATCATAAGATATCACTTAGGAAGGTCCTGTAAACATGGGTACACATGAACTGAGTTAGGAAAGAGAACAGAGTCTCACATTTAGAAAACACTCTTATGCCTGCTTAAGGGGGAAGGAGAGGTGGGGTGATGCATAAAACCAGAGTTTGATATTAGTACAGGTACCGTTCCAAAAACCAGCTACGGAAGAGAAAAGCCCTACAACTTACTCAGTGAAAGGGTCTCAAAAAACCGTATTTCCCACAGAGGAATATACCTGACTAGTAAGAATCGTAACACCTATGTATTGATATGTCTCCATCAGGGAATCAAGTGTGTCTACACTGGCAGAATCATGGCAGTGAGAATCAGCTCAAACAGGGAAATTCTTTAAAATTCCTTCAGGGGCTCTGATGAAACTTGGAATGACCCTACCTACAAAGACAGCTGGATGTGGCTAAGGCAGGACACTTGGGACTGAGAGGATTGGTGAGATCCGGTGAGCAAATACAGACCATTTAAAGCAATAATGCGTGGCACACATTCCACGGGTCCCAACTCTCCAGGTTGAAGGCAATATTACTACAGCTGTAACATGTACGGGAAACCTATAGAATCGACACACTGTGAATACAAAAGGTTTCTAAAATTCACCTAATATATCCTCTCCTGGTGTTCCGGTCTGATTTTCCAACTGCTTTACTATCAGTCTCCCAACTTGGAGAGACAGCCCCTTTAACCTCCTGGTTCGCACAGGTTGCCAATTTGGCAGAGGATGAAAGGGAAGAGGGAGAATCAATGAGAGAATAGCTGTTAGGCATTTGGACGGGCACATGTCACTCTAATTTCCCAGCAGGAAGAAGAATTAACCAAAGGCTCAGCCTGCAGCCCCGGAACCAGACTAGGGCCTAAAGCCATCCTGCGGTATTGCAGCCAGCTCACAAATAGGCGAGTTGAAAAATGGAAATCAGGGGCACAGCAATTCACAAACTTGCAGAGTTATAAGGGACAACGCTCATCCAGAAATATACTGAGGTAAGGCAGTGAGGAGGATTTGAATGCAAGGCAGAATTGAAGGAAACAGATTTCAAGAGGTAGATTGGAGTCGTCTTTAAAGCACATGGAAAGCGACAGAACTTCGACAATGATGTTCTTGGCCAAAAAGGGAGTATGTGTATTTTCTTGAATATATTCGGGAAAAAAAATGCATACGCCCTTTTTGGCCAAGCAAGCCATCAGGCATTGCAAATCCACACTACATAGAAGTGTCACTTACCTCCGGTCAAAAGGGCCATCCGCAAATAGTGTAAAAACCACAAATACAGGACAGGCCATGGAGAAAAGGGAGCCTGGTTACGCCGATGGACAGAATGTAAATTGTCAACAGCCTCTCTGGAGAACTGTATGTTGTTTTCTAAAACAGAGGTACAGAGCATAGCACACTTCCACTCAAGGGCGTGTATTTTGGGAAAACTAAAAATCCACAACACACAGCCACCCCAAAGTTTAGGGCTGCTCTGTTTACAAGAACCTCAACTTCGGTACACTTTAAATACCCCAGGAAAGGAAAAAAAAATAATGGATAAAGATGTTGTGGTACTTATATAAAATGGAATGTCACTCAGACATAAAATCAATGTCATAAGGCCAATAGCAGCATAATGAGTGGCTTTAGGAACGATGATGCTAAGTGAAATGAGCCTCAAAGAAAAAGCAACTTATTGTAATATATCACTTATAGAGGGAATGTAAACATGGCTACACATGAACTGAATTTCAAAAAAGAACAGAGTTACACATTTAGAAAACACACTTATGCCTCCTTAAGGGGAAAGGTGACGTGGGGTGATGCATAAAACCAGAGTTTGAAATTAGCACAGATACCATTCCATATACCAAATATCTAACAGACAAGACCTACTCCTTTCTCAATGAACTGGACACAAAACACCCTATTCACTGAAGAGGAATATATCTGACTGGTAAAAATCTTGAAACCTATGTATTTATATGTCTCCATAATGGAATCAAGTGTATGTAGATTGGCATAAACACAGTTCAATGGAACAGGACAGAAAGCCCAGAGATAAACCTACATACCTATGGCTATCTCATCTATGACAAAGGAGCTAAGGATATACAATGGAGAAAAGACAGTCTCTTCAGTAATTGGTGCTGGGAAAACTGGACCCCTACACATAAAAGAATGAAATTAGAACACTCCATAACACCATACACAAAAATAAACTCTAAATTGATTAGAGATCTAAATATAAGACCAGACACTATAAAACACTTAGAGGAAACCATAGGCAGAACACTCTATGACATAAATCACAGCAAGATCCTTTTTGACCCACCTCCTAGAGAAATGGAAATAAAAACAGAAATCAACAAATGGGACCTAATGAAACTTAAAAGCTTTTACACAGTACAGGAAAACATAAACAAGATGCAAAAACAACCCTCAGAATGGGAGAAAATATTTTCAAATGAAGCAATTGACAAAGGATTAATCTCCAAACTTTACAAGCACCTCATGTAGCTCAATATCACAAAAACAAAAAACCCAATCCAAAAACGGGCAGAAGACCTAAATAGACATTTCTCGAAAGAAGATATACAGATTACCAAGAAACACATGAAAGGATGCTGAACATCACTAATCATTAGAGAAATGCAAATCAAAACTACCGTGAGGTATCACCTCACAGCAGTCAGAGCGGCAATCATCAAAAAAAATCTACAAAACAATAAATGCTGGAGAGTCCTTTATTGGAGAAAAGGGAACACACTTGCACTGTAGGTGGGAATGTAAATTGATATGGGCACTAGGGAGAAAGGTACGGAGGTTCCTTTAAATAACTAACAATAGAAGTACCAAACGACACAACAATCCAACTACTGGGCTTTTGCCTTGCAAAAACCATAATTCAAAAAGAGTTATGTACGAAAATGTTCATTTCAGCTCTATTTACAATAGCCAGGACATGGAAGCAACCTAAGTGTCCATCGACAGATGAATGGATAAAGAAGATCTGGCACATATATACAATGGAATATTACTCAGCCATAAAAAGAAGCAAAACTGACTTATTTGTACTGAGGTGGATGGACTTAGAATCTGTCCTACAAAGTGAAGTAAGTCAGAAAGGGAAAAACAAATACTGTATGTTAACAGAGATATACGGAATCTAATGAAGAAAAAAAAGATTTTGAAGAACTTAGTGGCAGGACAGGATTAAGGACACAGAAGTAGAGAAAGGACTTGAGGACACCGGAAAGGGTATGGGTAAGCTGGGAAGAAGTGAGACAGTGGCATGGACATAAATACATTACCAAATGTAACACTGATAGCTACTGGGATGCTGCCACATAGAAGAGGGAGATCAGCTTGGTGCTTTGTGACCACCTAAAGGGGTGGGATATGGAGTGTGGGAGGGAGATGCAAGAGGGAGGGGATCTGGTGACATTTGTATATGTATAGCTGATTCACTTTGTTATACAGCAGAAACAAACACTCCATTGTAAAGCAATTATACTCCAATAAACATGTAAAAGGAAAAAAAAAAAAGAAACCCCAGGGATAAAACTACACACCTATGGTCAACTAATCTATGACAAAGGAGGAAAGAGTATACAATGGAGATAAGACAGTCTCTTCAATCAGTGGTGCTGGGAAATATGGACAGCTACATGTAAAAGAATGAAATTAGAACACTCCCCAACACCATCCATAAAAAATATATTCAAAATGGATTAGAGACCTTAATGTAAGACTGGACAGTATAAAACTCTGAGAGGAAAACTTACGAAGAATACTCTGACGTAAATCACAGCAAGATCTTTTTTGATCCACCTCCTATACTAATGAAATAAAAAAGAAAACTAAGCAGCTGGAACCTAATGAAACGTAAAAGCTTTTGCAAAGCAAAGGAAACTACAAACAAGACGAAAAGACAACCCTCAGAATGGCAGAAAATATTTGCAAACAAATCAATGGACAATTGCTTAATCTCCAATATATATAAACAGCTCATGAAGCTCAATATTAATAAAACAAACAACCCAATACAAAAATGGAAGAAGATCTAAATAGACATTTATTCCAAGAAGACATAGAGATGGCCAAGACACACATGAAAATCTGCTCAACATATCTAATTATTAGAGAAATGGAAATCGAAACTACAATGAGGTATCACATCACACCTGTTAGAATGGGCATCATCAGAAAATCTACAAACAACAAATGCTGGAGAGGGTGTGGAGAAAAGGAATCTTCTTCCACTATTGTTGGGAATGCAAATCAATACAATCTCTATGGAGAACAGTATGGAGGTTCCTTTAAAAACTAAAAATAGAATTACCATATAATCCAGCAATCCCACTGCTGGGCATATACCCAGAGAAAACCATAAATCAAAAAGACACATTCACCACAATGTTCATTGCAGCACTATTTACAATAGCCAGGTAATGAAAGCAACCTAAGTGCCCACAGACAGACGAATGGATAAAGATGTGGTACATATATACAATGGAATATTACTCAGCCATACATAGGAATGAAATTGGGTCATTTGTAGAGACCTTGATGGATCTAGAGACTGTCATACAGAGTGAAGTAAGTCAAAAAGAGAAAAACAAATATTGTATATTAATGCATATATGTGGAAACTAGAAAAATGGTACAGGTCAACCGGTTTGCAGGGCAGAGATAGAGACACAGATGTAGAGAACAAACATATGGACACCAAGGGGGAAATGCCATGTGAGGGTGGTGGTGGGATGAATTGGGAGAATGGGATTCACATGTGCACACTTATATGTATAAAATAGATATCCAATAAGAACCTGCTGTATAAAAGAAATAAATAAATTTAAAAAAATTAAAAATAAATAAATAACATTTAATAAAAAAAAAACAGAAAATAGTTTTTCCCTTCATATAGACCTCTTTATATTAATGCATTATTTCCATGTTTATATCTGTAAATTAAAAAAAGAGGAATAAATAAAATCTACCTTGAACCAAAAAGAAAAAAAGAAAAAAAGAAAAAACAGAACCTACCAGTTATACAGAGGAAAATTGTATCAGGGCACTTGCTCCAGTGGTAAAAATTCTTAAGTTGGTCAGAGGTGGGAAATCGTCTCCCATGCAGTCAGCAGTGCTCCCCCGAACAAGGAGCATCCTCATTGCAAAGCTGGGGGACTGTGTCGAGGCATCTGTGAGTAAATGTGAGCTGAGCCCCAGTCCTGCTGCAGCTGAACTCTTCCCACCCTTTCCAGGTAAAACACCTGAATATGTACAAGAACTTGCAAGCCTAGAGGAAGGGCTGTGGAGTCACACAAGCGACAGCACGTAGGCCAACTTGGTGCCTGCAGGCCAGCCAGGATGGTCCTGGCTCCAGATGCTCTTCTGGAAGCTTTCCATTTCCCTGCCTGAGATACCCCTCCTGCCACGGCCCCCACTGCTTTTTTACTTCCTCTCCTCTGCCTGGGGAGAAATTCCAGCGGCAGGTATGGGTGACACATCCTCTTCTTTAGCAGGTGGCAGCCTGGCAACTCCTGCAGAATTTCCATCACAGCGCCCCTCAAACTGGGCCACCCACAAAGCCACGGCCCCTCACTCCCTCACACCACCCCAGCCCCGGCACTGCTGACGGGGCAGAGAATATGGCGCCAGGCACAGCAACAGGGGCTCTTGCTGACTGGAGAGGTCTTTATATTGACCTCAACCCAGGCACACCTGGGGAGGGCTGGCAGGCAGTGTAAGGCTGCCCAAATCAGCCAATCCACACCCCTCAGGGGCTCACAGTTGCAGAAAATGAAACTTGCTAAATGGGCCAGGCCCAAGGAACAGGTGTGGGCTCCTGAGAGTCAGGATAGACAAGGGGCTGCAGTTTCGCCTTGTTTTCTTATCATTTTATCTGGTCTTTGAGTGGAAAACAACTTCAAGAAGACCCTATCCTAATGAGAGGAACCCAGGAGTCAGGGAGAGGAGTGATGGTGGGTGGAGACAGAGTCCTGGTGCCCTGGCTGCAGCGGAAATGTCTGGAAGACCAGGCAGAGAGTGGCTGCACAGAGTGATACCCAGGGTCACAGACCTGTCAGAGCTGCTGTTTGTTAGTTCAAGTCCTGCTCTGAGGTTTTCTGTGTCAGCTGTGAGTGACAGGTGAGCTGGGGGTTCTCTGCAAGGTGGGCTATGTGCACAGCTACTGTGTGTCCAGCCCTGCTGGGGTACCTGCCCAGGGGATCTCTGTAACCAGAGAAGGGCCTGACTAGGAGAGCCCCATGGGCTGCTGGGTAGCTGCACATGTGAGCTCCATACCCTGGGAGGGACTTGTCCACGAGAGCTCCGTGGGCTGTGGGGTGGGCAGCGCAGGCCAGATGAGCTCCATATCCTGGGATTGGCCTGACCACGAGAGCCCCATGGGCTGCTGGAGACCTGGTAATGTATACCAGGACAGTCAATGAAGCCACCGAGGATATACATCCAGTAGCTCCTATTTCTTACACCCTGCTGGTCATGCTACCATCCACCAGGCCATGGCATTCTGTATTAGACTTCAATGATGCCTTCTTCTGTATTCCATTCATCTCAGAGTCACAAGAACTTTTGGCTTGTGAGTGGCAGGACACAACATTCAACAAAAGCAATAATGCTGGGCCGTCCTGCCCCAATGGTTCAAAAATCCCCACACCATAATTGGGGAAATGTCCTCTAAAGACCTCAAAGTTCTACCTCTGTAAAAGGGAACCCTCCTTCAATATGCAGATGACATTCTGATCGCCAGGCCTACTAAAGACGCCTCTGAACTACCTAGCCAGGAAAGGATAGAAGGTTTCCAAGGAAAAGGCTCAAATATCCCAGGCTAAGGTGACATGCCTGGGCTTCATTCTCACAGATATTCGGAGAAACGCATCCCAGGATAGGGAAGAAGCCATTTGCAGCCTTACCACTTCTAAAACTAGAAGACAGCTTAGTGGTTCCTGGGGAGGCAAAGGTTTTATGCATCTGGATCCCTAACTACAGTCTAATAGCTGGGCCTCTACATGAAACACTGACACGAAATGATGATGATTCTTTTGAATAGAATCCAGAAGCAGCCTTTCAAGAATGGAAAGAGCAGGCTCTTGCCCAGGAACTCCCTAATTTAGCTAAACCCTTTGACCTTTACATATCCGGTCAAAGGTTAATCGCCCTTGGAGCCTTAGTTCAAAAACTGGGACCACTTGAAATGGAGCAACACAAGAATGCCCTTCAGGTATGATAAACTATGGTCACCAAGGGCTTTGCCCACTGCCCCATCAGGCCAGGATACTGGGGTATCTAAAAAGCTGGAAATCAGCAGCCTGCAAGGCCAGCTCCCTCCTAAGGGAAAAGGACCCCACGTGGTGATCCTAACCACCCATCATGCCCTGAAGTTGCAGGGGTCTCGCTGCGGACACACTGACCTCGAGTGAGGAGGCCCTCCAACTCCAACCTCCAGAGAGACAAACGGGGGCAATGTGCCCCCAAGATGACTCGTGTGACCATCACTTGACCTGGAGTTTCTCTCAGAAAACAAGTCTGTGCACCAAAAGAGCAGACTACTGCTTGCAGGACTTACTGCACACAGACAGGAGCTAACAAGCTTGGCGGAGGATACGTATATCACAATTTCACCATAGAAAACCCTACAGACACCACGGTGATGGTGGCCAATATGACTGGCTGGACAGCTGGCTACTTCAAAAGGCCGTTGACTCAGTGGACGTCATGGTCCTGGATCACCACCGACCCTGAACTGTCTGGGAGTTGAGCGGGCAGTGCTTTGACACATGGTGCTGTTTGTACATTAATTCTGGGACCTAATTAAAGAAAGCACAGACTACTGTTCAGAGAATCTAGGCTGACAAATCCGTCAGCCTAAGGTCACCGAACAAATGTGGGGTGGGGTGAAACCTGCCACAGCAGCATCTCTGTGCATCTCTTTCCTGGACCCTTAAAAGTCATTAGAATCTATAACACTTCCAATGCTGGTGCGCATGTGGACGAGCAGTGAGGCAGGAGGCCTTGGGACAATCAACCTCACCTGGAGGCTCCTGGGGAGACGTTTTGCCCCTTCCCCCGTGTATGAGGGCTCCCACCTCAGCATGAAGCAGATACAAAAGAGGTGTCTGCACCCTGAGCACCCCAAGAATGAGGAACGGGACAAAAAGCAGAGGAGGTGTTCGTCTCCGGCAACGTTCATTAAAAATTCCTGGGAGATAAAAGGAGAATCTGAGCAACAAAATTAAGTCTAACCTGTTTTTCCTTTGTGCTTTGTCTAATTTCATGTGCTCCTAGGGTTCCGCATGCAGAGGTCCCTCACCCGGAACTTCAGTCCCGAATTCCTAGAGCAGAATGGCTGGGTCGACACCTCAGCTAGCGGGGTCCCATGCAGACTCTGCGACATAGAGCCTGAGCTGCAGCCAACCCAGCCCTCGAGAGCTCCATCCCCTCCCTCCCGCTGACGCTGCTGGGATCCCTACACAGGAGCCCAGGCCACAGCCCGCGGGGGAGTGCACGCTCTCACCTCTCCATTCTGTTTTCAAAATATAAAGTTTCCTTTGCTTCTGAACCAAACTCAGTCTTGATCTGTTGGCTCCAATGACACTGGGCACAGGGACTCCTGTTGGGGTCCACTCTGGAGGATCAGTAACAGAAATTGAGAACATTGTAACTTCAATGAACAGATGTGTGAGCCAAACTGTAGTCAACCTAGAGCAGGGTATAAGGCTCGGGTAAAATAAGATGTTTCTAAGACTTACATCTGATATTTCCATCACTTTATTATAACCAAATTAGTGAAGACGTCTGTCTTATTTGTCAGGTCAACATTAGAGAAATGAAGTGATTTATTCCCAAGGATGTACATTGAAAACTCTTGGCTGAAGCTTTAATCTTGTTTTGAATGTTTTTCCATTGAAAATGATACCTCTCTTTCAGCTTCCCCATTTCTGAGAAGTATAAAATCTTATAATTTATTATTACCGAAGGGGAAAGGTAGGAGAAGGGATAAATTAACAGTTTGGGATTAACACATACACACTGCTATGTATAAAACAGATCATCAACAAGGAACTACTGTATAGCACTGGGAACTACACTGAATATTTTGCAATAACCTATAAGGGGAAATAATCTGAAAAAGAATAGATATTTTTATTGACATCATCTATCAATGACAGATAAAATGTAACCTAAGCAAGGCCGATGGTGAGCACTTCTGACTCTGAAGATTCCAATCATCTAAAGTTTGAACTCTGCCTATTTCCCAATGTCCTTAGTGGACATATATGTAGCCATAGCTTAAAAATTCCCCAGTTTGGGGTTCAGGGAGGCACTGATTTGGAAAGATCCCTGGTGTTCTCCTTACATGCACGGGACCATTCCTACGGCTAAAACATGCATGTCACACCTAGAGGATGGTACACCGTTTGATCGGAAACAGTTTGGAAAAGGCACCTCATCTCCTCATCGCCTGGTGCTCGGGTTCACCCCTCCAGCATCTTTCCTAACAATCTCCTAACTTGGAGATATCTGCACCGTTAACAACCTCTTGCACACAGTTTGGAATTTGTCCAGAGGATGAAGCGGAAGGATGAGAAACATTTAGAGACAAGTCCTAGGTTTTTGGACAGGCACATGCCACACTAATTTCCAATCCGGAAGACAAATTCATCAAAGGCTAGAATTGCCCACGGAAACAGAATAGGGCTAGAGGAAATCCCGCTGTTTTGTGTCCAGTTTCCAAAAACACAAGTTGAAAAATGGAACTCAGGGGCACTAAAATTCATGAAACTGCAGAGTTGAAAATATCTATCGTCAAAAAATGTCTTGAGGTAAGTCACAGAAAAGGACTTGTAAGCAAGGGAGAGTGGCAGGAAACAGATTTGAAGAGGTGGAAAGGACTCCCTATTAAAGCAAAAGAAAAGGGACTGAACATCGCCAATGATGCAGTTGGCCAAAAAGGGCGTATGCATTTTTTCTGAATATATTCAAGTAAAGGTCATACACACTTTTTATCCAACCAAACAGGTGGGCACTGGAAATCAATACTACAAAATGTATCAGTTCACATCAGTCAGAAGGGCCATCCACATAAAGTGTAAACACCCGAAATGCAGGACAGGGTGAGGAGAAAAGGGAGCCCTGTGAGGCTGATAGTGGAAATGTAATTTGCCAACGGCCGCTCTGGAGAAGTGTATTGTGTTTGCTAAAACATCGAAAAAGTGAGCTACAGAGCATAGGGCACTTGTACTCATGGGCGTATACCTTGGGAAAAACAAAAATCGACAAGAAACAGGCACCCCAACGTTTACCACCTCTCTGTTAAAAAGGGCCTCAACTTGGATATAACCTAAATGTCCCTGGAAGGATAAAATGGATAAAAGAGTTGGGGTACTTATGTAGAGTGGAATATTAGTCATCCAGAAATCAATGAAATAAGGCCAGTTGTAAAAACTCTGTAGGAGATACATACGATCATTCTAAGTGACGTATGTCAGAAAGAAAAAGACACATATCATAAGATGTCACTTAAAGGTGGAATCAAAAATGGCTACACATGAAATAAATTACAAAACAGAAACATAGTCAAATATGTAGAAAATAGACATAAGGCTGCTAAATGGGAAAGGTGGGGAAGGGTGAGGTATTATCCAGGAGGTTGAAATTAGCAAAGATACCATTCCAAGTACCAAATTGAATAACTGACAAGGCCTACACGGTACCTCAAAGAACTGCACTCAGCTCACTCAAGTCACTGGAAAATAATACATATGACTGGTAAGCATCTGAAAAAGAATTTATTGTTGTCTTACAGTACATGAATCAAGTGGATGCACAGCAGCAAAAAACAGAGCTTTGAAAATCAGCTGTAACCAATATAAAAATAAATTTAAAAATATGTATAAAAACAGTGAGACAGACAAAAATTCTTACAACTTTTGTTGAAGGGCTATGATGTAACATGGATTGAACACATGTAAACCCACAGCAGGATGATATATAAGGCTGGAAGCTATGCACGCTAAGAGATATTTGATAGGCTGGGTGAGGGAATGCACACCTTTTAAAGTAATACTGCCTGGTACCCATTCCATGGGTCCCAAATCTGCAGGTTCAAGGGAATCTTCTGACAGCGAAAACATGCCTGGAAAACCAAGATGTACGTACACCGTGTGCTCAGGAAAGGTGTCTAAAATGCACCTCATTTTTGATCTCCTGGTGCTCGGGTTCGCCATTCCAGCCACATTACTAACAATCTCCCTACTTGGAGAATCAGCACCTTTAACATCCTGTTTCACACAGTTTGCAATTTCTGCAGAGGATAAACGGGATGAGGGGGAACCAATGAGAGACTAGCTGTAGGAGTTTTGACAGGCACATGTCACTTTAATTTCCCATTAGGAAGAAGAATTAACCAAAGGCACAGCCTGCCTCCACAGAACCAGAATAGGGCTGGAAGCAATACAATGGTTTGGCGGCCAGCTCACAAAAAATGCGAGTTGAAAAATGGAGCTCAGGAGCAGACAATTCAAAGACCTGCAAAGATATAAATGATAACCAACGTCCAAAAATATATTCAGGTAAGGCAACGAAGAGGATCTGAATGAGCGGCAGAATTGCAGGAAACAGATTTCAAAAGGTAGATTGTACTCACAGTTAAAGCATATGAAAAGCAGCAGAATTTCTAAAATGATGCAGTTGGGCAAAACGGTGTATGCGTTTTTTCCGTGAATATCTTCAGGAAAAAAACACAGAGATTTTGGCCAACCAAGCAAGCGGGAAATGCAAGTCTGCTCAACAAAGAAGTCTCAATTTCCACTGCTCAGAAAGGCCATCCAAAAAATGTGTACAAACCAGAAATGCAGGAGAGGCCATGGAGAACACGGAGCCTGGTCAATCTGATGGGTGGGGTATAAATATCCAAGAGCCACTCTGAAGAAGTGTATGCTGTTTCCTATAACATCTAAAATACAAAGCCCCCGAGCAAAGGGGACTTCAACTCATGGGCATATGACTTGGGAAGACTAAATATCAACAAGACACAGGCACCCCAAAATTTAGGGCTGCTCTGCATACAAGAACCTCCACTTCGGTACACATAAAATATCCCAGGAAAAAGAGAAATGCATAAAGAACTTGTGGTAATTTTGTACAACGGAATATCACTCAGACGTGATATCAATGCCATAAGGCCAGTAGCAGCATAATGAGTGGATTAAGGTACGATGATTCTAAGTGCAATAAGTCACACAGAAAAAGAATCTAATCATAAGATTTCACTTATAGAGGTAATGTCAACATCACAACACATGAATTGAATTAGGAAAGAGAACAGTGTCTCACATTTAGAAAACACTCTTATGCCTGCTTAAGGGGAAAGTAGAGGTGGGGTGATGCTTAAAACCAGAGTTTGATATTAGCACAGGTACCATTCCATAAACCAAATACAGAATAGACAAGACCTACACTTTCCTCAGTGAACGGGACTCAACACCCCTATTCCACGCAGAGGAATATATCTGACTAGTAAAAAATCTTAAAACCTATGTATTGATATGTCTGTGTAAGGGAATCAATTGTGTCTAGACCGGCATAAACACTTTCGAGAAAATCAGTTCAACCCCATTATAAAAATGAATTTCAAAAACAAAACAAAATAACAGCGAAATTCTTACACAATTCCTTCAGGGGTTCTGATGAAACCTGGAATGACCCTATCTGCAAAGACAGCTGGTTGAGACATAAGGCTGGACACCGGGGAATGAGAGGACTGGTGAGATTGGGAGAGAAAATGCAGACCCTTTAAAGTAGTAATGCATGCCACCATTCCATGGGTCCCAAATCTCCAGGTAGAAGGGAATATCACTACAGTTATAACATGTATGGGAAACCTAGAGAATGAACACACTGTTTTGGCGAAAGGTTTCTAAAGGTCTCCTAATTTTTCCTCGCCTTGTGCTCCAATTTGGCATTCCAACTGCTTTACTATCAATCTCCCAACTTTGGAGAGTCAACCCCTATAACCTCCTGGTTCGCACAGTTTGCTAATTGTGCAGAGGATGAAAGGGAAGAGGGAGAACCAATCAGAGAGTAGATGAAGGCATTTGGACGGGCACATGTCACTCTAATTTCCCGTTCAGGAAGAAGAATTAACCAAAGCCTCAGCCAACAGCAGGGAACCAGTATAGCCACCCCTGGAACCAGTATAGGTCCTGAAGCAATATTGTGGATTTGCGGTCAGCTCACAAAAATGGGATTTCAAAATTGGAGCTCAGGGGCACAGAAATTCACAAACCTGCAGTTATAAAGAACTACTCAATTCCAAAAATCTGTTGAGGAAAGGCAATGAAGTGGACTTGAAAATGAGGCAGAATTGCACAAAACATATTTCAAGAAGTAAATTAGAATCACCTTTAAAGCTCAGGAAAAGCATCACAACTTCGACAATGATGCACTTGGCCAAAAAGGGCGTATGACTTTTCTCCTGAATATATTCAGGAGAAAACGCATACGCCCTTTTTGGCCAATCAAGCAAGCACACAATGCAAATCCACACTACAAAGAATTGTCACTTCCCACCGGTAAAAAGGGATATCTGAAAATCTGTAAAAACCACAAAGGCAAGAGAGATATGACAAGGGCATGAAGCAATGTGATCCCAAGGGTCATGGAGGATTTTGATGACAAGTGCATGGAGCACTGTGATGACAAGATTATGTAGCATTTGATGACAAAGGCATGGAGCATTGTGATGACAAGGTTCATGGAGCACTGTGATGACAAGCCTCAAGGAGCACTGTGATTAGAGTGGTCATGGAGCACTGGGATGACAAGGGCATGGATCATTGTGATGACAAGGGTCATGGAGCATTTAGATCACAAGAGTCCCGGATCATTGTGTTGTCAGGGTTCATGGAGCGTTGTGATGACAGTGGTCCTGGAGCATTGTGATGACAGGGGTCATGAAGCATTGGGATGAGAAGGTCATGGAGCATTGGGCTGAAAATGTTCAAGGAGTATTGTGATGACAGGGGTCATGGAGCATTGGGATGACAAGGTACTGGAGCATTGTGATAAGAAGACCATGGAGCCTTGTGATGACAAGTCTCATGGAGCATTCTGATGAAAAGGGGCATGGAGCATTGTGATTACAGGGGTCTTGGAGCGTTGTCATGACAAGGGCATGGAGCACTGGGATGAGAAGGCCATGGAGCGTTCTGATGACATGCATCACGGAGCACTGTGATGACAAGGGTATGGAGCATTGTGATTACAGGGGTCTTGGAGCACTGTGATGAAAAAGGCATGGATCATTGTGATGAAAAAGCCATGGAGCATTGTCATGACATGGTTCAAGGAGCATAGTGACGACAAGTGTCAGGGAGCATTGTGAAGACAAGGGTATTGAGCATTGTGATGACAAATGTCATGGAGCATTGTGATGAGAAGACCATGGATAATTGTGATGACGAGCGTCATGGGGCGTTGTGATGATAAGTGTTATGGAACCTATTGATCAGAAGGATTGGGAGCCTTGTGATGACAGAGGTCATAGAGCATTTTGATTTCATTGTTATGACAATAGCATGAAGCATTATGATGATGGGCATGGTGCATTTTGATGGCAGGGTTCATGGAGCAGTGAGATGAAAAGGGGCATGGAGCATTGTGATAACAGCAGTCTTGGAGCATTGTGATGACAAGGGCATGGAGCATTGTGATTACTGGGGCCGTGGAGCATTTTGATGACAAGGGTCATGGAGCCTTGTGATGACAAGGCTGTGGATCATTGTGATGGCAGGGGTCATGGAGCATTGTTATGACAGGGGTAATGGAGCATTGTGATGACAAGGGCATGGAGCATTCATCTGAAAAATTTCATGGATTATTGTGATGAGAGGGGGAAGGAGCATTGTGATGACAAGGGCACGGAATATTGAGATACATGGGTCATGCAGGATTGTAATGACCAGCGCATGGAGCATTGTGATAAGAAGGACATCGAGCATTGTGAGGACAAGCATCATGGAGCTTTGTGATGACAAGGCCATGGAGCAATGTGATGAGATGGTTCATGGAGCATTGTGATGACAATGGCATGCAGCATTGTGATGCCAAGGGTCATGGAGCTTTGTGATGACAAAGGTCATGGAGCATTTTGATGACAAGTGTGTGGTGCACTCTATTGTGAAGGGCGGGGAGCATTGTGATGACAGGGTCATGGAGAAATTTGATGAAAAGTGTCATGGAACATTTTGATGAAAGTGGTTATGGAACATTGTGATGTCAGGGGTCCTGGAGCATTTTGATGAAAAGGGTCATGGAGCATTTTGATGACAGGGGTTATGGAACATTGTGATGTCAGGGGTCATCGAACATTGTGATGATAAGTGCATGTAGCATTGTGATGACAGGAGTCATAGAACATTTTGATGAAAGTGTTTATGGAACATTGTGTTGTCAGGGGTCCTGGAGCATTTTGATGAAAAGGGTTATGGATCATTTTGATGACAGGGGTTATGGAACATTGTGATGTCAAGGGTCATCGAACATTGTGATGATAAGTGCATGGAGCATTGTGATGACAGGAGTCATGGAACATTGTGATGACAGGGGTGAGGGAGTATTGTGATGAATAGTGATGTAACATTGTGATATCAGTGGTGAGAGATCATTTTGATGAGAAGTGCATGGAGCATTGTGATGACAAGGTTTATGGAGCACTGTGATGAAAAGATTGTTGAGAACTGTGATGACAAGCACATGGTGCATTGTGATGACATGGGTCATGGAGCATTGTGCTGAGAAAAGCATAGAGCATTGTGATGACAAGGGTCAAATAGCATTGTGATGAAAAGTTCATGGAGCACTGTGGTGAAAAATGTCACAGAGATTGGTGATGACGAGGGCACGTACCATTGTGACGACAAAGGTCAAGAAGCATTGAGATGACTGGAGTCACGGAGCATTGTGATGACATCGGTCATGGAGCATTGTGATAACAAGGGCATGGAGCATTGTGATGACAAGTGTCATGGAGGATTCTTATGACAAAGGTAATGGAGCATTGTGATGACAATCGCTTGGAGCATTGTGATGAAAAGGGTGAGGGAGCATTGTACTGACAAGTGCATGGAGAATTGTGATGACAAGTGTCATGCAGCACTCTGATGACAAGCTTGTGAAGTATTTTGATGACAATGGCATGGAGCATTCTGATGACATGTGTCACGGAGCTTTGTGATGACAAGGGCATGGAGCATTGTGAGGAGAAGTACATCGAGCATTGTGATGACAAGCCTCATGGAGATTTGTGATGACAAATGCATGGAGCAATGTGATGAGAGGGTTCATGGAGCATTGTTATGACAATGGAATGGAGCATTGTGATGTCAAGGGTCATGGAGTTTTGTGATGACAAAGTCATGGAGCATTTTGATGACAAGGGCGTGGTGCATTGTGATGAGAAGTGCAGGGAGCATTGTGATGACATGGGTTATGGAGAATTGTGCTTACATGCGCATCGAGCATTGTGATGACAAATGTCATGGAGCATTGTGCTGAAAATTGCATGGAGCTTTGTGATGACAAGGGACACAGAGCATTGTGATGAATAGTTCATGGAGCATTGTGATTACAGAGTCATGGAGCAATCTGATGAAATGTATCATGGAACATTTTGATGACAGGGGTTATGGAACATGTGATGTCAGGGGTCATGGAGCATTGTGATGAAAAGTGTCATGGAGCATTTTGTGAAAGGGGTTATGGAACATTGTGATGTCAGGGGTCAGGGAGCATTGTGAAGATATGGGCATGTAGCATTTTGATGATATGGGCATGTAGCATTTTGATGACTGGGGTCATGGAACATGGTGATGACGGGGTGAGGGAGTATTGTGATGACTAGTGATGGAACATTGTGATATATGTGGTGAGAGAGCATTTAGATGAGAAGTGCATGGAGAATTGTGATGACACGTTTTATGGAGCATAGCAATGAAAAGGATGTGGAGCATTGTGATGACAAGCACATGGCGAATTGTTATGACATGGGTCATGGAGCATTGTGCTGACAAGTGCAAGGAGCATCGTGATGACAAGCGTCATGGAGCATTGTGCTGACAAAGGCATGTAGCATTGTGATGACAAGGCTTATAGGGTTTTGTGATGAAAAGTTCATGGAGCATTGTGGTGACAAAGGTCACAGAGCCTTGTGTGACGAGGGCATGGACCACTGTGATGACAAAGGTCATGAAGCATTGTGATGACTGGAGGCACGGAGCACTGTGATGACAAGGGCATGGAGCACTGTGATGACAGGGGCATGGAACATTGGTCTGACAAGTTTCATGGATTATTGTGATGACAGTGTGCATGACGCATTGTGATGACAAGGACATGGAGCATTGTGATGACAAGGTTATGGATTATTGTGAAGACAGGTGTCAGGGAGCATTTTGATGACATATGTCATTGTCCATTGCGATGACAATGGCATGGAGCGTTGTGATGCCAAGTGTCATGGAGGTTTGTGATGACAAATGTAATGGAGCATTTTGATGACAAGGGCTTAGAACATCGTGATGACAAGGGTCATGGAGCATTGTGATGACAAGAGCATGGAGCATTGTGATGACAAATGTCACAGAGCCTTGTGTGACGAGGGCATGGACCATTGTGATGACAAAGGTCATGAAGCATTGTGATGATTGGAGTCACGGAGCATTGTGATGGCATGGGTCAGGGAGCATTGTGATGACAACGGCATGGAGCATTGTGATAAAAGGGGCATGGAACATTGGTCTGACAAGTTTCATGGATTATTGTGATGACAGTGGGCATGGCTCATTGTGATGAAAAGGGCATGGAGCACTGTGATGCCAAGTGTCATGGAGCATTGTGATGACAAGTGTTATGGAACATTGTGATCAGAAGTGTTTGGAGCATTGTGATGACAGAGGTCATTGAGCATTTTGATTTCCTTGTGATGACAATAGCATGAAATATTATGGTGATGGGCACGGTGCATTGTGATGACATGGTTCATGAAGCATTGAGAAGAAAAGTGGCATGGAGCATTGTGATTACAGGGGTGTTGGAGCATTGTGATGACAAGGGCATGGAGCATTGTGATTAGAGGGGTCTTGGAGCATTGTGATGACAAGGGTCATGGAGGCTTGTGATGAAAAGGCCGTGGAACATTGTGATAGCAGGGGTCATGGAGCATTGTTATGACAGGGGTAATGGAGCATTGTGATGTCAAGGGTATGGGGCATTGGTCTGAAAAGTTTCATGGATTATTTTGATGAGAGTGGGCATGGAGCACTGTGATGACAAGGGCACGGAACACTGTGATACATAGATCATGCAGGATTGTAATGACAAGGGCATGTAACATTGTGTTGAGAAGGACATCGAGCATTGTGATTACAAGAGTCATGGAGATTTGGGATGACAAGTGCATGGAGCAATGTGATGAGAGGGTTCATGGAGCATTGTGATGACATTGGAATGGAGCATTGTGATGCCAATGGTCATGGAGCTTTGTGATGACAAATGTCATGGAGCATTTTGATGACATGTGTTATGGAGCATTGTGAGGTCAGGGGTCATGGAGCATTGTGATGAAAAGGATCATGGAGCATTTTGAATACATGGCTAATGGAGCATTGTGATATCAGGGGTCATGGAGCACTGTGATGATAAGGGCATGTATTATTGTGATGACAGAGGTGAGGGAAAATTGTGATGACAAGGGTGAGGGAGTATTGTTATGACAAGTGATGGAACATTGTGATATCAGTGGTGACGGATCATTTTGATGAGAAGTGCATGCAGCATTGTGATGACAAGCTGGTGGAGCATTTTGCTGACAAGCGCATGGAGCATTGTGATGACAAGGGTCATTGAGTATTGTGCTGAGAAAGGCATGGAGCATTGTGATGACAAGGGTCATGGAGCATTGTGATGAAAAGTTCATGGAGCATTGTGGTGACACAGGTCACAGAGCCTTGTGATGACGAGGGCATTGACCATTGTGATGACAAAGATCATGAAGCATTGTGGTGAATGGAGTCATGGGGCATTGTGATGACAGGGGTCATGGAGCATTGTGATGTCAAGGGCATGGAGCATTGTGATGACAGGGGCATGGAGCATTGGTCTCACAAATTTCATGGATTATTGTGATGAAAGTGGGCATGGTGCATTGTGATGAAAAGAGCATGGAACATTGTGATGACAACGCCATGGATTATTGTGAAGACAGGTGTCAGGGAACAATGTGATGACATATGTCATGGTCCATTGTGATGCCAATGACATGGAGCATTGTGATGGCAAGTGTCATGGAGGATTGTGATGACAAAGGTAAAGGAGCATTGTGATGATCAGGACATGGAGCAATGTGATGGCAAGACCGTGGAGCATTGTGATGAGAAGACCATGGATAATTGTGATGACGAGCATCATGGAGCTTTATGATGAAAAGAGCCATGGAGCATTCTGACATAAGATATCACTTATGAAGGAAATGTAAACATGGCTAAACATGAACTGAATTAGGAAAGAGAACAGAGTTTCACATTTAGAAAACATACTTATGGCTGCTTAGGGGAAAGAAAGGTGGGAAGATGCACAAAACCAGAGTTTGATATTAGCACAGGTACCGTTCCATAATCCAAATACAGAATAGACAAGACCTACACCTTCCTCAGTGAACGGGACTCAACACCCCTATTCCCCGCAGAGGAATATATCTGATTAGTAAGAATCTTTTTTTTTTTTTTTTTTTTTTTTTTTTTTTTTTTTTTTTTTTTTTTTTTTGCGGTATGTGGGCCTCTCACTGATGTGGAATCTCCCGTTGTGGAGCACAGTCTCCGGACACGCAGGCTCAATGGCCATGGCTCATGGGCCAAGCCACTCCGCGGCATGTGGGATCCTCCCAGATCGGGGCAGGAACCCATGTCTCCTGCATCAGCAGGCAGACTCTCAAGCACTGACCCATCAGGGAAGCCCCTGATTAGTAAGAATCTTAAAACCTATGTATCAATATGTCTCCGTAAGGGAATCAAATCTGTCTAGACCGGCATAAACACATCAGTGAAAATCAGCTCAACCTCATTATAAAAATGAATTTCAAAAACAAAACAAAAGAAAAACAGCGAAATTCTAACACAGTTCCTTCAGGTGTTATGATGAAACCTGTAATTACCCTATCTAAAACGACAGCTGTATGAGACATAAGGCTGGTCACTTGGGACTGAGAGGATTGGTGAGATTGGGTGAGAAAATGCAGACGCTTTAAAGCAATAATGCATTCCACCAATTCCATGGGTCCCAACTCTCCAGGTAGAAGGGAATATCACAACAGTTATAACATGTATGGGAAATGTAAAGAATGTACACACTGTGAATTCTAAAGGATTCCAAAACTCAACTAATAGTCCCTCTCCTGGTGCTCCAGTTTGACTTTCAAACTGTTTAACTATCAATCTCCCAACTTGGAGTGATAGCCACTTTAAACTCCTGGTTCTCACAGGTTCCAAATTAGGCAGAGGATGAAAGGAATGATGGAGAACCAATGAGAGAGTAGCTATTAGGCATTTGGACGGGCACATGTCATTCTAATTTCCTGGCAGAAAGAAGAATTAACCAAAGTCTCAGCCACCTGCCGGGAACCAGTATAGATGCTGAAACAAAATTTTGAACTTGCAGTCAGCTCACAAAATACGAGTTGAAAAACGGAGCTCACGGGCACAGCAATTCACAAATTGGCAGAGTAATAAAGGGCAACTATTGTCCAAAAATCTGTTGAGGGAAGGCAACGAGGCAGACTTGAAAGCGAGCCAGAATAGCAGGAAACAGATTTCAAGTAGTACATTGGAATCGCCTTTAAAGCACAGGAAGAGGGGCACAATTTCGACCATGATGCACTTGCCCAAAAAGGGCGTATGCGTTTCCTCCTGAATATAATCAGGAGGAAACGCATATGCCCTTTTTGGCCAAGCAAGCAAGCGGGCAATGAAATTCTGCAGTACAAAGAAGTATCACTTCCCAGCGTTCAAAATGGACATCTGCAAAATGTGTAAAAACCAGAAAGGCAAGACAGGCCCTGGAGAACAGGGAGCCTAGTTATGCTGATGGTCAGGATGTAAATTGACAACCGCCTCTCTGGAGGAGTGAAATGTGTTCCCTAAAACAATTCAACAACAGAGCTACAGAGCCAAGGGCACTTCCAGTCTAGGGAATATACCTTGGGAAAACTGAAAATCAATAAGACAGATCCACCCCAAAATTTAGGGCTGCACTGTTTACAAGAAGCTCAAGTTGGGTACACCTTAAATATCCCAGGAAAGACAAAATTGGTTCAAGAAATTTTGGTACTTACGTACGATTGATTATCCCTCAGCCATGAAATCAATGTCATAAGGCCAGTAACAGCAAAATGAGTGGATTCAGGTACGATGATTCTAAGTGAAATAAGTCACAGAGAAAAAGAATCTTATCATTAGATATCACTTATGAAGGTCCTGTAAACATGGCTACACATGAACTGAGTTAGGAAAGAGAAAAGAGCCTCTCATTTAGAAAACACTCTTATGCCTGCTTAAGGGGAAAGGAGAGGAGGGGTGATGCATAAAACCAGAGTTTGATATTCGTACAGGTACCATGCCAAAAACCAAATATGGAATAGACAAGACCTACACCTTCCTCAGTGAAAGGGACTCAAAACCCCATATTTCCCACAGAGGAATATATCTGACTAGTAATAATCTTAAAACCTATATATTGATATGTCTCCATAAGGGAATCAAGTGTGTCTAGACTGGCATTAACATGGCAGTGAGAATCAGGCCAAACCCACTATAAAAAGGAATTTCAAAAACAACAAACAAAAAAAACCGGGAAATTCTTTACAATTCCTTTAGGGGCTCTGAAGAAACCTAGAATAGCCCTATCTACAACGACAGCTGGATGTGGCATAAGTCTGGACACTTGGGACTGAGAGGATTGGTGAGATTGGGAGAGCAAATGCAGACCTTTTAAGTCAATAATGCGTGGCACACATTCCAAGGGTCCCAACTCTCCAGGTTGAAGGGAATATTACTACAGTTATAACATGTACGGGAAACCTAGAGAATGGACACACGGTGAATATGAAAGGTTTCTAGAACTCAACTAATAGTCCCTCTCCTGGATCTCCAGATAGAATTTCCAACTGCTTTACTACCAATCTCCCAACTTGGAGAGACAGCCCCTTTAACCTCGTGGTTCGCACTGTTTGCCAATTTGGCAGAGGATGAAAGGGAAGAGGGAGAACCAATGAGAGAGTAGCTGTTAGGCATTTGGACGGGCACATGTCACTCTAATTTCCCAGCAGGAAGAAGAATTAACCAAAGTCTCATCCACCCGCCGGGGACGAGTATAGGTCCTGAACGAAAATTTTGGAGTTGGGGTCAGCTCACAAAAAACAAGTTGAAAAATGGAGCTCAAGGGCACAGCAATTTACAAATTGGCAGAGTAATAAGGGGCAACTATAGTCCAAAAACCTGTTGAGGGATGGCAATCAGGCTGACTTGAAAGCGAGCAAGTATAGCAAGAAACAGATTTCAAGAGGTACATTGGAATCGCCTTTAAAGCACAGGAAGAGGGGCACAACTTCGACAATGATGCACATGGCCAAAAAGGGTGTATGCGTTTCCTCCTGAATATATTTAGGAGAAAACGCATACGCCCATTTTGGCCAAGCAAACAAGCGGGCAATGCAAATCTGCACTACAAAGAAGTATCACTTCCCAACGGCAAAAGGGACATCCACAAAATGTGTAAAAACAAGAAAGGCAAGACAGGCCCTGGAGAACAGGGAGCCTAGTTATGCTGATGGGCAGGATGTAAATTGCCAACTGCCTCTCTGGAGGAGTGCATTGTGTTCCTTCAAACAAGTAAACAACAGAGCTACAGAGCCAAGGGCATTTCCAGTCTAGGGAATATACCTTGGGAAAACTGAAAATCAATAAGACAGAGCCACCACAAAATTTAGGGCTTCACTGCTTACAAGAACCTCAACATGGGTACACTTTAAATATCCGAGGAAAGACAAAAATGGTTCAAGTAATTGTGTTACTTACGTACGATGGAATATCCCTCAGCCATGAAATCAATGTCATAATGCCAGTAGCAGCAGAATGAGTGGATTCAGGTACGATGATTCTAAGTGAAATAACTCACAGAGAAAAAGAATCTTATCATAAGATATCACTTATGAAGGTCCTGTAAACATGGCTACACATGAACTGAGTTAGGAAAGAGAACAGACTCACATTTAGAAAACATTCGTATGCCTGCTTAAGGGGGAAGGAGAGGTGGGGTGATGCATAAAACCAGAGTTTGATAGTAGTACACGTACCGTTCCAAAAACCAAATACGGAATAGACAAGACCTACACTTTCCTCAGTGAAGGGGCACAAAACCCCATATTTCCCGCAGAGGAATATATCTGACTAGTAAGAATCTTAAAACCTATGTATTGATATGTCTCCAAAAGGGAATCAAGTGTGTCTAGACTGGCATAAACATGGCAGTGAGAATCAGCTCAAACCCACTATAAAAAGGAATTTCAAAAACAAAACACGAAAACAGGGAAATTCTTTACAATGCCTTCAGGGGCTCTAAAGAAACTTGGAATGACCCTATCTTCAACGACACCTGGATGAGGCATAAGGCTGGACACTTTGGACTGAGAGCATTTGCGAGATTCAGTGAGCAAATGCAGACCTTTTAAAGCAATAATGTGTGACAAACATTCCAAGGGTCCCAACTCTCCAGGTTGAAGGGAATATTACTGCAGCTATAACATGTACGGGAAACCTAGAGAATGGACACACTGTGAATACGAAAGGTTTCTAAAACTCAACTAATAGTCCCTCTCCTGGTGCTCCGGTTTGAATTTCCAACTGCTTTATTATCAATCTCCCAAATTGGAGAGACAGCCCCTTTAACCTCCTGGTTCTCACAGGTTGCCAGTTTGGCAGAGGATGAAAGGGAAGAGGGAGAACCAATGAGAGAGTAGCTAATAGGCATTTGGAGGGGCACATGCCACTCTAACTTCCCGGCAGGAAGAAGAATTAATCAAATTCTCAGCCACCCAATGGGAACCTGTATAGGTCCTGAAGCAAAATGTTGGACTTGCGGTCAGGTAACAAAAAACGTGTTGAAAAATGGAGCTCAGGGGCACAGCAATTCACAAATTGTCAGAGTAATAAAGGGCAACTATAGTCCAAAATCTGTTGAGGGAAGGCAACGAGGCGGACTCGAAAGCGAGCCAGAATAGCAGGAAACAGATTTCAAGAGGTACATTGGAATCACATTTAAAGCACAGGAAGAGGGACACAACTTCGACAATGATGCACTTGCCCAAAAAGTGTGTATGCGTTTCCTCCTGAATATAATCAGGAGAAAACGCATACGCGCTTTTTGGCCAAGCAAGCAAGCGTGCAATGCAAACCTGCACTACAATGAAGTATCACTTCCCACCGGTCAAAAGGGAATTCTGCAAAATGTGTAAAATCCAGAAAGACAAGGTAGACCCTGGAGAACAGGGAGTCTAGTTATGCTGATGGACAGGATGTAAATTGCCCACTGCCTCTCTGGAGGAGTTCACTGTGTTCCCTAAAACAAGGAAACAACAGAGCTACAGAGCCAAGGGCACTACCAGTCTAGGGAGTATACCCTGGGAAAACTGAAAATCAATAAGACAGAGCCACCACAAAATTTAGGGCTGCACTGCTTACAGGAACCTCAACTTGGGTACACCTTAAATATCCCAGGAAAGACAAAATTGGTTCAAGAAATTGTGTTACTTACGTATGATGGAATATCCCGCAGCCATGAAATCAATGTCATAAGGCCAGTAGCAGCAAAATGAGTGGATTCAGGTACAATGATTCTAAGTGAAATAAGTCACAGAGCAAAAGAAACTTATCATAAGATATCACTTATGAATGCCCTGTAAACATGGCTACACATGAACTGAGTTAGGAAAGAGAACAGAGTCTCACATTTAGAAAACACTCTTGTGCCTGCTTAAGGGGGAAAGAGAGGTGGGGTGATGCATCAAACCAGAGTTTGATATTAGTACAGGTACCGTTCCAGAAACCAAATATGGAATACACAAGACCTACACTTTCCTCAGTGAAATGGACTCAAAATCCCATATTTCTCGCAGAGGAATATATCTGACTAGTAAGAATCTTAAAACCTATGTATTGATAAGTGTCCATGATGATGGGCCTGGTTCATTGTGATTACAGAGTTCATGGAGCATTGAGGTGAAAAGTGGCATGGAGCATTTTGATTACAGTTGTCTTGGAGCATTGTGATGACAAGGGCATGGAGCATTGTGATGAGAAGACCATGGAGCAGATTGATGACATGCCTCATGGAGCTTTGTGATGACAATAGCATGGAGCATTGTGATTACAGGGGTCTTGGAGCATTGTGATTACAAGGGTCATGGAGCCTTGTGATGTCAAGGCCATGGAACAGTGTCATGACTGGGGTGAGGGAGTATTGTGATGACTAGTGATGGAACATTTTGATATTAGTGGTGAGAGAGCATTTTGATGAGAAATACATGGAGCATTGTGATGACAAGTTTTATGGAGCATTCTGATGACAAGTTTGTGGAAAATTTTGATAACAAGCGCATGGAGCATTGTGATAACAAGTGTCAAGGAGCACTCTGCTGACAAAGGCATGGAGCATTGTGATGGCAAGGGTCACAGTGCATTGTGAATGAAAAGTTCATGGAGCATTATGGTGACAAATTTCACAAAGCCCTGTGATGACGAGGGCATGGACCATTTTGATGCCAAAGGTCATGAAGCATTGTGATGACTGGAGTCACGGAGCATTGTGATGACAAGGGCATGGAGCACTGTGATGACAGGGGCTTGGAGCATTGGTCTGATTAGTTTCATGGATTATTGAGATGACAGTGGGCATGGCGCATTGTGATGACAAGGGCATGCAGCATTGTAATGAGAAGGTCATGGAGTACTGTGCAGACAGCTGTCAGGGAGCATTGTGATGACATATGTCTTGGTGCATTTTGATGACAATGGCATGGAGCATTGTGAAGCCAAGTGTCATGGAGGATTATGATGACAAAGGTAATGGAGCATTGTGATGACAAGGGCTTGGAGCTTTTTGATGACAACGGTCATGGAGCACCGTGATGACAAGGGTATGGAGCACTGTGATGACAAGGTCATAGATTATTGTGAAGACAGGTGGCAGGGAGCATTGTGGTGACATATGTCATGATCCATTGTGATGCCAATGGCATGCAGCACTTGTGATGCCAAGTGTCATGGAGAAATGTGATGACAAATATAATGGAGCATTTTGATGACAAGGGCTTGGAGCCTTGTGATGACAAGGGTTATGGAGCATTGTGATGACAAGGGAATGGATCATTGTGATGACAAGAGTCATGGAGCATGTTGATGACAAGAGTCCAGAATCATTGTGTTGTCAGGGGTCATGGATCGTTGTGATGACAGTGGTCATGGAGCATAGTGATGACTGTGTTCATGGGGCATTGTGAAGAGAAGGTCATGGAGCATTGGGCTGTAAATATTCATGGAGTATTGTGATGACACGGGTCATGGAGCATTTTGATGAAAAGGGCATGGAGCATGTTGATGAGAAGGCAATGGGGCATTTTGAAGACATGCTTCATTAAGCATTGTTATGACAAGGGCATGGAGTATTGTGATGACAGGCATCATGGAGTGTTGTGATGACAAGTGTTGTGGAACAATGTGATCACAAGGGTTTGGAGCATTGTGATGACAGAGGTCATGGATCATTTTGATTTCAAGGAGCACGGAGCGTTGTGATGACAGGGATCATGGAGCATTGTGATGAGAAGATCATAGAGCATTGGGCTGAAAATATTCATGGAGTATTGTGATGACAGGGGTCTTGGAGCACTGTGATAACAAGGGCATGGAGCATTGTGATGAGAAGGCCATGGAGCATTCTGATGACATGTGTCATGGATGTTTGTGATGAAAAGGGGAATGGAGCATTGTGATTACAGGGGTCTTTGAGCATTGTGATGAAAAGGGCATGGATCATTGTGATGAAAATGTCATGGAGCCTTGTCAGGGCAGTGTTCAAGGAGCATACTCTCGACAAATGTCAGGGAGCATTGTGATGACAAGTGTATTGAGCATTGTGATGACAAAGTTCATGGAGCATTGTGATGAGAAGACCATGGTTAACTGTGATGAGGAGCGTCATGGGGCATTGTGATGACAAGTGTTATGGAACATTGTGATCACAAGTGTTTGGAGCATTGTGATGACAGAAGTCATGGAGCATATTGATTTCATTGTGATGACAATAGCATGAATCATTATGATGATGGGCATGGTGCATGGGATGACAGGGTTCTTGGAGCATTGAGATTAAAAGGGGCATGGAGCATTTTGATTACATGGGTCTTGGAGCATTGTGATGACAAGGAAATGGAGCATAGTGAATGAGAAGTCCATGGAGCGTTCTGATGACATGAGTCATGGAGCTTTCTGATGACAATTGCATGGAGCATTGTGATTACAGGGTCTTGGAGCATTGTGATGAAAAGGGTCATGGAGTCTTGTGATGACAAGGCTGTGGATCCTTGTGATGGCAGGTGTCATGGAGCATTGTTATGACAGGGGGAATGGAGTATTGTGATGACAAGGGCATGGAGCATTGGTCTGAAAAGTTTCATGGATTATTGTGATGAGAGTGGGCATGGAGGATTGTGATGACAAGCGTCATGGAGCTTTGTGATGACAATGGCATGGAGCAAAGTGATGAGAGGTTTCATGGAGCATTGTGATGACAATGGCATGGAGCATTGTGATGCCAAGGGTTATGGAGCTTTGTGATGACAAATGTCATGGAGCATTCTGATGACAAGGGTGACGTGCATTGTGATGAGAAAGGCAGGGAGCATTGTGATGACAGGGTCATTGAGTAATTTGGTGAAATGGGTCATGGAACATTTTGATTACAGTGGTTATGGAATATTGTGATGTCAGGGGTCATGGAGCTTTGTGATGAAAAGTGTCATGGAGCATTTTGATGACAGGGTTTATGGAATATTGTGATGTCAGGGGTCATCGAACATTGTGATGATAAGTGCATGTAGCATTTTAATGAAAGGGGTCATGGAACAATGTGATGACAGTTGTGATGGAGTATTGGAATGAATAGTGATGGAACATTGTGATATCAGTGGTGAGAGAGCATTTTGATGAGAAGTGCATGGAGCGCTGTAATGACAAGGTTTAAGCAGCATTGTGTTGAAAAGGATGTGGAGCATTGTGATGACAAGCACATGATGCATTGTTATGACGTGGGTCATTGAGTATTGTGCTGAGAAGCGCATGGAGCATTGTGATGACAAGGGTCATGGAGCATTGTGCTGAGAAAGGCATAGAGAATTGTGATGACAAGGGTCACAGAGCATTGTGATGAAAAGATCATGGAGCATTGTGGTGACAAAGGTCACAGAGACTTTTGATGACGAGGGCATGGACCATTTTGATGAGAAAGGTCATGAAGCATTATGATGACTGGTGTCACAGAGCATTGTGATGACAGGGGTCATGGAGCATTGTGATGACAAGGGCATGGAGCATTATGATGACAGGGGCATGGAGCATTGGTCTTACAAGTATCATGGATTATTGTGATGACAGTGGGAATGGCACATTGTGATGACAATGGCACGGAGCATTGTGATGACAAAGTCATGCAGTATTATGAAGACAGTTGTCAGGGAGCATTGTGAAGACATAAGTCATGGCCCATTGTGATGACAATGGCATGGAGCATTGTGATTCCAAGTGTCATGAAGGATTGTGATGACAAAGGTAATGGAGCATTGTGATGACAAGGGCTTGGAGCATTGTGAGGACAAAGGTCATGGAGCACTGTGCTGACAAGGGCATGGAGCATTGTGATGACAAGGTTCATGGAGCATTGTGCTGAGAAAGGCATGGAGCATTGTGATGACAAATGTCACCAAGCATTTTGATGAAAAGTTCATGGAGCATTGTGGTGACAAATGTCACAGAGCCTTGTGATGACGAGGGCATAACCATTGTGATGACCAAGGCCATGAAGCATTTTGATGACTGGAGTCATGGATCATTTTGATGACAATGGCATGGAGCATTGTGATGACAGGGACATGCAGCTTTGGTCTGACAAGTTTCATGGATTATTGTGATGGCAATGGGCCTGGCTCCTTGTGATGACAAGGGCATGAGGCATTGTGATGACAACGTCATGCAGAATTGTGAAGACAGGTGTCAGGGAGCATTGTGATGACCTATGTCATGGACAATTGTGATGACAATGGCATGGAGCATTGTGATGCCAAGTGTCATGGAGGATTGTGATGACAAAGGTAATGGAGCATTGTGATGACAAGGGCTTGGAGCATTGTGATGACAAGGGCCATTGAGTATTTTGATGACAAATTCGTGAAGCATTGTGATGACAAGGGCATGAAGCTTGCTATGACAGGGGTCATGGAGCATTGCAATGACCAGGGCATGGAGAATTTTGATGAAAAGAGCATGTAAAATTGTGATGAGATGTGTCAAAGGGCATTGTGATGACAAGGACGTGGAGAATACTGATGACAAGGGCATGGAGCATTGTGATGGCAAGACCGGGGAGCATTGTGATGTGTAGACCATGGATAATTGTGATGACGCGCGTCAGGGAGCACTGTAGTGACAAGGGGCATGGAGCATTGTGATAACTGGTGTCATGGAGCATTGTGATGACAGGGGTCATGGAGCATTGTGATGACAATGTTCATCGAGCATTCGGACGACAAGCTTGTGGAGTATTATGATGACAATTGCATGGAGCATTGTGATGAAAAGGCCATTGAGCATTGTGATGACAAGGGCAAGGAGCAATGTGATGAGAGTGTTCATGGAGCATTGTGATGACAATGGCATGGAGTATTGTGATGCCAAGGGTCATGGAGCTTTGTGATGACAAAGGTCATGGAGCATTTTGATGACAAGTGCGTGGTGCATTGTGATGAGAAGGGCAGGGAGCATTGTGATGACAGGGTCATGGAGCAATTTGATGAAAATGGTCAGGGAACATTTTGATGACAGGGGTCATGGAACATTGTGATGTCAGTGGTCATGGAGCATTGTGATGATAAGGGCATGTAGCATTTTGATGACAGGGGTCATGGAACATTATGATGACAGGGGTGAGGGAGTATTGTGATGACTAGTGATGGAACATTGTGATATCAGTGGTGAGAGAGCATTTAGATGAGAAGTGCATGGAGCATTGTGATAAAAATGTTTATGGATCATTTTGATGAAAAGATTGTGGAGCATTGTGATGACAAGTGCATGGCACATTGTGATGACATGTGTCTCGGAGCATTGTGTTGAGAAGCACATGGAGCATTGTGATGACAAGGGTCAAGGAGCATTGTGCTGACAAAGTCATGGAGAATTGTGATGACAAGTGTTACAGAGCATTGTGATGACGAGGGGATGGACCATTGTGATGACAAAGGTCATAAAGCATTGTGATGACTGGAGTCAAGGAACATTATGATGTGAGGGGTAATGGAGCATTGTGATTACAAGGGCATGGAGCATTGTGATGACAGGGGCATGGAGCATTGGTCTGACAAGTTTCATGGATTATTGCTAAGACAGTGGGCATGGAGCATTTTGATGACAGAGGTCATGGATCATTTTCATTTCAAGGACCATGGCGCATTGTGATGAGAAGGGCATCAAGCAATATGAACCCAAGTTTCATCGAGGATTTTGATGACAATGGGAATGGAGCATTGTGATGACAAGTTCATGAAGCATTTTGCTGACAGATGCATGGAACATTTTGATGACAAGGGTTATGGAGCACTGTGATGACAAGCGTCACTGAACATTGTGATTACAGGGGTCATGGAGCATTGGGATAACAAGGGCATGGATCATTGTGATGACAAGGGTCATGGAGCATTTTGATGACAAGACTCCCGGATCATTGTGTTGTCAGGGGTGATGGATCGTTGTGATGACTGTGGTCATGGAGCATTGTGATGACAGGGGTCATGGAGCATTGTGATGACAAGGGCATGGTGCATTGTTAATGAGAAGGCCATGAAGCATTCTGATGACATGCGTCATGGAGCTTTGTGATGACCAGGGCATGGAACATTGTGATTACAGTGTCTTGGAGCATTGTGATGACAAGTGTCATGGAGTCTTGTGATGACAAGGCCGTGGAACCTTGTGATGGCAGGGGTCATGGAGCATTGTTATGACAGGAGTAATGGAGCATTGTGATGACAAGGGCATCGAGCATTGGTCTGAAAAGTTTCATGGATTATTGTGATGAGAGTGTGCATAGAGCATTATGATGACAAGGGCAAGGTACACTTTGATACATGGGTCATGGAGGATTGTAATGACAAGGTCATGGAGCATTGTGATGAGAAGGGCATGGAGCATTGTGATGACAAGTGTCTTGGAGCTTTGTGCTGACAAGGGCATGGAGCAATATGATGAGAGGCTTCATGGAGCATTGTGATGACAATGGCATGGAGCACTCTGATGCCAAGTGTCATGGAGCTTTGTGATGACAAAGGTCATGTAGCATTTTGATGACAAGGGAGTGGTACATTGTGACGATCAGGGCATGTAGCATTGTGATGACTGGGGTCATGGAACATTGTGATGAACGGGGTTAGGGAGTATTGTGATGATTAGTGATGGAACATTGTGATATCAGCGTTGAGAGAGCATTTTCTTCAGAAGTGCATGGAGTATTGTGATGACAAGTTTTATGGTGCATTGTGATGACAAAGATGTGAAGCATTGTGTTGACAAGCGCATGGTGCCTTGTGATGACATCGGTCATAGAGCAGTGTGCTGACAAGCTCATGGAGCATAGTGATGACAAGGGTCATGGAGCATTGTGCTTACAAAGGCATGGAGCGTTGTGATGCCAAGGGTCACAGAGCATTGTGATTAAAAGTTCATGGAGCATTGTGGTGACAAAGGTCACAGAGCTTTGTGTGACTAGGTCATGGACCATTGTGATGACAAATGTCATGAAGCATTGTGATGACTGAAGTCACGGAGCATTGTGATAACAGTGGTCTTGGAGCATTGTGATGAAAAGGGAATGGATCATTGTGATGAAATAGGCATGGATCCTTGTCATGACAGTGTTCAAGGAGCATACTGATGACAAGTGTCAGGGAGCATTGTGCTGACAAGCTCATGGAGCATTGTGATGACAAGTGTATTGAGCATTGTGATGACAAATGTCATGGAGCATTGTGATGAGAAGACCATTGATAATTGTGATGACAAGCGTAATGGGGCGTTGTGATGACAACTGTTATGGAACATTGTGATCACAAGGGTTGGGAACATTGTGATGACAGAGGTCATGGAGCATTTTTATTTCATTGTGATGAAAATAGCATGAAGCATTATGATGATGGGCATGGATCATTGTGGTTCATGGAGCATTGAGATGAAAAGGGGCAAGGAGCATTGTGATTAAAGGGATCTTGGAGCATTGTATGAGAAGGTCATGGAGCATTGGGCTGAAAATATTCATGGAGTATTGTGATGGCAGGGGTCATGGAGCATTGTGATGACAAGGGTCATGGAGCTCTGTGATGAAAAGCGTCATGGAGCATTCTGATTACAGGGGTCATGGAGCATTGGGATGACAGGGTTCATGGGACATTGGTCTGATAAATTTCTTGGATTATTGTGATGACAGTGGGCATGGCGCATTGTGATAAAAAGGGCATGAAGCATTGTTATGACAGGGTCATAGATTATTGTGAAGACAGGTGTCAGGGAGCATTGTGGTGACATATGTCATGATCCATTGTGATGCCAATGGCATGGAGCACTGTGATGCCAAGTGTCATGGAGAAATGTGATGACAAATATAATGGAGCATTTTGATGACAAGGGCTTGGAGCCTTGTGATGACAAGGGTTATGGAGCATTGTGATGACAAGGGAATGGATCATTGTGATGACAAGTGTCATGGAGCATTTTGATGACAAGAGTCCAGGATCATTGTGTTGTCAGGGGTCATGGATCGTTGTGATGACAGTGGTCATGGAGCATAGTGATGACTGGGTTCATGGGGCATTGTGAAGAGAAGGTCATGGAGCATTGGGCTGTAAATATTCATGGAGTATTGTGATGACACGGGTCATGGAGCATTTTGATGACAAGTTTATTGAGCATTGTGATGACAAAGGTCATGGAGTATTGTGAATAAAATACCATGGATAATTGTGATGATAAGCGTCATGTGGCGTTGTGATGACAATTGTTATGGAACATTGTGATCACAAGTGTTTAGAGCATAGTGATGACAGAGGTCATGGAGCATTTTGATTTCATTGTGATGACAATAGCATGAAGCATTATGATGATGGGCATGGTGCACTGTGATGACAGGGTTCATGGAGCATTGAGATGAAAAGGGGCATGGAGCATTGTGATTACAGGTGTCTTGGAGCATTGCGATGACCAGGTCATGGAGCATTGTGATGAGAAGTTGAAGGCGCATTCTGAAGACATTCGTCATGGAGCTTTGTGATGACAAAGGCATGAAGCATCGTAATTACAGGTGTCTTGGAGCATTGTGATGACAAGGGTCATGGAGCCTTGTGATGATAAGGCCGTGGAACATTGTAATGGCAGTTTTTATGGAGCACTGTTATAACAGGGGTAATGGAGCTTTTTCATGACAAGGGCATGGAGCATTGGTCTGAAAATCTTCATGGATTATTGTGATGAGAGGGGGCATGGAGCATTGTGATGACAAGGGCACGGAACACTGTGATACATGGGTCATGGAGGATTGTAATGACAAGCCTTGGAGCTTTGTGTTAAGAAGAGCATCGAGCATTGTGATGAAAAGCATAACGGAGCCTGTGATGACAAGGACAAATAACAATGTGATGAGAGGGTTCATGGAGCATTTTGATGACAATGGCATGGAGCATTGTGATGCCAAGGGTCACGGAGCTTTGTGATGACAAAGGTCATGGAGGGTTTTGATGACAAGGGCGTGGTGTACTGTGATGAGAAGGGCAGTGAGCATTGTGATGAAAGGGTCATGGAGCAATTTGATGAAAAGTGTCATGGGATATTTTGATGACAGGGGTTATGGAACATTGTGATGTCAGGGGTCAGGGAGCATTGTGATGAAAAGGATCAAGGAGCATTGTGATGACAGGGGTCATGGAACATTGTGATGACAGGGGTGAGGGAGTATTGTGATGACAAGTGATGGAACATTATGATATCAGTGATGGGAGAGCATTTTGATGGGAAGTGCATGGAGCATTGTGACAACAAGGTTTATCGAGAACTGTGATGACAAGGTTGTGGAGCATTGTAATGACAAGCACATGTCGCATTGTTATGACACAGGTCATGGGGCATTTTGCGGACAAGCGCATGGAGCATTGTGATGACAAGTGTCATGGAGCTTTGTGCTGACAAAGGCATGGAGCATAGTTATGACATGAGTAAGAGAACATTGTGATGAAAATTTCATGGAGAATTGTGGTAACAAATGTCACAGAGCCTTTTGATGACGAGGGCATGGACCATTGTGATGACAGGGGTCATGGAGCATTTTGATGACTGTGGTCATGGAGCATTGTGAAGACATGGGTCATGAAGCATTGTAATGAGACGGTCATTGAGCATTGGGCTGAAAATGTACATGTAGTATTGTGATGCCTGGGTTCATGGAGCATTGTGATGACAAGGGAATGGAGCACTGTGATGACAAGGTCCTGGAGCATTGTGATGAGAGGACCATGGAGCCTTGTGATGACAAGTGTCATGGAGCATTCTGATGAAAAGGTGCATGGAGCATTGTGATTACAGTGGTTTTGTAGCATTGTGATGACAAGAGCATGGAGCATTGTGATGCGAAGGCAATGGAGCATTCTGATGACATGCGTCATGGAGCTTTGTGATGACAAGGACATGGAGCATTGTGATTACAGGAGTCTTGGAGCATTGTGATGAAAAGGGCATGGATCATTGTGATGAAAATTGCATGGAGCCTTGTCATGACAGGGTTCAAGGAGCATACTGATGAGAAGTGTCAGGGAACATTGTGATGATAAGTGTATTGAGCATTGTGATGACAAAGATCAAGGAGCATTGTGATGAGAAGACCATTGAAAATTGTGATGGCCAGCCTCATGGGGCATTGTGATGACAAGAGTTATGGAACATTGTGATCAGAAGGGTTTGGAGCATTGTGATGACAGAGGTCATTGAGCATTTTGATTTCATTGTGATGACAATAGCATGAAATATTTTGGTCATGGGCATGGTGCATTTTGATGACAGGGTTCATGGAGCATTGAGATGAAAAGGGGCATGGAGCACTGTGATTACAGTGGTCTTGGAGCATTGTGATCACAAGGGCATGGAGCATTGTGATGAGAAGGCCATGGAGCATTCTGATGACTTGCGTCATGGAGCTTTGTGATGACAAGGGCATGGAGCATTTGATTAGAGGGGTCTTGGAGCATTGTGATGACAAGGTTCATGGAGGCTTGTGATGACAAGGTTGTGGGACTTTGTGATGGCAGGGGTCATGGAGCATTGTTATGACAAGGGCACGGAACACGGTGATACATAGATCATGCAGGATTTTAATGACAAGGGCATGTAGCATTGTGATGAGAAGGGCTTCGAGCGTTGTGATGACAAGCCTCATGGAGATTTGTGATAACAAGGGCATGGAGCAATGTGATGAGAGTGTTCATGGAGCATTGTGATGACAATGGAATGGAGCATTGTGATGCCAAGTGTCATGGAACTTTGTTATGACAAAGGTCATGGAGCATTTTGATAACAAGTGCGTGGTGCATTGTGATGAGAAATGCAGGGAGCATTGTGATGACATGGGTTATGGAGCATTGTGCTTACACGCGCATCGAGAATTGTGCTGACAACGGTCATGGAGCATTGTGCTGACAATGGCATGGAGCTTTGTGATGAGAAGGGTCACAGAGCACTGTGATGAATAGTTCATGGAGCATTGTGGTGACAAAGGCCACAAAGCCTTGTGTGATGAGGTCATGGAACATTGTGATTACAAATGTCATGAAGCACTGTGATGACTGTAGTCACGGAGCATTGTGATGACAGTGTACTTGGAGCATTGTGATGCCAATGGCATGGAGCATTGTGATGAGAATGCCATTGAGCATTCAGATGTCATGGAGCTTTGTGATGACAAGGGCAGGGAGCATTGTGATTACAGGGGTCTTGGAGCATTGTGATGAAAAGGGAAAGGATCATTGTGATGAAAAAGGCATGGAGCCTTTTCATGACAGGGTTCATGGAGCATACTAATGACAAGTGTCAGGGAGCACTGTGGTGATAAGTTTATTGAGGATTGTGGTGACAAAGGTCATGGAGCATTGTGATGATTAAACGATTCATAATTGTGATGACGAGCGTCATGGGGCATTGTGATGACAAGCGTTATGTAACATTGTGATCACAAGGGTTTTTAGCATTGTGATGACAGATGTCAAGGAGCATTTTGATTTCATTGTGATGGCAATAGCATGAAGCATTATGATGATGTGCATGGTGCATTGTGATGACAGGGTTCATGGAGCATTGAGATAAAAAGGGGCATGGAGCACTGTGATTACAGGGTTCTTGGAGCATTGTGATGACAAGGGTCATGGAGCCTTGGATGACAAGGCCGTGGAACATTGTGATGGCAGGGATCATGGAGCATTGTTATGACAGGGGTTATGGAGCATTGTGATGACAAAGGCATGGAGCATTGTGATGACAGGGGCATGGAACTTTGGTCTGACAAGTTTCATGGATTATTGTGATGACAGTGGGCATGACACATTGTGATGACAAGGGCATGGAGCATTGTGATGACAAGGTCAGGGAGTATTGTGAATACAGGTGTCAGGGAGCATTTTGATGAAATATGTCATGGTCCGTTGTGATGACAATTGCATGAAGCATTGTGATGCCAAGTGTCATGGAGGATTGTGATAAAAAACGTAATGGAGCATTTTGATGACAAGGGTTTAGAGCATCGTGATGACAAGGGTCTTGGAGCATTGTGATGAGAAGTGCATGGAGCATTGTGATGACAGGGACATGGAACATTGGTCTGACAAGTTTCATGGATTATTGTGATGACAGTGGGCATGGCACATTGTGATGACAAGAACATGGAGCATTGTGGTGAGAAAGGTCACAGAGCCTTGTGTGACGTGGGCATGGAACACTGTGATGACAAAAGTCATAAAGCATTGTGATGACTGGAGTAACGGAGCATTGTGATGACAGGGTTCATGGAGCATTGTGATGACAAGGGCATAGAGCACTGTGATGACAGGGCCATGGAACATTGGTCTGACAAGTTTCATGGATTATTGTGATAACAGTGGGCATGGCTCATTGTGATGACAAGTGCATGGAGCATTGTGAAGACAAGGTCATGGAGTATTGTGAAGACAGGTGTCAGGGAACATAGTGATGACATATGTCATGGTCCATTGTGATGACAAAGGTAATGGAGCATTTTGATGACAACGGTTTGGAGCACCGATATGACAAGGGTCATGGAGCATTGTGATGACAAGGGAATGGAGCATTGTAATGAAACCTGTGATGAGAAGTGCATCGTGCGTTGTGAAGACAAGCCTCATGGAGATTTGTGATGACAAGTGCATGGCGCATTGTGATGACATGGGTCATGGAGCACTGTTCTGACAAAGGCATGGTGCATTTTGATGACAAGGCTCACAGAGTATTGTGATGAAAAGTTCATGGAGCATTGTGGTGACAAATGTCACAGAGCCTTGTGTGACAATGGCATGGACCATTGAGATGACAAAGGTCATGAAGCATTGTGATGACTGGAGTCACGGAGCATTCTGATGACATGCGTCATGAATCATTGTGAAGACAAGGGCATGGAGCATTGTGATTACAGAGGTATTGGAGCACTGTGAGGACAAGGGTCATGGAGCCTTGGATGACAAGGCCGTGGAACATTGTGATGGCATGTGTCTTGGAGCATTGTTATGACAGGGGTAATGGAGCATTGTGATGACAAGGGCATAGAACATTGGTCTAAAAATTTCATGGATTTTTGTGATGAGATTTTGCATGGAGCATTGTGATGACTAGGGCACGGAACACTGTGATACATGTGTCATGGAGGATTGTAATGACAAGGGCATGGATCATTGTGATGACAAGGGTTATGGAGCCTTGTCATCACAAGACCGTGGAACATTGTAATGGCAGGTGTCATGGAGCATTGTTATAACAGGGGTAATGGAGCATTTTGATGACAAGGGCATGGATAATTGGTCTGAAAAGCTTCATGGATTATTGTGATGAGAGGGGGCATGGAGCATTGTGATGACAAGGGCATGGAACACTGTGATACATGGGTCATGGCAGATTGTAATGACAAGGGCATGGAGCATTTTGCTAAGAAGAGCATCGAGCATTGTGATGAAAAGCATCACGGAGCCTGTGATGACAAGGGCATGGAACAATGTGATGAGAGTGTTCATGGAGCATTTTGATGACAAGGGCATGGAGCATTGTGATGACAAGGGTCATGTAGCTTGGTGATGACAAAGGTCATGGAGCATTTTGATGACAAGCGCGTGGTGAACTGTGTATGAGAAGGGCAGGGATCATTGTGATGAAAGGGTCATGGAGCAATTTGATGAAAATTTTCATGGGACATTTTTATGACAGGGGTTATGGAACATTGTGATGTCAGGGGTCATGGAGGATTATGATGAAAAGGGTCATGGAGCATTTTGATGACAGGGGTCCTGGAACATTGTGATGACAGGGGTGAGGGAGTATTGTGATGACTAGTGATGGAACTTTATGATATCAGTGGTGGGAGAGCATTTTGATGTGACGTGCATGGAGCATTGTGATGACAAGGTTTATGGAGCACTGTGATGACAAGGCTGTGGAGCATTGTGATGACAAGCGCATGGCGAATTGTGATGACACAGGTCATGGGGCATTGTGCGGACAAGCGCATGGAGCATTGTGATGAATATTGTCATGGAGAATTGTGCTGACAAAGGCATGGAGCATTGTGATGACAAGGGACACAGAGCATTGTGATGAAAATTTCATGGAGCATTGTGGTTACAAAGATCACAGAGCCTTGTGTGACGAGGACATGGACCATTGTGAGGACAAAGGTCATGAATCATTGTGATGACCGGAGTCATGGAGCATTGTGATGACAGGGGCCATGGAGCATTGTGATTACAAGGGCATGGAGCAATGTGATGACAGGGGCATGGAACATTGGTCTGACAAGTTTCATGGATTATTGTGATGACAGTGGGCATGGAGCATTGAGATGACAAGGGCATGGAGCATTGTGGTGACAAAGGTCACAGAGCCTTGTGTGACGAGTGCATGGACCATTGTGAGGACAAAGGTCATGAAGCATTGTGATGACTGGAGACACGGAGCATTGTGATGATAATTTCATGGAGCAATGTGGTGACATATTTCACAGAGCTTTTTGATGACGTGGGCATGGACCATTGTGATGACAAGGTCCTGGAGCATTGTGATGAGAGGACAATGGAGCCTTGTGATGACAATTCTCATGGAGCATTCTGATGAAAAGGGGCATGGAGCATTGTGATTACAGTGGTATTGGATCCTTGTGATGAAAAGGCCGTAGCACATTGTGATGGCAGGCGTCATGGAGCATGGTTATGACATGGGCAATGGAGCATTGTGATGACAAGGGAATCGAGCATTGGTCTGAAAAGTTTCATGGATTATTGTGATGAGAGTGGGGAAGGAGCATTGTGATGGCAAGGGCACGGAACACTGTGATACATGGGTCATGTAGGATTGTAATGACAAGGGCATGGAGTAATGTGATGAGAGGCTTCATGGAGCAATGTGATGACAAGGGCATGGAACATTGTGATGACAAGGGTCATGGAGCATTTTGATGACAAGATTCCCAGATCATTGTGTTGTCAGGGGTCATGGAGCGCTGTGATGACAGTGGTCATGGAGCATTGTGATGACAGGGCCATGGAGCATTGTGATAAGAAGGTCATGGAGCATTGGGCTGAAAATATTCATGGAGTATTGTGATGACAGGGGTAATGGGACATTGTGATGACAAGGGAATGGAGTATTGTGATGACAAGGTCCTGGGGCATTGTGATGAGAAAACCATGGAGACTTGTTATGACAAGTCTCATGGAGCATTCTGATGAAAAGGTTCATGGAGCATTGTGATTACAGGGGTCCTGGAGCATTGTGATGAAAATGGTATGGATCATTGTGATGAAAAATGCATGGAGCCTTGTCATGACAGGGTTCAAGGAGCCTACTGATGACAAGTGTCAGGGAGCTTTGTGATGACAAATTTATTGAGCATTGTGATGACAAAGGTCATGGAGCACTGTGATGAGAAGACCATGGATAATTGTGATGATGAGCGTAATGGTGCATTGTGATGCCAATGGTTATGGAACATTGTGATCACAAGGGTTTGGAGCATTTTGATGACAGAGGTCATGGAGCGTATTGATTTCATTGTGATGACAATAGCATGAAGCATTATGATGATGGACATGGTGCGTTGTGATGACAGGATCATGGAGCAATTTGATGAAGAGTGTCATGGAACATTTTGATGACAGTGGTTATGGAACACTGTGATGTCAGGGGTCTTGGAGCATTGTGATGAAAAGGGTGATGGAGCATTCTGATGACAGAGGCTATGGAATGTTTTGATGTCAGGGGTCATGGAGCATTGTGATGACATGTGCATGGAGCATTGTGATGACAAGGTCATGTAGCATTTTGCTGACAAATGCATGGAGAATTGTGATGACAAGTGTCAGGAGCTCTGTGACGACAAGCATCAAGGAGCATTGTGATTACATGGGTCATGGAGCATTGGGATATCAAGCGCATGGAACATTCTGATGTCAAGTAGCATGGATCATTTTGATGACTGTCGTCATGTAGCATTGTGATGACATGGGTCATGGAGTTTTGTGATGAGAAGTTCATGGGGTATTGGGCTGAAAATGTTCATAGAGTACTGTGATAACAGGGGTCATGGAGCATTGTGATGAGAAGGGAATGGAGCAATGTGATGAGAAGTTCCTGGAGCATTGTGATGAGAGGCCATGGAACCTTGTGATGACAAGGGTCATGGAGGCTTGTGATGACAAGGCCGTTGAACATTTTGATGGCATTGGTTATGAAGCATTGTTATGACAGGGGTAATGGAGCATTGTGATGACAAGTGCATGGGGCATTGGTGTGAAAATTTTCATGGATTATTGTGATGAGTGTGGTCATGGAACATTGTGATGAAAAGGGCACGGAACACTGTGATACATAGATGATGCAGGATTGTAATGACAATGGCATGGAGCATTGTGATGAGAAGGGCATCGAGCATTGTGATGACAAGCGTCATGGAGATGTGGGATGAAAAGTGCATGAAGCAATGTGATGAGAGGGTTCATGGAACATTGTGATGACAATGGAATGGAGCATTGTGATGCAAAGGTCATGGACCTTTGTTATGACAAATGTCATGGAACATTTTGATGACAAGGGCGTGGTGCATTGTGATGAGAAGGACAGGGAGCATTGTGATGACAGGGTCATGGAGCAATTTGATGAAAAGTGTCATGGAAAATTTTGATGACAGGTGTTATAGAACATTGTGATGTCAGGGGTCATGGAGCTTTGTGATGAAAAGCGTCATGGAGCATTTTGATTACAGGGGTTATGGAACATTGTGATGTCAGGAGTCATGGAGCATTGTGATGAAAAGGGCATGTAGCATTGTGATGACAGCGGTCATGGAACATTGTGATGACAGGGGTGAGGGAGTATTGTGATGACTTGTGATGGAACATTGTGATATATGTTGTGAGAGAGCATTTTGATGAGAAGTAAATGGAGCATTGCGATGACAAATGTTATGGAGCATAGCGATGAAAAGGATGTGGAGCATTGTGATGAAAAGCGCATGGAGCATTTTGATGAAAAGTGTCATGGAGCATTGTGCTGACAAAGGCATAGAGCATTATGATGACAAGGGACACAGAGCATTGTGATGAAAAGTTCATGGAACATTGTTGTGACAAAGATCACAGAGCCTTGTGTGAAGAGGGCATGGATCATTGGTCTGAAAAGTTTCATGGATTATTGTGATGACAGTGGGCATGGCACATTGTGATGACAAGGGCATGGAGCACTATGAAGGAAAGGTCATGGAGTATTGTGAAGTCGGGTATCAGGGAGCATTGTGATGACCTATGTCATGGTGCATTGTGATGACAACGGCATGGAGCATTGTGATGACAAGTGTCATGGAGGATTGTGATGACAAAGGTAATGGAGCATTGTGATGACAAGGGCTTGGAGCACTGTGATGACAAGGGTCATTGAGAATTTTGATGACAAGTTCGTGAAGCATTGTGATGACATGCGCATGAAGCTTGCTATGACAGGGGTCATGGAGCATTGCGATGACAAGTGCATGGAGAACTGTGATGACAAGATCATGTAATATTGTGATAAGAAGTGTCATGGAGCATTGTGATGACAAGGACGTGGAGAATTGTGATGACATGTGTCATGGAGCATTGTGCTGACAAGCGCATGGAGCATTTTGATGACAAGTGTCATGGAGCATTGCGCTGACAAAGGCATGGAGCATTGTGATGACAAGGGTCACAGAGCATTGTGATCAAAAGTTCATGGAGCATTGTGGTGACAAAAGTCACAGAGCCTTGTGTGACGAGGGCATGGACCATTGTGATTACAAAGGTCATGAATCATTGTGATGACTGGAGTCATGGAGCATTGTGATGACAGGGGTCATGGACCATTGTGATGACAAGGGCATGGAGCATTGTGAGGACTGGGGCATGGAACACTGGTCTGACAAGTTTCATGGATTATTGTGATGAGAGTGGGCATGGCACACTGTGATGACAAGGTCAAGGAGTATTGTGAAGACAGGTGTCAGGGAGCACTGTGATGAAATATGTCATTGTCCATTGTGATGACAATGGCATGGAGCATTGTGATACCAAGTGTCATGGAGGATTGTGATGACAAAGGAAATGGAGCATTTTGATGACAAATGCTTGGAACACTGTGATGTCAAGGGCCATTGAGAATTTTGATGACAACGTCGTGAAGCATTGTGATGACAAGTGCATGTAGCTTGCTATGACAGGTGTCATAGAGCATTGCCTTGACAAGTGCATGGAGAACTGTGATGACAAGATCATGTAACATTGTGATGTGAAGTGTCATGGAGCATTGTGATGACAAGGACGTGGAGAATTGTAATGACATGGGACAGGGAGCATTGTGATGAACAGGGCATGGAAAATTGTGATGGCAAGACCGTGGAACATTGTGATTAAAAGACCATGGATAATTATGATGAAGAGCGTCATGGATCACTGTAATGACAAGGGGCATGGATCATTGAGATGACAGGTGTCATGGAGCATTGTGATGAGAAGTTCATGGAGCATTGGGCTGAAAATGTTCATGGTGTATCGTGATGACAGTGGTCAAGGAGCATTTTGATGACAAGGGATTGGAGCATTGTGATGACATGGTCCAGGTGCACTATGATGAGAAGACCATGGAGCCTTGTGATGACAAGTCTCATGGAACATTCTGATGAATAGGGGCATGGAGCATTGTGATTACAGGGGTCTTGGAGCATTGTGATGACAAGGGCATGGAGTATTGTGATGAGAAGGCCATGGAGCATTCTGATGACATGCATCATGGATATTTGTGACGACAAGGGCATGGAGCATTGTGATTACAGGCGTCTATGATCACTGTGATGACAAGGGTCATGGAGACTTGGATGACAAGGCCGTGGAACATTGTGATGGCAGGGGTCATGGAGCTTTGTTATGACAGGGGTAATGGAGCATTTTTATGAGAGGGGTAATGGAGCATTGTGATGACAAGGGCATGGAACATTGGTCTGAAAATTTCATGGATTTTTGTGATGAGATTCGGCATGGAGCATTGTGATGACTAGGGCACGGAACACTGTGATACATGTGTCATGGAGGATTGTAATGACAAGGGCAAGGAGCATTGTGATGAGAAGAGTATTGAGCATTGTGATGACAAGCATCATGGAGCACTGTGGTGACAAGGGCATGGAGCAATGTGATGAGAGGTTTCATGTAGCATTGTGATGAAATGGCATGGAGCATTGTGGTGACAAATGTCACAGAGCCTTGTGTGAAGAGGGCATGGACAACTGTGATGACAAAGGTCATGAAGGATTGTGATGACTGGAATCAGGGAGCATTGTGATGACAGGGTTCATGGAGCATTGTGCTGACAAGCACATGGAGCATTTTGATGACAAGTGTCATTGAGCAGTGTGCTGACAAGGCATGGAGCATTGTGATGACAAGGGACACAAAGCATTGTGATGAAAAGTTCATGGAGCATTGTGGCGACAAAGATCACAGAGCCTTGTGTGACGAGGGCATGGACCATTGGTCAGACAGGATTCATGGATTATTGTGATGACAGTGGGCATGGAGCATTGTGATGACAAGGGCATGGAGCATTTTGGTGACAAAGGTCACAGAGCCTTGTGTGACGACGGCATGGACCATTGTGATGAGAAAGGTCATGAAGCATTATGATGACTGGAGTCACAGAGCATTGTGATGACTGGGGTCATGGAGCATTTTGATGACAAGTGCATGGAGCATTGTGATGACAAGGGCATGGAACACTGTGATGACATGGTCATGGATTATTGTGAAGACAGTTGTCAGGGAGAATTGTGATGACATATGTCATTGTCCATTGTGATGAAAATGGCATGGAACATTGTGATACCAAGTGTCATGGAGGATTGTGATGACAAAGGTAATGGATCATTTTGAGGACAAGGTCGTGGTGCATTGTGATGAGAAAGGCAAGGAGCATTGTGATGACAGGGTCATGGAGCAAATTTATGAAAAGGGTAATGGAACATTTTGATTACAGGGTTTATGGAATATTTTGATGTCAGGGGTCATAGAGCATTTTGATGAAAAGGGTCATGGAGCATTCTGACGAAAAGGTGCTTGGAGCACTGAGATTACAGGGGTTTTGAAGCAATGTGATGACAAGGGCATGGAGCATTGTGATGAGAAGGCAATGGAGCATTCTGTTGACATGCATCACGGAGCTTTGTGATGACAAAGACATGGAGCCTTGTGATTACAGGGGTCTTGGAGCATTGTGATGAAAAGGGAATGGATCATTGTGATGAAAAATGCAGGGAACCTTGTCATGACAGGGTTCAAGGAGCATACTGATGACACCTGTCAGGGAGCATTGTGATGATAAGTGTATTGAGCATAGTGATGACAAAGATCATGGAGCATTGTGATGAGAAGTCCATGGATAATTGTGATGACCAGCGTCATGGGACATGGTGAAGACAAGTGTTATGGAACATTGTGATCAGAATGGTTTGGTGCATTGTGATGACAGAGGTCACTGAGCATTTTGATTTCATTGTGATGACAATAGCATGAAAAACTATGGTGATGGGCACGGTGCATTGTGATGACAGGGTTCATGGAACATTGAGATGAACAGGGGCATGGAGCACTGTGATTACAGGGGTCTTGGAGCATTGTGATGACAAGGGCATGGAGCATTGTGATTAGAGGGGTCTTGGAACATTGTGATGACAAGGGTCATGGAGGCTTGTGATGACAAGGCCGTGGAACCTTGTGATGGCAGGGGTCATGGATCATTGTTATGACAGGTGTAATGGAGCATTGTGATGACAAGGGCACGGAACACTGTGATACATAGATCATGCAGGATTGTAAAGACAAGGGCATGGAGCACTGTGATGAGAAGTGCATGGAGCGTTGTGATGACAAGCCTCATGGAGATTTGTGATGACAAGCATATGGCACATTCTGAAGACATGGGTCATGGAGCATTGTGCTGACAAAGGCATGGTGCATTTTGATGACAAAGGTCACAGGGCATTGTGATGAAATATTCATGGAACATTGTGGTGACAAAGGTCACAGAGCCTTGTATGACAATTGCATGGACCATTGTGATGACAAATGTCATGAAACATTGTGATGACTGGAGTCACGGAACATTCTGATGACAGGGGTCATGGAGCATTGTGATGACAGGGTTCATGGGGCATTGTGATGAGAAAGTCATGGAGCATTGGGCTGAACATGTTCATGATGTATTGTGATGACAGGTGTCATGGGGCATTTTGATGACATGGGAATGGACCATTGTGATGAAAAGGGCATGGAGCATGGTGATGAGAGGGCCTTGGAGCATTCTGAGGTCATGTGTCATGAAGCTTTGTGATGACAATGGCATGGAGCATTGTGATTCCAGGGGCCTTTGAGCATTGTGAGGAAAAGGGCGTGGATCATTTTGTTGAAAAATGCATGGAGCTTTGTCATGACAGTGTTCAAGGAGCATACTGATGACAAGTGTCAGGGAGCATTGTGATGACAAGTGTATTGAGCATTGCGATGACAAAGGTAATGGAGTACTGTGAATAGAAGTACATGGATAATTGTGATGATGAGCGTCATGGGGCGTTGTGTTGACAAGTACTATGGAAAATTGTGATCACAAGGGTTTTGAGCATTGTGATGACAGAGGTCATGAAGCATTTTGATTTCATTTTGATGACAATAGCATGAAGCATTATGATGTTGGGCATGGTGCACTGTGATGACACGGTTCATGGACCATTGAGATGAAAAGGAGCATAGAGCATTGTGATTACAGGGGTCTTGGAGCATTGTGATGACAAGGGCATGGAGCAATCTGATGACATGTGTCATGGAGCTTTGTGATGACAAGTGTATGGAGAACTGTGATTACAGTGTCTTGGAGCATTGTGATGACGAGTGTCATTGAGTCTTGTGATGATAAGACCGTGGAACCTCGTGAAGGCAGGTGTCATGGAGCATTGTTATGACAAGGGTAATGGAGCATTGTGATGACAAGGGCATGGAGCACTGGTCTGAAATGTAACATGGATTATTGTGATGAGAGTGGTCATGGAGCTTTGTGATGACAAGGGCACACAACACTTTGATACATGGGTCATGGAGGATTGTAATGACATGTTCATGGAGCATTGTGATGAGAAGGGCATCGAGCATTGTGAAGACAAGTGTCATGGAGCTTTGTGATGACAAGGACATGGAGCAATGTGATGAGAGGCTTCATGGAGCATTGTGATGACAATGGCATGGAGCATTGTGATGCGAAGGGTCATGGAGCTTTGTGATGACAAAGGTCATGGGGCATTTTGATGACAAGGTCATGGTGCATTGTGATGAGAAGGGCAGGGAGCATTGGGCTAACAGGGTCATGGAGCAATTTGGTGAAAAAGGTCATGGGATATTTTGATGAGTGGTTATGGAAAATTGTGATGTTGGGGTCATGGAGCATTGTGATGAAAAGCGTAATGGAGCATTTTGATGGCAGGGATTATGGAACATTGTGATGTCAGGGGTCATGGAGCATTTTGATGATAAGGGCATGTAGCATAGTGATGATAGGGGTCATGGAATATTGTGATGACAGTGGTGAGGGAGTATTGTGAAGACTAGTGGTGGAACATTGTGATATCAGTGGTGATAGAGCATTTTGATGAGAAGTGCATGGAGCATTGTGATGACAAGGTTTATGGAGCATTGTGATGACAAGGATGTGGAGCATTGTGATGACAAGCGCATGGTGCATTGTGATGACATGGGTCAAGGAGGATTCTTCTGAAAAGCACATGGAGCATTGTGATGACAAGTGTCATGGATCATTGTGCTGACAAAGGCATGGTGCATTGTGATGACTAGGGTCACGGAGCATTGTGATGAAAAGGGAATGGATCATTGTGATGCAAAATTCATGGAGCCTTGTCATGACAGGGTTCAAGGAGCATACTTCTGACCAGTGTCAGGGAGCATTGTGATGACAAGCGTATTGAGCATTGTGATGACAATGGTCATGGAATATTGTGAATAAAAGGCCATGGATAATTGTGAAGATGAGCGTCATGGGGCGTTGTGATGACAAGTGTTAAGGAACATTGTGATCACAAGGGTTTGGAGCATTGTGATGACAGAGGTCATGGAGCATTTTGATTTCATTGTGATGACAATAGCATGAAGCATTATGATGATGGGCATGGTGCATTGTGATGACAGGGTTCATGGAGCATTGAGATGAAAAGTGGCATTGAGCATTGTGATTACAGGGGTCTAGGAAAAGTGTGATGACAAGGGCATGGAGCATCGTGAATGAGAAGGCCATGGAGCATTCTGATGACATGCGTCATGGAGCTTTGTGATGACAGGGGCCATGGAGCATTGTGATGACAAGGGCATGAAGCATTGTGATGACAGGGGCATCGAACATTGGTCTGAGAATTTTCATGGATTATTGTGATGACAGTGGGCATGGCGCATTGTGATGACAAGGGCATCGAACATTGTGATGACAAGGTCATGGAGTATTGTGAAGACAGGTGTCAGGGAGCATTGTGATGACATATGTCATTGTCAATTGTGATGACAATGGCATGGAGCATTGTGATACCAAGTGTCATGGAGGATTGTGATGACAAAGATAATGGAGCATTTTGATGACAAGGGCTTGGGACATTGTGATGAGAAGCGTCATGGAGCATTCTGATGACAAGGGCATGGATCTTTGTGATGACAAGGGCCATTAAGAATTTTGATGACAACGTCGTGAAGCATTGTGATGACAAGTGCATGGAGCTTGCTATGACAGAGGTCATTGAGCATTGCGATGACAAGAGAATGGAGAATTGTGATGAGAAATCATGTAATATTGTGATAAGAAGTGTCAAGGAGCATTGTGATGAGAAAGACGTGGAGAATTGTGATGATATGGGGCATGGAGCATTGTGATGACCAAGGCATGGAGCATTGTGATGGCAAGACCGTGGAACATTGTGATGAGAATATCACGGATAATTGTGATGACAAGCGTCATGGAGCACTGTAATGACAAGGGGCATGGAGCATTGTGATTACAGGGGTCTTGGAGGATTATGATGACAAGGGCATGGAGCATTGTGATTACAGGGGTCTTGGAGGATTGTGATGACAAGGGCATGGAGCTATGTGATTACAGGGTTCTTGGAGCACTGTGATGACAAGGGTCATGGAGCCTTGGATGAAAACGCCGTGGAACATTGTGATGGCAGGTGTCATCGAGCATTTTTATGACAGATGTAATGGAGCATTGTGATGACAAGGGCATGGAACATTAGTCTGAAAATTTCATGGATTATTGTGATGAGATTCGGCATGGAGCATTGTGATGACTAGGGCATGGAACACTGTGATACATGTGTCATGGGGGATTGTAATGAAAAGGGCATGGATCATTGTGATGAGAAGAGTATCGAGCATTGTGATGACAAGCGTCATGGAGCATTTTGCTGACAAGGGCATGGAGCAATGTGATGAGAGGTTTCATGTAGCATTGTGATGAAATGGCATGGAGCATTGTGATGCCAAGGGTCATGGAGCTTTGTGATGACAAAGGTCATGGAGCATTTTGATGACAATGTCGTGGTGCATTTTGATGAGAAGGGCAGTGAGCATTGTGATGACAGGGTCATGGAACAAATTGATTAAAATTGTCATGGAACATTTTTATGACAGGGGTTATGGAACATTGTGATATCAGGGGTCATGGAGCATTTTGATGAAAAGGGTCATGGAGCATTCTGATGAAAAGGTGCATGGAGCATTGTGATTACAGGGGTTTTGAAAAATTGTGATGACAAGGGCAAGGAGCATTTTGATGAGAAGGCAATGGAGCATTCTGATGACATGCATCATGGAGCATTGTGATGACAAGGACATGGAGCATTGTGGAGACAAAGGTCACAGAGCCTTGTGTGACGAGGGCATGGACCACTGTGATGACAAAGGTCATGAAGCATTGTGATGACTGGGGTCATGGAGCACTGTGATGACAAGGGCATTGAGCATTGTGATGACAGGGGCATGGAACATTGTTCAGACAAGTTTCATGGATTCTTTGTGATGACAGTGGGCATGGCACACTGTGATGACAAGGGCATGGAACATTGTGATGACAAGGTCATGGAGTATTGTTAAGAGAGGTGTCAGGGAGCATTGTGATGACATATGTCATTGTCCATAGTGATGACAATGGCATGGAGCATTCTGAAACCAAGTGCCATGGAGGATTGTGATAACAAAGGTAATGGAACATTTTGATGACAAGTGCTTGGGACATTGTGATGACAAGGGTCACGGAGCATTGTGATGACAAGGGCATGGAGCTTGCTATGACATGGGTCATAGAGCATTGCGATGACAAGTGCATGGAGATTTGTGATGACAAGATCATGTAACATTGTGATAAGAAGTGTCATGAAGCATTGTGATGACAAGGACGTGGAGTATTGTGGTGCCATGGGACATGGGGCATTGTGATGACCAGGGCATGGAGCATTGTAATGGCAAGACCGTGGAGCATTGTGATGAGAAGTTCACGGATAATTTTGATGGCGAGCGTCATGGAGCACTGTAATGACAAGGGGCATGGAGCATTGTGATTACAGGGGTCTTGGAGCACTGTGATGACAAGGGAATGGATCATTGTGATCAGAAGGCCACGGAGCATTCTGATGACATGTGTCATGAATCATTGTGACGACAAGGGCATGGAGCATTGTGATGAGAGATTTCATTGAGCATTGTGATGACAATGGCATGGAGCATTGTGATGACAAGGGCATGGAGCAATGTGATGACAGGTGCATGGAACATTGGTCTGACAAGTTTCATGGATTATTGTGATGACAGTGGGCATGGAGCATTGTGATGACAAGGTCATGGAGCATTGTGGTGACAAAGGCATGGAACATTTTGATGACAAGGGACACAGAGCATTGTGATGAAATATTCATGGAACACTATTGTGTAAAAGATCACAGAGCCTTGTTTGAAGAGGACATGGACCACTGTGATGACAACGGTCATGAAACATTGTGATGACTGGAGTCACGGAGCATTGTGATGACAGGGGTCATGGAGCATTTCTCTGACAAGATTATGGATTATTGTGATGAGAGTGGGCATGGCGCATTGTGATGACAAGGGCATGGAACATTGTGATGACAAGGTCATGGAGTATTGTGAAGACAGGTGTCAGGGAGCATTGTGATGACATATGTCATTATCCATTGTGATGACAATGTCATGGAGCATTGTGATACCAAGTGTCATGGAGGATTGTGATGACAAAGGTAATGGAGCATTTTGATGACAAGGGCTTGGAACATTGTGATGACAAGGGTCATGGAGCATTGTGATGACAAGGGCATGGAGAATTGTGATGACAAGGGCCATTGAGAATTTTGATGACAACATCGTGAAGCATTGTGATGACAAGGGCATGGAGCTTGCTATGCCAGTAGTCATAGAGCATTGCGATCACAAGTGCATGGAGAATTGTGATGACAAGGTCATGTGACATTGTGATGAGAAGTGTCACGAAGCATTGTGATGACAAGGACGTGGAGAATTGTAATGACTTGTGACATGGAGCACTGTGATGAACAGGGCATGGAGAATTGTGACAGCAAGACCTTGGAGCATTGTGATGAAAAGACCATGGATAATTATGATGAAGAGTGTCATGGATCACTGTAATGACAAGGGGCATGGAGCATTGTGATGACAGGTGTCATGGAGCATTGTGGTGAGAGGGGTCATGGAGCACTGTGATGACAAGGGTAATGGAGCATTGTGATGAGACGGTCATGGAGCATTGTCCTGAAAATATTCATGGATTATTGTGATTACAGTGGTCAAGGAGCATTGTGATGACAAGGGAATGGAGCATTTTGATGACAAGGTCCTGGAGCAGTGTGATGAGAAGACCATGGAGCCTTGTGATGACAAGTCTAATGGAGCATTCTGATGAATAGCGGCATGGAGCATTGTGATTACAGGGGTCTTGGAGCATTGTGATGACAAGGTCATGGAGCATATTGATGAGAAGGCCATGGATCATTCTGATGACATGTGTCATGGATCTTTGAGATGACAGAGGCATGGAGCATTGTTATTACAGGGGTCTTGGAGCTTTGTGATGACAAGGGTCACGGAGCCTTGGATGCCAAGGCAGTGGAACATTGTGATGGCATGTGTCATGGAGCATTTTGATGAAAAGGGTCATGGAGCATTCTGATGAAAAGGTGCATGGAGCATTGAGATTACAGGGGTTTTGAATGAATGTGATTACAAGGGCATGGAGCATTGTGAAAAGAAGGCAATGGAGCATTCTGATGACAAGCGTCATGGAGCTTTGTGATGACAAGGACATGGAGCATTGTGATTATAGGGGTCTTGGAGCATTGTGATGAAAAGGGAATGGATCATTGTGATGAAAAATGCATGGAGACTTGTCATGACAGGGTTCAAGGAGCATACTGATGACAACTGTCAGGGAGCATTGTGATGATAAGTGTATTGAGCATTGTGATGAAAAGATCATGCAGCATTGTGATGAGAAGACCATGGATAATTGTGATGACCAGCGTCACGGGGCAATATGATGACAAGTGTTATGGAACAAACGTGATCAGAAGGGTTTGGTGCATTGTGATGACAGAGGTCATTGAGCATTTTGATTTCATTGTGATGACAATAGCATGAAATATTATGGTGATGGGCACGGTGCATTGTGATGACAGGGTTCATGGAGCATTGAGATGAAAAGGGGAATGGAGCACTGTGATTACAGGGGTGTTGGAACATTGTGATGACAAGGGCATGGAGCATTGTGATGAGAAGGCCATGGAGCATTCTGATGACATGCGTCATGGAGCTTTGTGATGACAAGGGCATGGAGAATTGTGATTACAGGGGTCATGGAATATTGTGATGACAGGGGTGAGGGAGTATTGTGATGACTAGTGATGGAACATTGTGATATCAGTGGTGAGAAGGCATTTTGAGGAGAAGTGCATGGAGCATTGTGATGACAAGGTTTATGGAGCATTTTGATGAGAATGATGTGGAGCATGGTGATGACAAGTGCATGGTGCATTGTGATGACATGGGTTTGGAGCATTGTGCTGACACGCGCATCGAGCATTGTGATGACAAGGGTCATGGAGCATTGTGCTGACAAAGGCATGGAGCTTTATGATGACAAGGGTCACAGAGCATTGTGATAAAAATTTCATGGATCATTGTGGTGACAAAGGTCACAGAGCTTTGTGTGACGAGGTCATGGACCACTGTGATGACAAATGTCATGAAGCATTGTGATGACTGGAGTCACGGAGCTTTGTGATAACAGGGGTCTTGGAGCATTGTGATGAAAAGGGAATGGATCATTGTGATGAAAAAGGCATGGAGCATTGTCATGACAGTGTTCAAGGAGCATACTGATGACAAGTGTCAGCGAGCATTGTGATGCCAAGTGTTTTGAGCATTGTGGTGACAAAGGTCATGGAGCATTGTGATGAGAAGACCTTCCATAATTTTGATGACGAGCGTCATGGGGCATGTGATGACAAGTGTTATGGAACATTGTGATCAGAAAGGTTTGGAGCATTGTGATGACAGAGGACTTGGAGCATTTTGATTTCATTGTGATGACAATAGCATGAATCATTAAGATGATGGGCATGGTGCATTGTGATGACAGTGTTCATGGAGCATTGAGATGAAAAGTGGCTTGAATTATTGTGATTACAGAGATCTTGGGGCATTCTGATGACAAGGGTCATGGAGCCTTGTCATGACAAGGCCGTGGAACATTGTGATGGCAGGGGTCATGGAGCATTGTTATGACAGGTGTAATGGAGCATTGTGATGACAAGGGCATGGAGCAATGTGATGAGAAATTTCATTGAGCATTGTGATGACAATGGCATGAAGCATTGTGATGCCAAGGGTCATGGAGCTTTGTGATGACAAATGTCATGGGGCATTTTGATGACAAGGGCGTGGTGCATTGTGATGAGAAGGGCAGGGAGCATTGTGATGACAGGGTCATGGAGCAATTTTGATGAAAAGGGTCATGGAATATTTCGATGACAGTGGTTATGGAACATTGTGATCTCAGGGGTCATGAAGCATTGTGATGAAATGGGTCATGGAGCATTTTGTGACAGGGGTTATGGAACATTGTGATGTCAGGGGTCATGGAGCATTGTGATGATAAGGACATGTATCACTGTGATGACAGTGGTCATGGAACATTGTGATGACAGGGGTGAGGGAGTATTGTGATGACTGGTGATGGAACATTGTGATATATGTGGTGAGAGAGCATTTTGATGAGAAGTGCATGTAGCATAGTGATGACAAGTGTTATGGAGCAAAGCAATGATAAGGATGTGGAGTATTGTGATGAAAAACGCATGGCGCATTTTGATGACATGGGTCATGGAGCATTGAGCTGACAAGCGCATGGAGCATTTTGATGACAAGTATCATGGAGCATTCTGCTGAAAAATGCATGGAGCATTTTGATGACAAGGGACACAGAGCATTGTGATGAAATATTCATGGAGCATTGTGGTGAAAAAGATCACAGAGCCTTGTGTGACGAGGGCATGGACAATTGTGATGAGATAGGTCATGAAGCATTGTGATGACTGGAGTCACGGAGCATTGTGATGAAAGGGGTCATGTTGCCTTGTGATGACAAGGGCATGGAGCAATGTGATGACGGGGGCATGGACCATTGGTTTGACAAGTTTCATGAATTATTGTGATGACAGTGGGCATGGAGAATTGTGATGACAAGGGCATGGAGCATTGGGGTGACAAAGGCATGGAGAATTTTGATGACAAGGGACACTGAGCATTATGATGAAATATTCATGGAGCATTGTGGTGAAAAAGATCACAGAGCCTTGTGTGAAGAGGGCATGGACCACTGTGATGACAAACGTCATGAAGCATTGTGATGACTGGAGTCACGGAGCATTGTGATGACAGGGGTCATGGAGCATTGCTCTGACAAGATTAATGGATTATTGTGATGAGAGTGGGCATGGCGCATTGTGATGACAAGGGCATGGAACATTGTGATGACAAGGTCATGGAGTATTGTGAAGACAGGTGTCAGGGAGCATTGTGATGACATATGTAATTGTCCATTGTGATAACAATGGCATGGAGCATTGTGATACCAAGTGTCATGGAGGATTGTGATGACAAAGGTAATGGAGCATTTTGATGACAAGGCCTTGGAACATTGTGATGACAAGCTTCATGGAGCATTGTGATGACAATGGCATGGAGCATTGTGATTTCAAGGGCCATTGAGAATTTTGATGACAACGTCGTGAAGCATTGTAATGACAAGCGCATGGAGCTTGCTATGACAGGGGTCATAGAGCATTGCGATGACAAGTGCATGGAGAATTGTGATGACAAAATCATGTAACATTGTGATGAGAAGTGTAAGGAAGCATTGTGATGACAAGGACGTGGAGAATTGTAATGACAAGGGACATGGAGCATTTTGATGAACACGGCATGGAGAATTGTGATAGCAAGACAGTGGAGCATTGTGATGAATAGAGCATGGATAATTATGATGAAGAGCGTCATGGATCACTGTAATGACAAGGGGCATGGAGCATTGTGATAACAGGTGTCAGGGAGCATTGTGATGAGAGTGGTCATGGAGCATTGTGATGACAAGGGTCATGGAGCATTGTGATGAGAAGGTCATGGAGCATTGGCCTGAAAATATTCATGGAGTTTTGTGATGACAGTTGTCAAGGAGCATTGTGATGACAAGGGAATGGAGCATTGTAATGACAAGGTCCTGGAGCAGTGTGATGAGAAGTCCATGGAGCCTTGTGATGACAATTCTCATGAAGCATTCTGATGAATAGGGGCATGAAGCATTGTGATTACATGGGTTTTGGAGCATTGTGATGACAAGGGCATGGAACATTTTGATGAGAAGGCCATGGAGCATTCTGATGACATGTGTCATGGATTTTTGTGATGACAAGGTCATGGAGCATTGTGATTACAGGGGTCGTGGAGCATTGTGATGACAAGGGCATGGAGTATTGTGATGAGAACGCCATGGAGCATTGTGATGACAAGGGCATGGAGCATTGTGATGACAGGGGAATGGAACATTGGTCTGACATGTTTTATGGATTATTGTGATGACAGTGGGCATGGCACATTATGATGACAAGGACATGGGACATTGGGATGACAAGGTCATGGAGTATTGTGAAGACAGCTGTCAGGGGGCATTGTGATGACATATGTCATAGTCCACTGTGATGAAAATGGCATGGAGCATTGTGATACCAAGTGTCATTGAGGATTGTGATGGCAAAGGTAATGGAGCATTTTGATGACAAGGGCTTGGAACATTGCGAAGACAAGGGTCATGGAGCATTGTGATGACAAGGGCATGGAGCATTCTGATGAAAATGTGCATGGAGCATTGAGATTACATGGGTTTTGAAGCAATGTGATGACAAGGGCATGGAGCATTGTGATGAGAAAGCAATGGAGCATTCTGATGACATGCCTCATGGAGCTTTGTGATGACAAGGACATGGAGCATTGTGATTACAGGGGTCTTGGAGCATTGTGATGAAAAGGGTATGGATCATTGTGATGAAAAATGCATGGAGACTTGTCATGACGGGGTTCAAGGAGCATACTGATGACAACTGTCAGGGAGCATTGTGATGATAAGTGTATTGAGCATTGTGATGACCTATATCATGGAGCATTGTGATGAGAAGACCATGGCTAATTGTGATGACCAGCGTCATGGGGCATTGTGATGACAAGTGTTATGGAACATTGTGATCAGAAGGGTTTGGTGCATTGTGATGACAGAGGTCATTGAGCATTTTGATTTCACTGTGATGACAATAGCATGAAATATTATGGTGATGGGCACGGTGCATTGTGATGACACGGTTCATGGAACATTGAGATGAAAAGGGGCATGGAGCATTGTGATTACAGGGGTGTTGGAGCATTGTGATGACAAGGGCATGGAGCATTGTGATGAGAAGGCCATGGAGCATTCTGATGACATGTGTCATGGAGCTTTGTGATGACAAGAGCATGGAGAATTGTGATTACAGGGGTCATGGAATATTGTGATGACAGGGGTGAGGGAGTATTGTGATGACTAGTGATGGAACACTGTGATATCAGTGGTGAGAAGGCATTTTGAGGAGAAGTGCATGGAGCATTGTGATGACAAGGTTTATGGAGCATTTTGATGACAAGGATATGTAGCATTGTGATGACAAGTGCATGGTGCATTGTGATGACATGGGTTATGGAGCATTGTGCTGACACGAGCATCGAGCATTGTGATGACAAGGGTCATGGAGCATTGTGCTGACAATGGCATGGAGCTTTGTGATGACAAGGGTCACAGAGCATTGTGATAAAAATTTCATGGAGCATTGTGGTGACAAAGGTCACAGATTTTTGTGTGACGAGGTCATGGACCATTGTGATGACAAATGTCATGAAGCATTGTGATGACTGGTGTCAAGGAGCATTGTGATAACAGGGGTCTTGGAGCATTGTGATGAAAAGGGAAAGGATCATTGTGATAAAAAAGGCATGGAGCCTTGTCATAACAGTGCTCAAGGAGCATACTGATGACAGGTGTCAGCGAGCATTGTGATTCCAAGTGTATTGAGCATTGTGATGACAAAGATCATGGAGCATTGTGATGAGAAGACCGTGGATAATTGTGATGACCAGCATCATGTGGCATTGTGATGACAAGTGTTATGGAACATTGTGATCAGGAGGGTTTGGTGCATTGTGATGACAGAGTTCATTGAGCATTTTGAATTCATTGTGATGACAATAGCATGAATCATTATGATGAAGGGCATGGTGCATTGTGATGACAGTGTTCATGGAGCATTGAGGTGAAAAGCGGCATGGAGAATTGTGATTACAGAAGTCTTGGAGCATTGTGATGACAAGGGTCACGGAGCCTTGTGATGACAAGGCCGTGGAACATTGTGATTGCAGGGGTCATGGAGCATTGTTATGACACGTGTAATGGAGCATTGTGATGATAAGGGCATGGAGCAATGTGATGAGAGATTTCATTGAGCATTGTGATGACAATGGCATGGAGCATTGTGATGCCAAGGGTCATGGAGCTTTGTGATGACAAATGTCATGGGGCATTTTGATGACAATGGCGTGGTCCATTGTGATGAGAAGGGAAGGGAGCATTGTGATGACAGGGTCATGGAGCAATTAGATGGAAAGTGTCATGGAATATTTTGATGACAGGGGTTATGGAACATTGTGATGTCAGGGTTCATGAAGCATTGTGATGAAATGGGTCATGGAGCATTTTGTGACAGGGGTTATGGAACATTGTGATGTCAGGGGTCATGGAGCATTGTGATGATAAGAGCATGTAGCACTGTGATGACATTGGTCATGGAACATTGTGATGACAAGGGTGAGCGAGTATTGTGATGACTAGTGATGGAACATTGTGATATATGTGGTGAGAGAGCAATTTGATGAGAAGTGCATGGAGCCTTGTGATGACAAGTTTTATGGAGCATAGCGATGAAAAGAATGTGGAGCATTGTGATGAAAAGAGCATGGCACATTTTGATGACATGTGTCATGGAGCATTGTGCTGACAAGCGCATGGAGCATTTTGATGACAAGTGTCATGGAGCATTGTGCTGACAAAGGCATGGAGCATTCTGATGACAAGGGACACAGAGCATTGTGATGAAAATTTCATGGAGCATTGTGGTGAAAAAGATCACAGAGCCTTGTGTGACAAGTGCATGGACCATTGAGAGGACAAGGTCATGAATCTTTGTGATGACTGGAGTCACGGAGCATTGTGGTGACAGGGGTCATGGAGCATTGTGAGGACAAGGGCATGGAGCAATGTGATGACAGGGGCATGGAACATTGGTCTGACTAGTTTCATGGATTATTGTGATGACAGTGGGCTTGGAGCATTGAGATGACAAGGGCATGGAGCATTGTGGTGACACAGGTCACAGAGCCTTGTGTGACGAGGGCATGTACCATTGTGAGGACAAAGTTCATGATGCATCGTGATGACTGGAGTCACGAAGCATTGTGATGACAGGGGTCCTGGAGCATTGTGTTGACAAGGGCATGGAGCATTGTGATGACTGGGGCATGGCACATTGGTATGACATGTTTCATGGATTATTGTGTTGACAGTGGGCATGGCACATTGTGATGACAAGGGCATGGAACATTATGATGACAAGGTCATGGAGTATTGTGAAGACAGGTGTCAGGGAGCATTGTGATGACATATGTCATTGTCCATTGTGATGACAATGGCATGGAGCATTGTGATACCAAGTGTCATGGAGGATTGTGAATACAAAGATAATGGAGCATTTTGATGACAAGGGCTTGGAACATTGCGATCACAAGGGTCATGGAGCATTGTGATGACAAGGGCATGGAGCATTCTGATGAAAATGTGCATGGAGCATTGAGATTACAGGGGTTTTGAAGCAATGTGATGACAAGGGCATGGAGCATTGTGATGAGAAGGCAATGGAGCATTCTGATGACCAGCATCATGGGGCATTGTGATGACAAGTGTTATGGAACATTGTGATCAAAAGGGTTTGGTGCATTGTGATGACAGAGGTCATTGAGCATTTTGATTTCACTGTGATGACAATAGCATGAAATATTATGGTGATGGGCACGGTGCATTGTGAAGACAGGGTTCATGGAGCATTGAGATGAAAAGGGGCATGGAGCATTGTGATTACAGGGGTGTTGGAGCATTGTGATGACAAGGGCATGGAGCATTGTGATGAGAAGGCCATGGAGCATTCTGATGACATTCGTCATGGAGCTTTGTGATGACAAGGACATGGAGCATTGTCATTACAGGGGTCTTGGAGCATTGTGATGAAAAGGGAATGGATCATTGTGATGAAAAATCCATGGAGCCTTGTCATGACAGTGTTCAAGGAGCATACTGATGACAAGTGTCAGCGAGCATTGTGATGCCAAGTGTTTTGAGCATTGTGGTGACAAAAGACAAGGAGCATTGTGATGAGAAGACCTTGCATAATTGTGATGACGAGCGTCATGGGGTATGTGATGACAAGTGTTATGGAACATTGTGATCAGAAGGATTTGGAGCATTGTGATGACAGAGGACATGGAGCATTTTGATTTCATTGTGACGACAAAAGCATGAATCATTATGATGATGGGCATGGTGCATTGTGATGACAGTGTTCATGGGGCATTGAGATGAAAATTGGCATGGAAAATTGTGATTACAGAGGTCTTGGAGCATTGTGATGACAAGGGTCATGGAGCCTTGTGATGACAAGGCCGTGGAACATTGTGATGGCAGTGGTCATGGAGCATTGTTATGACAGTTGTAATGGAGCATTGTGATGACAAGGGCATGGAGCAATGTGATGAGAGATTTCATTGAGCATTGTGATGACAATGGCATGGAGCATTGTGAGGCCAAGGGTCATGGAGCTTTGTGATGACAAATGTCATGGGGCATTTGATGACAAGGGCGAGGTGCATTGTGATGAGAAGGGCAGGGAGCATTGTGATGACAGGGTCATTGAGCAATTTGAATAAAAGTGTCATGGAATATTTTGATGACAGTGGTTATGGAACATTGTGATGTTAGGGGTCATGAAGCATTGTGATGAAATGGGTCATGGAGCATTTTGTGACAGGGGTTATGGAACATGGTGATGTCAGGTGTCATGGAGCATTGTGATGATAAGGGCATGTAGCACTGTGATGACAGTGGTCATGGAATATTTTGATGACAGGGGTGAGTGAGTATTGTGATGACTAGTGATGGAACATTGTGATATATGTGGTGAGAGAGCATTTTGATGAGAAGTGCATGGAGAATTGTGATGACAAGTTTTATGGAGCATAGCGATGAAAAGGATGTGGAGCATTGTGATGAAAAGAGCATGGCACATGGTGATGACATGTGTCATGGAGCATTGTGCTGACAAGAGCACGGAGCATTTTGATGACAAGTGTCATGGAGCATTGTGCTGACAAAGGCATGGAGCATTGTGATGACAAGGGACACAGAGCATTGTGATGAAAATTTCATGGAGCATTGTGATGACAAGGGCATGGAGCAATATGATGACAGGGGCAGGGAATATTGGTCTGACAAGTTTCATGGATTATTGTGATGACAGTGGGCATGGAGCATTGAGATGACAAAGGCATGGAGCATTGTGGGGAAAAAGGTCACAGAGCCTTGTGTGACGAGAGCATGGACCATCGTGAGGACAAAGGTCATGAAGCATTGTGATGACTGGAGTCACGGAGCATTGTGATGACAGGGGTCATGGACCATTGTGATGACAAGGGCATGGAGCACTGTGATGACAGGGGCATGGAACATTGGTCTGACATGTTTCATGTATTATTGTGATGACAGTGAGCATGGCGCATTGTGATGACAAGGGCATGGAACATTGTGATGACAAGGTCATGGAATATTGTGAAGACAGGTGTCAGGGAGCATTGTGATGACATATGTCATTCTCCATTGTGATGACAATGGCATGGAGCATTGTGATACCAAGTGTCATGGAGGATTGTGATGACAAAGGTAATGGAGCATTTTAATGACAAGGCCTTGGAACATTGCGATGACAAGGGTCATGGAGCATTGTGATGAAAAGGGCATGGCGCATTCTGAGGAAAAGGTGCATGGAACATTGAGATTACAGGGGTTTTGAAGCAATGTGATTACAAGGGCATGGAGCATTGTGATTAGAAGGCAATGGAGCATTCTGATGACATGCGTCATGGTGCTTTGTGATGACAAGGACATGGAGCATTGTGATTACAGGGGACTTGGAGCATTGTGATGAAAAGGGAATGGATCATTGTGATGAAAAATGCATGGAGCCTTGTCATGACAGGATTCAAGGAGCACACTGATGACAACTGTCACGGAGCATTGTGATGATAAGTGTATTAGGCATTGTGATGACAAAGGTCATGGAGCATTGTGATGAGAAGACCATGGATAATTGTGATGACCAGCATCATGGGGCATTGTGATGAAAAGTGTTATGGAACATTGTTATCAGAAGGGTTTGGTGCATTGTGGTGACAGAGGTCATTGAGCCTTTTGATTTCATTGTGATGACAATAGCATGAAATATTATGGTGATGGGCACGGTGCATTGTGATGACAGGGTTCATGGAGCATTGAGATGAAAAGGGGCATGGAGAATTGTGATTACAGGGGTGTTGGAGCATTGTGATGACAAGGGCATGGAGCATTGTGCTGAGAAGGCCATGGAGCATTCTGATGACATGTGTCATGGAGCTTTGTGATGACAAGTGCATGGAGCATTGTTATTACAAGGGTCTTGGAGCATTGTGATGACAAGGGCATGGAGCATTGTGATGAGAAGGCCATGGAGCATTCTGATGACATGCGTCATGGAGCTTTGTGATGACAAGGGCATGGGGAATTGTGATTACAGGGGTCATGGACTATTGTAATGACAGCGGTGAGAGAGTATTGTGATGACTAGTGATGAAACATTGTGATATCAGTGGTGAGAATGTATTTTGAGGAGAAGTGCATGGATCACTGTGATGACAAAATTTAAGGAGTATTTTGATGACATGGATGAGGAGCATTGTGATAACAAGCGCATGGTGCATTGTGATGACATGGGTTATGGAGCATTCTGCTGACACGCGCATCGAGCATTGTGATGACAAGGGTCATGGAGCATTGTGCTGACAAAGGCATGGAGCTTTGTGATGACAAGGGTCACAGAGCATTGTGATAAAAATTTCATAGAGCATTGTGGTGACAAAGGTCACAGAGCTTTGTGTGATGAGGTCATGGACCATTGTGATGACAAATGTCATGAAGCATTGTGATGACTGGAGTCACGGAGCATAGTGATAACAGGGTTCTTGGAGCATTGTGATGAAAAGGGAATGGATCATTGTGATGAAAGAGACATGGAGCCTTGTCGTGACAGTGTTCAAGGAGCATACTGATGACAAGTGTCAGCGAGCATTGTGATGCCAAGTGTATTGAGCATTGTGGTGACAAAGGTCATGGAGCATTGTGATGAGAAGACGTTGCATCATTGTGATGACGAGCGTCATGGGGCATGTGATGACAAGTGTTATGGAACATTGTGATGAACAGGGTTTGGAGCATTGTGATGACAGAGGACATGGAGCATTTTGATTTCATTGTGATGAAAATAGCATGAATCATTATGATGATGGGCATGGTGCATTGTGATGACAGTGTTCATGGAGCATTGAGATGAAAAGTGGCATGTAGAATTGTGATTACAGAGGTCTTGGAGCATTGTGATGACAAGGGTCATGGAGCATTGTGAGGAGAAGGCCATAGAGCTGTCTGATTACATGCGTCATGGAGCTTTGTGATGACAAGTGCATGGAGCATTGTTATTACAAGGGTCTTGGAGCATTGTGATGACAAGGGTCATGGAGCCTTGTGATGACAAGGCCGTGGAACACTGTCATGACAGGGGTGAGGGAGTATTGTAATGACTAGTGATGAAACATTTTGATATCAGTGGTGAAAGAGCATTTTGATGAGAAGTGCATGGAGCTTTGTGATGACAAGGTTTATGGAGCATTGTGATGACAAAGTTGTGGAACATTGTGATGACAAGCGCATGGCACATTGTGAAGACATGGGTCATGGAGCATTGTTCGGACAATTGCATGGACCATTGTGATGACAAGGGTCATGGAGCACTCTGCTGACAAAGGCATGGAGCATTGTGATGAAAAGTTCAGGGAGAATTATGGAGACAAAGTTCACAGAGCACTGTGATGACGAGGGCATGGACCACTGTGATGACAAAGGTCATGAAGCATTGTGATGACTGGAGTCACGAAGCATTGTCCTGACAAGGGCATGGAGCATTGTGATGACAGGGGCATGGAGCATTGGTCTGATAAGTTTCATGGATTATTGTGATGATAGTGGGAATGGCACATTGTGATGACTAGGGCATGGAGGATTGTTATGACCAGCTCAAGGAGTATTGTGAAGACAGGTGTCAGGGAGCATTGTGATAACATATGTCATGGTGCATTGTGATGACAATGGCATGGAGCATTGTGAAGCCAAGTATCATGGAGGATTTTGATGACAAAGGTAATGGAGCATTGTGATGACAAGGGCTTGGATCATTGTGATGACAATGGTCATGGTGCATTGTGATGACAAGGGCATGGAGCATTGTGATGACAAGGGCTTTTGAGAATTTTGATGACAAGGTCGTGAAGCATTGTGATGACAAGCATATGGAGCTTGCTATGACAGGGTTCATGGAGCATTGTGATGACAAGTGCATGGAGAATTGTGATGACAAGGGCATGTAACATTGTGATGAGAAGTGTCATGGAGCATTGTGATGGCAAGACCGTGGAGCATTGTGATGAGAAGACCATGGATAATTGTGATTACGAGCGTCATGGAGCACTGTAATGACAAGGGGCATGGAGCATTGTGATCACAGGTGTCCTGGAGGATTGTGATGACAGGGGTCATGGAGCATTGTGATGACAAAGGTCATGGAACATTCTGATGACAAGCTTATGGAGTATTGTGATGACAATGGCATGGAACATTGTGATGAAAAGGGCATGGAGCACTGGTTTGAAATATTTCATGGATTATTTTGATGACAGTGGGCATGGAGCATTGTGATGACAAGGTCAGGGAACAGGGTGATACATGGGTCATTGAGGATTGTAATGACAAGGCATGGAGCATTGTGTTGAGAAAGGCATCGAGCATTGTGATGACAAGTGTCACGGAGCTTTGTGATGACAAGGGCAAGGAGGAATGTGATGAGAGTGTTCATGGAGCACTGTGAGGCCAATGGCATGGAGCATTGTGATGCCAAGGGTCATGGAGCTTGGTGATGACAAAGGTCATGGAACATTTTGATGACAATTGTGTGGTGCATTGTGATGAGTAGGGCAGGGAGCATTGTGATGAAAGGGTCATGGAACAATTGGATGAAAAGGATCAGGGAACATTTTGATGACAGGGGTTATGGAACATTGTGATGTCTGTGGTCATGGAGCATTGTGATGATAAGGGCATGTAGCATTTTGAAGACAGGGGTCATGGAACATTGTGATGACAGGGGTGAGGGAGTATTGTGATGACTAGTGATGGAACATTGTGATATCAGTGGTGAGAGGGCATTTAGATGAGAAGTGCATGGAGCATTGTGATGACAAGTTTTATGGAGCATTGTGATGACAAGGTTGTGGAGCATTGTCATGAAAAGTGCATGGCACATTGTGGTGACATGTGTCTTGGAGCATTGTGCTGAGAAGCGCATGTAGGGTTGTGATGACAAGGGTCATGGAGCATTGTGCTGACAAAGGCATGGAGCATTGTGATGACAAGTTTTACAGAGCATTGTCATGACGAGGGAATGGACCATTGTGATGACAAAGGTCATAAAGCATTTTGATGACTGGAGTCACGGAGCATTATGATGTGAGGGGTCATGGAACATTGTGATTACAAGGGCATGGAGCATTGTGATGACAGGGACATGGAAAATTGGTCTGACAAGTTTCATGGATTATTGGTATGAGGGTGGGCATGGCACATTGTGATGACAAGGGCATGGAACATTTTTATGACAAGGTCATGTAGTATTGTGAAGACAGGTGTCAGGGAGCATTGTGATGACATATGTCATGGTGCATTGTGATGACAATGGCGTGGAGCATTGTGATGCCAAGTGTCATGGAGGATTGTGATGACAAATATAATGGAGCATTGTATGACAATTGCTTGGAGAATTGTGATGAAAAGGGTCCTGGATCATTGTGAGGACCAGGGCAGGGAGCATTGTGATGGAAAGACCGTGCAGCATTGTGATGAGAAGACCATGGATAATTGTGATGACGAGCGTCATGGAGCACTGTAATGACAAGAGGCATGGAGCATTGTGATTACAGGGGTCATGGTGCATTGTGATGACAGGGGTCATGGAGCATTGTGACGACATGGGTCATGGAGCATTCTGATGAAAAGCTTGTGGAGCATGGTGATGACAATGGCATGGAGCATAGTGATGAAAGGTCACGGAGCATTGTGATGAAAAAGGCATGGAGCCTTTTAATGACAGGGTTCAAGGAGCATTCTGACGACAAGTGTCAGGGAGCATTGTGATGACAAGGGTATTGAGCATTGTGATGACAAAGTGCATGGAGCATTGTGATGACACGGGCATGGAGTATTGTGATGACAGGCATCATGGAGCGTTGTGATGACAAGTGTTGTGGAACAATGTGATCCCAAGGGTTTGGAGCATTCTGATGACAGAGGTCATGGATCATTTTGATTTCAAGGAGCATGGAGCATTGTGATGACAGGGGTCATGGAGCATTGTGATGAGAAGATCATAGAGCATTGGGCTGAAAATATTCATGGAGTATTCTGATTACAGTGGTCTTTGAGCATTGTGATGAAAAGGGCATGGAGCCTTGTCATGACAGGGTTCAAGGAGCATACTGATGACAAGTGTCAGGGAGCATTGTGATGACAAGTGTATTGAGCATTGTGATAACAAAGTTCATGGAGCATTTTGCTGAGAAGACCATGGATAACTGTGATGAGGAGCATCACGGGGCATTGTGATGACAAGTGTTATGGAACATTGTGATCACAAGGGTTTGGAGCATTGTGATGACAGAGGTCATGGAGCATTTTGATTTCATTGTGATGACAATAGCATGAAGCATTATGATGATGGGCATGGTGCATTGTGATGACAGGGTTCATGGAGCATTGAGATGAAAAGGGGCATGGAGCATTGTGATTAAATGTGTATTGGAGCATTGTGATGACAAGGGCATGGAGCATTGTGAATGAGAAGGCCATGGAGCATTCTGATGACATGCGCCATGGAGCTTTGTGATGACAAGTGCATTGAGCATTGTGATTACAGGGTCTTGGTGCACGGTAATGACAACGGTCATGGAGACTTATATTGATAAGGCCGTGAAACCTTGTGATGTCAGGTGTCATGGAGCATTGTTATGACAGGGTAGTGGAGCATTGTGATGACAAGGGCATCAGAATTGGTATGAAAAGTTTCATGGATTATTGTGATCAGAGTGGGCATGGAGCATTGTGATGACAAGGTCACGGAACACTGTGTTACATGGGTCATGGAGGATTGTAATGACAAGGGCATGGAACATTGTGATGAGAAGTGCATCGAGCATTGGTATCACAAGCGTCATGGAGCTTTGTGATGACAAGTGCATGGAGCAATTTGATGAGAGGGTTCATGGAGCATTGTGATGACAATGGCATGGAGCATTGTGATGCCAATGGTTATGGAGCTTTGTGGTGACAAATGTCACAGAGCCTTGTTATGATGAGGCTATGGACCATTGTGATGACAAAGGTCATGAATCATTGTGATGAATGGAGTCACGGGGCATTGTGATGACAGGGGTCATGGTGCATTGTGATGACAAGTGCGTGGAGCATTGTGATGACATGGGCATGGAGCATTGGTCTGACAAGTTTCATGGATTACTGTGATGACAGTGCGCATGGCGCACTGTGATGACAAGGGCATGGAGCATTGTGATGCCAAGGTAATGTAGAATTGTGAAGACAGGGGTCAGGGAGCATTGTGATGACATATGTCATGGTCCATTGTGATGACAATGGCATGGAGCATTGTGATGCCAAGTGTCATGGAGGATTGTGATGACAAAGGTAATGTTGCAATGTGATTACAAGGGCTTGGAGCATTGTGATGACAAGGGCCATTGAGAATTTTGATGACAATGTCGTGAAGCATTGTGATGACAAGCACATGGAGCTTTCTATGACAGGGGTCATGGAGCATTGCGATGATAAGTGCCTGGATAATTGTGATGTAAAGTGCACGTAACATTTTGATGAGAAGTGTCATGGAGCATTGTGATGACAAGGACGTGAAGAATACTGATAACCAGGGCATGGAGCATTGTGATGGCAAGACCGGGGAGAATTGTGATGAGAAGACCATGGATAATTGTGATGACGGGCGACATGGAGCTCTGTAATGACAAGGGGCATGGAGCATTGTGATGACAGGGGTCATGGAGCATTGTGATGACAGGGGTCATGGAGCATTGTCAAGACAAGGGTCATGGAGCATTCTGATGACAAGCTTGTGGTGTATTGTGATGACAATGGCATGGAGCATTGTGATGAAAAGGGCATGGAACATTGTGGTGACTGGGGTCATGGAACATTGTGATGGCATGGCTGAGGGAGTATTGTGATGACTAGTGATGGAACATTGTGATATCAGTGGTGAGAGACCATTTTCATGAGAAGTGCATGGAGCATTGTTATGACAAGTTTTATGGAGCATTGTGATGACAAGGATGAGGAGCATTGTGATGACAAGCGCATGGTGCCTTGTGATGACATCGGTCATGGAGCATTGTGATGAGAAGTGTCATGGATCATTTTGATGGCAAGTCCGTGGATCACTTTGATGAGAAGACCAATGATAATTGTGATGACGAGCGTCATGGAGCACTGTAATGACAAGGGGCAAGGAGCATTGTGATGACAGGTGTCATGGAGCATTGTGATAACAGGGGTCATGGAACACTGTGATGACAATGGTCATGGAGCATTCTGATGACAAGCTTGTGGAGTATTGTGATGACAATGGCATGGAGCATTGTGATGAAAGTTCATGGAGCATTGTGATGAAAAAGGCATGGACCCTCTTCATGACAGGGTTCAAGGAGCATTCTGAAGACAAGTGTCAGGGAGCAGTGTGATGACAAGGGCATCGAGCATGGTGATGAGAAGGCCATGGAGCGTTCTGATGATATGGGTCATGGAGCTTTGTGATGACAAGGGCAAGGAGCATTGTGATTACTGGGGTTTGGAACATTGTGATGAAAAGTGCCTGGATCATTGTGATGAAAAGGCATGGAGCCTTGTCATGACAGGGTTCAAGAAGCATACTGACGACAAGTGGCAGGGAGCATTGAGATGACAAGTGTATTGAGCATTGTGATGGCAAAGGTCATGGAGCTTTGTGATGAGAAGACCATGGATAATTGTGATGAGGAGTATCATGGGGAATTGTGATGACAAGTGTTATGGAACATTGTGATCACAAGGGTTAGGAGCATTGTGATGACAGAGGTCATGAAGCATTTTGATTTCATTGTGATGACAATAGCATTAAACATTTTGATGATGGGCCTGGTGCATTGGAATGACAGAGTTCATTGAGCATTGAGATGAAAAGGGGCATGGAGCATTGTGAATACAGCGGTCTTGGAGCACTGTGATGACAAGGCCATGGAGCATTGTGATGAGAAGGCCATGGAGCATTCTGATGGCATAAGTCATTGAGCTTCGTGATGACAAGGGCATGGAGCAGTGTGATTACAGGGGTCTTGGAGAATTGTGATGACAAGGTTCATGGAGCCTTGAGATGATGAGGCCATGGAACATTGTGATGGCAGGGGTCATGGACCATTGTTATGACACGGGTAATGGAGCCTTTTGATGACAAGGGCATGGAGCATTTGTGTGAAAAGTTTCATGGATTATTGTGATGAGTGTGGGCATGGGGCATTGTGATGTCACGGGCAAGGAACACGGTGATACATGGATCATGGAGGATTTTAATGAAAAGGGCATGGAGCACTGTGATGAGAAAAGCATCGAGCATTGTGATGACAAGCGTCATGGAGCTTTGTGATGACAAGGGAATGGAGCAATGTGATGAGAGGGTTCATGGAGCGTTGTGATGACAATGGCATGGAACATTTTGATGCCATGGGTCATGGATCACTGGGACGACAAGCGTCACGGAGCATTCGGATTACAGGTGTCATGGAGCATTGGGATGACAAGCGCATGGATCATTGTGATGACAAGTGTCTTGGAGCATTTTGATGACAAGAGTCCCAGATCATTGTGTTGTCTGGGGTCAGGGAGCGCTGTGATGACAGTGGTCATGGAGCAATGTGATGACAGGTGTAATGGAGCACTGTGATGGCAAGGGCATGGAGCACTGTGATGAGAAGTCCATGGAGCATTTTGATGACATGCATCATGGAGCTTTGTGATGACAAGGGCATGGAGCATTGTGATTACAGTGGTCATGGAACATTGTGATGACAGGGATGAGGGAGTATTGTGATGACTAGTGATGGAACATTGTGAAATCAGTGGTGAGAGAGCATTTTGATGAGAAGTGCATTGAGCATTGTGATGACAAGTTTTATGGAGCATAGCGATGAAAATGATGGAGAGCATAGTGATGAAAATTTCATGGTGCATTGTGATGTAATTGGTCATGGAGCATTGTGCTGAGAAGCGCATGGAGCATTGTGATGACAAGGGGCATGGAGCATTGTGATGTCCAGGTCATGGAGCATTGTGATGGCAAGACCGTGGAGCATTGTAATCTCAAGACCATGAAGCATACTGATGACGAGTGTAATCGAGCACTGTAATGACACGGGGCATGGAGAATTGTGATGACAAGGGTCAAGGAACATTCTGAAGACAAGCTTGTGGATTATTGTGATGACAATGGCATGGAGCAATGTGATGAAAAAGGCATAGAGCCTTTTCATGACAGGGTTCGAGAAGCATTCTGACGACAAGTGTCAGGGAGCATTGTCATGACAAGTGTATTGAGCATTGTGATGACAAAGGTCATGGAGCATTGTGATGACAAGGGCATGGAGTATTGTGATGACAGGTATCATTGAGCGTTGTGATGACAAGTGTTATGGAACAATGTGATCACAAGTGTTTGGAGCACTGTGATGAGAGAGGTCATGGATCATTTTGATATCAAGGAGCATGGAGCATTGTGATGACAGAGGTCATGGAGCATTGTGAAGAGAAGAACATGGAGCATTGAGCTGAAAATGTTCATGGAGTATTCTGATGAAAGGGGTCATGGGACGTTGTGATGACAAGTGTTATGGAACATTGTGATCACAATGGTTTGGAGCATTGTGATGACAGAGGTCATGGAACATTTTGATTTCATTGTGATGACAATAGCATGAAGCATTATGATGATGGGCATGGTGCATTCTGATGACAGGGTTAATGGAGCATTGAGATGAAAAGGGACATGGAGCATTGTGATTACAGGTATCTTGGAGCATTGTGATGAGAAGGGCATGGAGCATTGTGAATGAGAAGGCCATGGAGCATTCTGATGACATGCGTCATGGAGCTTTGTGATGATAAGGGCATGGAGCATTTGTGTGAAAATTTTCATGGATTATTGTGATGAGAGTGGGCATGGAGCATTGTGATGACAATGACACGGAACAGTGTGATACATGGGTCATGGAGGACTGTAATGACAAGATCATGGAGCATTGTGATCAGAAGTGCATCGAGCATTGTGATGACAAGGGTCATGGAGCTTTGTAATGACAAGGGCATGGAGCAATGTGATGAGAGGCTTCATGAAACATTGTGATGACAATGGCATGGGGCATTGTGATGCCAAGGGTCATGGAGCTTTGTGATGACAAAGGTCATGGAGCATTTTGATGACAAGGGAGTGGTGCATTGTGATGATAGTGGCATGTAGCATTGTGATGATAGTGGTTATGGATGACTGTGATGACAGGGGTGAGGGAGTATTGTGATGACTATTGATGGAACATTGTGATATCAGTGGTGAGAGAGCATTTTCATGAGAAGTGCATGGAGCATTGTGATGATAATGTTTATGGAGAATTGTGATGACAAGGATGTGGAGCCTTGTGATGACAACCGCATGGCGCATTGTGATCACATCGGTCATGGAGCATTGTGCTGACAAGCTCATGGAGCATTGTGATGACAAGTGTCATGGAACATTGTGCTGACAAAGGCATGGAGCATTGTGATGCCAAGGGTCACAGAGCATTGTGATGAAAAGTTCATGGAGCAATTTGGTGACAAATGTCACAGAGACTTGTGAAGATGAGGGCATGGACCACTGTGATGACAAAGTCTTGAGGCGTTGTGATGACTGGAGTCACGGAGCATTGTGATGACATGTGTCATGGAGCATGTGATGACAAGTGCATGGAGCATTGTGATGACAGGGTCATGGAGCCTCGGTCTGAAAAATTTCATGGAGCATTGTGATGACAGGGGCATGGAGCCTCGGTCTGAAAAATTTCATGGATTATTGTGATGACAGTGGGCATTGCACATTGTGATGACAAGGGCATGGATCACTATGAAGAAAAGTTCATGGAATATTGTGAAGTCAGGTGTCAGGGAGCATTGTGATGACCTATGTCATGGTGCATTTTGATGACAACGGCATGGAGCATTGTGATGACAAGTGTCATGGAGGATTGTGATGACAATGTTAATGGAGCATTGTGATGACAATGGTCATGGAGCTTTGTGATGAAAAGGGCATGGAGCATTGTGATGACAAGGGCTTTTGAAAATTTTGATGACAAGGTCGTGAAGCACTGTGATGAAAAGCACATGGAGCTTGCTATGACAGGGTTCATGGAGCATTGCGATGACAAGTGCATGGAGAATGTGATAACAAGAGCATGTAACATTGTGATTTGAAGTGTCATGGAGCATTGTGAAGGCAAGACGGTGGAGAATTGTGATGAGAAGACCATGGATAATTGTGATGACGAGCGTCATCGAGAACTGTAATGACAAGGGGCCTGGAGCATTGTGATGACCGGTGTCATGGAGCATTGTGATGACAGGAGTCATGGAGAATTGTGATGACAAGGGTCATGGAACATTCTGATGACAAGCTTGTGGAGTATTGTGATGACAATGGCATGGAGCATTGTGATGAAAAGGGTATGGAGCATTGTGATGAAAAAGGCATAGAGCCTTTTCACGACAGGGTGCGAGAAGCATTCTGATGACAAGTGTCAGGGAGCATTGTGATTACAAGTGTATTGAGCATTGTGATGACAAAGGTCATGGAGCATTGTGATGACAAGGGCATGGAGTATTGTGATGACAGGCATCATAGAGCATTGTGATGACAAGTGTTATGGAACAATGTGATCACAAGGGTTTGGAGCACTGTGATGACAGACGTCATGGATCATTTTGATATCAAGGAACATGGAGCATTGTGATGACAAGATCCTGGAGCACTCTGATGAGAAGACCATGGAGCCTTGTGATGAGAAGTCTCATGGAGCATTCTGATGAAAAGTGGCGTGGAGCATTGTGATTACAGGGGTCTTGGAGCATTGTGATTACAAGTGCATGGAGCATTGTGAGAGATGTCCAAGGAGCATTCTGATGACATGCGTCATGGAGCTTTGTGATGACCAGGGCAAGGAACACTGTGATTACATGGGTCTTGGAGCATTGTGATGAAATGCGCATGGATCATTGTGATGAAAAAGGCATGGAGCCTTGTCATGACAGTGTTCAAGGAGAATACTGATGGCAAGAGTCAGGGAGCATTGTGATGACAAGTGTATTGAGCATTGTGATGACAAATGTTATGGAGCATTGTGATGAGAAGACCATGGATAATTGTGATGACGAGCGTAATGGGGCGTTGTCATGACAAGTGTTATGGAACATTGTGATCACAAGGGTTTGGAGCATTGTGATGACAGAGGTCATGGAGCATTTTGATTTCATTGTGAAGACAACAGCATGAAGCATTATGATGATGGGCATGGTGCATTGTGATGACAGGGTTCATGGAGCATTGAGATGAAATGGGGCATGGAGCATTGTGATTACAGGTGTCTTAGAGCATTATGATGACAAGGGCATGGAGCATTGTGAATGAGAAGGCCATGGAGCATTCTGATGGCATGCGTCATGGAGCTCTTTGATGACAAGTGCATGGAGCATTTGTCTGAAAATTTTCATGGAATATTGTGATGAGAGTGGGCATGGAGCATTGTGATGACAAGGACACGGAACACTGTGATACATGGGTCATGGAGGTTTGTAATGACAAGGTCATGGAGCACTGTGATGAGAGGGGCATGGAGCATTGTGATGCCAAGGGTCATGGAGCTTTGTGATGACAAGGGCATGTAGCAATGTGATGAGAGGCTTCATGAAGCATTGTGATGACAATGGGATGGAGCACTGTGATGCCAAGGGTCATGGAGCTTTGTGATGACAAAGGTCATGGAGTATTTTGATGACAAGGGAGTGGTGCATTGTGATGATAACGGCATATAGCATTGTGATGATAGGGGTCATGGAACATTGTGATGACAGGGGTGAGGGAGTATTGTGATGACTAGTGATGGAACATTGTGATATCAGTGGTGAGAGAGCATTTTCATGAGAAGTGCATGGAGCATTGTGATGACAATGTTTATGGAGCATTGTGATGACAAGGATGTGGAGCATTGTGATGACAACCGCATGGCACATTGTGATCACATCGGTCATGGAGAATTGTGCTGACAAGCTCAGTGAGCATTGTGATGACAAGTGTCATGGAACATTGTGCTGACAAAGGCATGGAGCATTGTGATGCCAAGGGTCACAGAGAATTGTGATGAAAAGTTCATGGAACATTTTGGTGACAAATGTCACAGAGACTTGTGATGATGAGGGCATGGACCATTGTGATGACAAAGTCTTGAAGCATTGTGATGACTGGAGTCACGGAGCATTGTGATGACAGGTGTCATGGAACATTTTGATGACAAGTGCATAGAGCATTGTGAGGATAGGGTCATGGAGCCTCGGTCTGAAAAATTTCATGGATTATTGTGATGAGAGTGGGCATAGCACATTGTGAATGCAAGGGCATGGAGCACTGTGAAGAAAAGGTCATGGAGTATTGTGAAGTCAGGTGTCAGGGAGCATTGTGATGACCTATGTCATGGTGCATTGTGATGACAATGGCATGGAGCATTGTGATGACAAGTGTCATGGAGGATTGTGATGACAATGGTATTGGAGTATTGTGATGACAAGCGCTTGGAGCATTGTGATGAGAAGTGTCATGGAGCATTGTAATGACAAGGGCATGGAGCATTGTGATGACCAAGGCAATTGAGAATTTTGATGCCAACGTCGTGAAACATTGTGATTACAAGCACATGGAACTTGCTATGACAGGTGTCATGGAGCATTGTGTTGACAAGTGCATGGATAATTGTGATGACAATAGCATGTAACTTTGTGACGAGAAATGTCATGGAGCATTGTGATGACAAGGACGTGGAGAATTGTGATGACAAGGGACATGGAGCACTGTGATGACCAGGGCATTGAGCATTGTGATGGCAAGACCGTGGAGCATTGTGATGAGAAGGTAATGGATAATTCGGAAGACGAGCATCATGGAGCACTGTAATGACAAGGGAAATGGAGCATTTTGATGACAGGTATCATGGATCATTGTGATGACAGGGATCATGGAGCGTTGTGATGACAAGTGTTATGGAACATTGTGATCACAAGGGTTTGGAGCATTGTGATGACAGATGTCATGGATCATTTTCAGTTCAAGGAGCATGGAGCATTGTGATGACAAGGGCATGAAGCAATGTGAACCCAATGTTCACCGAGGATTTTGATGACAATTGGAATGGAGTATTGTGATGTCAAGTGCATGGAGCATTGTGATGACAATGTCATGAAGCATTTTGCTGACAAAGGCATGGAGCATTTTGATGACAAGAGTCATGGAGCACTGTAATGACAAGCGTCACGGAGCATTGTGATTACAGGGGTCATGGAGCATTGGGATGGCAAGGGCATGGATCATCGTGATGACAAGTGTCATGGAGCATTTTGATGACAAGAGTCCCGGATCATTGTGTTGTCAGGGGTCATGGAGCATTGTGATGACAGTGGTAATGGAGCATTGTGATGACAGGTTCATGGAGCATTGTGATGAGAAGGTCATAGAGCACTGGGCTAAAAATATTCATGGAGTATTGTGAAGGCGGTGGTCATGGAGCATTGTGATGACAAGGGAATGGAGCATTGTGATGAGAAGGTACTGAAGCATTGTGATAAGAAAACATTGGAGCCTTGTATTGACGAGTCTCATGGAGCATTCTGATGAAAAGGGGCATGGAGAACAGTGATTACATGGGTCTTGGAACATTGTGAAGAAAAGGGCATGGATCATTGTGATGAAAAAGTCATGGAGCCTTGTCATGACAGGGTTCAAGGAGCAAACTGACGACAAGAGTCAGGGAGCATTGTGATGACAAGTGTATTGAAAAATGTGATGACAAAGTTCATGGAGCATTGTGATGAGAAGACCATGGATAATTGTGATGATGAGCGTCATGGGGCGTTGTGATGACAAGTTTTATGGAACACTGTGATCAAAAGGGTTTAGAACATTGTGATAACAAAGGTCATGGAGCATTTTGATTTCATTGTAATGAAAATAGCATGAAACATTATGATGATGGGCATGGTTCATTTTGATGACAGGGTTAATGGAGCACGGAGATGAAAAGGGGCATGGAGCATTGTGATGACAAGCGTCACGGAATATTCTGATTAAAGGTGTCATGGAGCATTGGGATGACAAGGGCATGGATGATTGTGATGACAAGTATCATGGAGATTTTTGATGACAAGAGTCCCGGATCATTTTGTTGTGAGGGGTCATGGAGCGTGGGGATGACAGTGGTCATGGAGCATTGTGATTACAGGGGTCATGGTGCATTGTGATGAGAAGGTCATGGATCATTGGGCTGAAAATGTTCATGGAGTATTGTGATGACAGGGGTCATGGAGCATTGTGATGACAAGGTCCTGGAGCATTGTGATGACAAAACCATGGAGCCGTGTGATGACATTCTCATGGAGCATTCTAATGAAAATGGGCATGGAGCATTGTGATTACAGGGGTCGTGGAGCATTCTGATGACAAGGCAATGGTTCATTGTGATGAGAAAGCCATGGAGCATTCTGAAGACATACATCATGGAGCTTTGTGATGACAAGGGTCATGGAGCCTTGCGATGACAAGGCTGTGGAACATTGTGATGACTGGGATCATGGAGCATTGTTATGACAGTGGTAAAGGAGCATTGTGATGACAAGGCCATGAGGCATTGGTCTGAAAAGTTTCATGGATTATTGTGATGAGAGTGGGCCTGGAGCATTGTGATGACAAGGGCCTGGAACACTGTGGTACAGGGTTCATGGAGTACTGTAATGGCAAGTGCATGGAGCATTGTTATGAGAAGGGCATCAAACATTGTGATGACAAGTGTCATGGACATTTGTGATGAAAAGGGCATGGAGCAATGTGATGAGAAGGTTCCTGGAGCATTGTGATGACAATGACATGGAGCATTGTGATGCCAAGGGTCATTGAGCTTTGTGATGACAAAAGTTATGGAGCATTTTGATGACATGTGTTATGGAGCATTGTGACATCAGCGGTCAAGGAGCACTGTGATGATAAGTGCATGTAGTATAGTGATGACAGGGGTCATGGAACATTGTGATGAGAAGGGTGAGGGAGTATTGTGATGACTAGTTATGGAACAGTGTGATATCAGTGGTGAAAGAGCATTTTGATGAGAAGTGCATGGAGCATTGTGATGACAAGCTGGTGGAGCAGTGTGTTGACAAGCGCATGGAGCATTGTGATGACAAGTGTCTTTGGGTATTGTGCTGAGAAAGGCATGGAGCATTGTGATGACAAGGGTCATGGAGAATTGTGATGAAAAGTTCATGGAGCATTGTGGTGACAGGTCACAGAGCCTTGTGTAACGAGGGCATTGACCATTGTGATGACAAAGATCATGAAGCATTGTGATGAATGGAGTCACGGAGCATTTTGTTGACAGCGGTCATGGAGCATTGGGATGTCAAGGGCATGGAGCATTGTGATGACAGGGGCATGGAGCATTTTGATGGTAAAATCCTGAAGCATTGTGATGAGAAGACCTTGGGTAATTGTGATGACGAGCATCATGGAGCACTGTACTGACAAGGGGCATGGAGCACTGTGATGACAGGTGTCAGGGAACATTGTGATGACAGAGGTCATGGAGCATTTTGATGACAAGGGCATGGAGTATTGTGATGACAAGGGCTTGGAGCATTGTGATGACAAGTGTCATGGAGCATTGTGATGACAATGGCATGGAGCATTGTGATAACATCGTCATGGATTATTGTTAAGATAGGTGTCAGGAGGCATTGTGATGACATATGTCATGTTCCATTGTGATGCCAATGACATGGAGCATTGTGATGCCAAGTGTCATGGAGGATTGTGATGACAAAGGTAAAGGAGCTTTGTGATGACAAGGGCATGGATCACTGTGATGACAAGGGCCATTGAGAATTTTAATGACCAGGTCTTGAAACATTGTGATGTCTAGCGCATGGAGCTTGCTATGACAGGGGTCCTGGAGCATTGTGATGACAAGTGAATGCAGAATTTTGATGACAAGAGCATATAACATTGTGAGGAGAAGTGTCAAGGAGCATTGTGATGATAAGGACATGGAGAATTGTGATGACAAGGGACATGGAGCATTGAGATGGTAAAACCCTGAAGCATTGTGATGAGAAGACCTTGGGTAATTGTGATGACGAGCATCATGGAGCACTGTACTGACAAGGGGCATGGAGCATTGTGATGACAGGTGTCAGGGAACATTGTGATGACAGAGGTCATGGAGCATTGTGATGACAAGGGTTTGGAACATTGTGATGACAAGGGCTTGGAGCATTGTGATGACAAGTGTCATGGAGCATTGTGATGACATTGGCATGCAGAATTGTGATGACAAGGGACATTGAGAATTTTTATAACAATGTCATGAAGCATTGTGATGACAAGCATATGGAGCTTTCTATGACATGGGTCAGGGAGCATTGCGATGAAAATTGCATGGAGAATTGTGATGACAAAAGCATTTAACATTGTGATGAGAAGTGTCATCGAGCATTGTGATGACAAAGAGGTGGAGAATTGTGATGACGATGGCATGGAGCAATGTGATGGCAAGACGGTGGAGCACTGTGATGAGAAGGCCATGGATAACTGTGATGACGAGCATCATAGAGCATTATGATGACAAGAGCCGTGGAGCATTCTGACATAAGATATCACTTATGAAGGAAATGTAAACATGGCTACACAAGAACAGAATTAGGAAAGAGAACAGAGTCTCACATTTAGAAAACTTACTTACACCTGCTTAAGGGGAAAGGAGAGGTGGGGAGAAGAACAAAACCAGAGCTTTATATTAGCACAGGTACCGTTGCATAATCCAAATACAGAAGAGACAAGACCTACTCCTTCCTCAGTGAACGGGACTCAACAGCCCTATTCCCGCAGAGGAATATATCTGACTAGTAAGAATCTTAACACCTACGTATTGATATGTCTCCATAAGGGAATCAAGTGTGTCTAGACAGGCATAAACACGTCAGTGAAAATCAGCTCAACCTCATTATATAAATGAATTTCAAATACAAAACAAAAAAACAGCGAAATTCTAACACAATTCCTTCAGGTGTTCTGATGAAACCGGGAATGACCCTATCTAAAATGACAGCTGGATGAGACATAAGGCTGGACACTTGGGACTGAGAGGGTTGGTGAGATTGGATGAGAAAATGCAGACCGTTTAAAGCAATAATGCATGCCACCAATTCCAAGGGTCCCAAGTCGACAGGTAAAAGGGAATATCACTACAGTTATAACATGTATGGGAAATGTAGAGAATGGACACACTGTGAATATGAAAGGATTCTAAAACTCAACTAATACTCCCTATCCTGGTGCTCCAGTTTGAGTTTCCAACTGCTTTACTATCAATCTCCCAACTTGGAGAGACAGACCCTTTAACCTCCTGGTACGCACAGGTTGCCAATTTGGCAGAGGATGAAAGGGAAGAGGGAGGACCAATGAGAGAGTAGCTGTTAGACATTTGGAGGGGCACATGTCACTCTAATTTCCCGGCAGGAAGAAATATTAACCAAAATCTCAGCCATCCGCCAGGAACCAGTACAGGTCCTCAAACAAAACTGTGGATTTGCTGTCAGCTTACAAAAAACGAGTTGAAAAATGTAGCTCTGGGGCAAAGCAATTCAAAAACTGGCAGCGTAATAAACGACAACTAACGTCCAAAAATCTTTTGTGGGATGGCAATGAGGCGGACTTGAAAACGAGGCACAATAGCATGAAACAAATTTCAAGAGGTACTTTGGAATCACCTTTTAAGCACAGCAAGAGCGTCTCACTGTCGACAATGATGCACTTGGCCAAAAAGTGCATATGAGTTTTCTCCAGAATATATTCAGGAAAAAACGCATATACCCTTTTTAACCCAGCAAGCAAGCGGACAATGCAAATCTGCACTACAAAGAAGTATCACTTCCCACCGGTCAAAAGGGACATCCGCAAAATGTGTAAAAATCAGAAAGGCAAGACAGGTCCTGGAGAACAGGGAGCCTAGTTATGCTGATTGGCACGATGTAAACTGTCAACAGCCTCTCTGGAGGTGTGCAATGTGTTCCCTACAACAGGTAACAAGAGAGCTACAGAGCCACGGGCATTTCCAATCTAGGGAACATACCTTGGGAAAACTGAAAATCAATAAGACAGAGCAACCCCAAAATTTAGGGATGCACTGCTTACAAGAACCTCAACTTGGGTACACCTTAAATATCCCAGGAAAGACAAAAAATGGTTCAAGAAATTGTGGTACTTACGTACGATGAAATATCACTCAGCCATGAAATCAATGTCATAAGGCCAGTAGCAGCAAAATGAGTGGATTCAGGTACGATGATTCTAAGTGAAATAAGTCACAGAGAAAAAAAAATCTTATCATAAGATATCACTTATGAAGGTCCTGTAAACATGGCTACACATGAACTGAGTTAGGAAAGAGAACAGAGTCTCACATTTAGAAAACACTCTTATGCCTGCTTAAGGGGGAAGGAGAGGTGGGGTGATGCATAAAACCAGAGTTTGATATTAGTACAGGTACCGTTCCAAAAACCAAATACGGAATAGAAAATACCTACACCTTCCTCAGTAAAAGGGACTCAAAACCCAATATTTCCCGCAGAGGAATATATCTGATTAGTAAGAATCTTAAAAACTATGTATTGATATGTCACCATAAGGGAATCAAGGGTGTCCTAACTGGCATAAACTTGGCAGTGAGAATCAGCTCAAACCCAGTATAAAAAGGAATTTCAAAAACAAAACAAAAAAACAGGGAAATTCTTTACAATTCCATCTGGGGCTCTGATGAAACCTGGAATGACCCTATCTACAATGAAAGCTGGATGTGGCATAAGGCAGGACACTTGGGACTGAGTGGATTGGTGAAATACGGTGCACAAATGCAGACCATTTAAAGCAATAATTGTTGGCACACATTCCACGGGTCCCAACTCTCCAGGTTGAAGGGAATATTACTACAGCTGTAACATGTACGGGAAACCTCGAGAATGGACACACTGTGAATACGAAAGGTTTCTAAAACTCAACTAATAGTCCCTCTCCTGTTGCTCCGGTCTGATTTTCCGACTGCTTTACTATCAATCTCCCAACTTGGAGGGACAGCGCCTTTAAACTCCTGGTTCTCACAGGTTGCCAAATTGGCAGAGGATGAAAGGGAAGAGTGAGAACCAATGAGAGAGTAGCTGTTCGGCATTTGGACGGGCGCATGTCACTCTAATTTCCCGGCAGGAAGAAGAATTAACCAAAGCCTCAGCCACCCACCGGGAACCAGTAGAGGTAATGAACCAAAATTTTGGACTTGCGTTCGTTTCACAAAAAACGAGTTGAAAAATGGAGCTCAGTGGCACAGCAATTCACAAACTGTCAGAGTAATAAAGGACAACAATGGTCCAAAATTCAGTTGAGGGAAGGCAACGAGGCGGACTTGAATGCGATTTGGAATAGAAGGAAACTGATTTCAAGAGGTACATTGGAATCACCTTTAAATCACAGGAAGAGGGGCACAACTTCGACAGTGATGCACTAGGCCAAAAAGGGCGTATGCGTTTTCTCCTGTATATATTCAGAAGAAAACTCACATGCCCTTTTTGGCAAAGCAAGCAAGCGGGCAATGCCAATCTGCTCTAAAAAGAAGTATAACTTCCCACCGGTCAAAAGGGACATCTGCAAAACGTGTAAAAACCAGAAATGCAAGACTGGCCATGGAGAACAGGGAGCCTGGTTATGCTGATGGGCAGGATGTTAAATGCCAACTGGCTGTCTGGAGGAGTGCATTGTGTTCCCTTAAACAAGTTAACAACAGAGCTACAGAGCCAAGGGCACTTCCAGTCTAGGGAATATACACTGGGAAACGTGAAAATCAATAAGAGAGATCCACCTCAAAATTTAGGGCTGCACTGCTTTCAAGAACCTCAACTTGGGTACACCTGAAATATCCCAGGAAAGACAAAAATGGTTCAAGAAATTGTCGTACCTACGTACGATGGAATATCCCCCAGCCATGAAATCAATATCATAAGGCCAGTAGCAGCAAAATGAGTGGATTAAGGTACGATGATTCTAAGTGAAATAAGTCACAGAGAAAAAGAAACTTATCATAAGATATCACTTATGAAGGTCCCGTAAACATGGCTATAAATGAACTGAGTTAGGAAAGAGAACAGAGTCTCACATTTAGAAAACACTCTTATGCCTGCTAAGTGGGAACGAGAGGTGGGGTGATGCATAAAACCTGAGTTTGATATTAGCACAGGTACCCATCCAAAAACCAAATACGGAATAGACAAGACCAACCCTTTCCTCAGTGAAAGGGACTCAAAACGCCATATTTCCCACAGAAAAATATATCTGACTAGTACGAATCTTAAAACCTATGTATTGATATGTCTCCTTAAGGGAATCAAGTGTGTCTAGACTGGCATAAACATGGCAGTGAGAATCAGCTCAAACACACTATAAAAATGAATTTCAAAAACAAAACAAAAAAACTGGGAAATTCTTCACAATTCCTTCAGGGGCTCTGATGAAACATGGAATGACCCTATCTACAACGACAGCTGGAAGTGGCATAAGGCTGGACACGTGGGACTGAGAGGATTGGTGAGATTCGGTGAGCAAATTCAGACTATTTAAAGCAATAATGCGTGTCACACATTCCAAGGGTCCCAACTCTCCAGGTTGAAGGGAATATTACTACAGCTATAACATGTACGGGAAACCTAGAGAATGGACACACTGTGAATACGAAAGGTTTCTGAAACTCAACAATAGTCCCTCTCCTGGTGCTCCGGTTTGAATTTCCAACTGCTTTACTATCAATCTCCCAACTTGGAGAGACAGCCCCTTTAACCTCCTGTTTCTCACATGTTGCCAATTTGGCAGAGGATGAAAGGGAAGAGGGAGAACCAATGAGAGAGTAGCTGTTAGGCATTTGGAAGGGCACATGTCACTCTGATTTCCCGGCAGGAAGAAGAATTAATAAAAGTCTCAGGCACCCGCTGGGAACCGGTATAGGTACTGAACCAATATTTTGGACTTGCCGTATGCTCACAAAAAACGAGTTGAAAAATGGACCTCAGGGGAACAGCATTTCTCAAACTGGCAGAGTAATAAGGGAAAACTATCGTCCAAAAATCTGCTGAGGGAAGGCAACGAGGTGGACGTGAATGTGATCCAGACTAGCAGGAAACAGATTTCAAGAGGTACATTGGAATCGCCTTTAAAGCACAGGAAGAGGGGCACAACTTCGACAATGATGCACTTGGCCAACAAGGGCGTATGCGTTTTCTCCTGAATATATTCAGGAGAAAATGCATACGCCCTTTTTGGCCAAGCAAGCAAGCAGGCAATGCAAATCTGCACTACAAAGCAGTATCACTTCCCACCAGTCAAAAGGGACATCCGCAAAATTTGTAAAAACCAGAAAGGTAAGACAGGCCCTGGAGAACAGGGAGCCTAGTTATGCTGATGGGCAGGATGTAAATTGCCAACTGCCTCTCTGGAGGAGTGCATTGTGTTCCCTAAAACAAGTAAACAACAGAGCTACAGAGCCAAGGGCACTTCCAGTCTTGGGAATATACCTTGGGAAACGTGAAAATCAATAAGACAGAGACACACCAAAATTTACGGCTGCACTGCTTAAAAGAAACTCAACTTGGGTACAACTTAAATATCCCAGGAAAGAAAAAATTGGTTCAGGAAATTGTGGTACCTACGTACGATGGAATATCCCTCAGCCATGAAATCTATGTCATAAGGCCAGTAGCAGCATAATGAGTGGATTCATTTACGATGATTCTAAGTGAAATAAGTCACAGAGAAAAAGAAACTTATCATAAGATATCACTTATGAAGAACCTGTAAACATGGCTACACATGAACTGAGTTAGGAAAGAGAACAGAGTCTCACATTGAGATAACACTCTTATGCGTGCTTAAGGGGGAAGGAGAGGTGGGGTGATGCATAAATTCAGAGATTGATATTAGTACAGGTACCGTTCAAGAACCAACTACAGAATAGACAAGACCTACACCCTCCTCAGTGAAAGGGTCACAAAACCCCATATTTCCCACAGAAGAATATATCTGACTAGTAAGAATCTTAAAACCTATGTACTGATATGTCTCAGTAAGGGAATCAAGTGTGTCCTAACTGGCATAAACATGACAGTGAGCATCGGCTCAAACTCAGTATAAAAAGGAAATTCAAAAACAAAACAAAAAAACAGGGAAATTCTTTACAATTCTTTCAGGGGCTCTGATGAAACCTGTAATGACCCTATCTACAACGACAGCTGGATGTGGCATAAGGCTGGACCCTTGGGACTGAGTGGATTGGTGAGATTCGGTGAGCAAATGCAGACCATTTAAAGCAATAATGCATGGCACACATTCCTAGTGACCCAAATCTCCAGGTTGAAGGGAATATTACTACAGCTATAACATGTACGGGAAACCAAGAGAATGGACACACTGTGAATACGAAAGGTGTCTAAAACTCAACTAATTGTCCCTCTCCTGGTGCTCCGGTTTGACTTTCCAACTGCTTTACTATCAATCTCCCAACTTGGAGAGACAGACCCTTTAACTGCTTGGTTCGCACAGGTTGCCAATTTGGCAGAGGATAAAAGGAAAGAGGGAGAACCAATGAGAGAGTAGCTGGTAGGCATTTGGATGGGCACATGTCACTCTAATTTCCAGGCAGGAAGAAGAATTAACCAAAGTCTCAGCCACACCCCGGGAACCAGTATAGGTCCTGAAGCACAATTTTGGACTTGCGGTCAGCTCACAAAAAACGAGTTGAAAAATGGAGCTCAGGGGCACAGCAATTCACAAACTGGCAGAGTAATAAAGGACAACTATCGTCCAAAAATCTGTTGAGGGAACGGTACGAGGCAGAATTCAAAGCGATCCAGAAATGCAGGAAACAGATTTAAAGAGGTACATTGGAATCACCTTTAATTCACAGGAAGAGGGGCACAACTTCGAAAATGACGCACTTGGCCTAAAAGGGCGTATGCGTTTTCTCCTGAATATATTCAGGAGAAAATGCATTTGCCCATTTAGGCCAAGCAAGCAAGGAGGCAATGCATATCTGCACTACAAAGAAGTATCACTTCCCACCATTCAAAAGGGACATCCGCAAAATGTGTAAAACCAGAAAGGAAAGACAGGCCCTGGAGAAGAGGGAGCCTAGTTATGCTGATGGGCTGGATGTAAATTAACAACTGCCTCTCTGGGGGAGTGCATTGTGTTCCCTAAAACAAGTAAACAACAGAGCTACAGAGCCAAGGGCACTTCCAGTCTAGGGAATATACCTTGGGAAAACTGAAAATCAATAAGACAGAGACACCCCAAAATTTAGGGCTGCACTGCTTACAAGAACCTCAACCTGGGTATACCTTAAATATATCAGGAAAGAAAAAATGGTTCAAGAAATTGTGTTACTTACGTTCGATGCAAAATCCCTCAGCCTTGAAATCAATGTCATAAGGCCAGTAGCAACAAAATGAGTGGATTTAGGTAGGATGATTGGAAGAGAAATAAGTCACAGAGAAAAAGAAACTTATCATAAGATATCACTTATGAAGTTCCTGTAAACATGGCTACACATGAACTGATTTAGGAAGGAGAACAGAGTCTCCCATTTAAAAAACACTCTTATGCCTGCTTAAGGGTGAAGGAGAGGTGGGGTGATGCATAAAACCAGAGATTGATAGTAGTACAGGTACCGTTCCAAAAACCAAATGAGGAATAGACAAGACCTACACTTTCCGCAGTGAAAGGGACTCAAACCCCATATTTCCCGCAGAGGAATATATGTGATTAGTAACAATCTTAAAACCTATGTATTGATATGTCTCCATTAGGGAATAAAGTGTGTCTAGACTGGCATAAACATGGCAGTTAGAATCAGCTCAAACCCACTATAAAAAGGAACTTCAAAAACAAACCAAAAAAACAGGGAAATGCTTTACAATTCCTTCACGGTCTCTGATGAAACCTGGAATGACCCTATCTACAACGACAGCTGTATGTGGCATAAGGCTGGACCCTTGGGACTGAGAGGATTGGTGAGTTTCGTTGAGAAAATGCAGACCATTTAAATCAATTATGCATGGCACACATTGCAATGGTCCCAACTCTCTAGGTTGAAGGGAATATTACTACAGCTATAACATGTACAGGAAACCTAGAGAATGGACACACTGTGAATACAAAAGGTTTCTGAAACTCAACAATAGTCCCTCTCCTGGTGCTCCGGTTTGAATTTCCAACTGCTTTACTATCAATCTCCCATCTTAGAGAGACAGACACTTTAACCTGCTTGTTAGCACAGGTTGCCAGTTTGGCAGAGTATGAAAGGGAAGAGGGAAAACCAACGAGAGAGTAGCTGTTAGGCATTTGGACGGGCACATGACACACAAATTTCCCGGAAGGAAGAAGTATTAACCAAAGTCTAAGTCACCCGCTGGGAACCAGTATATGTCCTGAACCAAAATTTTGGATTAGCGGTCAGCTCACAAAAAACGAGTTGAAAAATAGAACTCAGGGGCACTGCAATTCACAAACTGGCAGAGTAATAAAGAACAACTATCGTCCAAAAATCTGTTGAGGGAAGGCAACGAGGTGGATGTGAAAGCGAACCAGAATAGCAGGAAACAGATTTCAAGAGTTACATTGGAATCGCCTTTAAAGCACAGGAAGAGGGGCACAACTACAACAATGATGCACTTGGCCAAACAGGGCGTATGCGTTTTCTCCTGAATATATTCAGGAGAAAACGCATACGCCCTTTATAGCCAAGCAATAAAGTGGGCAATGCAAATCTGCACTACAAAGAAGTATCACTACCCACCAGTCAAAACGGACATCGCAAAATGTGTAAAAACCAGAAAGGCAAGACATTCCCTAGAGAAAAGGGTGCCTAGTTATGCTGATGGGCAGTATGCAAATTGCCAACTGCCTCTCTGGAGGAGTGCATTGTGTTCACTAAAACAAGTAAAAAACAGAGCTACAGAGCCGAGGGCACTTCCAGTCTATGGAATATATCTTGGGAGAAATGAAAATCAATAAGACAGAGCCACCCCAAAATTTAGGGCTGCTCTGCTTAGAAGAACCTCAACTTGGGTACACCATAAATGTCCCAGGAAAGACAAAAATGGTTCAAGAAATTGTGACACTTACGTACGATGGAATATCCCTCAGCCAGGAAATCAATGTCATAAGGCGAGTAGCAGCAAAGTGAGTGGATACAGGTACGAAGATTCTAAGTGAAATGAGTCACAGAGAAAAAGAAACTTATCATAAGATATCACTTATGAAGGTCCTGTAAATATGGCTACACAAGAACCGAGTTAGGAAAGAGAACAAATTCTCACATGTAGAAAACACCCTTATGCCTGCTTAAGGGGGAAGGAGAGGTGGGGTGATGCATAAAACCAGAGTTTGATATTAGTACAGGTACCGTTCCAAAAACCAAATAGAGAATAGACAAGACCTACACTTTCCGCAGTGAAAGGAACTGAAACACCATATTTCCCGCAGAGGAATATATCTGATTAGTAACAATCTTAAAACCTATGTATTGATATGTCTCTGTAAGGGAATCAAGTGTGTGTAGGCTGGCATAAACATGGCAGTGAGAATCAGCTCAAACCCACTATAAAAAGGAATTTCTAAACAAAACAAATAAACGGGGAAATTCTTTACAATTCCTTCAGGGGCTCTGATGAAACCTGGAATGACCCTATCTACAACAACAGCTGGATGTGGCATAAGGCTGGACACCTGGGACTGAGAGGTTAGGTGAGATTCGGTGAGCACATTCAGACCATTTAAAGCAATAATGCGTGGCACACATTCCAAGGGTCCCAACTCTCCAGGTTGAAGGGAATATTACTACAGCTATAACATGTACGGAAAACCTAGATAATGGACACACAGTGAATACGAAATGTTTCTAAAACTCAACTAATAGTCCCTCTCCTCGAGCTCCGGTTTAAATTTCCAACTGCTTTACTATCAATCTCCCAACTTGGAGAGACAGCCCCTTTAACCTCCTGGTTCTCACATGTTGTCAGTTGGCAGAGGATGAAAGGGAAGATGGAGAACCAATGAGAGAGTAGCTGTTAGGCATTTGGAAGGGAACATGTAACTCTAATTTCCGGGCAGGAAGAAGAATTATCCAACGTCTCAGCCACCCGACGGGAACCAGTATAGTTCCTGAACCAAAATATTGGAGTTGCGGTTAGCTCACAAAAAACAAGTTGAAAAATGGAGCTCAGGGGCACAGCATTTCACAAACTGGCAGAGTAATAAAGGACAACTATAGTCCAAAAACCTGTTGAGGGAAGGCAACCAGGCGGACTTGAAACCGAGCCAGTATAGCAGGAAACAGATTTCAAGGGGTACATTGCAATCGCCTTTAAAGCACAGGAAGAGGGGCACAATTTCGAAATGATGCACTTGGGCAAAAAGCGCGTATGCGTTTTCTCCTGAATATATTTAGGAGAAAATGCATACGACCTTTTTGGCCAAGCAAGCAAGCAGGCAATGCAAATCTGCACTACAAAGAAGTATCACTTCCCACCGGTCAAAAGGGACATCCACAAAATGTGTAAAAATCAGAAAGGCAAGACAGGCCCTGGAGAACAGGCAGCCTAGTTATGTTGAAGGGCAGGATGTAAACTGACAACTGCATCTCTGGAGGAGTGCATTGTGTTCCCTCAAACAAGTAAACAACAGAGCTACAGAGCCAAGGGGACTTCGAGTGTAGGGAATATACCTTGGGAAAACTGAAAATCAATAAGACAGAGCCACCCCAAAATTTAGGGCTGCACTGCTTACAAGAACCTCAACTTGGGTACACCTTAAATATCCGAGGAAACACAAAAATGTTTCAAGAAATTGTGTTCCTTATGTACGATGGAATATCCCTCAGCCATGAAATCAATGTCATAAGGCAAGTAGCAGCAAAATGAGTGGATTCAGGTACGATGATTCTAAGTGAAATAAGTCACAGATAAAAAGAAACTTATAATAAGATGTCACTTATGAAGGTCCTGTAAACATGGCTACACATGAACTGAGTTAGGAAAGAGAACAGAGTCTCACATTTAGGAAACACTCTTATGCCTGCTTAAGGGGGAAGGAGAGGTAGGGTGATGCATAAAACCAGCGTTTGATAGTAGTACAGGTACCGTTCCAAAAACCAAATATGGAATAGACAAGACCTACAAATTCCTCAGTGAAGGGACACAAAACCCCATATTTCCCGCAGAGGAATATATGTGACTAGTAAGAATCTTAAAACCTATGTATTGATATGTCTCCATAAGGGAACCAATTGTGACTAGACTGGCATAAACATGGCAGTGAGAATCAGCTCAAACCCACTATAAAAAGGAATTTCAAAAACAAAACACAAAAACAGGGAAATTCTTTACAATTCCTTCAGGGGCTCTAATGAAACCTGGAATGACCCTATCTACAACGACAGCTGGATGTGGCATAAGGCTGGACACTTGGGAATGAGAGGATTTGCGAGATTTAGTGAGCAAATGCAGACCATTTAAAGCAATAATGCGTAACAAACATTCAAAGGGTTCCAACTCTCCAGGTTGAAAGGAATATTACTACAACTATAACATGTACGGGAAACCTAGAGAATGGACACACTGTGAATACGAAAGGTTTCTAAAACTCAACTAATGTCCCTCTCCTGGTGCTCCGGTTTGTATTTCAAACTGCTTTACTATCAATCTCCCAAATTGGAGAGACAGTCCCTTTAGCCTCCTGGTTCGCACACGTTGCCAATTTGGAAGAGGATGAAAGGGCAGAGGGAGAACCAATGAGAGAGTAGCTATTAGGCATTTGGACAGGCACATGTCACTCTAATTTCCCAGCAGGAAGAAGAATTAACCAAAGACTAAGCCACGCACCGGAAACCAGTATAGGTCCTGAACCAAAATTTTGGACTTGCGGTCAGCTCACAAAAAACGAGTTGAAAAATGGAGCTCAGGGGCACAGCAATTCACAAATTGGCAGAGTAATAAAGGGCAACTATCGTCCAAAAATCTGTTGAGGGAAGGCAACGAGGCAGACTTGAAAGGGAGCCAGAATAGCAGGAAACAGATTTAATGAGGTACATTGGATTCACCTTTAAAGCACAGGAAGAGTGGCACAATTTCGATCATGATGCACTTGCCCAAAAAGGGCGTATGCGTTTCCTCCTGAATATAATCAGGAGGAAACGCATACGCCCTTTTTGGCCAAGCAAGCAAGCGGGCAATGAAATTCTGCAGTAAATAGAAGTATCACTTCCCAGCGGTCAAAAGGGACATCTGAAAAATGCGTAAAAACCAGAAAGTCAAGACATGCCCTGGAGGACACGGAGCCTAGTTATGTGATGGGCAGCATGTAAATTGCCAACTGCCTCTCCAGAGGAGTGCAATGTATTCCCTAAAACAATTAAACAACAGAGCTACAGAGCCAAGGGCACTTCCGGTCTAGGGAATATACATTGGGAAAACTGAAAATCAATAAGACAGAGCCACCCCAAATTTTAGGGCTGCACTGTTTACAAGAACCTCAACTTGGGTACACCTTAAATATCCCAGGAAAGACAAAATTGGTTCAAGAAATTTTGGTACTTACGTACGATGGATTATCCCTCAGCCATGAAATCAATGTCATAAGGCCAGTAGCAGCAAAATGAGTGGATTCAGGTACGATGATTCTAAGTGAAATAAGTCACAGAGAAAAAGAAACTTATCATAAGATATCACTTATGAAGGTTCTGTAAACATGGCTACACATGAACAGAGTTAGGAAAGAGAAAAGAGCCTCTCATTTAGAAAACACTCTTATGCCTGCTTAAGGGGAATGGAGAGGAGGGGAGATGCATAACACCAGAGTTTGATATTCGTACAGGTACCATTCCAAAAACCAAATATGGAATAGACAAGACCTACACCTTCCTCAGGGAAAGGGACTCAAAACCCCATATTTCCTGCAGAGGAATATATCTGACTAGTAATAATCTTAAACCCTATATATTGATATGTCTCCATAACGGAATCAAGTGGGTCTAGACTGGCATTAACATGGCAGTGAGAATCACCTCAAACCCACTATAAAAAGGAATTTCAAAAACAAAAACAAAAGAAAAAAAAAAAACGGGAAATTCTTTACAATTCCTTCAGGGGCTCTGATGAAACCTAGAATGACCCTATCTACAACGACAGCTGGATGTGGCATAAGGCTAGACACTTGGGACTGAGAGGATTGGTGAGACTGGGTCAGCAAATGCAGACCATTTAAAGCAATAATGCGTGGCACACGTTCCAAGGGTCACAACTGTCCAGGTTGAAGGGAATATTACTACAGCTATAAGATGTACGGGAAACCTAGAGAATGGACACAGTGTGAATACGAAAGGTTTCTAGAACTCAACTAATAGTCCCTCTCCTGGTTCTCCAGCTAGAATTTCCAACTGCTTTACTATCAATCTCCCAACTTGGAGAGACAGCCCCTTTAACCTCCTGGTTCGCACAGTTTGCCAATATGGCTGAGGATGAAAGGGAAGAGGGAGAACCAATGAGAGATTAGCTGTTAGGCATTTGGACGGGCACATGTCACTCTAATTTCCCAGCAGGAAGAAGAATTAACCAAAGTCTCAGCCAACCGCAAGGAACCAGTATAAGTCCTGAACCAAAATTTTGGAGTTGGGGTCAGCTCACAAAAAACAAGTGGAAAATGGAGCTCAGGGGCACAGCAATTCACAAACTGGCAGAGTAATAAAGGACAACTATCGTTCAAAAACCTGCTGAGGGAAGGCAACCAGGCGGACTTGAAAGCGAGCCAGTATAGCAGGAAACAGATTTCAAGAGGTACATTGGAATCGCCTTTAAAGCACAGGAAGAGGTGCACAACTTCCACAATGTTGCACTTGGCCAGAAAGGGTGTATGAAATTTCTCCTGAATATATTTAGGAGAATACGCATATGCCCTTTTTGGCCAAGCAAGCAAGCGGGCAATGCAAATCTGCACTACAAAGAAATATCACTTCCCACCGGTCAAAAGGGACATCTGCAAAATGTGTAAAAACCAGACAGGCAAGACAGGCCCTGGAGAACAGGGAGCCTAGTTATGCTGATGGGCAGGATGTAAATTGCCAACTGCCTCTCTGGAGGAGTGCATTGTGTTCCCTCAAACAAGTAAACAACAGAAGTACAGAGCCAAGGGCACTTCCAGTCTAGGGAATGTACATTGGGAAAACTGAAATTCAATAAGACAGAGCCACCACAAAATTTATGTCTGCACTGCTTAGAAGAATCTCAACTTGGGTACACCTTAAATATCCGAGGAAAGACAAAAATGGTTCATGTAATTGTGTTATTTACATACGATGGAATATCCCTCAGCCATGAAATCAATGTCATATGGCCAGTAGCAGCAAAATGAGTAGATTCAGGTACGATGATTCTAAGTGAAATAAGTCACAGAGAAAGAGAATCTTATCATAAGATATCACTTATGAGGTTCCTTTAAACATGGGTACACATGAACTGGGTTAGGAAAGAGAACAGTCTCAAATTTAGAAAACACACTTATGCCTGCTTAAGGGGGAAGGAGAGGTGGGGTGATGCATAAAACCAGAGTTTTATAGTAGTACTGGTACCGTTCCAAAAACCAAATATGGTATAGACAAGACCTACACTTTCCTCAGTGAAAGGGACACAGAACCCCATATCTCCCGCAGAGGAATATATCTGACTAGTAAGAATCTTAAAACCTGTGTATTGATATGTCTCCGTAAGGGAATCAAATGTGTCTAGACTGGCATAAACATGGCAGTGAGAATCAGCTAAAACCCACTATAAAAAGGAATTTCAAAAACAAAACACAAAAACAGGGAAATTCTTTACAATTCCTTTAGGGGCTCTCATGAAAGCTGCAATGACCCTATCTACAACGACAGCTGGATGTGGCATAAGGCTGGACACTTGGGACGGAGAGGATTTGCGAGATTCAGTGAGCAAAGGCACACCATTTAAAGCAATAATGCGTGACAAACATTCCAAGGGTCCCAACTCTCCAGGTTGAAGGGAATATTACTACAGCTATAACATGTACGGGAAACCTAGAGAATGGACACACTGTGAAAACGAAAGGTTTCTAAACCTCAACTAAATTCCCTCTCCTGGTGCTCCAGTTTGTATTACCAACTGCTTTACTATGAATCTCCCAAATTGGAGAGACAGGCCCTTTAACTTCCTGGTTCGCACAGGTTGCCGATTTGGCAGAGGATGAAAGGGAAGAGGGAGAACCAATGAGAGAGTAGCTATTAGGAATTTGGACGGGCACATGTCACTCTAATTTCCCGGCAGGAAGAAGAATTAATCAAAGTCTCAGCCACCCAATGGGAACCAGTATAGTTCCTGTTCAAAATTTTGGACTTGCGGTCAGCTCACAGAAAACGAGTTGAAAAATGGAGCTCAGGGGCACAGCAATTCACAACCTGGCAGAGTAATAAAGGACAACTATGGTCCAAAAGTCTGTTTAGGGAAGGCAACGAGGCGGACTTGAAAGCGAGACAGAATAGCAGGAAACAGATTTCAAGAGGTACATCGGAATCACCTTTAAAGAACAGGAAGAGGGTCACAACTTCGAAATTGATGCACTTGGCCAAAAAGGGCGTATGCATTTTCTCCTGAATATATATTCAGCAGAAAACGCAAACGAGCTTTTTACCAAAGCAAGCAAGTAGGCAATGCAAATCTGCACTACAAAGAAGTATCACTTCCCAGCAGTCAAAAGGGACATCCGCAAAATGTGTAAAAACCAGAAAGGCAAGACAGGCCCTGGAAAACAGGGAGCCTAGATATGCTGATGGGCGGGACGTAAACTGCAAACTGCCTCTCTGGAGGAGTGCATTGTGTTCCCTCAAACAAGTAAACAACAGAACTACAGAGCCAAGGGCACTTCCAGTCTAGGGAATATACCTTTGGAAAACTGAAAATCAATAAGACAGAGCCACCCCAAAATTTAGGGCTGCACTGCTTACAAGAACCTCAACTTGGGTACACCTTAAATATCCGAGGAAAGACAAAAATGGTTCAAGAAATTGTGTTACTTTCGTAGGATGGAATATCCCTCATCCATGAAATCAATGACATAAGGCCAGTAGCAGCAAAATGAGTGGATTCAGGTATGGTGATTCTAAGTGAATTAAGTCACAAAGAAAAATAACCTTATCATAAGATATCACTTACGAAAGTCCTGTAAACATGGCTACACATGAACTGAGTTAGGAAAGAGAACAGAGTCTCACATTTAGAAAACACTCTTATGCCTGCCTAAGGGGGAAGGAGAGGTGGGGTGATGCATAAAACCAGAGTTTGATATTAGTACAGGTACCGTTACAAAAACCAACTACGGGTTATACAAGTCCTACACCTTCGTCAGTGAAAGGGACTCAAAACCCCATATTTCATGCAGAGGAATATATCTGACTAGTAAGAATCTTAAAACCTATGTATTGATAAGTCTCCGTAAGGGAATCAAGTGTGTCTAGACAGGCATAAACATGGCAGTGAGAATCAGCTCAAACCCACTATAAAAAGGAATTTCAAAAACCAAAGAAAAAAATAGGGAAATTCTTTACAATTCCTTCAGGGGCTCTGATGAAACCTGGAATGACCCTATCTACAACGACAGCTGGATGTGGCATAAGGCTGGACACTTGGGACTGAGAGGATTGGTGAGATTGAGTCAGCAAAAGCAGACCATTTAAAGCAATAAAGCGTGCTACACATTCCAAGGATTCCAACTCTCCAGGTTGAAGGGAATATTACTACAGATATAACATGTACGGGAAAGCAAGAGAATGGACACTGTGAATATGAAACGTTTCTAAAACTCAACTAATAATCCCTCTCCTTGTGCTTCGGTTTGAATTTCCAACTGCTTTACTATCAATCTCCCAACTTGGAGAGACAACCCCTTTAACCTCCTGGTTCACACAGTTTGCCAATTTGGCAGAGGATGAAAGGGAAGAGGGAGAACCAATGAGAGAGTAGTTGTTAGGCATTTGGAAGGGCACATGTCACTCTAATTTCCCGGCAGGAAGCAGAATTAACCAAAGTCTCAGCTACCCGGCGGGAACCAGTATAGGTCCTGAACCAAAATTTTGGACTTGCGGTCAGCTCCCAAAAAAGGAGTTGAAAAATGGAGCTCAGGGGCACAATAATTCACACACTGGCAGAGTAATAAAGGACAACTATTGTCCAAAAATCTGTTGAGGGAAGGCAGTGAGGCGGAATTTAAAGTGAGCCAGAATAGGAGGAAACAGATTTCAAGAGGTACATTGGAATCGCCTTTAAAGCACAGGAAGAGGGGCATAACTCCGACACTGATGCACTTGGCCAAAAAGGGCGTATGCGTTTTCTCCTGAGTATATTTGGGAGAAAACACATACGGCCTTTTTGGCCAAGCAAGCAAGCGGGCAATGCAAATCTGCACTACAAAGAAGTATCAATTCCCACCGGTCAAAAGGGACATCCGTAAAATGTGTAAAAACCAGAAGGTCAAGACAGGCCCTAGAGAACAGGGAGCCTAGTTATGCTGATAGGCTGGATGTAAATTGCCAACTTCCTCTCTGGAGGAGTGCATTGTGTTCCCTAAAACTAGTAAACAACAGAGCTTGAGCCAAGGGCACTTCCAGTCTAGGGAATATACCTTGGGAAAACTGAAAATCAATAAGACAGAGCCACCTCAAAATTTATGGCTGCACTGCATACAACAACCTCAAATTGGGTACACCATAAATATCCCAGGAAAGCCAAAAGTGGTTCAAGAAATTCTGGTACTTACGTATGACGGAATATCCCTCAACCACGAAATCAATGTCATAAGGCCAGTAGCAGCAAAATGAGTGGATTAAGGTACGATGATTCTAAGTGAAATAAGTCACAGAAAAAAGAAACTTATCATAAGATATCACTTATGAAGTTCCTGTAAACATGGCTACACATGAACTGAGTTAGGAAAGAGAACAGAGTCTCACATTTAGGAAACACTCTTATGCCTGCTTAAGGGGGAAGGGGAGGTGGGGTGATGCATAAAACCAGAGTTTGATAGTAGTACATGTACCGTTCCAAAAATCAACTACGGAATAGACAAGAACTACACCTTCCTCAGTGAAAGGGACACAAAATCCCATATTTCCCGCAGAGGAATATATCTGACTAGTAAGAATCTTAAAACCTATGTATTGATATGTCTCCGTAAGGGAATCAAGTGTGTGTACACTCGCATAAACATGGCAGTGAGAATCAGTGCAAACCCAGTATAAAAAGGAATTTCAAACACAAAACAAAAAAACAGGGAAATTCTTTACAATTCCTTGAGGGGCTCTGATGAAACCTGGAATGATCCTATCTACAATGACAGCGGGATGTGGCATAACGCTCGACACTTGGGACTGAGAGGATTGGTTGGATTTGGTGAGCAAAGGCAGACCATTTAAAGCAATAATGCGTGGCACACATTCCAAGGGTCCCAACTCTCCAGATTGAAGGGAATATTACTACAGCTATAACATGTATGGGAAACCTAGAGAATGGACACACTGTGAATACAAAAGGTTTCTAAAACTCAACTAATAATCCCTCTCCTGGTGCTCCAGTTTGATTTTCCAATTGCTTTACTATCAATGTCGCCAATTGGAGAGACCGCCCATTTAACATCCTGGTTCGCACAGGTTGCCAATTTGGCAGAGGATGAAAGGGAAGGGGGAGAACAAATGAGAGAGTAGCTGTTATGCATTTGGACTGTAATATGTCACTCTAATTTCCCGGCAGTAAGAAGAATTAACCAAAGTCTCAACCACCCACCGGGAACCAGTATAGGTCCTGAACCAATATTTTGGACTCGCTGTCAGCTCACTAAAAAAAAGGTTGAAAAATGGAGCTAAGGGGCACAACATTTCACAAACTGGCAGAGTAATAAAGAACAACTTTCGTCCAAAAATCTGTTGAGGGAAGGCAACGAGGCGACCTTGAAAGCGAGCCAGAATAGCAGGAAACAGATTTCAAGAGGTACATTGGAATCGCCTTTAAAGCACAGGAAGAGTGGCACAACTTCGACAATGATGCACTTCGCCAAAAACGGCGTATGCATTTTCTCCTGAATATATTCAGGAGAAAACGCAAACGCCCTTTTTGGCCAAGCAATCAAGCGGGCAATGCAAATCTGAACTACAAAGCTGTGTCACTTCCCACCGGTCAAAAGGGATATCCGCAAAATGTGTAAAATCCAGAAAGGCAAGACAGGCCCTGGAGAACACGGAGCCTAGTTATGCTAATGGGCAGGATGTAAACTGCCAACTGCCTCTCTGGAGGAGTGCATTGTGTTCCCTAAAACAAGTAAACAACAGAGCTACAGAGTGAAAGGCACATCCAGTCTAGTGAATATACCTTGGGAAAACTGAAAATCAATAAGACAGAGACACCCCAAAATTTAGGGCTGCACTGCTTACAAGAACCTCAACTTGGGTACACCATAAATATCCCAGGAAAGACAAAAATGGTTCAAGAAATTGTGGTACTTAAGTACGATGGAATATCCCTCAGCTTCGAAATCAATGTCATAAGGCCAGTAGCAGCAAAATGAGTGGATTCAGGTAGGATGAATCTAAGTGAAATAAGTCACAGAGAAAAAGAAACTTATCATAAGATATCACTTATGAAGGTCCTGTAAACATGGCTCCACATGAACTTAGTTAGGAAAAAGAACAGAGTCTCACATTTAGAAAACTCTCTTATGCCTGCTCAAGGTGGAAAGTGAGGTGGGGTGATGCATAAAACCAGAATTTGATATAAGTACAGGTACCGTTCCAAAAACCAACTATGGAATAGACAAGACCTACACCCTCCTCAGTGAAAGGGATTCAAAACCCCATATTTCCCGCAGAGGAATATATCTGACTAGTAAGAATCTTAAAACCTATGTATTGATATGTTTCCGTAAAGGAATCAAGTGTGTCTAGACTGGCATAAACATGGCAGTGAGAATCAGCTCAAACACACTATAAAAAGGAATTTCAAAAACAAAACAAAAAAACAGGGAAATTCTTTACAATTCCTTCAGGGGCTCTGATGAAACCTGGAATGACCCTATCTACAACGACAGCTGGATGTGGCATTAGGCTGTACACCTGGGACTGAGAGGATTGCTGAGATTCGGTGAGCAATTACAGACCATTTAAAGCAATAATGCGTGGCACACATTCCATGGGTCCCAAATCTCCTGGTTGAAGGGAATATTACTACAGCTATAACATGTATGGGAAACCTAGAGAATGGACACAATGTTAATACTAAAAGTTTCTAAAACTCAACTGATAGTCCCACTCCAGGTTCTCCTGTTTGACTTTCCAAGTGCTTTACTCTCAATCTCCCAACTTGGAGAGACAGCCCCTTTAACCTCCTGGTTCGCACAGTTTGCCAATTTGGCAGAGGATGAAAGGGAAGAGGGAGAACCAATGAGAGAGTAGCTGTTAGGCATTTGGAAGGATATATGTCACTCTAATTTCCCGGCAGAAATAATAATTAACCAAAATCTCAGCCCCACGCCGGTATCCAGTATAGATCCTGAAGCAAAATTTTGGACTTGTGGTCAGCTCACAAAAAACGAGTTGAAAAATGGAGCTCAGGGGCACAGCAATTCACAAACTGGCAGAGTAATAAAGGGCAACTAACGTCCCAAAATCTGTTGAGGGAAGGCAACGAGGCGGACTTGAAAGGGAGCCAGAATAGCAGGAAACAGATTTAAAGAGGTACATTGGACTCGCCTTTAAAGCACAGGAAGAGGGGCACAATTTCCATCATGATGCACTTGTCCAAAAGGGGCGTATGCGTTTCCACCTGAATATAATCAGGAGGAAACACATACGCCCTTTTTGGCCAAGCAAGCAAGCGGGCAATGAAATTCTGAACTACAAAGAAGTATCACTTCCAAGCGGTCAAAAGGGACATCTGCAAAATGTGTAAAAAACAGAAAGGCAAGACAGGCCCTGGAGAACAGGGAGCCTATTTATGCTGATGGGCAGGATGTAAATTGGCAAACGCCTCTCTGGAGGAGTGCAATGTGATCCCTAAAACAATTAACAACAGAGTTACAGAGCCAAGGGTACTTCCAGTCTAGGGAATATACCTTGGGAAAACTGAAAATCAATAAGACAGAGCCACCCCAAAATTTAGGGCTGCACTGTTTACAAGAACCTCATCTTGGGTACACCTAAAATATCCCAGGAAAGACAAAATTGGTTCAAGAAATTTTGGTACTTACGTACCATAGATAATCCCTCAGCCATGAAATCAATGTCAAAAGGCCAGTAGCACCAAAATGAGTGGATTCAGGTACAATGATTCTAAGTGAAATAAGTCACAGAGAAAAAGAAACTTATCATAAGATATCACTTATGAAGGTCCTGTAAACATGGCTGCACATGAACAGAGTTAGGAAAGAGAAAAGAACCTCTCATTTAAAAAAAACTCTTATGCCTTCTTAAGGGGAGAGGAGAGGAGGGGTGATTCATAAAACCAGAGTTTGATATTCGTAAGGGTACCATTCCAATAACCAAATATGGAATAGACAAGACCTACACCTTCGTCAGTGAAAGGGACACAAAACCCCATATTTCCCGCAGAGGAATATATCTGACTAGTAATAATCTTAAAACCTATATATTGATTTGTCTCCATAAGGGAATCAAGTGTGTCTAGTCTGGCATTAACATGGCAGTGAGAATCAGCTCAAACCCACTATAAAAAGGAATTTCAAAAACAACAACAACAAAAAAAAAACGGGAAATTCTTTACAATTCCTTCAGGGGCTCTGATGAAACCTAGAATGACCCTATCTACAACGACAGCTGGATGTGGCATAAGTCTGGACACTTGGGACTGAGAGGATTGGTGAGATTGGGTTAGAAAATGCAGACCTTTTAAAGCAATAATGTGTGGCACACATTCCAAGGGTCCCAACTCTCCAGGTTGAAGGGAATATTACTACAGCTATAAGATGTACGGGAAACCTAGAGAATGGACACACTCTGAATACAAAAGGTTTCTAGAACTCAACTAATTGTCCCTCTCCTGGTTCTCCACCTAGAATTTCCAACTGCTTTACTATGAATCTCCCAACTTGGAGAGACAGCCTCTATAACCTCCTGGTTCGCACAGTTTGCCAATTTGGCAGAGGATGAAAGGGAAGAGGGAGAACCAATGAGAGAGTAGCTGTTAGGCATTTGGACGGGCACATGTCACTCTAATTTCCCAGCAGGAGGAAGAATTATCAAAACCTCAGCCACACAACGGGAACCAGTATAGGTCTTGAACCAAAATTTTGGAGTTGTGGTCAGCTCACAAAAAAACAAGTTGAAAAATGGAGCTCAGGGGCACAGCAATTCACAAACTGGCAGAGTAATAAAGGACAACTATTGTCCAAAAACCTGTTGAGGGAAGGCAACCAGGCGGACTTGAAAGCGAGCCAGTATAGCAGGAAACAGATTTCAAGAGGTACATTGGAATCGCCTTTAAAGCACAGGAAGAGGGGCACAACGTCGACAATGATGCACTTGGCCAAAAAGGGCGTATGCGTTTTCTCCTGAATATATTTAGGAGAAAACTCATACGCCCTTTTTGGCCAAGCAAGCAAGAGGGCAATGCAAATATGCACCACAAAGAAGTATCACTTCCCACCGGTCAAAAGGGATATCTGCAAAATGTGTAAAAATCAGAAAGGCAAGACAGGCCCTGGAGAACAGGAAGCCTAGTTATGCTGATGGGCGGGATGTAAACTGCCAACTGCCTCTCTGGAGGAGTGCATTGTGTTCCATCAAAGCAGTAAACAACAGAGCTACAGAGCCAAGTGCACTTCCAGTGTAGGGAATATACCTTGGGAAAACTGAAAATCAATAAGACAGAGCCACCCCAAAATTTAGGGCTGCACTGCTTACAAGAACCTCAACTTGGGTACACCCTAAATATCCGAGGAAAGACAAAAATGTTTCAAGAAATAGTGTTACTTACGTATGATGGAATATCCCTCAGCCAAGAAATCAATGTCATAAGGCCAGTAGCAGCAAAATGAGTGGATTCAGGTACGATGATTCTAAGTGAAATAAGTCACAGAGAAAAAGAAACTTATCATAAGATATCAATTATGAAGTTCCTGTAAACATGGCTACACATGAACTGAGTTAGGAAAGAGAAGAGAATCTCACATTTAGGAAACACTCTTATGCCTGCTTTAGGGGAAATGGGAGGTGGGGTGATGCAGAAAACCAGAGTTTGATAGTAGTACAGGTACCGTTCCAAAAACCAAATATGGAATAGACAAGACCTGCACATTCCTCAGTGAAGGGATACAAAACCCCATATTTCCTGCAGAGGAATATATCTGACTAGTAAGAACCTTAAAACCTATGTATTGTTATGTCTCCGTAAGGGAATCAAGTGTGGCTAGACAGCCATAAACATGGCAGTGAGAATCAGCTCAAACCCACTATAAAAAGGAATTTCAAAAACAAAACACAAAAACAGGGAAATTCTTTACAATTCCTTTAGGGGTTCTAATGAAACCTGGAATGACCCTATCTACAACGACAGCTGGATTTGGCATAAGGCTGGACACTTGGGACTGGGAGGATTTGAGAGGTTCGGTGAGCAAATGCAGACCATTTAAAGCAATAATGCGTGACAAACATTCCAAGGGTCCCAACTCTCCAGGTTGAAGGGAATATTACTACAGCTATAACATGTACGGGAAACCTAGAGAATGGAAACACTCTGAATACGAAAGGTTTCTAAAACTCAACTAAAGTCCCTCTCCTGGTGCTCCGGTTTGTATTTCCAACTGCTTTACTATCAATCTCCCAAATTGGAGAGACAGGCCCTTTAACCTCCTGGTTCACACAGGTTGCCAACTTAGCAGAGGATGAAAGGGAAGAGGGAGAACCAATGAGAGAGTAGATATTAGGCATTTGGATTGCCACATGTCACTCTAATTTCCCGGCAGGGAGAAGAATTAACCAAAGTCTTAGCCACACACCGGGAACCTGTATAGGTCCTGAACCAAAATTTTGGATTTCTAGTCAGCTCACAAAAAACGAGTTGAAAAATGGAGCTCAGGGGCACAGCAATTCAAAAAACTGGCAGAGTACTAAAGGGCAACTATCGTCCAAAATTCTGTTGAGGGAAGGCAACGAGGCGGACTTGAAAGCGATCCAGAATAGCAGGAAACAGATTGCAAGGGGTATATTGGAATCACATTCAAAGCACAGGAAGAGGGGCACAACTTCGACAATGATGCACTTGGTCAAAAAGGGCGTATGCGTTTTCTCCTGAATATATTCAGGAGAAAACGCATTCGCCCTTTTTGGCCAAGCAAGCAAACGGGAAATGCATTTCTGCAGTACAAAGAAGTATCACTTCTCAGCGCCCAAAAGGGACATCCGCAAAATGTGTAAAAACCAGAAAGGCGAGACAGGGCCTGGAGGACATGGAGCCTAGTTATGCTGATGGGCAGGATGTAAATTGCCACCTGCCTCTCTGGAGGAGTGCAATGTGTCCCCTAAAACAATTAAACAACAGAGCTACAGAGCCAAGGGCACTTCCAGTCTAGGGAATATACCTTGGGAAAACTGAAAATCAGTAAGACAGTGCCACCCCAAAATTTAGGGCTGCACTGCTTACAAGAACCTCAACTTGGGTACACCTTAAATATCCCAGGAAAGATAAAATTGGTTCAAGAAATCGTGGTACTTACGTACAATGGAATATCCCTCAGCCATGAAATCAATGTCATAAGGCAAGTAGCAGCAACATGAGTTTATTCAGGTACGATGATTCTAAGTGAAATAAGTCACAGAGAAAAAGAAACTCATCATAAGATATCACTTATGAACGTCCTGTAAACATGGCTACACATGAACTGAGTTAGGAAAGAGAACAGAGTCTCACATTTAGAAAACACTCTTATGCCTGCTTAAGGGGAAAGGAGAGGAGGGGTGATGCAAAAAACCAGAGTTTGATATTAGTACAGCTACCGTTCCAAAAAGAAATATGGAATAGACAAGACCTACACCTTCCTCAGTGAAAGGGATTCAAAACCTCATATTTCCCGCAGAGGAATATATCTGACTAGTAAGAATCTTAAAACCTATGTATTGATATGTCTCCGTAAGGGAATCAAGTGTGTCTAGACTGCATAAACATGGCAGTGAGAATCAGCTCAAACTCACTATAAAAAGGAATTTCAAAACCAAATAAAAAAATAGGGAAATGCTGTAAAATTCCTTCAGTGGCTCTGATGAAACCTGGAATGACACTCTCTACAAGGACAGCTGGATGTGGCATAAGCCTGGACACCTGGGACTGAGAGGTTAGGTGAGATTCAGTGAGCAAATGCAGACCATTTAAAGCAATAATGCGTGGCACACTTTCCAAGGGTCCCAACTCTCCAGGTTGAAGGGAATATTAGTACAGCTATAACATGTACGGGAAACCTAGAGAATGGACACACTGTGAATATGAAAGGTTTCTAAAACTCAACTAAGAGTCCCTCTCATGGTGCTCCGGTTTGAATTTCCAACTGCTTTATTATCAGTCTCCCAACTTGGAGAGACATCCCCTTTAACCTCCTGGTTCTCACAGGTTGCCTGTTTGGCAGAGGATGAAAGGGAAGAGGGAGAACCAATGAGAGAATAGCTGTTAGGCATTTGGACGGGCACATGTCACTCTAATTGCTCGGTAGGAAGAAGAATTAATCACATTCTCAGCCACCCACTGGGAACCTGTAGAGATCCTGAACCAAACTTTTGGACTTGAGGTCAGCTCACAAAAAATGAGTTGAAAAATGGAGCTCAGGGGTACAGCAATTCACAAACTGGCAGAGTACTAAAGGGCAAATATCGTCCAAAAATCTGTTGGGGGAAGGCAACGAGGCGGACCTGAATGCGAGCCGGAATAGCAGGAAACAGATTTCAAGACGTACATTGGAATTGCCTTCAAAGCACAGGAAGAGGGGCACAACTTCGACCATGATGCACTTGGCCAAAAAGGGCGTATGTGTTTTCTCCTGAATATATTAAGGGGAAAATGCATACGCCCTTTTTGGCCAAGCAAGCCAGCCAGCAATGCAAATCTGCAGTACAAAGAAGTATCACTTCCCATCGGTCAAAAGGGACATCCGCAAAATGTGTAAAAACCAGAAAGGCAAGACAGGCCCAAGAGAACAGGGAGCCTTGTTATGCTGATGGGCGGGATGTAAATTGCCAATGCCCTCTCTGGAGGAGTGCATTGTGTTCCCTAAAACAGGTAAAAACCAGAGCTACAGAGCCAAGGGCACCTCCAGTCTAGGGAATATACCTTGGGAAAACTGAAAATCAGTAAGATAGAGCCACCCCAAAATTTAGGGCTGCACTGCTTACAAGAACCTCAACTTGGGTACACCTTAAATATCCCAGCAAAGACTAAAATGGTTCAAGAAATTGTGTTAATATAGTACGATGGAATATCCCTCCGACATGAAATCAACGTCATGAGGCCAGTAGCTGCAAAATGAGTGGATTCAGGTACGATGATTCTAAGTGAAATAAGTCACAGAGAAAAAGAAACTTATCATAAGATATCACTTATGAGGGTCCTGTAAACATGGCTACACATGAACTGGGTTAGGAAAGAGAACAGAGTCTCACGTTTAGAAAACACTGTTATGCCTGCTTAAGGTGGAAGGAGAGGTAGGGTGTTGCATAAAACCAGAGTTTGATATTAGTACAGGTACCGTTCCAAAAACCAACTACGGAATAGACAAGAATTACACCTTCGTCAGTTAAAGGGACTCAAAACCCCATATTTCCTGCAGAGGAATATATCTGACTAGTAAGAATCTTAAAACCTATGTATTGATATGTCTCCTTAAGGGAATCAAGTGTGTGTACACTGGCATAAACATGGCAGTGAGAATCAGTTCAAAACCCATATAAAAAGGAATTTCAAAAACAAAACAAAAAAACAGGTAAATTCTTTACAATTCCTTTAGGGGCTCTGATGAAACCTGGAATGATCCTATCTACAACGACAGCTTGATGTGGCATAAGGCTGGAAACTTGGGACTGAGAGGATTGGTGAGATTCGGTGAGCAAATGCAGACCATTTAAAACAATAATGCGTGGCACACATTCCAGGGGTCCCAACTCTCCAGGTTGAAGGAAATATTACTACAGCTATAACATGTACGGGAAACCTAGAGAATGGACACACTGTGAATACGAAATGTTTCTAAAACTCAACTAATAATCCCTCTCCTGTGGCTCCGGTTTGATTTTCCAATTGCTTTACTATCAATCTCGCAACTTGGAGAGACAGCCCCTTTAACATCCTGGTTCGCACAGGTTGCCAATTTGGTAGAAGATGAAAGGGAAGAGGGAGAACCAATGAGAGAGTAGCTGTTATGCATTTGGACGGTCACATGTCACCCTAATTTCCCTGCAGTAAGAAGAATTAACCAAAGTCTCAGGAAACCACTGGGAATCAGTATAGGTCCTGAACCAATATTTTGGACTCGCGGTCAGCTCACAAAAAACAGGTTGAAAAATGGATCTAAGGCTCACAGCAATTCACAAACGGGCAAAGTAATAAAGAACAACTATTGTCCAAAAATCTGTTGAGGGAAGGCGACGAGGCGGACTTGAAAGCTAGCCAGAATAGGAGTAAAAACATTTCAAGAGGTACATTGGAATCGCCTTTAAAGCACAGGAAGAGGGGCACAACGTCGACAATGATACACTTGCCCAAAAAGGTCGTATGTGTTTTCTCCTGAATATATTCAGGAGAAAACGCAAACGCCCTTTTTGGCCAAGCAAGCAAGCGGGCAATGCAAATCTGCACTACAAAAATGTATCACTTCGCACCGGTTCAAAAGGTATATCCGCAAAATTTGTAAAAAACAGAAAGGCAAGACAGGCCCTGGAGAACAGGGAGCCTAGTTTGCTGATGGGCAGGATGTAAATTACCAACTGCCTCTCTGAGGAGTGCAATGTGTTCCCTAAAACAATTAAACAACAGAGCTACAGAGCCAAGGGCACTTCCAGTCTAGGGAATATACCTTGGGAAAACTGAAAATCAATAAGACAGAGCCACCCCAAAATTTAGGGCTGCACTGTTTACAAGAACCTCAACTTGGGTACACCTTAAATATCCCAGGAAAGACAAAATTGGTTCAAGAAATTTTGGTACGTACGTATGATGGATTATCCCTCAGCCATGAAATCAATGTCATAAGGCCACTAGCAGCAAAATGAGTGGATTCAGGTACGATGATTCTAAGTGAAATAAGTCACAGAGAAAAAGAAACTTATCATAAGATATCACTTATGAAGGTCCTGTAAACATGGCTACACATGAACAGAGTTAGGAAAGAGAAAAGAGCCTCTCATTTAGAAAACACTCATGCATGCCTAAGGGGAAAGGAGAGGAGGGGTGATGCATAAAACCAGAGTTTCATGTTCGTACAGGTACCATTCCAAAAACCAAATATGGAAGAGACAAGACCTACACCTTCCTCAGTGAAAGGGACTCAAAACCCCATATTTCCCTCAGAGGAATATATCTGACTAGTAATAATCTTAAAACCTATGTATTGATATGTCTCCGTAAGGGAATCAAGTGTGTCTAGACTGGCATAAACATGGCAGTGAGAATCAGCTCAGACCCACTATAAAAAGGAATTTCAAAACCAAACAAAAAAATAGGGAAATGCTTTAAAATTCCTTCAGTGGCTCTGATGAAACCTGGAATGACCCTCTCTACAAGGACAGCTAGATGTGGCATAAGCCTGGACACCTGGGACTGAGAGGTTAGGTGAGATTCAGTGAGCAAATGCAGACCATTTAAAGCAATAATGCGTGGCATACATTCCAAGGGTCCCAACTCTCCAGGTTGAAGGGAATATTACTACAGCTATAACATGTACGGGAGACCTAGAGGATGGACACAATGTGAATACGAAAGGTTTCTAAAACTCAACTAAGAGTCCCTCTCATGGTGCTCCGGTTTGAATTTCCAACTGCTTTATTATCAATCTCCCAACTTGGAGAGACATCCCCTTTAACCTCCTGGTTCTCACAGGTTGCCTGTTTGGCAGAGGATGAAAGGGAAGAGGGGGAACCAATGAGAGAATAGCTGTTAGGCATTTGGACGGGCACATGTCACTCTAATTGCTCATCAGGAAGAAGAATTAATCAAATTCTCAGCCACCCACTGGGAAGCTGTAGAGATCCTAAACCAAAATTTTGGACTTGTGGTCAGCTCACAAAAAATGAGTTGAAAAATGGAGCTCAGGGGTACAGCAATTCACAAACTGGCAGAGTACTAAAGGGCAAATATCGACCAAAAATCTGTTGGGGGAAGGCAACGAGGCGGACCTGAATGCGAGCCGGAATAGCAGGAAACAGATTTCAAGAGGTACATTGGAATTGCCTTCAAAGCACAGGAAGAGGGGCACAACTTCGACCATGATGCACTTGGCCAAAAAGGGCGTATGTGTTTTATCCTGAATATATTAAGGAGAAAACGCATATGCCATTTTTGGCCAAGCAAGCAAGCCAGCAATGCAAATCTGCAGTACAATGAAGTATCACTTCCCACCGGTCAAAAGGGACATCCGCAAAATGTGTAAAAACCAGAAAGGCAAGACAGGCCCAAGAGAACAGGGAGCCTTGTTATGCTGATGGGCGGGATGTAAATTGCCAATGCCCTCTCTGGAGGAGCGCATTGTGTTCCCTAAAACAGGTAAAAACCAGAGCTACAGAGCCAAGGGCACCTCCAGTCTAGGAAATATACCTTGGGAAAACTGAAAATCAATAAGATAGAGCCACCCCAAAATTTAGGGCTGCACTGCTTACAAGAACCTCAACTTGGGTACACCTTAAATATCCCAGCACAGACAAAAATGGTTCAAAAAACTGTGTTAATAATGTACGATGGAATATCCCTCAGACATGAAATCAACATCATGAGGCCAGTAGCTTCAAAATGAGTGGATTCAGGTACGATGATTCTAAGTGAAATAAGTCACAGAGAAAAAGAAACTTATCATAAGATATCACTTATGAAGGTCCTGTAAACATGGCTACACATGAACTGAGTTAGGAAATAGAAAAGAGCCTCTCATTTAGAAAACACTCTTATGCCTGCCTAAGGGGGAAGGAGAGGTGGGGTGATGCATACAACCAGGGTTTGATATTAGTACCGGTACCGTTCCAAAAACCAACTATGGATTATACAAATCCTACACCTTCGTCAGTGAAAGGGACTCAAAACCCCATATTTCCCGCAGAGGAATATATCTGACTAGTAAGAATCTTAAAACCTATGTATTGATATGTCTCCGTAAGGGAATCAAGTGTGTCTAGACTCACATAAACATGGCAGTGAGAATCAGCTCAAACCCACTATAAAAAGGAATTTCAAAAACAAAACAAAAAAACAGGGAAATTCTTTTCAATTCTTTCAGGGGCTCTGATGAAACCTGGAATGATCCTATCTACAATGACAGCTGGATGTGGCATAAGGCTGGACACTTGGGACTGAGAGGATTGGTGAGATTCAGTGAGTAAATGCAGACCATTTAAAGCAATAATGCGTGGCACACATTCCAAGGGTCCCAACTCTGCAGATTGAAGGGAATATTACTACAGATATAACATATAAGGGAAACCTAGAGAATGGACACACTGTGAATACGAAAGGTTTCTAAAAGCCAACTAATAATCCCTCTCCTGGTGCTCCAGTTTGATTTTCCAATTGCTTTACTATCAATCTCGCAACTTGGAGAGACAGCCCCTTTAACATCCTGGTTCGCACAGTTTGCCAATTTGGCAGAGGATGAAAGGGAAAAGGGAGAACCAATGAGAGAGTTGCTGTTATGCATTTGGACTGTAAATTGTCACTCTAATTTCCCGGCAGTAAGAAGAATTAACCAAAGTCTCAGCCACCCACCGAGAACCAGTAAAGGTCCTGAACCAAAATTTTGGACTCGCAGTCAGCTCACACAACACAGGTTGAAAAATGGAGCTCAGGGGCACAGCAATTCACAAACTGGCAGAGTAATAAACGACAACTATCGTCCAAAAATCTGTTGAGGAAAGGCATCGAGGCGGACTTAAAAGCGAGCCAGAATAGCAAGAAACAGATTTCAAGAGGTACATTGGAATCACCTTTAAAGCACAGGAAGAGTGGCACAACTTCGACAATGATGTACTTGGCCAAAAAGGGCGTATGAGTTTTCTCCTGAATATATTCAGGAGAAAACGTATACGCCCTTTTTGGCCAAGCAAGCAAGCGGGCAATGCAGATCAGCACAACAAAGAAGTATCACTTCCCACCTATCAAAAGGAACATCCTCAAAATGTGTAAAAACCGGCAAGGCAAAACAGGCCCTGGAGAACAGGGAGCCTAGATATGCTGATGGGCAGGATGTAAATTGCCAACTGCCTCTCTGGAGGAGTGCATTGTGTTCCCTAAAACAAGTAAACAACAGAGCTACAGAGCCAAGGGCACTACCAGTCTAGGGAATATACCTTGGGAAAACTGAAAATCAATAAGACAGAGCTACCCCAAAATTTAGGGCTGCACTGTTTACAAGAACCTCAACTTGGGTACAACTTAAATATCCCAGGAAAGATAAAAATGGTTCAAGAAATTGCGGTACTTACGTACGATGGAATATCCCTCAGCCATGAAATCAATGTCATAAGGCCAGTAGCGGCAAAATGAGTGGATTCAGGTAAGATGATTCTAAGTGAAATAAGTCACAGAGAAAAAGAAACTTATCATCAGACATCACTTATGAAGGTCCTGTTAACATGGCTACACATGAACGGAGTTAGGTAAGAGAGAAGAGTCTCACATTTAGAAAAAAACTCTTATGCCTGCTCAAGGTAGAAAGAGAGGTGGGGTGATGCATAAAATCAGAGTTTGATATTAGTACAGGTACGGTTCCAAAAACCAACTACGGAATAGTCAAGAACTACACCTTCCTCAGTGAAAGGGACTCCAAACAGCGTATTTCCTGCAGAGGAATATATCTGATTAGTAAGAATCTTAAAACCTATGTATTGATATGTCTCCTTAAGGGAAACAAGTGTGTCTAGACTGGCATAAACATGGCAGTCAGAATCAGCTCAAACCCACTATAAAAATGTATTTCAAAAACAAAACAAAAGAATAGGGAAATTCTTTACAATTCCTTCAGGGGCTCTGATGAAACCTGGAATGACCCCATCTACAATGACAGCTGGATGTGGCATAAGGCTGGACACTTGGGACTGAGAGGATTGGTGACATTCAGTGAGCAAATGCAGACCATTTAGAGCAATAATGCGTGGCACACATTCCAATGGTACCAACTCTCCATGTTGAAGGGAATATTACTACAGCTATAACATGTATGGGAAACCTAGAGAATGGACACACTCTGAATACAAAAAGTTTCTAAAACTCAACTAACAGTCCCTCTCCTGGTGCTCCTGTTTGACTTTCCAACTGCTTTACTCTCAGTCTCCCAACTTGGAGAGACATCCCCTTTAACCTCCTGGTTCGCACAGCTTGCCAATTTGGTAGAGGATGAAAGGGAAGAGGGAGAACCAATGAGAGAGTAGCTGTTAAGCATTTGGACGGGCACATGTCACTCTAATTTCCTGGCAGGAAGAAGAATTAACCAAAGTCTCAGCCACCTGCCGGGAAAGAGTATAGGTCCTGAACCAAAATTTTGGACTTGCGGTCAGCTCACAAAAAACGAGTTGATAAATCGAGCTCAGGGGCACAATATTTCACAAACTGGCAGAGTAATAAAAGACAACTATCGCCCAAAAATCTGTTGAGGGAAGGCAACGAGGTGGACTTGAAAGCGAGACAGAATAGCAGGAAACCGATTTCAAGAGGTACATTGGAATCTCCTTTAAAGCACAGGAAGAGGGGCACAACTTCGACCATGATGCACTTGGCCAAAAAGGGCGTATGCGTTTTCTCCTGAATATATTCAGGAGAAAACGCATACGCCCTTTCTGGCCAAGCAAGCGGGCAATGCACATCTGCACTACAAAAAAGTATCACTTCCCACCAGTCAAAAGGGACATCTGCAAAATGTGTAAAAACCAGAAAGGCAAGACAGGCCCTGGAGAACAGGGAGCCTAGTTATGCTGATTGGCTGGATATAAATTGCCAACTTCCTCTCTGGAGGAGTGCATTGTGTTCCATAAAACAAGTAAACAACAGAGCTACAGAGCCAAGGGGACTTCCAGTCTGGGGAATATACCTTGGGAAAACTGAATATCAATAAGACAGAGCCACCTCAAAATTTAGGGCTGCACTGCTTACAAGAACCTCAACTTGGGTACACCTTAAATATCCCAGGAAAGACAAAAATGATTCAAGAAATTGTGGTACTTACGTACGATGGAATATCCCTCAGCCATGAAATCAATGTCATAAGGCCAGTAGCAGCAAAATAAGTGGATTCAGGTACGATGATTCTAAGTGAAATAAGTCACACAGAAAAAGAAACTTATCATAAGATATCACTTATGAAAGTCCTGGAAACATGGCTACACATGAACTCAGTTGGGAAAGAGAACAGACTAATGAATCTTATCATAAGCTATCATTCATAGCGGGAATGTACCCATGGCTACACATGAACTGAATTACAAACACAACAGAGTCACACATTTAGAAAACAAACTTCTGCCTGATTAAGGGGAAAGGCGAGGTGGGGTGATACATAAATCTACAGTCCAAAATTAGCACAGATACCGTTCCTTAAATCAAGTATGTAATAGACAGCACCTACTCCCGGCACAATGAACTGGACTCAACACCCCCTATTCATTGCAGTGGAATATATCTGACTAGTAACGATTTTTAAACATATGTATTCTCATGTCTCCATAAAGGAATCATGTGTGTGTATAATGGCATGAACACAGCACTGAAATTCAGCTAAACCCCCTTATAAAAATAAATTTCAAAAGCAATATGCAAAAACAGTGAAACAGAGAGAATGTCTTAAAAATTACGTTCAGGGCCTGTAATGCAACCTGGATTGACCACCTTTACACCCACAGCTGGATGAGACATAAGACTGGACACTTGGGTCTCACAAGATTGCTGAGGTTGTGTGAGCAAAAGAACACCACTTAGAGCAATACTGTGTGCTACCCATTCTAGTGGCCTCAACTCTCCATGTTTAAGGGAATCTTCCTACAGTTAAAACATGCATGGGAAACCCAGTGTATGGTACACTGTGTAATCGGGAAAGTTTTCTAAAAGGTACCTCATTTTTCCTTTCCTCGTGCTCGGCTTCGCCATTCCATTTACATTACAGAAAATCTCCCCACTTAGAGTGTCACTGCCTTTACCCTCCTGTTATGCACAGTTTGCAAATTGTGCAGAGGATGAACAGGAAGAGGGGAAACAAATGAGACATTAGCTGTAGGTGTTTGGATGGGCACATATCTCTCTAGTTTCCCATCAGGAAAAATAATTAAAAACAGGCTCAGCCTGAAACCGCGGAACCAGACTAGGGCCTAAAGCCATCCTGCGGTATTGCAGCCAGCTCACAAATAAGCGAGTTGAAAAATGGAAATCAGGGGCACAGCAATTCACAAACTTGCAGAGTTATAAAGGACAACTATCATCCAGAAATATATTGAGGTAAGGCAGTGAAGAGGATTTGAATGCAAGGCAGAATTTAAGGAAACAGATTTCAAGAGGTAGATTGGAGTCGTCTTTAAAGCACATGAAAAGCGACAGATCTTCGACAATGTTGCCCTTGGCCGAAAAGGGAGTATGTGTATTTTCTTGAATATATTCGGGAAAAAATGCATACGCCCTTTTTGGCCAAGCAAGCCATCAGGCATTGCATATCCACACTACATAGAAGAGTCACTTACCTCCAGTCAAAAGGGCCATCTGCAAATAGTGTAAAAACCACAAATACAGGACAGGCCATGGAGAAAAGGGAGCCTGGTTATGCCGATGGACAGGATGTAAATTACCAACAGCCTCTCTGGAGAACTGTATGTTGTTTTCTAAAACAGAGCTACAGAGCATAGCACACTTCCACTCATGGGCGTGTATTTTGGGAAAACTAAAAATCCACAACACACAGCCACCCCAAAGTTTAGGGCTGCTCTGTTTACAAGAACCTCGACTTCGGTACACTTTAAATATCCCAGGAAAGGGAAAAAAATGGATAAATATGTTGTGGTACTTATATACAATGGAATGTCACTCAGACATAAAATCAATGTCATAAGGCCAATAACAGCATAATGAGTGGCTTTAGGTACGATGATGCTAATTGAAGTGAGCCACAAAGAAATAGAAACTTATTGTAATATATCACTTATAGAGGGAATGTAAACATGGCTACACATGAACTGAATTTCAAAAGAGAACAGAGTTACACATTTAGAAAACACACTTATGCCTCCTTAAGGGGAAAGGTGATGTGGGTTGATGTATAAGAGCAGGGTTTGAAATTAGCACAGATACCATTCCATATACCAAATATGTAATAGACAAGACCTACTCCTTTCTCAATGAACTGGACACAGAACACCCTACTCACTGAAGAGGAATATATCTGACTGGTAATAATCTTGAAACCTATGTATTTATATGTCTCCATAATGGAATCAAGTGTATGCAGATTGGCATAAGCACAGATCAATGGAACAGGACAGAAAGTGCAGAGATAAACCTACATACCTATGCCTATCTCATCTATGACAAAGGAGCTAAGGATATACAATGGAGAAAAGACAGTCTCTTCAGTAATTGGTGCTGGGAAAACTGGACCCCTACACATAAAAGAATGAAATTAGAACACTCCATAACACCATACACAAAAATAAACTCTAAATTGATCAGAGATCTAAATATAAGACCAGACACTATAAAACACTTAGAGGAAACCATTGGCAGAACACACTATGACATAAATCACAACAAGATCCTTTTTGACCCACCTCCTAGAGAAATGGAAATAAAAACAGAAATCAACAAATAGGACCTAATGAAACTTAAAAGCTTTTACACAGTACAGGAAAACATAAACAAGATGCAAAAACAACCCTCAGAATGGGAGAAAATATTTTCAAATGAAGCAATTGACAAAGGATTAATCTCCAACCTTTAAAAGCACCTCATGTAGCTCAATATCACAAAAACAAACAACCCAATCCAAAAACGGGCAGAAGACCTAAATAGACATTTCTCCAAAGAAGATATACAGATTACCAAGAAACACATGAAAGGATGCTGAACATCACTAATCATTAGAGAAATGCAAATCAAAACTACCGTGAGGTATCACCTCACAGCAGTCAGAGTGGCAATCATCAAAAAAATCTACAAAACAATAAACGCTGGAGAGGCCTTTATTGGAGAAAAGGGAACACTCTTGCACTGTGGGTAGGAAGGTAAATTGATATGGGCACTAGGGAGAACATTACGGAGGTTCCTTTAAATAACTAACAATAGAAGTACCATACGACACAACAATCCAACTACTGGGCATTTGCCTTGCGAAAACCATAATTCAAAAAGAGTTATGTACAAAAATGTTCATTGCAACTCTATTTACAATAGCCAGGACATGGAAGCAACCTAAGTGTTCATGGACAGATGAATGGATAAGGAAGATATGGCACATATATACAATGGAATATCACTCAGCCATAAAAAGAAGCAAAACTGAGTTATTTGCACTGAGGTGGATGGACTTAGAATCTGTCCTACACAGTGAAGTAAGTCAGAAAGGGAAAAACAAATACTGTATGTTAACAGAGATATACGGAATCTAATGAGGAAAAAAAAAAGATTTTGAAGACCCTAGTGGCAGGACAGGATTAAGGACACAGACATAGGGAAAGGACTTTAGGACACCGGAAGGGGGATGGGTAAGATGGGACGAAGTGAGAGAGTGGCATGGACATAAATACATTACCACATGTAATACAGATAGCTACTGGGAAGCAGCCACATAGAACAGGGAGGTCAGCTCGGTGCTTTGTGACCACCTAAAGGGGTGGGATATGGAGTGTGGGAAGGAGATGCAAGAGGGAGGGGATCTGGTGATATCTGTATATGTATAGCTGATTCACTTTGTTATACAGCAGAAACTAACACTCCATTGTAAAGCAATTATACTCCAATAAAGGTGGAAAAGGAAAAAAAAGAAAGAAAGCCCAGGGATAAACCTACATACCTATGCTCAACTAATCTATGACAAAGGAGGCAAGACTTTACAATGGAGAAAAGAGAGTTTCTTCAGTCAGTGGTGCTGGGAATTATGGACAGCTATATATAAAAGAATGAAATTAGAACACTCCCCAGCACCATATATAAAAATATATTCAAAATGGATTAGAGACCTTAATGTAATACCGGACAGTATAAAACTCTGAGAGGAAAACTTACGAAGAATACTCTGACGTAAATCACAGCAAGATCTTTTTTTGATCCATCTCCTATAGTAATGAAATAAAAAAAAAATAAGCTAAACAGATGGGACCTAATGAAACGTAAAAGCTTTTGCAAAACAAAGGAAACTGCAAACAAGACGAAAAGACAACCCTCAGAATGGCAGAATATATTTGCAAACGAATCAATGGACAAATGATTATCTCCAATATATATAAACAGCTCATGCAGCTCAACATTAATAAGACAAAAAACCCAATACGAAAATGGAAGCAGATCTAAATAGACATTTCTTCCAAGAAGACATAGAGAAGGCCAAGACGCACATGAAAATCTGCTCAACATCACTAATTATTAGAGAAATGGAAATCGAAACTACAATGAGGTATCACGTCACACCTGTTAGAATGGGCATCATCAGAAAATCTACAAACAACAAATGCTGGAGAGGGTGTGGAGAAAAGGAACCTTCTTCCACTATTGTTGGGAATGTAAATCGATACAGTCTCTATTGAGAACAGAATGGAGGTTCCTTAAAAAACTAAAAATAGAATTACCATATAATCCAGCAATCCCACTACTGGGCATATAACGAGAGAAAAGCATAAATCAAAAAGACACATTCACCACAATGTTCATTGCAGCACTATTTACAATAGCCAGGTAATGAAAGCAACCTAAGTGCCCACAGACAGACGAGTGGATAAAGATGTGGTACATATATACAATGGAATATTACTCAGCCATACATAGGAATGAAATTGGGTCATTTGTAGAGACCTTGATGGATCTAGAGACTGTCATACAGAGTGAAGTAAGTCAGAAAGAGAAAAACAAATATTGTATATTAATGCATATATGTGGAACCTAGAAAAATGGTACAGATTAACCGGTTTGCAGGGAAGAGACAGAGACACAGATGTAGAGAACAAACATATGGACACCAAGGGGGGAACACCATGGGAGGGTGGTGGTGGGATGAATTGGGAGACTGGTATTCACATGTGCACACTTATATGTAAAAACAGATATCCAATAAGAACCTGCTGTATAAAATAAATAAATAAATTTTAAAAAATTAAAAATAAATAAATAATATTTAATAAAATAAAACAGAAAAAATGTTTTTCCCTTCATATAGACGTCTTTATATAAATTCATTATTTCCATGTTTATATCTCTAAATTAAAAAAAAAGAGGTATAAATAAAACCTACCTTGAACCAAAAAGAAAAAAGGAAAAAAAAAAAAAAAAACAGAACCCACCTGTTATACAGAGGAAAATCGTATCAGGGCACTTGTTCCAGTGGTAAAAAAATTCTTAAGTTGGTCAGAAGTGGGAAATCATCTCCCATGCAGTCAGCAGCGCTCCCCCCCACAAGAAGCATCCTCATTGCAAAGCTGGGGGACTATGTCGAGGCATCTGTGAGTAAATGTGAGCTGTACCCCAGTCCTGCTGCATCTGAAATCTTCCCACTCTTTCCAGGTAAAACACCTGAATATGTACAAGAACTTGCAAGCCTAGAGGAAGGGCTGTGGAGCCACACCAGCGACAGCATGCAGGCCGACTTGGTGCCAGCAGGCCAGCCAGGATGGTCCTGGCACCAGATGCTCTTCTGGAAGCTTTCCATTTCCCTGCCTGAGATACCCCTCCTGCCACGGCCCCCACTGCTTTTTTACTTCCTCACCTTTGCCTGGGGAGAAATTCCAGCGACAGGTATGGATGACACATCCTCTTCTTTAGCAGGTGGCAGCATGGCAACTCCTGAAGAAAGTCCAGCAGAGCCCCTCTCACACTGGGCCACTCACAAAGCCACGGCCCCTCACTCCCTCCCACCACCCCAGCCCCGACACTGCTGACGGGGCAGAGAATATGGCGTCAGGCACAGCTACAGGAGCTCTTGCTGACTGGAGAGGTGCTTATATTGATCTCAACCCAGGCACACCTGGGGAGGGCTGGCAGGCAGTGTCAGGCTGCCCAAATCAGCCAATCCTCACCCCTCAGGGGCTCACAGTTTCAGAAAATGAACCTTGCTAAACGGGCCAGGCCCAAGGAACAGGTGTGGGCTCTTGAGAGTCAGGATAGACAAGGGGCTGCAGCTGCGGCTTGTTTTCTTATCATTTTATGTGGTCCATGAGTGGAAAACAACTTCAAGAAGACCCTATCCTAATGAGAGGAACCCAGGAGTCAGGGAGAGGAGTGATGTTGGGTGGAGATAGCGGCCTGGTGCCCTGGCTGCAGTGGAAGTGTCTGGAAGACCAGGCAGAGAGAGGCCACACACAGTGATACCTGGGGTCACAGACCTGTCAGAGCTGCTGTTTGTTAGTTCAAGTCCTGCTCTGAAGTGTTCTGTGTGAGCTCTGAGCGACAGGTGAGCTGGGGGTTCTCTGCAAGGTGGGCTATGTGCACGGTTCCTGTGTGTCCAGCCCTTCTGGGGTACCTGCCCAGGGGAGCTCCATATCCTGGGAAAGGCCTGACTATGAGAGCCCCATGGGCTGCTGTGTAGCTGCACAGGTGAGCTCCATACCCTGTGAGGGACTTGACCACGAGAGCCCCGTGGGCTGTGGGGGTGGAGGTGCAGCCCAGGTGAGCTCCATATCCTGGGATTGGCCTGACCACGAGAGCCCCATGGGCTGCTAGAGACCTGGTAAAGTATATCAGGACAGTCAGTGAAGCCACCGATGATATACATCAAGTAGCTCCTATTTCCTACACCCTTCTGGTCAGTCAACCATCCACCAGGCCATGGCATTCTGTATTAGACTTCAATGATGCCTTCTTCTGTATTCCACTCATCTCAGAGTCACAAGAATTTTTGGCTTGTGAGTGGCAGGACACAACATGCAACAAAAGCAATAATGCTGGGCCGTCCTGCCCCAATGGTTCAAATATCCCCACACCATCATTGGGGAAATGTCCTCTAAAGACCTAAAAGGTCTACCTCTGTAAAAGGGAACCCTCCTTCAAAATGCAGATGACCTTCTGATCGCCAGGCCTACTAAAGATGCCTCTGAACTACCTATCCAAGAAAGGATAGAAGGTGTCCAAGAAAAAGGCTCAAATATCCCAGGCTAAGGTGACATTCCTGGGCTTCATTCTCACAGATATTCGGAGAAACGCATCCCAGGATAGGGAAGAAGCCATTTGTATCCTTACCTCTTCTAAAACTAGAAGACAGCTTAGGGGTTCCTGGGGAGGCCAAGGTTTTCTGCATCTGGATCCCTAACTACAGTCTAATAGCTGGGCCTCTACATGAAACACTGACACGAAAAGATCATGATCCTTTTGAATATAATCCAGAAGCAGCCTTTCAAGAATGGAAAGAGCAGTCAATTCAGGCGCTTGCCCAGGAACTCCCTAATTTAGCTAAACCCTTTGACCTTTACATACCCAGTCAAAGGTTAATCGCCCTTGGAGCCTTAGTGCAAAAACTGGGACCACTTGAAATGGAGCAACACAAGAATGCCCTTCGGGTATGATAAACTATGGTCACCAAGGGCTTTGCCCACCGCCCAATCAGGCCAGGATACTGTGGTATCTAAAAAGGTGGAAATCAGCAGCCCGCAAGGCCAGCTCCCTCCTAAGGGAAAAGAACCCCACGTAGTGATCCTAACCACCCATCATGCCCTGAAGTTGCAGAGGTCGCTCTGTGGACACACTGATCTCGAGTGAGGAGGCCCTCCAACTCCAACCTCCAGAGAGACAAACGGGGGCAATGGGCCCCCAAGATGACTCGTGTGACCATCACTTGACCTGGAGTTTCTCTCAGAAAACAAGTCTGTGCCCCAAAAGAGCAGACTACTGCTTGCAGGACTTACTGCACCCAGACGAGAGCTAATAAGCTTGGCGGGGGAAACGTATATCACGCTTTCACCACAGAAAACCCTACAGAAACCACGGTGATGGTGGCCAATATGACCGGCTGGACTGCTGGCTACTTCAAAAGGCCGTTGACTCAGTGGACGTCATGGTCCTGGATCACCACCGACCCTGGACTGTCTTGGAGTTGAGCGGGCAGGGCTCTGACACATGGTGCTGTTTATGCATTAATTCAGGGACCTAATTAAAGAAAGCACAGACTACTGGTCAGAGCATCTAGGCTGGCAAAACCCATCAGCCTAAGGTCGCTGAACAAATGTGGGGAGGGGTGAAACCTGCCACCACAGCATCTCTGTGCATGTCTTTCCTGGACCCTTAAAGGTCATTAGAATCTATAACACTTCCAATGCTGGTGCTCAGGTGGACGAGCAGTGAGGCATGAAACCTTGGGACAACCAACCTCACCTGGAGGCTGCTAGGGAGAAGTTTTACCCCTCCCCGCGTGTATGAGGGCTCCCACCTCAGCATGAAGCAGTTACAAAAGAAGGGTCTGCACCCTCAGCACCCCAAGAGTGAGGAACGGGACAAAAAGCAGAGGAGGTGTTCATCACCGGCAACGTTCATTAAAAATTCCTGGGAGATAAAAAGAGAATCTGGGCAATAAAATAAAGTCTAACCTGTTTTTCCTTTGTGCTTTGTCTAATTTCACGTGCTCCTAGGGTTCCACATGCAGAGGTCCCACACCCGGCACTTCAGACCTGATTTCCTAGTGCAGAATGGCTGGGTCGACACCTCAGCTAGCGGGGTCCCATGCAGACTCCGCGACATAGAGCCTGAGCTGCAGCCAACACAGCCTTCAGGAGCTCCATCCCCTCCCTCCTGCTGACGCTGCCGGGATACCTACACAGCAGCCCAGCCCACAGCCCGCGGGGGAGTGCACGCTCTCACCTCTCCATTCTGTTTTCAAAATATAAAGTTTCCTTTGCTTCTGAACCAAACTCAGTCTTGATCTGTTGGCTCCAACGACACTGGGCACAGGGACTCCTGTTGGGGTCCACTCTGGAGGATCAGTAACAGAAATTGAGAACATTGTAACTTCAATGAACAGATGTGTGAGCCAAACTGTAGTTAACATAGAGCAGTGGTTAAGGCTCGGGTAAAATACGATGTTACTAAGACTTACATTTGATATTTCCATCACTTTATTATAAGCAAGTTCAGTGAAGACGTCTGTCTTATTTGTCAGGTCAACATTAGAGAAATGAAGTGATTTATTCCAAAGGATGTACATCGAATACTCTTGGCTGAAGCTTCAATCTTGTTTTGAATGCTTTTCCATTGAGAATGATACCTCTCTTTCAGCTTCCCCATTTCTGAGAAGTATAAAATCTTATAATTTATTATTACCAAAGGGGAAAGGTAGGAGAAGGTATAAATTAACAGTTTGGGATTAACACATACACACTGCTATGTATAAAACAGATCATCAACAAGGAACTACTGTATAGCACAGGGAACTACACTGAATATTTTGCAATAACCTATAAGGGGAAATAATCTGAAAAAGAATAGATATTTTTATTGACATCATCTATCAATGACAGATAAAATGTAAACTAAGCAAGGCCGATGGTGAGCACTTCTGATCCCGAACATTTCAATCATCTAAAGTTTGGACTCTGCCTATTTCCCAAGGCCCTTAATGGACATATGTGTAGCCGTAGCTTAAAAATTCCCCAGTTTGGGGTTCGGGGAGGCACTGATTTGGAAAAATTCCTGGTGTTCTCCGTACATGCACGGGACCCTTCCTATGGCTAAAACATGCCTGTCATACCTAGAGGATGGTACACCGTTTGATCGGAAACAGTTTGGAAAAGGCACCTCAACTCCTCTTCGCCTGGTGCTCGGGTTCACCCCTCCAGCATCTTTCCTAAAAATCTCCTCACTTGGGGATATCAGCACCGTCAACATCCTGTTGCACACAGTTTGGAATTTCTCTGGAGGATGAAGCGGAAGGATGAGAAAAAATTAGAGACATGTCCTAGGTGTTCATACAGGCACATGTCACTCTAATTTCCAATCCGGAAGACAAATTCATCAAAGGCTAGAATTGCCCACGGAAACAGAATAGGGCTAGAGGAAATCCCGCTGTTTTGTGTCCAGTTTCCAAAAACACAAGTTGAAAAATGGAACTCAGGGGCTCTAAAATTCATGAAACTGCAGAGTTGAAAATATCTATCGTCAAAAAATGTCTTGAGGTAAGTCACAGAAAAGGACTTGTAAGCAAGGGAGAGTGGCAGGAAACAGATTTGAGGAGGTGGAAAGGACTCCCCATTAAAGCACAAGAAAAGGGGCTGAACATCGCCAATGATGAAGTTGGCCAAAAAGGGCGTATGAATTTTCTTCTGAATATATTCAAGTAAAGGCCATAAACACATTTTATCCAACCAAACAGGTGGGCACTGGAAATCTATACTACAAAATGTATCACTTCACTTCAGTCAGAAGGGCCATCCACATAAAGTGTAAACACCAGAAATGTAGGACAGGGTGAGGAGAAAAGGGAGCAGTCTGAGGCTGATATGGCTAATGTAATTTGCCAACGGCCACTCTGGAGAAGTGTATTGTGTTTGCTAAAACATCTAAAAAATGAGCTACAGAGGATAGGGCACTTGCACTCATGGGCGTATACCTTGGGAAAAACAAAAATCGACAGAAAACAGGCACCCCAACGTTTACCACCTCTCTGTTAAAAAGGGCCTCAACTTGGATATAACCTAAATGTCCCTGGAAGGATAAAATGGATAAAAGAGTTGGGGTACTTATGTAGAGTGGAATATTACTCATTCAGAAATCAATGAAATAAGGCCAGTTGTAACAACTCTGGAGGAGTTACATACAATCATTCTAAGTGACATATGACAGAAAGAAAAAGACACATATCAAAAGATGTCACTTAAAGGTGGAATCAAAAATGGCTACACATGAAATAAATTACAAAATAGAAACATAGTCAAATATGTAGAAAATAGACATAAGGCTGCTAAATGGAAAAGGTGGGGAAGGGTGAGGTATTATCCAGGAGGTGGAAATTAGCAAAGACACCATTCCAAGTACCAAATTGAATAACTGACAAGGCCTACATGGTACCTCAAAGAACTGCACTCAGCGCACTCAAGTCACTGGAAAATAATATATATGACTGCTAAGCATCTGAAAAAGAATTTATTGTTGTCTCACAGTACATGAATCATGTGGATGTACAACAGCAAAAAACAGAGCTTTGAAAATCAGCTGTAACCAATATAAAAATAAATTTAAAATTATTTATAAAAACAGTGAGACAGACAAAACTTTTTACAACTTTTGTTGATGGGCTAAGGTGTAACATGGATTGAACACATGTAGACCCACAGCAGGATGATATATAAGGCAGGAAGCTATGCATGCTAAGAGATGTTAGAGAGGCTGGGTGAGTAAAGGCAGACCTTTTAAAGTAATACTGCCTGATTCCCATTCCTTGGGTCCCAAATCTGCAGGTTCAAGGGAATCTTCCGACAGCGAAAACATGCCTGGAGAACTGAGAGGAATATACAACGTGTGACCAGGAAAGGTGTGTAAAATACACCTCATTTTTGATCTCCTGGTGCTGGGGTTCGCCATTCCAGCCAAATTACTAACAATCTCCCCTCTTGGACAATCAGCACCTTTAACCTCCTGTTTCACACAGTTTTCAATTAGTGCAGAGGATAAACGGGAAGAGGGGGAACCAATGAGAGACTAGCTGTAGGAGTTTTGACAGGCACATGTCACTCTAATTTCCCATTAGGAAGAAGAATTAACCAAAGGCTCAGCCTGCCTCCCCAGAACCAGAATAGGGCCGGAAGCAATACAATGGTTTGGCGGCCAGCTCACAAAAAATGCGAGTTGCAAAATGGGGCTCAGGAGCAAACAATTCAAACCTGCAAAGATAAAAATGATAACCAACGTCCAAAAATATATTCAGGTAAGGCAACGAAGAGGATCTGATTGAGAGGCAGAATTGCAGGAAACAGATTTCAAAAGGTAGATTTGACTCACATTTAAAGCATATGAAAAGCAGCAGAATTTCTAAAATGATGTAGTTGGGCAAAAGGGTGTATGCGTTTTTTTCGTGAATATCTTCAGGAAAAAAACACATACAGAGTTTTTGGCCAACCAAGCAAGCAGGAAATGCAAATCCGCACAACAAAGAAGTCTCAATTTCCACTGCTCAGAAAGGCCATCCAAAAAATGTGTACAAACCAGAAATGCAGGAGAGGCCAAGGAGAACAGGGACCTAGTCACGCTGATGGGTGTGGTATAAATATCCAAGACCCACTCTGAAGAAGTGTATGCTGTTTCCTAAAACATCTAAAATACAAAGCTACCGAGCATAGGGCACTTCCACTCATGGGCATATAACTTGGGAAGACTAAATATAAACAAGACACAGGCAGCCAAAATTTAAGGCTGCTCTGCATACTAGAACCTCAACTTCAGTACAACTTAAGTATTCCAGGAAAGAGAAAATTGAGTAAAGAACTTGTGGTAATTTTGTACAACGGAATATCACTCAGACATGAAATCAATGTCATAAGGCCAGTAGCAGCATAATGAGTGGATTTAGGTACGATGATTCTAAGTGAAATAAGTCACAGAGAAAAAGAAACTTATCATAAGATATCACTTATGAAGGTCCTGTAAACATGGCTACACATGAACTGAGTTAGGAAAGAGAACAGAGTCTCACATTGAGAAAACACTCTTACGCCTGCTTAAGGGGAAAGGAGAGGTGGGGTGATGCATAAAACCAGACTTTGATATTAGCACTGGTACCATTCCATGAAGCAAATACAGAATAGACAAATCCTACACCTTCCTCTGTGAACGGGACTCAACACCCCTATTCCACACAGAGGAATATATCTGACTAGTAAGAATCTTAAAACCTATATATTGATATGTCTCCATAAGGGAATCAAGTGTGTCTATACAGGCATAAACACGTCGGTGAAAATCAGCTCAACCCCATTATAAAAATGAATTTCAAAAACAAAACAAAAAAAAAAAAACAGCGAAATTCTTACACAATTCCTTCAGGGGTTCTGATGAAACCTGGAATTACCCTATCTGCAAAGACAGCTAGATGAGACATAAGGCTGGACACTTCGGGCTGAGAGGACTTGTGAGATTGGGTGAGAAAATGCAGATCCTTTAAAGCAGTAATGCATGGCACCAATTCCATGGGTCCCAACTCTCCAGGTAGAAGGGAATATCACTACAGTTATAACATGTATGGGAAACCTAGCGAATGGACACCCTGTGATGGCAAAAGATTTCTAAAAGGCTCCTAATTTTTCCTCTCCTTGTGCTCCAGTTTGGCATTCCAACTGCTTTACTATCAATCTCCAAACCTGGAGAGTCAGCACCTATAAGCTACTGGTTCGCACAGTTTGCATATTTTGCAGTGGATGAAAGGAAAGAGGGAGAACCAATCAGAGAGTAGCTGTAGGCATTTGGACAGACACATGTCACTGTAATTTCCCGTCCGGAAGGAAGAATTAACCAAAGTGTCAGCCTGCACCCCCGGAACCAGTATAGGTCCTGTAGCAAAATTGTAGATTTGCGGTCAGCTCACAAAAACACGAGTTGAAAATTGGAGCTCAGGGGCACAGCAATTCACAAACCTGCAGAGTTATAAAGGACAACTCTCTTCTAAAAATCTGTTGAGGGAAGGCAACGAAGCAGATTTGAAAATGAGGCCGAATTGCAGAAAACGTATTTCAAGAGTTAAACTGTAATCACCTTTAAAGCACAGGAAAAGCGTAACAACTTCGACAATGATGCACTTGGCCAAAAAGGGCGTATGCATTTTCTGCTGAATATATTCAGGAGAAAAGGCATACGCCCTTTCTGGCCAATCAAGAATCCCCGCAATACAAATCCACACTACAAAGAATTGTCACTTCCCACCCGTCAAAAGGGACATCTGAAAATCTGTAAAAACCAGAAAATAAAGACAGAGATGACAAGAGCATGTTGCAATGTGATCCCAGGGGTCATGGAGGATTGTGATGACAAGGCCATGTAGCATTGTGCTGACAAAGGCATGGAGCATTGTGATGACAAGGGTCACGGAGCACTGTGATGACAATCGTCACGGAGCATTGTGATTACATGGATCATGGAGCATTGGGATGAAAAGGGCATGGATCATTGTGATGACAAGGGTTATGGAGCATTTTGATGTCAAGAGTCCCGGATCACTGTGTTGTCAGGGGTCATGGAGGGTTGTGATGACAGTGGTCATGGAGCATTGTGATGACAAGGGTCATGGAGAAGTGACATGAGAAGGTCATGGATCTTTGGGCTGAAAATATTCATGGAGTATTGTGCAGACAGGGGTCATGGAGCACTGTGATGACAAGGTCCTGGAGCACTGTGATGAGAAGACCATGGAGCCTTGTGATGAGAAGTCTCATGGAGCATTCTGATGAAAAGGGGCAAGGAGCATTGTGATTACAAGGGTCTTGGAGCTTTGGGATGACAAGGGCATGGAGCATTTGGATGAGAAGACCATAGAGCGTTCTGATGACATGCATCATGGAGATTTGTGATGACAAGGACATGGAGCATTGTGATTACAGGGGTCTTGGAGCATTGTGATGAAAAGGGCATGAATCATTGTGATGGAAAAGGCATGGAGCCTTGTCATGACAGGGTTCAAGGAGCATACTGACGACATGTGTCCGGGAGCATTGTGATGACAAGTGTATTGAGCATTGTGATGAGAAACCCCTGTATAATTGTGATGACGAGCGTCATGGGGCGTTGTGCTGACAAGTGTTATGGAACTTTGTGATAACAACGGTTTGGAGCATTGTGATGACGGAGGTCATGGAGCATTTTGATTTCATTGTGATGACAATAGCAAGAAGCATTATGATGATGGGCATGGTCCATTGTGATTACAGGGTTCATGGAGCATTGAGATGAAAAGGGGCATGGAGCATTGTGATTAAAGTTGTCTTGGAGCACTGTGATGACAAGGGCATGGAGCATTGTGATGAGAAGACAATGGAGCATTCTGATGACATGCGTCATGGAGCTATGTGATGACAAGGACATGGAGCATTGTGATGACAGTGGCATGGAAAATCGGTCTAACAAGTTTCATGGATTATTGTGATGACAGTGGGCATGGCACATTGTGATGACAAGGGCATGGAGCATTGTGATTACAAGGTCATGGATTATTGTGAAGAGAGGTGACAGGGAGCGTTGTGATGACATATGTCACGGTCCATTGAGATGACAATGGCATGGAGCATTGTGATGCCAAGTGTCATGGAGGATTGTGATGACAAAGGTAATGGAGCATTGTGATGACAAGGGCTTGGAGCATTGTGATGAGAAGTGTCATGGAGCATTGTGATGACAGGGGCATGGAGCATTGTGATGACAACGGACATTGGGAATTTTGATGACAAGGTATGAAGCATTTTGATGACAAAGGCATGGAGCTTGCTATGACAGGTGTCATGGGGCATTGCGATCACAGATGTATGGAGAATTGTGATGAAAAGAGCATGTAACATTTTGATGAGAAGTGTCATGGAGCATTGTAATGAGAGTGGGCCTGGAGCATTGTGATGACAAGGGCACGGAACACTGTGATACATGGGTCATTGAGGATTGTAATGACAAGGGCATGGAGCATTGTGATGAGAAGGGCATCAAGCATTGTACCAAGCGTCATGGACCTTTGTTATGGCAAGGGCAGGGAGCAATGTGATGAGAGGCTTCATGGAGCATTGTGATGACAAGTGTTATGGAACATTGTGATCACAAGGGTTTGGAGCATTGTGATGACAGAAGTCATGTAGCATTTTGATTTCATTTTGATGACAATAGCATGAAGCATTATGATGATGGGCATGGTGCATTGTGATGAGAGGGTTCATGGAGCATTGAGATGAAAAGGGCCATGGAGCATTGTGATTATTGGTGTCTTGTAGCATTGGGATGGCAAGGGCATGGAGTATTGTGATGGCAATGGTCATGGAGCATTTTCATGACTAGAGTCCCGGATCATTGTGTTGTCAAGTTTCATGGAGCATTGTGATGACAGGGACATGGAACATTGGTCTGACAAGTTTCATGGATTATTGTGATGACAGTGGGCATGGCGCCTTGTGATGACAAGGGAATGGATCATTGTGATGACAAGGTCATGGATTATTGTGAAGACAGGTGTCAGGGAGCATTGTGATGACATATGTCAAGGTGCATTGTGATGACAATGGCATGGAGCATTGTGATACCAAGTGTCATGGAGGATTGTGATGACAAATGTAATGGAGCATTGTGATGACAAGGGCTTGGAGCATTGTGATGAGAAGTGTCATGGAGCATTGTGATGACAATGGCATGGAGCATTGTGATGACAACGGCCATTGAGAATTTTGATGACGTTGTGAAGCATTGCGATGACAAGCACATGGAGCTTGCTATGACAGGGGTCATGGAGTATTGCGATGACAAGTGCATGGGGAATTGTGATGACAAGAGCATGTAACATTGTGATGAGAAGTGTCATGGAGCATTGTGATGGCAAGACCATGGAGCACTGTGATGAGAAGACCATGGATAATTGTGATGTCGAGCGTCATGCAGCACTGTAATGACAAGGGGCATGGAGCATTGTGATGACAGGGGTCATGTAGCACTGTGATGAGAAGTTCATGGAGCATTGGGCTGAAAATATTCATTGAGTATTGTGATGGCAGTGGTCATGGATCATTGCGATGACAATGGAATGGAGCATTGTGATGACAAGGTCCTGAATCATTGTGAGGAGAAGACCATGGAGACTTGTGATGACAAGTGTCATGGAGCATTCGGATGAAAAGGGGTGTGGACCATTGTGATTACATGGGTCTTGGAGCATTGTGATGAAAAGTGCATGGATTATTGTGATGAAAAATGCATGGAGCCTTGTCATGACAGGTTTCAAGGATAATATTGACGACCATTGTCAGGGAGCATGGTGATGACAAGTTTATTGAGCATTGTGATGCCAAAGTCATGGAGTATTTTGAATAAAATATCATGGATAATTGTGATGATGAGTGTCATGGTGCGTTGTGATGACAAGTGTTATGGAACATTGTGATCACAAGGGTTTAGAGCATTGTGATGACAGAGGTCATGGAGCATTTTGATTTCATTGTGATGACAATAGCATGAAGCATTATGATGATGGGCATGGTGCACTGTGATGACAGTGTTCATGGAGCATTGAGATGAAAAGGGGCATGGAGTATTGTGATTACAGGGGTCTTGGAGCATTGCGATGACCAGTTCATGGAGCATTGTGATGAGAAGGCGAAGGCCCCTACTGATGACATGCGTAATGGAGCTTTGTGATGACAAAGGCATGGAGCATTGTGATTACAGGTGTCGTGGAGCATTGTGATGACAAGGGTCATGGAGCCTTGTGATGAGAAGGCCGTGGAACATTGTAATTGCAGTTTTCATGGAGCATTGCTATAACAGGGGTAATGGAGCATTTTCATGACAAGGACATGGAACATTGGTCTGAAAATTTTCATGGATTATTGTGATGACAGGGGGCATTGAGCATTGTGATGACAAGGGCACGGAACACTGTGATACATGGGTCATTGAGGATTGTAATGACAAGCCTTGGAGCTTTGTGTTAAGAAGAGCATCGAGCATTGTGATGAAAAGCATCATGGAGCCTGTGATGACAAGGACATGTAACAATGTGATGAGAGGGTTCATGGAGCATTTTGATGACAATGGCATGGAGCATTGTGATGCCAAGGGTCACGGAGCTTTGAGATGACAAAGGTCATGGAGGGTTTTGATGACAAGGGCGTGGTGTACTGTGATGAGAAGGGCAGTGAGCATTGTGATGAAAGGGTCATGGAGCAATTTGATGAAAAGTGTCATGGGACATTTTGATGACAGGGGTTATGGAACATTTTGATGTCAGGGGTCAGGGAGCATTGTGATGAAAAGGGTCATGGAGCATTTTGATGACAGGGGTCATGGAACATTGTGATGACAGGTGTGAGGGAGTATTGTGATGACAAGTGATGGAACATTATGATATCAGTGATGGGAAAGCATTTTGATGGGAAGTGCATGGAGCATTGTGACAACAAGGTTTATCGAGAACTGTGATGACAAGGTTGTGGAGCATTGTGATGACAAGCACATGTCGCATTGTGATCACACAGGTCATGGGGCATTTTGCGGAAAAGCGCATGGAGCATTGTGCTGCCAAATGCATTTAGCATAGTTATGACATGAGTAAGAGAACATTGTGATGAAAATTTCATGGACAATTGTGGTGACAAATGTCACAGAGCCTTTTGATGACGAGGGCATGGACCATTGTGGTGACAGGGGTCATGGAGCATTTTGATGACTGTGGTCATGGAGCATTGTGAAGACATGGGTCATGGAGCATTGTAATGAGAAGGTCATTGAGCATTGGGCTGAAAATGTACATGTAGTATTGTGATGATGGGGGTCATGGAGCATTGTGATGACAAGGGAATGGAGCACTGTGATGACAAGGTCCTGGAGCATTGTGATGAGAGGACCATGGAGCCTTGTGATGACAAGTGTCATGGAGCATTCTGAGGAAAAGGTGAATGGAGCATTGTGATTACAGGGGTTTGGTAGCATTGTGATGACAAGGGCATGGAGCATTGTGATGCGAAGGCCATGGAGCATTCTGATGACATGCGTCATGGAGCTTTGTGATGACAAGGACATGGAGCATTGTGATTACAGGAGTCTTGGAGCATTTTGATGAAAAGGGCATGGATCATTGTGATGAAAATTGCATGGAGCCTTGTCATGACAGGGTTCAAGGAGCATACTGATGAGAAGTGTCAGGGAGCATTGTGATGACAAGTGTATTGAGCATTGTGATGACAAAGATCAAGGAGCATTGTGATGAGAAGACCATTGATAATTGTGATGACCAGCCTCATGGGGCATTGTGATGACAAGAGTTATGGAACATTGTGATCAGAAGGGTTTGGAGCATTGTGATGACAGAGGTCATTGAGCATTTTGATTTCATTGTGATGACAATAGCATGAAATATTATGGTGATGGGCACGGTGCATTGTGATGACAGGGTTCATGGAGCATTGAGACGAAAAGGGGCATGGAGCCCTGTGATTACAGTGGTCTTGGAGCATTGTGATGACAAGGGCATGGAGCATTGTGATGAGAAGGCCATGGAGCATTCTGATGACTTGCGTCATGGAACTTTGTGATGACAAGGGCATGGAGCATTTGATTAGACGGGTCTTGGAGCATTGTGATGACAAGGTTCATGGAGGCTTGTGATGACAAGGCCGTGGAACTTTGTGATGGCAGGGGTCATGGAGCATTGTTATGACAAGGGCACGGAACACGGTGATACATAGATCATGCAGGATTGTAATGACAAGGACATGTAGCATTGTGATGAGAAGGGCATCGAGCATTGTGATGACCAGCCTCATGGAGATTTGTGATGACAAATGCATGGAGCAATGTGATGAGAGTGTTCATGGAGCATAGTGATGACAATGGAATGGAGCATTGTGATGCCAAGTGTCATGGAACTTTGTGATGAAAAAGGTCAAGGAGCATTTTGATAACAAGTGCATGGTGCATTGTGATGAGAAGTGTAGGGAGCATTGTGATGACATGGGTTATGGGGCATTGTGCTTACACGCGCATCGAGCATTGTGATGACAAGGGTCATGTAGCATTGTGCTGACAATGGCATGGAGCTTTGTGATGACAAGGGTCACAGAGCACTTTGATGAATAGTTCATGGAGCATTGTCGTGACAAAGGTCACAAAGCCTTGTGTGACGAGGTCATGGAACATTGTGATGACAAATGTCATGAAGCACTGTGATGACTGTAGTCACGGAGCATTGTGATGACAGTGTACCTGGAGCATTGTGATGCCAAGGGCATGGAGCATTGTGATGAGAATGCCATGGAGCAATCAGATGACGTGTCATGGAGTTTTGTGATGACAAGGGCAGGGAGCATTGTGATTACAGGGGTCTTGGAGCATTGTGATGAAAAGGGAAAGGATCATTGTGATGAAAGAGGCATGGAGCCTTTTCAAGACAGTGTTCATGGAGCATACTGATGACAAGTGTCAGAGAGCATTGTGGTGATAAGTGTATTGAGGATTGTGGTGACAAAGGTCATGGAGCATTGTGATGATTAAACCATTCATAATTGTGATGAGGAGCGTCATGGGGCATTGTGATGACAAGTGTTATGGAACATTGTGATCACAAGGGTTTTTAGCATTGTGATGACAGATGTCATAGAGCGTTTTGATTTCATTGTGATGACAATAGCATGAAGCATTATGATGATGTGCCTGGTGCATTGTGATGACAGGGATCATGGAGCATTGAGATAAAAAGGGGCATGGAGCACTGTGATTACAGGGGTCTTGGAGCATTGTGATGACAAGGGCATGGAGCATTGTGATGAGAAGGCCATGGAGCATTCTGATGACATGCGTCATGGATCTTTGTGATGACAAGGGAATGGAGCATTGTGATTACAGGGGTCTTGGAGCATTGTTATGACAAGGGTCATGGAGCCTTGGATGACAAGGCCGTGGAACATTGTGATGGCAGGGATCATGGGGCATTGTTATGACAGGGGTTATGGAGCATTGTGATGACAAAGGCATGGAGCATTGTGATGACAGGGGCATGGAACTTTGGTCTGACAAGTTTCATGGATTATTGTGATGAGAGTGGGCATGACGCATTGTGATGACAAAGGCATGGAGCATTGTGATGACAAGGTCAGGGATTATTGTGAAGACAGGTGTCAGGGAGCATTTTGATGAAATATGTCATGGTCCATTGCGATGACAATTGCATGGAGCATTGTGATGCCAAGTGTCATGGAGGATTGTGATGACAAACGTAATGGAGCATTTTGATGACAAGGGTTTAGAGCATCGTGATGACAAGGGTCTTGTAGCATTGTGATGACAAGGGCATGGAGCACTGTGATGACAGGGACATGGAACATGGTTTTGACAAGTTTCATGGATTATTTTGATGACAGTGGGCATGACACATTGTGATGACAAGAGCATGGAGCATTGTGGTGACAAAGGTCACAGAGCCTTGTGTGACGTGGGCATGGAACATTGTGATGACAAATGTCATAAAGCATTGTGATGACTGGAGTCAGGGAGCCTTGTGATGACAGGGTTCATGGAGCATTGTGATGAGGAGGGCATAGAGAACTGTGATGACAGGGCCATGGAACTTTGGTCTGACAAGTTTCATGGAGTATTGTGATGACAATGGGCATGGCTCATTGTGATGACAAGGTCATGGAGTATTGTGAAGACAGGTGTCAGGGAGCATAGTGATGACATATGTCATGGTCCATTGTGATGACAATGGCATGGAGCATTGTGATGCCAAGGGTCATGGTGGATTGTGATGACAAAGGTAATGGAGCATTTTGATAACAAGGGTTTGGGCACCGTGATGACAAGGGTCATGGAGCATTGTGATGACACGGGCATGGAGGATTGTAATGAAAAGGGCACGGAACACTGTGATACATAGATCATGCAGGATTGTAATGACAAGGTCATGGAGCATTGTGATGAGAAGTGCATCGAGCGTTGTGATGACAAGCCTCATGGAGATTTGTGATGACAAGCGCATGGCACATTGTGATGACAAGGGTCATGGAGCACTGTGCTGACAAAGGCATGGTGCATTTTGATGACAAGGGTCACAGAGTATTGTGATGAAAATTTCATGGAGCATTGTGGTGATAAAGGTCACAGAGCCTTGTGTGTCAATGGCATGGACCATTGAGATGACAAAGGTCATGAAGCATTGTGATGACTGGAGTCACGGTGGATTGTGATGAGGGGGGTCATGGAACATTGTGATGACAGGGTTCATGGGGCATTGTGATGAGAAGTTCATGGAGCATTGAGCTGAAAATGTTCATGGAGTATTGTGATGACAGGGGTCATGGGGTATTTTGATGACATGGGAATGGAGCACTGTGATGAAAAGGGCATGGAGCATGGTGATGAGAAAGCCATGGATCATTCTGAAGACATGTGTCATGAAGCTTTGTGATGACAATGGCATGGAGCATTGTGATTCCATGGGTCTTGGAGCATTGTGAGGAAAAGGGTGTGGATCATTGTGTTGAAAAATGCATTGAGCCTTGTCATGACAGGGTTCAAGGAGCATACTGACGACACGTGTCAGGGAGCATTGTGATGACAAGTGTATTGAGCACTGTGATGACAAAGGTAATGGAGTACTGTGAATAGAAGCCCAAGGATAACTGTGATGATGAGCATCATTGGGCGTTGTGATGACAAGTGTTATGGATCATTGTGATCACAAGGGTTTTGAGCATTGTGATGACAGAGGTCATGGAGCATATTGATTTCATTTTGATGACAATAGCATGAAGAATTATGATGATGGGCATGGTGCATTGTGATGACACGGTACATGGAGCATTGAGATGAAAAGTGTCATGGAGCATTGTGATTACAGGTGTCTTGGACCAATGTGATCACAAGGGAATGTAGCATCTTGAATGAGAAGGCCATGGAGCATTCTGATGAAAAGCCTCATGGAGCTTTGTGATGACAAATATATGCAGAATTGTGATTACAGTGTTTGGAGCATTGTGATGACAAGTGTCATGGAGTCTTGTGATGACAAGGCCGTGGAAACTTGTGAAGGCAGGTGTCATGGAGCATTGTTATGACAGGGGTAATGGAGCATTGTGATGACAAGGGCATGGAGCATTGGTCTGAAATGTTTCATCGATTATTGTGATGATAGTGGGCATGGAGCATTGTGATGACAAGGGCACAGAACACTTTGATACATGGGTCATGGAGGATTGTAATGACAAGGGCATGGAGCATTGTGATGAGAAGGGCATCGAGCATTGTGATGACAAGCGTCATGGAGCATTGTGGTGACAAGGGCATGGAGCAATGTGATGAGAGACTTCATGGAGCATTATGATGACAATGGCTTGGAGCATTGTGATGCCAACTGTCATGGAGTTTTGTGATGACGAAGGTCATGGAGCATTTTGATGACAAGGTCGTGGTGCGTTGTGATGAGAATGGCAGGGAGCATTGTGCTAACAGGGTAATGGAGGAATTTGGTGAAAATGTCATGGAATATTTTGATGAGAGTAGATATGGAAAATTGTGATGTCAGGGGTCATGGAGCATTGTGCTGAAAATGGTAATGGAGCATTTTGATGACAGGGATTATGGAGCATTGTGATGTCATTGATCATGGAGCATTTTGATGATAAGTGCATGTAGCATAGTGATGATAGGGGTCATGGAACATTGTGATGAGAGGGGTGAGGGAGTATTGTGAAGACTAGTGATGGAACATTGTGATATCAGTGGTAAAAGAGCATTTTGATGAGAAGTTCATGGAGCATTGTGATGACAAGGTTTATGGAGCATTGTGATGACAAGGATGTGGAGCACTGTGATGACAAGCGCATGGTGCATTGTGATGACATGGGTCAAGGAGCATTGTGTTGAAAAGCACATGGAGCATTGTGATGACAAGTGTCATGGATCATTGTGCTGACAAAGGCATGGTGCGCTGTGATGACAAGGGTCACAGAGCATTGTGATGACAAGGTCATGGATCATTGTGATGCAAAATTCATGGAGCCTTGTCATGACAGGGTTCAAGGAGCATACTGATGACAAGTGTCAGTGAGCATTGTGATGACAAGTGTATTGAGCATTGTGATGACAAAGGTCATGGAGTATTGTGAATAGAAGGCCATGGATAATTGTGATGATGAGCGTCATGGGGCGTTGTTATGACAAGTGTTATGGAACATTGTGATCACAAGGGTTTGGATCATTGTGATGACAGAGGTCATGGAGCATTTTGATTTCATTTTGATGACAATAGCATGAAGCATTATGATGATGGGCATGGTGCATTTTGATGACACGGTTCATGGAGCATTGAGATGAAAAGGGGCATTGAGCATTGTGATTACAGAGGTCTAGGAGAATTGTGATGACAAGGGCATGGAGCATCGTGAATGAGAAGGCCATGGAGCATTCTGATGACATGCGTCATGGAGCTTTTTGATGGCAAGGACATGGAGCATTGTGATGACAAGTGTTATGGAGCCTTGTGATGACAAGGCCATGGAACATTGTAATGGCAGTTTTCATGGAGCATTGTTATAACAGGGGTAATGGAGCATTTTGATGACAAAGCCATGGAGCATTGGTCTGAAAAGCTTCATGGATTATTGTGATGAGAGGGGGCATGGAGCATTGTGACGACAAGGGCACGGAACACTGTGATACATGTGTCATGTCAGATTGTAATGACAAGGGCATGGAGCATTGTGTTAAGAAGAGCATCGAGCATTGTGATGAAGAGCATCACGGAGCCTGTGATGACAAGGGCAAGGAACAATGTGATGAGAGTGTTTATGGAGCATTTTGATGACAAGGGCATGGAGCATTATGATGCCAAGGGTCATGTAGCTGTGTGATGACAAAAGTCATGGAGCATTTTGATGAAAAGCACGTGGTGAACTGTGTGTGAGAAGGGCAGGGATCATTGTGATGAAAGGGTCATGGAGCAATTTGATGAAAATTGTCATGGGACATTTTTATGACAGTGGTTATGGAACACTGTGATGTCAGGGGTCATGGAGGATTATGATGAAAAGGGTCATGGAGAATTTTGATGACAGGGGTCCTGGAACATTGTGATGACAGGGGTGAGGGAGTATTGTGATGACTAGTGATGGAACTTTATGATATCAGTTGTGGGAGAGCATTTTGATGTGTAGTGCATGGAGCATTGTGATGACAAGTTTTATGGAGCACTGTGATGACACGGTTGTGGAGCATTGTGATGACAAGCGCATGGCGCATTGTGATGACACAGGTCATGGGGCCTTGTGCGGACAAGCGCATGGAGCATTGTGAGGAATATTGTCATGGAGCATTGTGCTGACAAAGGCATGGAGCATTGTGATGACAAGGAACACAGAGCATTGTGATGAAAATTTCATGGAGCATTGTGGTGACAAAATCACAGAGCCTTGTGTGACGAGGGCATGGAACATTGTGAGGACAAAGATCATGAATCATTGTGATGACTGGAGTCACGGAGCATTGTGATGACAGGGTCCATGGAGCATTGTGATTACAAGGGCATGGAGCAATGTGATGACAGGGGCATGGAACATTGGCCTGACATGTTTCATGGATTATTGTGATGACAGTGGGCATGGAGCATTGGTCTGAGAAGTATCATGGATTATTGTGATGAAAATGTGCATGGCGCATTGTGATGACAACGTCATAGAGCATTGTAGTGACCAGGTCATGGATTATTGTGAAGACAAGTATCATGGAGTATTGTGATGACATATGTCCTGGTGCATTGTGATGACAATGTCATGGATCATTGTGAAGCCAAGTGCCATGGAGGATTGTGATGACAAAAGTAATGGAGCATTGTGATGACAAGGGCTTGGAGCATTGTGGTGACAAGGGCCATTGAGAATTCTGATGACAAGGTCATGAAGCATAGTTATGACAAGCGCATGGAGCTTGCTAAGACATGGGTCATGGAGCATTGCGATGACAATTGCATGGAACATTGTGATTAGAGGGGTCTTGGAGCATTGTGATTACAAGGGCATGGAGCATGGTGATGACAGTGCCATGGAGCATTCTGATGACATGCGTCCTGGAGATTTGTGATGACAAGCACATGGAGCATTGTGATTACAGGGGTCTTGGAGCATTGTGATGAAAACTGCATGGAGCATTGTGAGGAAAACGCAAAAAGCCTTGTCATGACAGGTTTCAAGTAGCATACTGAAGACAAGTGTCAGGGAGCATTGTAATGACAAGTGTATTGAGCATTGTGTTGACAAAGGTCATGGAGCATTTTGATGAGGACACCAGGGATAATTGTGATGACGAGCTTCATGGTGCATTGTGATGACAAGTGTTATGGAACATTGTGATCAGAAGGGTTTGGAGCATTGTGATGACAGATGTCATGGAGCATTTTGATTTCTTTGTGATGACAATAGCATGAAGCATTATGATGATTGGCATGGTGCATTTTGATGACAGTGTTCATGGAGAATTGTGATGAAAAGGGGTATGGAGCATTGTGATTACAGGGGTCTTGGAGCATTGTGATGACAATGTTCTTGGAGCCTTGTGATGACAATGCCATGGAATATTGTGATGGCAGGGGTAATGGAACATTGTTATGACAGGGGTAATGGAGCATTGTGATGACAAGGGCAGGGAACACGGTGATACATGGGTCATGGAGGATTGTAATGACAAGGCATGGATCATTGTGTTGACAAGCGTCATGGAGATTTGGGAGGACAAGTGCATGGAGTAATGTGATGAGATGTTTCATGGATCATTTTGATGACAATGGAATGGAGCATTGTGATGCCAAGGGTCATGGAGCTTTGTGATGACAAATGTAATGGAGCATTTTGATGACAAGGGCGTGGTGCATTGTGATGAGTAGGGCTGGGAGCATTCTGATGACAGGTTGATGGAACAATTTGATGGAAAGGGTCAGGGAATATTTTGATGACAGGCGTTATGGAACATTGTGATGTCAGTGGTCATGGAGCATTGTGATGATAAGGGCATGTAGCATTTTGATGACAGGGGTCATGGATCATTGTGATGACAGTGTTGAGGGAGTATTGTGATGACTGGTGATGGAACACTGTGATATCAGTGGTGAGAGAGCATTTAGACGAGAAGTGCATGGAGCATTGTGATGACAAGGTTTATGGAAAATTGTGATGGCAAGGTTGTGGAGCATTGTGATGACAAGTGCATGGCACATTGTGATGACATGTGTCTTGGAGCATTGTGCTGACAAGCGCATGGAACATTGTGATGACAAGGGTCATGGAGCATTGTGCTGACAATGGCATGGAGCATTGTGATGACAAGTGTCACAGAACATTGTGATGACGAGGGAATTAACCATTGTGATGAAAAAGTTCATAAAGCATAGTGATGGCTGGACTCACGGAGCATTATGATGTGAGGGGTCATGGAGCATTGTGATTACAAGGGCATGGAGCATTGTGATGACAGGGGGATGGAGCATTGGTGTGACAATTTTCATGAATTATTGCTATGAGAGTGGACAGGGCACATTTTGATGACAAGGGCATGGAACATAGTTATGACAAGGTCATGTAGTATTGTGAAGACAGGTGTCAGGGAGCACTGTGATGACATATGTCATGGTGCATTGTGATGACAATGGCATGGAGCATTGTGATGCCAAGTGTCATGGAGGATTGTGATTACAAATGTAATGGAGCCTTGTGATGCCAAGTTTCATGGAGGATTGTGCTGACAAAGGTAATGGAGCATTGTGATGACAATTTCTTTTAGAATTGTGAAGAAAAGGGTCATGGAGCATTGTGATGACAAGGACATGGAGCATTGTGATGACAAGGGCCATTGAGAATTTTGATGCAAACGTCGTGAAGCATTGTGATGACAAGCGCACGGAGCTCGCTATGACAGGGGACATGGAGCATTGCTATGAAAAGTGCATGGAGAACTGTGATGACAAGACCACGTAACATTGTGATGAGAAGTGTCATGGAGTATTGTGATGACCAGGACGTGGAGAATTTTGATGACAAGGGACATGGAGCATTGTGATGAACAGGGCATGGAGCATAGTGATGGCAAGACCGGGGAGCAGTGTGATGAGAAGGCCATGGATAATTGTGATGACGAGAGTCATGGAGCACTGTAATGACAAGGGGCATGGAGCATTGTGATGACAGGTGTCATGGAGCATTGTGATGACATGGGTCATGGAGCATTCGGATGATATGGGTCATGGATCTTTGTGATGACAAGTGCATGGAGCATTGCGATTACAGGGTTCTTGGTGAATTGTGATGACAAGGGTCATGGAGCCTTGAGATGATGAGGCCGTGGAACATTGTGATTGCAGGGGTCATGGAGCATTGTTATGACACGGGAAATGGAGCCTTTTGATGACAAGTGCATGGAGCATTGATGTGACAAGTTTTATGGATTATTGTGATGAGAGTGTGCATGGAGTATTGTGATGACAAGGGCACGGAACACGGTGATACATGGACCATGGAACATTGTAATGACAAGGGCCTGCATCATTGTGATGAGAATGGCATCGAGCAGTGTGATGGCAAGCGTCATGGAGCTTTGTGATGACAAGGGCATGGAGCAATGTGATGAGAGGGTTCATGGAGCATTGTGATGACAGTGGCATGAAGCATTGTGATGCCAAGGGTCATGGAGCACTGGGATGAGAAGCGTCACGGAACATTCTGATTACAGGGGTCATGGATAATTGGGATGACAAGCGCATGGATCATTGTGATGACAAGTGTCATGGAGCATTTTGATGACATGTGTCCCGGATCATTGTGCTGTCAGTGGTCATGGAGCGCTGTGTTGACAGTGGTCATGGAGCATTGTGATGACAGGGGTAATGGAGAATTGTGATGGCAAGGGCATGGAGCATTGTGATGAGAAGGCCATGGAGCATTCTGATGACATGCATCATGGAGCTTTGTGATGACAAGGGCATGGAGCATTGTGATTATAGGTGTCATGGAACATTGTGATGACAAGGGTGGGGGAGTATAGTGATGACTAGTGATGGAACATTGTGATATCAGTTGTGAGACAGCATTTTGATGAGAAGTGCATGGTGCATTGTGATGACAAGGTTTATGGAGCTCTGTGATGACAAGGTTGTGGAGCATTGTGATGACAAGCGCATGACACATTGTGATGACATGGGTCATGGAGCATTGTGCTGAGAAGCGCATGGCACTTTGTTATGACAATGATCATGGAGCATTGTGATGAAAAGTTCATGGAGCATTGTGGTGACAAAGGTGACAGTCACTTCTGATGACGAGGGCATGGACCACTGTGATGTCAAAGGTCATGAAGCATTGTGATGACTGGAGTCACGGAGCATTGTGATGACAGGCTTCATGGTGCATTTTGATGACAATGGCATGGAGCACTGTGATGATAGGGGCATGGAGAATTGGTGTGACAACTTTCATGGATTATTGTGACGAGTGTAGGCATGGTGCATTGTGAAGACAAGGGCATGGAGCATTGTGATGACAAGGGCATGGATCATTGTGATGACAAGGTCATGGAGTATTGTGAAGACAGGTGTCAGGGAGCATTGTGATGACATATGTCATGGTCCATTGTAATGACAATGGCATGGAGGATTGTGATGACAAGAGCATGTAACATGGTGATGAGAATTGTCATGGAGAATTGTGATGAGAAGGGACATGGAGCACTGTGATGTCCAGGGCATGGAGCATTGTGATGGCAAGACCGTGAAGCATTGTGATGGCAAGACCATGGAGCACTTTGATGACGAGTGTCATCGAGCACTGTAATGACATGTGGCATGGAGAATTGTGATGACAGATGTCATGGATCATTGTGATGACAAGGGACATGGAACATTCTGATGACAAGCTTCTGGAGTATTGTGCAGACAAAGGCAAGGAGCATTGTGATGACAAGGTTCACAGAGCATTGTGACGAAAAGTTCATGGAGCACTGTGGTGACAAAGGTCAGTGAGCCTTGTGATGACGAGGGCATGGCCCATTGTGATGACAAAGGTCATGAAGCATTGTGATGACTGGTGTCACGGAGCATTGTGATCACAAGGACATGGAGCATTGTGATAACAGTTGCATGGAACATTGGTCTGACAAGTTTCATGTATTATTTTGATGACAGTGGGCAAGGCACATTGTGATGACAAGGGCATGGAGAATTGTGATGACAAAGTCAAGTGTATTGTGAAGACAGTTGCCAGGGAACGTTTTATTGACATATGTCATGGTCCATTGTGATGACAATGGCATGGAGCATTGTGATGCCAATTGTCATGGAGGATTGTGATGACAAAGGTAATGGAGCATTGTGATGACAAGGGCTTGGAGCATTGTAATGACAAGGGTCATGGAGCATTTTGATGAGAAGAGCATGGAGCATTGTGATGACAAGGGCAATTGATAATTATGATGACAAGGTCGTGAAGCGTTGTGATAAAAAACATATGGAGCTTGCTATGACAGGGTTCATGGAGCATTGCGATGACAATTGCATGGAGAATTGTGATGACAAGATCATGTAACATTTTGATGAAAAGTGTCATGGATCCTCGTGATGGCAATACCGTGGAGCACTGTGATGAGAAGACCATGTATAATTGTGCTGAGGAGCGTCATGGAGCACTGTAATGACAAGGGGCAAGGAGCATTTTGATGACAGGTGTCATGGAGCATTGTGATAGCAGGGGTCATGCAGCATTGTGATGACAGGTGTTATGGAGCATTCTGATTACAAGCTTATGGAGTATTGTGATGACAATGGCATGGAGCATTGTGATGCAAAGTGCATGGAACATTGTGATGAAAAAGGCATGGAGCCTTTACATGAGAGGTTTCAAGGAGCATTCTGACGACAAGTGTCAGGGAGCATTGTGATGACAAGTGTATTGAGCATTGTGATGAAAAAGGTCATGGAGCATTGTGATGACAAGGGTATGCAGTATTGTTATGACAGGCATCCTGGAGTGTTGTGAAGACAAGTGTTATGGAACAATGTGATCCCAATGATTTGGAACATTGTGATGACAGAGGTCATGGATCATTTTGATTTCAAGGAGCATGGAGAATTGTAATGATAGGGGTAATGGAGCATTGTGATGAGAAGTTCATAGAGCATTGGGCTGAAATTTTTCTTGGGGTATTGTTATGAAAGTGGTCATGGAGCATTGTGATGACAAGGGAATGGAGCATTGTGATGACAAGGTCCTGGAGCATTGTGATGAGAAGACAATGGAGCCTTGTGATGACAAGTCTCATGGAGCATTCTGATGAAAAGGAGCATGGATCATTATGATGACAGTGGTCTTGGAGCATTGAGATGACAAGGTCATGGAGTATAGTGATGAGAAGGCCATGGAGCATTCTAATGACATGCATAATGGAGCTTTGTGATGACAAGGGCAAGGAGCATTGAGATTAGAGTTGTCTTGGAGCATTGTGATGAAAAGGGCATGGATCATTGTGATGAAAAATGCATGGAGCCTTGTCATGAAAGGGTTTAAGGAGCATTCTGACGACAAGTGTCATGCAGCATTGTGATGACAAGTGTATTGAGCATTGTGATGACAAAGATCATGGAGCATTGTGATGAGAAGACCATGGATAATTGTGATGACCAGAGTCATGGGGCATTGTGATGACAAGTGTTATGGAACATTGTGATCACAAGGGTTTGGAGCATTGTGATGACAGAGGTCATGGAACATTTTAATTTCATGGTGATGACAATAGTATGAAGCATTTTGATGATGGGCATGGTGCATTGTTATGACAGGGTTCATGGAGCATTGAGATGAAAAGGGGCACGGAGCATTGTCATTACAGGAGCCTTGGAGCATTGTGATGACAAGGGTATGGAGCATCGTGAATGAGAAGGCCATGGAGCATTCTGATTACATGTGTCATGGATCTTTGTGAGACATGGGTATGGACAATTGTGATTACATTGTCTTGGAGCATTGTGATGAAAATTGCCATGGAGTCTTGTGATTACAAGGTCGTGGAACCTTGTTTGGGCAGGTGTCATGGAGCAGTGTTATGACAGTGGTAATGGTGTGTTGTGATGACAAGGGCATGGAGAATTGGTCTGAAAAGTTTCATGGATTATTGTGATGACAAGGGCACGGAACACTTTGATACGTGGATCATGGTGGATTGTAATGACAAGGGCATGAAGCATTGTGATGAGAAGGGCATCAAACATTGGGATCAAAAGCGTCATGGAGCTTTTTGATGACAAGAGCATGGAGAAATGTGATGAGAGGCTTCATGGAGCATTGTGATGACAATGGCATGGAGCATTGTGATGCTAAGGGTCATGGAGCTTTGTGATGACAAAGGTCATGGAGCATTTTGATGACAAGTTCAACATGCATTGTGATGAGAAGGGCACGGAGAATTGTGATAACAGGGTCATAGAGCAATTTGATGAAAAAGGTCATGGAATATTTTGATGAGAGTGGTTATGGAAAATTGTGGTGTCAGGGGTCATGGAGCATTGTGATGAAAAGGGTATTGGAGTATTTTGATGACAGGGTTTATGGAACATTGTGATGTCATGGGTCATGGAGCATTTAATGATAAGTGCATGTAGCATTGTGATGATAGGGGTCATGGAAAATTGTGATGACAGGGGTGAGGGAGTATAGTGAAGACTAGTGAAGGAACATTGTGATATCAGTGGTGAGAGGGCATTTTGATGAGAAGTGCATGGAACATTGTGATGACAAGGTTTATGGAGCATTGTGATGACTATGATGTGGAGCATTGTGATGACAAGTGTCAAAAAGCATTGTGCTGAAAAGCGCATGGAGCACTGTGATGACAAGTGTCATGGATCATTGTGCTGACAAAGGCATGGTGCATTTTGATGACAAGGGTCAGAGATCATTGTGATGAATATTTCAGTGAGCATTGTGGTGACAAATGTCACAGAGCCTTGTGTGACAAGGGCATGGACCATTGTGATGACAAAGGTCATGAAGCATTTTGATGACTGGAGTCATGGAGCATTGGGATGACAGGGGTCATGGAGCATTGTGATGACAGGGTTCATGGGGCATTGTGATGAGAAGGTCATGGAGCATTGGGCTGAAAATGTTCATCGAGTATTGTGATGACAGCGCTCATGTGGCATTTTGATGACAAGGGAATGGAGCATTGTGATGAAAAGGGCATGGAGCATGGTGATGAGAAGGCCATGGAGAATTCTGAAGTCATGTGTCATGAAGCTTTGGGATGACAAGGGCATGGAGCATTTTGATTACAGGGGTCTTGGAGCATTGTGAAGAAAAGGGCATGGATCATTGTGATTAAAAAGGCAAGGAGCCTTGTCATGACAGGGTTCAAGGAGCATACTGACGACAAGTGTCAGGGAGCATTGTGATGACAAGTGTATTGAGCATTGTGATGACAAAGTTCATGGAGTATTGTGAATAGAAGACCATGGATAATTGTGATGATGCGCGTCATGGGGCATTGTGATGACAAGTGTTATGGAACATTGTGATCACAAGGGTTTGGAGCATTGTGATGACAGAGGTCCTGGAGCGTTTTTATTTCATTTTGATGACAATTGCATGAAGCATTATGATGACGGGCATGGTGCATTTTGATGACACGGTTCATGGAGCATTGAGATGAAAAGGGGCATGGAGCATTGTGATTACAGGGGTCTTGGAGCATTGTGATGATGAGGGCATGGAGCATCGTAAATGAGAAGGCCATGGAGCATTCTGATGACATGCGTCATGGAGCTTTGTGATGACAAGTGTATGGAGAATTGTGATTACAGTGTCTTGGAACATTGTGATGACAAGTGTCATGGAGTCTTGTGATGACAAGGCCGTGGAACATTGTGATGGCAGGGGTCATGGAGCATTGTTATGACATGGGTAATGGAGCATTGTGATGACAAGGGCATGGAGCACTGGTCTGAAATATTTCATGGATTATTATGATGAGAGTGGGCATGGAGCATTGTGATGACAAGGGCACAGAACACTTTGATACATGGGTCATGGAAGATGGAAATGACAAGTGCACAGAACCCTTTGATACATGGGTCATGGAGGATTGTAATGACAAGGGCATGGAACATTGTGATGAGAAAGGCATCGAGCATTGGGATCACAAGCGTCATGGAGCTTTGTGATGATAAGGGCATGGAGCAATGTGATGAGAGGCTTCATGGAGCATTGTGATGACTATGGCATGGAGCATTGTGATGCCAAAGGTCATGGAGCTTTGTGATGACAAAGGTCATGGAGCATTTTGATGACGAGGTCGTGGTGCGTTGTGATGAGAAGTGCAGCGAGCATTGTGATAATAGTTTCATGGAGCAATTTGATGAAAAAGGTCATGGAACATTTTGATGAGAGTGGTTATGGAAAATTGTGATGACACGGGTCATGGAGCATTGAGATGAAATGGGTAATGTAGCATTTTGATGACAGGGGTTATGGAACATTGTGATGGCAGGGGTCATGGAGCATTTTGATGATAAGTGCATGTAGCATTGTGATGATAGGGGTCATGGAACATTATGATGACAGTGGTGTGGGAATATTGTGAAGACTAGTGATGGAATATTGTGATACCAGTCGTGAGAGGGCATTTTGATGAGAAGTGCATGGAACATTGTGATGACAAGGTTTATGGAGCATTGTGATGACTATGATGTGGAGCATTGTGATGACAAGTGCATGGTACATTGTGATGCCATGGGTCAAGGAGCATTGTGATGACAAGCGCATGGAGCATTGTGATGACAAGGGTCATGGATCATTGTGCTGACAAATGCATGGTGCATTGTGATGACAATGGTCACAGAGCATTGTGATGAAATGTTCATGGAGCATTGTGGTGACAAATGACACAGAGCCTTGTGTGACAAGGGCATGGACCATTCTGATAACAAAAGTCATGAAGCTTTGTGATGACTGGAGTCACGGAGCGTTGTGATGACAGGGGTCATGGAGCATTGTGATGAGACGGTCATGGAGCATTGGGCTGAAACTATTCAAGGAGTATTGTGATGACAGTGGTCATGGGGCAATTTGATGAAAAGGGAAAGGAGCTTTGTGATGAAAAGGGCATGGAGCATGGTGATGAGAAGGCCATGGAGCATTCTGAAAACATATGTCATGAAGCTTTGTGATGACAAGGGCATGGAGCATTGTGATTACAGGGGTCTTGGAGCATTGTCAGGAAAAGGGCATGGATCATTGTGATTAAAAAGGTATGGAGCCTTGTCATGATAGGTTTCAAGGAGCATACTGACGACAAGTGTCAGGGAGCATTGTGATGACAAGTGTATTGAGCATTGTGATGACAAAGGGCATGGAGTATTGTGAATAGAAGGCCATGGATAATTGTGATGATGAGCGTCATGGGGCGTTGTGATGACAAGTGTTATGGAGCATTGTGATCACAAGGGTTTGGAGCATTGTGATGGCAGAGATCATGGAGCATTTTGATTTCATTTTGATGACAATAGCATGAAGCATTATGATGATGGGCATGGTGTATTGTGATGACACGGTTCATGGAGCATTGAGATGAAAAGGGGCATGGAGCATTGTGATTACAGGGGTCTAGGAGTATTGTGATGACAAGGGCATGGAGCTTGGTGAATGAGAAGGCCATGGAGCAATCTGATGACATGCGTCACGGAGCTTTGTGATGACAAGAACATGGAGCATTGTGATGACAAGGGTTATGGAGCATTGTGATGACAAGGCCGTGGAACATTGTAATGGCAGGTGTCATGGAGCATTGTTATAACGGGTAAGGGAGCATTTTGATGACAAGGGCATGGAGCATTGGTCTGAAAAGTTTCATGGCTTATTGTGATGAGAGGGGGCATGGAGCATTGTGATGACAAGGGCACGGAACACTGTGATACATGGGTCATGGCGGATTTTAATGAAAAGGGCATGGAGCATTGTGTTAAGAAGAGCATCGAGCATTGTGATGAAAAGCATCATGGAGCCTGTGATGACAATTGCATGGAACAATGTGATGAGAGTGTTCATGGAGCATTGTGATGACAATGGCATGGAGCATTGTGATGCCAAGGGTCATGGAGCTTTGTGATGACAAATGTCATGGAGCATTTTGATGACAAGGGCGTGGTGCACTGTGATGAGAAGGGCAGAGAGCATTGTGATGAAATGGTCATGGAGAAATTTGATGAAAAGTGTCATGAGATATTTTGATGAAAGGGGTTATGGACCATTGTGATGTCAGGGGTCATGGAGCATTATGATGAAAAGGGCCATGGAGCATTTTGATGACAGGGGTCCTGGAACATTGTGATGAAAGGGGTGAGGGAGTATTGTGATGACTATTGATGGAACAATATAATATCCGTGGTGGGACAGCATTTTGATGGGAAATGCATGGAGCATTGTGATGACAAGATTTATGGAGCACAGTGATGAAAAGGTTGTGGAGCATTGTGATGACAAGCGCATGGTGCACTGTGATGACACAGGTCATGGGGCATTGTGCAGACAACTGCATGGAGCATTGTGATGACAATGGTCATGGAGCATTGTGCTGACAAAGGTATGGAGCATAGTGATGACATGAGTAACAGAGCATTGTGATGAAAATTTAATGGAGCATTGTGGTGACAAATATCACAGAGCCTTTTGATGACGAGGGCATGGACCATTGTACTGACAAAGGTCATGAAGCATTGTGATGACTGGAGTCACGGAGCATTGTGATGACAAGGTCCTGGAGCATTGTGATGAGAGGACGATGTAGCCTTGTGATGACAATTCTCATGGAGTATTCTGATGAAAACTGGCATAGAGCATTGTGATTACAGGGGTCTTGGATCCTTGTGATGACAAGGCCGTGGAACATTGTGATGGCAGGGGTCATGGAGCATTGTTATGACATGGGCAATGGAGCATTGTGATTACAAGGGAATCGAGCATTTGTCTGAAAAGTTTCATGGATTATTGTGATGAGAGTGGGCATGGAGCATTGTGATGACAAGGGAATGGAACACTGTGATACATGGGTCATGGAGGATTTTAATGAGAAGGGCATTGAGCAATGTGATGAGAGGCTTCATGGAGCATTGTGATGACAAGGGCATGGAGCATTGTGATGACAAAAGTCATGGAGCATTTTGATGACAACATTCCCAGATCATTGTGATGAGAGGGGTCATGGAGCATTGTGATAAGACGGTCATGCAGCATTGGGCTGAAAAATTTCATGGAGTATTGTTATGACAGGGGTAATGGGACATTGTGATGACAAGGGAATGGAGCATTGTGATGACAAGGTCCTTGAGCATTGTGATGAGAAGACCATGGAGCCTTGTGATTACAAGTATCATGGAGCATTCTGATGAAAAAGTGCATGGAGCATTGTGATTACAGGGGTCATGGAGCATTGTGATGAAAATGGAATGGAGCATTGTGATGCCAAGGGTCATGGAGCTTTGTGATGACAAAGTTCATGGAGCATTTTGATGACAAGGTCGTGGTGCATTGTGATGAGAAGGGCAGGGAGCATTGTGATGACAGTGTCATGGAGCAATTTGATGAAAAGGATCATGGAACATTTTGATGACAGTGGTTATGGAACATTGTTATGTCAGGGCTCATGGAGCATTGTGATGAAAATGGTCATGGAGCATTTTGATGACAGGGGTTATGGAACATTGTGATGTCAAGGTTCATGGAGCATTGTGATGATAAGATCATGTATCATTGTCATAACAGGGATCATGGAATATTGTGATGACAGGGGGGAGAGAGCATTTTGATGGGAAGTGCATGGAGCATTGTGATGACAAGGTTTTTGGAGCACTGTAACGACAAGGATGTGGAGCATTGTGATGACAAGCGCATGGTGCATTGTGATGACATGGGTTATGGAGCATTGTGCTGACAAGTGCATGGAGCATTGTGATGACAAGATTTATGGAGAATTGTGATGACAAGGCTGTGGAGAATTGTGATGACAAGTGCATGGCACATTTTGATGACATGGATCATGGAGCATTGTGCTGAGAACCGAATGGAGCATTGTGAAGACAAGGGTCATGGAGCATTGTGCTGACAAAGGCATGGAACATTGTGATGACAACGATCACAGAGCATTGTGAGGAAAAATTCATGGAGCATTGTGGTGACAATGGTCACAGAGCCTTGTGATGACGAGGGCATGGACCATTGTGATTAAAAAGGTCATGAAGCATTGTGATGACTGGAGTCACAGAGCATTGTGATGACAAGGGTATGGAGCATTGTGATGACAGGGGCATGGTGCATTGTTCTGACAAGTTTCATGGTTTATTGTGATGACAGTGGGCATGACACATTCTGGTGACAAGGTCATGGTGCATTGTGAAGATAAGGGCATGTAGCACTGTGATGACAGGGGTCATGTAACACTGTGATGACAGGGGTGAGGGAGTATTGTGATGACTAGTGATGGAACATTGTGATATAGGTGGTGAGAGAGCATTTTGAGGATAAGTGCATGGAGCATTAAGGTGACAAGTTTTATGGAGCATAGCGAAGAAAATGATGTGGAGCATTGTGATGAAAATTTCATGGAGCATTGTGGTGACAAAGATCTCAGAGCCTTGTGTGACGAGGGCATGGATCATTGTGATGAGAAAGGTCAGGAATCATTGTGATGACTGGAGTCACGGAGCATTGTGATGACGGGTCATGGAGCATTTTGATGACAAGGGCATGGAGCAATGTGATGACAGGGTCATGGAACATTGGTCTGACAAGTTTCATGGATTATTGTGATGAGAGTGGGCATGGCGCATTTTGATGACAAGGGCATGGAACATTGTGGTGACAAGGTCATTGAGTATTATTAAGACAAATGTAATGGAGCATTTTGATGACAAGGCCTTGGAACATTGCGATGACAAGGGTCATGGAGCATTGTGATGACAAGGGCATGGAGCATTCTGATGAAAAGGTGCATGGAGCATTGAGATAACAGGGGTTTTGAAGCAATGTGATTACAAGGGCATGGAGCATTGTGATGAGAAGGCAATGGAGCATTCTGATGACATGCGTCATGGAGCTATGTGATGACAATGACATGGAGCATTGTGATTACAGGGGTCTTGGAGCATTGTGATGAAAAGGGAATGGATCATTGTGATGAAAAATGCATGGAGCCTTGTCATGACAGGTTTCAAGGAGCATACTGTTGACAACTGTCAGGGAGCATTGTGATGATAAGTGTATTGAGCATTGTGATGACAAAGATCATGGAGCATTTTGATGAGAAGACCATGGAAAATTGTGATGACCAGCGTCAAGGGGCATTGTGATGACAAGTGTTATGGAACATTGTGATCAGAAGGGTTTGGTGCATTGTGATGACATAGGTCATTGAGCATTTTGATTTCATTGTGATGACAATAGCATGAAATATTATGGTGATGGGCACGGTGCATTGTGATGACAGGGTTCATGGAGCATTGAGATGAAAAGGGGCATGGAGCATTGTGATTACAGGGGTGTTGGAGCATTGTGATGACAAGGGCATGGAGCATTGGGATGAGAAGGCAATGGAGCATTCTAAAGAAATGCGTCATGGAGCTTTGTGATGACAAGGGAATGGAGAATTGTGATTACAGGGGTCATGGAATATTGTGATGACAGGGGTGAGGGAGTATTGTGATGACTAGTGATGGAACATTGTGATATCAGTGGTGAGAAGGCATTTTGAGGAGAAGTGCATGGAACACTGTGATGACAATGTTTATGGAGCATTTTGATGACAAGGTTGTGGAGCATTGTGATGACAAGTGCATGGTGCATTGTGATGACATGGGTTATGGAGCATTGTGCTGACACGCGCATCGAGCATTGTGATGTCAAGGGTCATGGAGCATTGTGCTGACAAAGGCATGGAGCTTTGTGATGACAAAGGTCACAGAGCATTGTGATAAAAATTTCATGGAGCATTGGGGTGACAAAGGTCACAGAGCTTTCTGTGAGCAGGTCATGGACCATTGTGATGACAAATGTCATGAAGCATTCTGATGACTGAAGTCACAGAGCACTGTGATAAGAGGGGTCTTGGAGCATTGTAATGAAAAGGGAATGGATCATTGTGATGAATTAGGCATGGATCCTTGTCATGACAGTGTTCAAGGAGCATACTGATGACAAGTGTCAGGGAGCATTGTGATGAAAAGTGTATTGAGCATTGTGGTGACAAAGGTCATGGAGCATTGTGATGAGAAGACCTTGCATAATTGTGATGACAACCGTCATGGGGTATTGTGATGACAAGTGTTATGGAACATTGTGATCAGAAGGGTTTGGAGAATTGTGATGACAGATGTCATGGAGCATTGTGATGAGATCGGTCATGAAGCATTGTGATGACTGGAGTCACGGAGCATTGTGATGAAAGGGGTCATGGAGCATTGCTCTGACAAGATTTATGGATTATTGTGAAGAGAGTGGGCAGGGCGCATTTTGATGACAAAGGCATGGAACATTGTGATGACAAGGTCATGGAGTATTGTGAAGACAGGTGTCAGGGAGCATTGTGATGACATATGTCATTGTCCATTGTGATGACAATGGCATGGAGCATTTTGATACCAAGTGTCATGGAGGATTGTGATGACAAATGTAATGGAGCATTTTGATGACAAGGGCTTGGAACATTGCGATGACAAGGGTCATGGAGCATTGTGATGACAAGGGCATGGAGCATTGTGATGACAAGGGCCATTGAGAATTTTGATGACAACGTCGTGAAGCATTGTGATGACAAGAGCATGGAGCTTGCTATGACAGGGGTCATAGAGCTTTGCGATGACAAGTGCATGGAGAATTGTGATGACATGTTCCTGTAACATTGTGATGAGAAGTGTCACGAAGCACTGTGATGACAAAGACGTGGATAATTGTAATGACATGGGACATGGAGCATTGTGATTAACAGGCCATGGAGAATTGTGATAGCAAGACCGTTGAGCATTGTGTTGAAAAGACCATGGATAATTATGATGAAGAGCGTCATGGATCACTGTAATGACAAGGGGCATGGAGCATTGTGATGACAGGTGTCATGGAGCATTGTGATGAGAGGGCTCATGGAGCATTGTGATGACAAGGGTCATGGAGCATTGTGATGAGAAGATCATGGAGCATTGGGCTGAAAATGTTCATGGAGTATTGTGATGACAGTGGTCAAGGAGCAATGTGATGACAAGGGAATGGAGCATTGTGATGACAAGGTCCTGGAGCAGTGTGATGAGAATACCATGGAGCCTTGTGATGACAAGTCTCATGGAGCATTCTGATGAACAGGGACATGGAGCATTGTGATTACAGGGGTCTTGGAGCACTGTGATGACAAGGGCATGGAGCATTGTGATGAGAAGTCCATGGAGCATTCTGATGACATGTGTCATGGATCTTTGTGATGACAAGGGCATGGAGCATTGTTATGACAGGGGTAATGGAGCTTTGTGATGACAAGGGCATGGAGCATTGGTCTGAAAATTTCATGGATTATTGTGATGAGATTCGGCAAGGAACATTGTGATGATTGGGCATGGAACACTGTGAGACATGTGTCATGGAGGATTGTAATGACAAGGGCATGGAGCATTGTGATGAGAAGTGTATTGAACATTGTGATGACAAGCGTCATGGAGCATTGTGGTGACAAGCACATGGAGCAATGTGATGAGAGGTTTCATGTAACATTGTGATGAAATGGCATGGATCATTGTGATGCCAAGTGTCATGGAGCTTTGTGATGACAAAAGTCATGGAACATTTTGATGACAAGGTCGTGTTGCATTGTGATGAGAAGGGCAGGGAGCATTGTGATGACAGGGTCATGGAGCAAATTGATGAAAAGTGTCATGGAAAATTTGGATGACAGAAGTTATGGAACATTGTGATGTCAGGGGTCATGGAGCATTGTGATGATAAGGTCATGTAGCACTGTGATGACAGTGGTCATTGAACATTGTGATGACTGGGTTGAGCGAGTATTGTTATGACTAGTGATGGAACATTGTGATATATGTGGTGAGAGAGCATTTTGATGAGAAGTGCATGGAGCATTGTGATGACAAGTTTTATGGAGTATAGCGATGAAAAGGATGTGGAGCATTGTGCTGAAAAGAGCATGGCACATTGTGATGACCTGTGTCATGGAGCAATGTGCTGACAAACGCATGGAGTATTTTGATGACAAGTGTTAGGGAGCATTGTGCTGACAAAGTCATGGAGCATTGTGATGACAAGGGACACAGAGCATTGTGATGAAAATTTCATGGAGCATTATGGTGACAAAGATCAAGAGCCTTGTGTGACGATGGCATGGACCATTGTGATGAGAAAGTTCCTGAATCATTATGATGACTGGAGTCACGGAGCATTGTGATGACAGGGGTCATGGAGCATTGTGATGACAAGGGCAGGGAGCAATGGGCTGACAGGGGCATGGAACATTGGTCTGACATGTTTAATGGATTATTGTGATGACAGTGGGCATGGCACATTGTGATGACAAGGTCATGGATTATTGAGAAGAAAGGTGTCCGGGAAAATTGTGATGACATATGTCATTGTCCATTGTGATGACAATGGCAGGGAGCATTGTGATACCAAGTGTCATGGAGGATGGTGATGACAATGGTAATGGAGCCTTTTAATGGCAGGGGCTTGGAACATTGCGATGACAAGGGTCATGGAGCATTGTGATGACAAGGGCATGGAGAATTCTGATGAAAAAGTGCATGAAGCATAGAGATTACAGGGGTTTTGAAGCAATGTGATTACAGGGGCATGGAGCATTGTGATGAGAATGCAATGGAGCATTCTGATGACATGCGTCATGGAGCTTTGTGATGACAAGGACATGGAGCATTGTGATTACAGTGGTCTTTGAGCATTGTGATGAAATGGGTCATGGAGCATTTTGTGACAGGTGTTATGGTACATTGTGATGTCAGGGGTCATGGAGCATTGTGATGATAAGGGCACGTAGCACTGTGATGACAGTGGTCATGGAACATTGTGATGACAGTTTTGAGGGAGTATTGTGATGACTAGTGATTGAAGATTGTGATATATGTGGTGAGAGAGCATTTTGATGAGAAGTGTATGGAGCATTGTGATGACAAGTTTTATGGAGCATAGCGATGAAAAGGATGTGGAGCATTGTGATGAAAAGAGCATGGCACATTGTGGTGACATGTGTCATGGAGCATTGTGCTGGCAAAGGAATGGAGAATTTTGATGACAAGGGACACAGAGCATTGTGATGAAAATTTCATGGAGCATTGTGGTGAAAAAGATCACAGAGCCCTGTGTGACGAGGGCCTGGACCATTGTGAGGACAAAGGTCATGAATCATTGTGATGACTCGTGTCATGGAGCATTGTGATGACAGGGATCATGGAGCATTGCTCTGACAAGATTTATGGCTTATTGTGATGAGAGTGGGCATGTCGCATTGTGATGACAAGGGCATGGAACATTGTGATGACAAGGTCATGGAGTTCTGTGAACACAGGTGTCAGGGAGCATTGTGATGACATATGTCATTGTCCATTGTGATGACAATGGCATGGAGCATTGTGATACAAAGTGTCATGGAGGATTCTGATGACAAAGGTAATGGAGCATTTTGTTGACAAGGGCTTGGAACATTGTGATGACAAGTGTCATGGAGCATTGTGATGACAAAGGCATGGAGTATTGTGATGACAAGGGACATTGAGAATTTTGATGACAACGTCGTGAAGCATTGTGATGACAAGCGCATGGAGCTTGCTATGACAGGGGTCATAGAGCATTGCGATGACAAGTTCATGGAGAATTGTGATGACAAGTTCATGTAACATTGTGGTGAGAAGTGTCACGAAGCATTGTGATGACAAGGACGTGGAGAATTGTAATGACATGGGATGTGGAGCATTGTGATGAACAGGGCATGGAGAATTGTGATAGCAAGACCGTGGAGCATTGTGATGAGAAGACCATGGATAATTATGATGAAGAGCGTCATGGATCACTGTAATGACAAGGGGCATGGAGCATTGTGATGACAGGTGTCATGGAGCATTGTGATGAGAGGGGTCATGGAGCATTGTGATGAGAAAGTCATGGAGCATTGGGCTGAAAATGTTCATGGAGTATTGTGATGACAGTGGTCAAGGAGCATTGTGATGACAAGTGCTTGGAAGATTGTGATGACAAGTGCTTGGAGCATTGTGATGACAAGGGTCATGGAGCATTGTGATGACAGGTGTCATGGAGCATTGTGCTGAGAAGGGTCATGGAGCCTTTGATGCCAAGGAGGTGGAATATTGTGATGGCAGGGGTCATGGAGCATTGTTATGACAGGGTTAATGGAGCATTGTGATGACAAGGGCATGGAACATTGGTCTGAAAATTTCATGGATTATAGTGATGAGATTCGGCATGGAACATTGTGATGACTAGGGCACGGAACACTGTGATACATGTGTCATGGAGGATTGTAATGACAAGGTCATGGAGCATTGTGATGAGAAGAGTATCGAGCATTGTGATGACAAGCGTCATGGAGCATTGTGGTGACAAGGGCATGGAGCGATGTGATGAGAGGTTTCATCCAGCATTGTGATGAAATGGCATGGAGTATTGTGATGCCAAGGGTCATGGTGCTTTGTGATGACAAAGGTCATGGAGCATTTTGATGACAAGGTCGTGGTGCATTGTGATGAGAAGGGCAGGGAGCATTGTGATGACAGGGTCATGGAGCAAATTGATGAAAAGTGTCATGGAACATTTTGATGACAGTGTTTATGGAACATTGTGATGTCAGGGGTCATGGAGCATTGTGGTGATAAGGGCATGTAGCACTGCGATGACTGTGGTCATGGAACATTGTGATGACAGGGGTGAGCGAGTATTGTCATGACTAGTGATGGAACATTGTGATATATGAGGTGAGAGATCATTTTGATGAGAAGTGCATGGAGCATTGTGATGACAAGTTTTATGGAGCATAGCAATGAAAAGGATGTGGAGCATTGTGATGAAAAGAGCATGGCACATTGTGATGACATGTGTCATGGAGCATTGTGCTGACAAGCGCATGGAACATTTTGATGACAACTGTCATGGAGCATTGTGCTGACAAAGGCATGGAGCATTGTGACGACAAGGGACACAGAGCATTGTGATGAAAATTTCATGGAGCATTGTGTTGAAAAAGATCACAGAGCCTTGTGTGACGAGGGCCTGGGCCATTGTGAGGACAAAGGTCATGGAGCATTGTGAAGACAGGTGTCAGGGAGTATTGTGATGAAATATGTCATTGTCCATTGTGATGACAACGGAATGGAGCATTGTGATACCAAGTGTCATGGAGTATTGTGATGACAAAGGTAATTCAGCATTTTGATGTCAAGGGCTTGGAACATTGTGATGACAAGGGTCATGGAGCATTGTGATGACAAGGGCATGGAGCATTCTGATGAAAAGGTGCATGGAACATTGAGATTACAGGGGTTTTGAAGCAATGTGATGACAAGGGCATGGAGCATTGTGATGAGAAGGCAATGGAGCATTCTGATTACATGCATCATGGAGCTTTGTGATGACAAGGACATGGAGCATTGTGATTACAGGGGTCTTGGAGCATTGTGATGAAAAGGGAATGGATCATTGTGATGAAAAATGCATGGAGCCTTGTCATGACGGGGTTCAAGGAGCATACCGATGACAACTGTCAGGGAGCATTGTGATGATAAGTGTATTGAGCATTGTGATGACAAAGATCATGGAGCCTTGTGATGAGAAGACCATGGATAATTGTGATGTCCAGCGTCATGGGGCATTGTGATGACAAGTGTTATGGAACATTGTGATCAGGAGGGTTTGGTGCATTGTGATGACAGAGGTCATTGTGAATTTTGATTTCATTGTGATGACAATAGCATGAAATATTATGGTGATGGGCACGGTGCATTGTGATGGCAGGGTTCATGGAGCATTGAGATGAAAAGGGGCATGGAGCATTGTGATTACAGGGGTGTTGGAGCATTGAGATGACAAGGGCATGGAGCATTTTGATGAGAAGGCAATGGAGCATTCTGTAGACATGCGTCATGGAGCTTTGTGATGAGAAGGACATGGAGCATTGTGATTACAGGGGACATAGAGCATTGCGATGACAAGTGCATGGAGAATTGTGATGAAAATATCATGTAACATTGTGATAAGAAGTGTCAAGGAGCATTGTGATGAAAAGGACTTGGAGAATTGTGATGACATGGGACATGGAGCATTCTGAAGACCAGGGCATGGAGCATTGTGATGGCAAGACCGTGGAGCATTCTGATGAGAAGATCACGGATAATTATGTTGACGAGCGTCATGGAGCACTGTAATGACAAGGGGCATGGAGCATTGTGATTACAGGGGTCTTGGAGCATTGTGATGACAAGGTCATGGAGCATAGTGATGAGAAGGCCATGGAGCATTCTGATGACATGTGTCATGGATCTTTGTGATGAGAGAGGCAAGGAGCATTGTGATTACAGGGGTCTTGGAGCATTGTGATGACAAGGGTCATGGAGCCTTGGATGCCAATGCGGTGGAACATTGTGATGGCAGGGGTCATGTAGCATTGTTATGACAGGCGTAATGGAGCATTGTGATGACAAGGGTGTGGAACATTGGTCTGAAAATTTCATGGATTATTGTGCTGAGATTCAACATGGAACACTGTGATGACTAGGGCACGGAACACTGTGATACATGTGTCACGGAGGATTGTAATGACAAGGGCATGGAGCATTGTGATGAGAAGAGTATCGAGCATTGTGATGACAAGTGTCATGGAGCATTGTGGTGACAAGGGCATGGAGCAATATGATGAGAGGTTTCATGTAGCATTGTGATGAAATGTCATGGAGCATTGTGATGCCAAGGGTCATGGAGCTTTGTGATGACAAAGGTAATGGAGCATTGTGATGACAGGGTCATGGAGCAAATTGATGAAAAGTGTCATGGAACATTTTGATGACAGGGGTTATGGAACATTGTGATGTCAGGGATCATGGATCATTGTGATGATAAGGGCATGTAGCACTGTGATGACAGTGGTCATGGAACATTGTGATGAGAGGGGTGAGCGAGTATTGTGATGACTATTGATGGAACATTGTGATATATGTGGTGAGAGAGCATTTTGATGAGAAGTGCATGGAGCATTGTGATGACAAGTTTTATGGAGCATAACGATGAAAAGGATGTGGAGCATTGTGATGAAAAGAGCATGGCACATTGTGATGACATGTGTCATGGAGCATTGTGCTGACAAGTGCATGGAGCATTTTGATGACAAGTGTCAAGGAGCATTGTACTGACAAAGGCACGGAGCATTGTGATGACAAGGGACACAGAGCACTGTGATGAAAATTTCATGGAGCATTGTGGGGACAAAGATCACAGAGCCTTGTGTTACGAGGGCATGGACCATTGTGAGGACATAGGTCATGAATCTTTGTGATGAGTGGAGTCACGGTGCATTGTGATGAAAGGGGTCATGGAGCATTGTGATGACAAAGGCATTGAGCATTGTGATGAGAAGGCAATGGAGCATTCTGATGACATGCGTCATGGAGCTTTGTGATGAAAAGGGCATGGATAATTGTGATTACAGGTGTCTTGGAATATTGTGGTGACAGGGGTGAGGGAGTATTGAGATGACTAGTGATGGAACATTATGATATCAGAGGTGAGAAAGCATTTTGAGGAGAAGTGCATGGAGCATTGTGATGACAATGTTTAAGGAGCATTTTGATGAGAAAGATGTGGAGCATTGTGCTGACACGCGCATCGAGCATTGTGATGGCAAGTGTCACAGAGCATTGTGATAAAAATTTCATGGAGCATTGTGCTGACCAAGGTCACAGAGCTTTGTATGACGAGGTCATGGTCCATTTTGATGACAAATGTCATGAAGCATCATGATGACTGGAGTCACGGGGCTCTGTGATAACAGGGGTCTTGGCGCATTGTGATGAAAATGGAATGGATCATTGTGATGAAAAAGGCATGGAGCCTTGTCATGACAGTGTTCAAGGAACATACTGATGACAAGTGTCAGGGAGCATTGTGATGCCAAGTGTATTGAGCATTGTGGTGACAAAGGTCATGGAGCATTGTGATGAGAAGACCTTGCATAATTGTGATGACGAGCGTCATGAGGCATGTGATGACAAGTGTTATGGAACATTGTGATCAGAAGGGTTTGGAGCATTGTGATGACAGAGGTCATGGAGCATTTTAATTTCATTGTGATGACAATAGCATGAATCATTATGGTGATAGGCATGGTGCATTGTGATGACAGGGTTCATGGAGCATTGAGATGAAAAGGGGCATGGAAAATTGTGATTACAGAGGTCTTGGTGCATTCTGATGACAAGCGTCATGGATCCATGTGATGACAAGGCCGTGGAACATTGTGATGGCAGGGGTCATGGAGCATTGTTATGACAGGTGTAATGGAGCATTGTGATGACAAGGGCATGGAGCAATGTGATGAGAGATTTCATTGAGCATTGTGATGACAATGGCATGGAGCATGGTGATGCAAAGTGTCATGGAGCTTTGTTATGACAAAGATCATGGGGCGTTTTAACGACAAGGGCATGGTGCATTGAGATGAGAAGGACAGGGAGCATTGTGATGACAGGGTCATGGAGCAATTTGAAGAAAAGGGTGATGGAATATTTTGATGACAGGGTTTATGGAACATTGTGATGTCAGAGGTCAAGAAGCATTGTGATGAAATGGGTCATGGAGCATTTTGTGACAGGAGTTATGGTACACCGTGATGACAGGGGTGAGGGAGTACTGTGATGACTAGTGATGTAACATTGTGATATATGTGGTGAGAGAGCATTTTGATGAGAAGTGCATGGAGCATTGTGATGACAAGTGTTATGGAGCATAGCAATGATAAGGATGTGGAGTATTGTAATGACAAGCGCATGGCACATTGTGATGACATGGGTCAAGGAGCATTGTGCTGACAAAGGTATGGAGAATTTTGATGACAAGGGACACATAGCATTGTGATGAAATATTCATGGATCATTGTGGTGAAAAAGATCACAGAGCCTTGTGTGACGAGGGCCTGGCCAATAGTGATGAGATAGGTCATGAAGCATTGTGATGACTGGAGTCAAGGAGCATTGTGATGAAAGGGGTCATGGAGCATTGTGATGACAAGGGCATGGAGCAATGTGATGACAGGGGCATGGAACATTAGCCTGACAAGTTTCATGGATTATTGTGATGACATTGGGCATCGAGCATTGTGATGACAAGGGAATGGAGCATTTTGGTGACAAAGGCATGGAGCATTTTGATGACAAGAGACACAGAGCATTGTGATGAAACCTTCATGGAGCATTATGGTGTAAAAGATCACAGAGCCTTGTTTGAAGAGGACATGGACCACTGTGATGACAAAGGTCATGAAACATTGTGATGACTGGAGTCACGGAGCATTGTGATGACAGGGGTCATGGAGCATTGATCTGACAAGTTTATGGATTATTGTGATGACAGTGGGCATGGCGCATTGTCATGACAAGGGCATGGAACATTGTGATGACAAGGTCATGCAGTATTGTGAAGACAGGTGTCAGGGAGCATTGTGATGACATATGTCATTGTCCATTGTGATGACAATGGCATGGAGCATTGTGATACCAAGTGTCATGGAGGAGTGTGATGACAAAGGTAATGGAGCATTTTGATGACAAGGGCTTGGAACATTGTGAGGACAAGGGTCATGGAGCATTGTGATGAGAAGGGCATGGAGCATTGTGATGACAAGAGCCACTGAGAATTTTGATGACAACGTCGTGAAGCATTGTGATGACAAGTGCATGGAGCTTGCTATGACAGTGCTCATAGAGCATTGTGATGACAAGTGCATGGAGAATTGTGATGACAAGATCATGTAACATTGTGATGAGAAGTGTCACGAAGCATTGTGATGACAAGGACGTGGAGAATTGTAATGACTTGGGACATGGAGCAATGTGATGAACAGGGCATGGAGAATTGTGATAGCAAGACCGTGGAGCATTGTGATGAGAAGACCATGGATAATTATGATGAAGAGCGTCATGGATCACTGTAATGACAAGGGGCATGGAGCATTGTGATGACAGGTGTCATGGAGCATTGTGATGAGAGGGGTCATGGAGCATTGTGATGAGACCGTCATGGAGCATTGGCCTGAAAATGTTCATGGCGTAGTGTCATTACAGTGGTCAAGGAGCATTGTGATGACAAGGGAATGGAGCAGTGTGATGAGAAGACCATGGAGCCTTGTGATGACAAGTCTAATGGAGCATTCTGATGAATAGGGGCATGGAGCATTGTGATTACAGGGGTCTTGGAGCATTGTGATGACAAGGTCATGGAGCATATTGATGAGAAGGCCATGGAGCATTCTGATGACATGTGTCATGGATCTTTGTGATGACAGGGGCATGGAGCATTGTGATTCCAGGGGTCTTGGAGCATTGTGATGACAAGGGTCACGGAGCGTTGGATGCCAAGGCGGTGGAACATTGTGATATCAGGGGTAATGTAGCATTGTTATGACAGGGGTAATGGAGCATTGTGATGACAAGGGCATGGAACATTGGTCTGAAAATTTCATAGATTATTGTGATGAGATTCGGCATGGATCACTGTGATGACTAGGGCACGTAACACTGTGATACATGTGTCATGGAGGATTGTAATGACAAGGGCATGGAGTATTGTGATGAGAAGAGTATCGAGCATTGTGATGACAAGTGTCATGGAGCATTGTGGTGACAAGGGCATGGAGCAATATGATGAGAGGTTTCATGTAGCATTGTGATGAAATGTCATGGAGCATTGTGAAGCCAAGGGTCATGGAGCTTTGTGATGACAAGGGTCATGGAGCATTTTGATGACAAGGTCGTGGTGCCTTGTGATGAGAAGGGCAGGGAGCATTGTGATGACAGGGTCATGGAGCAATTTGATGAAAAGTGTCATGGAACATTTTGATGACAGGGGTTATGGAACATTGCGATGTCAGGGGTCATGGAGCATTTTGATGAAAAGGGTCATGGAGCATTCTGATGAAAAGGTGCATGGAGCATTGAGATTACAGGGGTTTTGAAGCAATGTGATTACAAGGGCATGGAGCATTGTGATGAGAAGGCAATGGAGCATTCTGATGACATGCGTCATGGAGCTTTGTGATGACAAGGACATGGAGCATTGTTATTACAGGGGTCTTGTAGCATTGTGATGAAAAGGGAATGGATCATTGTGATGAAAAATGCATGGAGCCTTGTCATGACAGGGTTCAAGGAGCATACTGATGACAAGTGTCAGGGAGCATTGTGATGATAAGTGTATTGAGCATTGTGATGACAAAGATCATGGAGCATTGTGATGAGAAGACCATGGATAATTGTGATGACCAGCGTCACCGGGCATTGTGATGTCAAGTGTTATGGAACATTGTGATCAGAAGGGTTTGGTGCATTGTGATGACAGAAGTCATTGAGCATTTTGATTTCATTGTGATGACAATAGCATGAAATATTATGGTGATGGGCACGGTGCATTACGATGACACGGTTCATGGAGCATTGAGATGAAAAGGGGCATGGAGCACTGTGATTACAGGGGTGTTGTAGCATTGTGATGACAAAGGCATGGAGCATTGTGATGAGAAGGCCATGGAGCATTCTGATGACATGCGTCATGGAGCTTTGTGATGACAAGGGCATGGAGAATTGTGACTACAGGGGTCATGGAATATTGTGATGACAGGGGTGAGGGAGTATTGTGTAGACTAGTGATTGAACATTGTGATATCAGAGGTGGGAAGGCATTTTGAGGAGAAGTGCATGGAGCGATGTGATGACAAGGTTTATGGAGCATTTTGATGAAAAGGATGTGGAACTTTGTGATGACAAGTGCATGGTGCATTGTAATGACATGGGTTATGGAGCATTGTGCTGACACGCCATCGAGCATTGTGATGACAAGGGTCAGGGAGCATTGTGCTGACAAAGGCATGGAGCTTTGTGATGACAAGGGTCACAGAGCATTGTGATAAAATTTCATGGAGCATTGTGTTGACAAATGTCATAGAGCTTTGGGTGATGAGGTCATGGACCATTGTGATGACAAATGTCATGAAGCATTGTGATGACTGGAGTCACGGAGCATTGTGATAACAGGGGTCTTGGAGCATTGTGATGAAAAGGGAATGGATCATTGTGATGAAAAAGGCATGGAGCCTTGTCATGACAGTGTTCAAGGAGCATACTGATGACAAGTGTCAGAGAGCAATTTGATGCCAAGTGTATTGAGCACTGTGGTGACAAAGGTCATGGAGCATTGTGATGAGAAGACCTTGCATAATTGTGATGACGAGCGTCATGGGGCAAGTAATGACAAGTGTTATGGAACATTGTGATCAGAAGGGTTTGGAGCATTGTGATGACAGAGGACATGGAGCATTTTGATTTCATTGTGATGACAATAGCATGAATCATTATGATGATGGGCATGGTGCATTGTGATGACAGTGTTCATGGAGCATTGAGATGAAAAGTGGCATGGGGAATTGTGATTACAGAGGTCTTGGAGTATTGTGATGACAAGGGTCATGGAGCCTTGTGATGACAAGGCCGTGGAACATTGTGATGGCAGGGGTCATGGAGCATTGTTATGACAGGTGTAATGGAGCATTGTGATGACAAGGGCATGGAGCAATGTGATGAGAGACTTCATTGAGCATTGTGATGACAATGGCATGGAGCATTGTGATACCAAGGGTCATGGAGGTTTGTGATGACAAATGTCATGGGGCATTTTGATCACAAGGGCGTGGTGCATTGTGATGAGAAGGGCAGGGAGCATTGTGTTGACAGTGTCATGGAGCAATTTGACTAAAAGTGTCATGGAATATTTTGATGACAGTTGTTATGGAATATTGTGATGTCATGGGTCATGGAGCATTGTGATGAAATGAGTCATGGAGCATTTTGTGACAGGGGTTATGGAACATTGTGATGTCAGGGTTCATGGAGCATTGTGATTATTAGGGCATGGAGCACTGTGATGACAGTGGTCATGGAACATTGTGATGACAGGGTTCAGTGAGTACTGTGATGACTAGTGATGGAACATTGTGATATATGTGGTGAGAGAGCATTTTGATGAGAAGTGCATGGAGCATTGTGATGACAAGTTTTATGGAGGATAGCGATGCAAAGGATGTGGAGCATTGTGATGAAAAGAGCATGGCACATTGTGATGACATGTGTCATGGAGCATTGTGCTGACAAGCGCATGGAGCATTTTGATGACAAGTGTCATGGAGCATTGTGCTGAAAAAGGCATTGAGCATTGTGATGACAAGGGACACAGAGCATTGTGATTAAAATTTCATGGAGCATTGTTGTGACAAAGATCACAGAGCCTTTTGTGACGAGGGCATGGACCATTGTGATGAAAAAGGTCATGAATCATTGTGATGACTGGAATCACGGAGCATTGTGATGACAGGGGTCATGGAGCATTGTTATGACAGTGGCAATGGAACATTGTGATGACAAGTGCATGCAACATTGGTCTGAAAATTTCATGGATTATTGTGATGAGATTCGGCATGGAGCATTGTGATGACTAGGGCACGGAACACTTGATAAATGTGTCATGGAGGATTGTAATGAGAAGTGCATGGAGCATTGTGATGAAAAGCGTATCGAGCATTGTGTTTACAAGCGTCATGGAGCATTGTGCTGACAAAGGCATGGAGCATGGTGAAGACATGGGTAAAAGAGCATTGTGATGAAAATTTCATGGAGCATTGTGGTGACAAATTTCAGATAGCCTTTTGATGAAGTGGGCATGGACCAGTGTGATAACAAGGTACTGGGGCATTGTGATGAGAGGTCCATGGAGCCTTGTGGTGACAATTCTCATGGAGCATTCTGATGAAAAGGGGCATTGAGCATTGTGATTAAAGGTGTATTGGATCCTTGTGATGACAAGGCCGTAGAATATTGTGATGGCTGTGTTCATGGAGCATGATTATGACATGGACAATGGAGCATTGTGATGACAAGGGCATCGAGCATTGGTCTGAAAAGTTTCATGGGTTATTGTGATGAGAGTGGGCATAGAACATTGTGATGACAAGGGCACGGAACACTGTGATGCATGGATCATGGAGGACTGTAATGACAATGGCGTGGAGCAATGTGATGAGAGGCTTTATAGATCATTGTGATGACAAGGGTCATGGAGTATTTTGATGACAAGATTCCCATATCATCGCGTTGTCAGGGGTCATGGAGCTCTGTGATGACAGTGGTCATGGGGCATTGTGAGGACAGGGTCATGGAGCATTGTGATAAGAAGGTAATGGAGCACTGGGCTGAAAATATTCATGGAGTATTGTGATGACAGGGGTAATGGGGCATTGTGATGAGAAGGGAATGGAGCATTGTGATGACAAGGTCCTGGGGCATTGTAATGAGAAAACCATGGAGCCTTCTGATGACAAGTCTCATGGAGCATTCTGATGAAAAGGTGCATGGAGCATTGTGATTACAGGGGTCATGAAGCATTGTGATGAAAATGGCATGGAGCATTGTGATGCCAAGGGTCATGGAGCTTTGTGATGACAAAGTTCATGGAGCATTTTGATGACAAGGTCGTGGTGCATTGTGATGAGAAGGGCGGGGAGCATTTTGATGACAAGGTCATGGAGCAATTTGGTGAAAAGTATCATGGAATATTTTGATGACAGTGGTTATGGAACACTGTTATTTCAGGGGTCATGGCGCATTGTGATGAAAAGAGTCATGGAGCATTTTGATGACAGGGGTTATGGAACATTGTGATGTCAGGGTTCATGGAGCATTGTGATGAAAAGGTCATGCAGCATTGTCATGACAGGGATCATGGAACACTGTGATGACAGGGGGGAGAGAGTATTTTGATGAGAAGAGCATGGAGCATTGTGATGACAAGCTTTTTGGAGCACTGTAATGACAAGGGTGTGGAGCATTGTGATGACAAGCTCATGGCACAATATGATGACATGGGTTATGGAGCATTGTGCTCACAAGCGCATGGAGCATTGTGATGACAAGGGTCATGGAGCATTGTGCTGACAAAGGCATGCAGCATGGTGATGACAAGGATCAGAGAGCATTGTGATGAAAAGTTCATGGAGCATTGTGGTGAGAAAGGTCACAGAGCCTTGTGTGAAGAGGACATGGACCATTGTGATGACAAATGTCATGAAGCCTTGTGATGACTGGAGTAACAGAGCATTGAGATGACAGGGGTCTTGGAGCACTGTGATGACAAGGACATGGAGCATTGTGATGAGAAGGCCATGGAATATTCTGATGACATGCGTCATGGAGCTTTGTGACGACAATGACATGGAGCATTGTGATTTCAGGGGTCTTGGAGCATTGTGATGAAAATGGTATGGATCATTGTGATGAAAAAGGAATGGAGCCTTGTCATGACAGCGTTCAAGGAGCATACTGATGACAAGTGTCAGGGAGCATTGTGATGACAAGTGTATTGAGAATTGTGATGACAAAGTCATGGAGCACTGTGATGAGAAGACCATGGATAATTGTGATGATGAACGTCATGGTGCATTGTGATGACAATGTTTATGGAACATTGTGATCACAAGGGTTTGGAGCATTTTGATGACAGAGGTCATGGAGCATATTGATTTCACTGTGATGACAATAGCATGAAGCATTATGATGATGGACATGGTGCATTGTGATGACAGGGTCATGGAGCAATTTGATGAAAAGGTTCCTGGAATATTTTGATGACAGTGGTTATGGATCACTGTGATGTCAGGGGTCTTGGAGCATTGTGATGAAAAGGTTGATGGAGCATTCTGATGACAGAGGATATGGAACATTTTGATGTCAGGGGTCATGGAGCATTGTGATGATATGGCATGTGGCATTGTGATGACAGAGGTCATGGAAAATTGTGATGACAGTGGTGAGGGAGTATTGTGATGACTACTGATGGAACATTGTGATATCAGTGGTGAGAAAGCATTTTGATGAGAAGTGAATGGAGCATTGTGATGACAAGGTTTATGGAGCATTGTGATGACAAGGTTTATGGAGCATTGAGATGACAAGGCTGTGGAGCATTGTGATGACAATTGCATGGCACATTTTGAATACATGGGTCATGGAGCATTGTGCTGAGAAGCGCATGGAGCATTGTGATGACAAAGGCATGGAACATTGTGACGACAATGGTCACAGAGCATTGTGATGAAAGTTCATGGAGCATTGTGGTGACAATGGTCACAGAGTCTTGTGATGACGAGGTAAAGGACCATTGTGATGACAAAGGTCATGAAGCATTGTGATGACTGGAGTCACGGAACATTGTGATGACAAGGGTATGGAGCATTCTTATGACAGGGGCATGGTGCATTGGTCTGAGAAGCTTCATGGTTTATTGTGATGACAGTGGGCAAGGCGCATTCTGATGAGAAGAGCATGGAGCGTTATGATGAGAAGTTCATGGAGTACTGTGAAGACAGGGGTCTGGGGTCATTGTGATGACATATTTCATGGTCCATTTTGATGAAAATGGCATGGAGTACTGTGATGCCTAGTGTCATGGAGGATTGTGATGACAAATTTAATAGAGCATTGTGATGACAGGGGTTTGGAGCATTGTAATGAAAAGGGTCATGGAGCATTTTGATGACAAGGGCATGGAGGATTGTGATGATAAGAGCCATTGAGAATTTTCATGACAAGTTCCTGAAGCATTGTGATGAAAAGCACATGGAGCGAGCTATGACAGGGGTCATGGAGCATTGCGATGACAAGTGCATGGAGAACTGTGATGACAAGAGCATGTAACATTGTGATGAGAAGTGTCATGGAGCATTGTGATGGCAAGACCGTGGAGCATTGTGATGAGAAGGCCATGGATAATTTTGATGACGAGAGTCATGGAGCACTGTAATGACAAGGGGCATGGAGCATTGTGATGACACGTGTCATGGAGCATTGTGATGACATGGGTCATGGAGCATTGTGATGACAAGGGTCATGGAGCATTATGATGACAAGCTTGTGGAGTATTGTGATGACAATGGCATGGAACATTGTGATGAAAAAGGCATGGAGCATTGTGATGAAAAAGGCATGGAGCCTTTCCATGACAGGGTTCAAGGAGCATTCTGACGAAAAGTGTCAGGGAGCATTGTGATGACAAGTGTATTGAGCATTGTGATGACAAAGTTCATGGAGCATTGTGATGACAAGGGCATGGAGTATTGTGATGACACGCATCATGGAGCATTGTGATAACCACTGTTATGGAACATTGTGATCACAAGAGTTTGGAGCATTGTGATGACACAGGTCATGGAACATTTTGATTTCAAGAATCACGGAGCATTGTGATGACAAGGGCATGAAACAATGTGATCCCAAGGTTCACGGAGGATAGTGATGACACTGGTCATGGAGAATTGTGATGACAATTCCATGGAACATTGTGATGACAAGGTCATGTAGCATTTTGCTGACAAAGGCATGGAGAATTGTGATGACAAGTGTCATGGAGCTCTGTGACGACAAGCGTCAAGGAGCATTGTGATTACAGGGGTCATGGAGCATTGGGATGACAAGCACATGGAACATTCTGATGACAAGTGGCATGGATCATTTTGATGACTGTGGTCATGTAGCATTGTGATGACATGGGTCATGGAGCTTTGTGATGAGAAGGTCATGGAGCATTGGGCTGAAAATATTCATGGAGTACTGTGATGTCAGGGGTCATGGAGCATTGTGATGAGAAGGGAATGCAGCAATGTGATGAGAAGGTCCTGGAGCATTGTGATGAGAGGGCCATGGAGCCTTGTGATGACAAGTGTCATGGAGCATACTGATGAAAAGGTGCAAGGAGCATTGAGATTACAGGGGTTTTGAAGCTTTGTGATAACAAGTGCATGGAGTATTGTGATGAGAAAGCAATGGAGCATTCTGATGACATGCTTCATGGAGCTTTGTGATGACAAGGACATGGAGCATTGTGATTACAGGGGTCTTGGAGCATTGTGATGAAAAGGGAATGGATCATTGTGATGAAAAATGCATGGAGCCTTGTCATGACAGGGTTCAAGGAGCATACTGATGACAACTGTCAGGGAGCATTGTGATGATAAGTGTCTTGAGCATTGTGATGACAAAGATCATAGAGCATTGTGATGAGAAGACCATGGATAATTGTGATGACCAGCGTCATGGGGCATTGTGATGACAAGTGTTATGGAACATTGTGATCAGAAGGGTTTGGTGCATTGTGATGACAGAGGTCATTGAGCATTTTGATTTCATTGTGATGACAATAGCATGAAATATGATGGTGATGGGCACGGTGCATTTTGATGACAGGGTTCATGGAGCATTGAGATGAAAAGGGGCATGGAGCATTGTGATTACAGTGGTGTTGGAGCATTGTGATGACAAGGGCAGGGAGCATTGTGATGAGAAGTCCATGGAGCCTTCTGATGACATGCGTCATGAGCTTTGTGATGACAAGGGCATGGAGAATTGTGATTACAGGGGTCATGGAATATTGTGATGACAGGGGTGAGGGAGTATTTTGATGACTAGTAATGGAACATTGTGATATCAGTGGTGAGAAGGCATTTTGAGGAGAAGTGCATGGAGCATTCTGATGACAAGGTTTATGGAGCATTTTGATGACAAGGATGTGGAGCATTGTGATGACAAGTGCATGGTGCATTGTGATGACATGGGTTATGGAGCATTGTGCTGACACGCACATCGAGCATTGTGATGACAGGGTTATGGAGCAATTTGAATAAACGTGTCATTGAATATTTTGATGACAGGTGAAATGGAACATTGTGATGTCAGGGGTCATGGAGCATTGTGATGATAAGGGCATGTAGCACTGTGATGACTGTGGTCATGGAACATTGTGATGACAGGGGTGAGGGAGAATTGTGATGACTAGTGATGGAACATTGTGATATATGTGTTGAGAGAGCATTTTGATGAGAAGTGCATGGAGCATTGTAATGACAAGTTTTGTGGAGCATAGCGATGAAAAGGATGTGGAGCATTGTGATGAAAAGAGCATGGCACATTGTGATGACATGTGTCATGGAGCATTGTGCTGACAAGCACAGGGAGCATTTTGATGACAAGTGTCATGGAGCATTGTGCTGACAAAGGCATGGAGCACTGTGATGACAAGGGACACAGAGCATTGTGATTAAAATTTCCTGGAGCATTGTGGTGACAAAGATCACAGAGCCTTGTGTGACGAGGGCATGGACCATTGTGATGAGAAAGGTCATGAAGCATTGTGATGACTGGAGTCACGGAGCACTGTGATGACATTTGTCATGGAGCATATTGATGACAAGGGCATGGAGCGATATGATGACTGGGGCATGGAATATTGGTCTGACAAGTTTCATGGATTATTGTGATGACAGTGGGCATGGAGCATTGAGATGACAAGGGCATGGAGCATTGTGGTGACAAAGGTAACAGAGCCTTGTGTGACGAGGGCATGGACCATTGTGAGGAAAATTGTCATGAAGCATTGTGATGACTGGAGTCACGGAGCATTGTGATGACAGGGGTCATGGAGCATTGTGATGACAAGGTCAAGGATCATTGTTATGACAGGGGCATGGAACATTGGTCTGACATGTTTCATGGATTATTGTGATGACACTGGGCATGGCGCATTGTGATGACAAGGGCATGGAACATTGTGATGACAGGGTCATGGAGTATTGTGAAGACAGGTGTCAGGGAGCATTGTGATGACATATGTCATTGTCCATTGTGATGACAATGTCATGGAGCATTGTGATACCAAGTGTAATGGAGGATTGTCATGACAAAGGTAATGGAGCATTTTGATGACAAATTCTTGGAACATTGTGATGACAAGGGTCATGGAGCATTCTGATGAAAAGGTGCATGGAGCATTGAGATTACAGGGGTTTTGAAACACTGTGATTACAAGGGCATGGAGCATTGTGATGAGAAGGCAATGGAGCATTCTGATGACATGCGTCATGGAGTTTTGTGATGACAAGGACATGGAGCATTGTGATTACAGGGGTCTTGGAGCATTGTGATGAAAAGGGAATGGATCATTGTGATGAAAAATGCATGGAGCCTTGTCATGACAGGGTTCAAGGAGCATACTGATGACAACTGTCTCGGAGCTATGTGATGATATGTGTATTGAGCATTGTGATGCCAAAGATCATGGAGCATTGTGATGAGAAGACCATGGATAATTGTGATGACCAGCGTCATGGGGCATTGTGATGACAAGTGTTATGGAACATTGTGATCAGAAGGGTTTGGTGCATTGTGATGACAGAGGACATGGAGCATTTTGATTTCATTTTAATGACAATAGCATGAAATATTATGGTGATGGGCACGGTGCATTGTGATGACAGGGTTCATGGAGCATTGAGATGAAAAGGGGCATGGAGCATTGTGATTACAGGGGTGTTGGAGCATTGTGATGTCAAGGGCATGGAACATTGTGATGAGAAGTCCATGGAGCATTCTGATGACATGTGTCATGGAGCTTTGTGATGACAAGGGCACGGAGAATTGTGATTACAGGGGTCATGGCATATTGTGATGACAGGGGTGAGGGAGTATTGTGATGACTAGTGATGGAACATTGTGATATCAGTGGTGAGAAGGCATTTTGAGGAGAAGTGCATGGAGCATTGTCATGACAAGGTTTATGGAGCATTTTGATGACAAGGATGTGGAGCATTGTGATGACAAGTGCATGGTGCATTGTGATGACATGGGTTATGGAGCATTGTGCTGACACGCGCATCGAGCATTGTGATGACAAGGGTCATGGAGCCTTGTGCTTACAAAGGCATGGAGCTTTGTGATGACAAGGGTCACAGAGCATTGTGATAATAATTTCATGGAGCATTGTGGTGACAAAGGTCACAGAGCTTTGTGTGAGGAGGCCATGGACCATTGTGATGACAAGTGTCATGAAGCATTGTGATGACTGGAGTCACGGAGCAGTGTGATAACAGGGGTCCTGGAGCATTGTGATGAAAAGGGAATGGATCATTGTGATGAAAAAGGCATGGAGCCTTGTCATGACAGTGTTCAAGGAGCATACTGATGACAAGTGTCAGCGAGCATTGTGATGCCAAGTGTATTGAGCATTGTAGTGACAATGGTCATGGAGCATTGTGATGAGAAGACCTTGCATAATTGTGATGACGAGCGTCATGGGGCATGTGATGACAAGTGTTATGGAACATTGTGATCAGAAGGGTTTGGAGCATTGTGATGACAGAGGACATGGAGCATTTTGATTTCATTGTGATGACAATAGCATGAATCATTATGATGATGGGCATGGTACATTGTGATGACAGTGTTCATGGAGCATTGAGATGAAAAGTGGCATGGAGAATTGTGATTACAGAGGTCTTGGAGCATTGTGATGACAAGGGTCATGGAGCCTTGTGAGACAAGGCCGTGGAACATTGTGATGGCAGGGGTCATGGAGCATTGTTATGACAGGTGTAATGGAGCATTGTGATGACAAGGGCATTCAGCAATGTGATTAGAGATTTCATTGAGCATTGTGATGACAATGGCATGGAGCATTGTGATGCCAAGGGTCATGGAGGTTTGTGATGACAAATGTCATGGGCATTTTGATGAGAAGGGCGTTGTGCATTGTGATGAGAAGGGCAGGGAGCATTGTGATGACAGGGTGATGGAGCAATTTGAATAAAAGTGTCATGGAATATTTTGATGACAGGGGTTATGGAACATTGTGATGTCAGGGGTCATGAAGCATTGTGATGAAATGGGTCATGGAGCATTTTGTGACAGGGGTTATGGAACATTGTGATGTCAGTGGTCATGGAGCATTGTGATGATAAGGGCATGTAGCACTGTGATGACAGTGGTCATGGAACATTGTGATGACAGGGGTGAGGGAGTATTGTGATGACTAGTGATGGAACATTGTGATATATGTGTTGAGAGAGCATTTTGATGAGAAGTGCATGGAGCATTGTAATGACAAGTTTTATGGAGCATAGCGATGAAAAGGATGTGGAGCATTGTGATGAAAAGAGCATGGCACATTGTGATGACATGTGTCATGGAGCTTTGTGATGACAAGGACATGGAGAATTGTGATTACAGGGGTCTTGGAGAATTGTGATGAAAAGAGAATGGGTCATTGTGATGAAAAATGCAAGGAGGCTTGTCATGACAGTGTTCAAGGAGCATACTGATGACAACTGTCAGGGAGCATTGTGATGATAAGTGTATTGAGCACTGTGATGACAAAGATCATGGAGCATTGTGATGAGAAGACCATGGATAATTGTGATGACCAGCGTCATGGGGCATTGTGATGACAAGTGTTATGGAACATTGTGATCAGAAGGGTTTGGTGCATTGTGATGACAGAGGTCATTGAGCATTCTGATTTCATTGTGATGACAATAGCATGAAATATTCTGGTGATGGGCACAGTGCATTGTGATGACAGGGTTCATGGAGCATTGAGATGAAAAGGGGCATGGAGCATTGTGATTACAGTGGTGTTGGAGCATTGTGATGACAAGGGCATGGAGCATTGTGATGAGAAGGCCATGGAGCATTCGGATGGCATGCGTCATGGAGCTTTGTGATGACAAGGGCACGGAGAATTGTGATTACAGGGGTCATGGAATATTGTGATGACAGTGGTGAGGGAGTATTGTGATGACTAGTGATGGAACATTGTGATATCAGTGGTGAGAAAGCATTTTGAGGAGAAGTGCATTGAGCATTGTGATGACAAGGTTTATGGAGCATTTTGATGACAAGGATGTGGAGCATTGTGATGACAAGTGCATGGTGCATTGTGATGACATGGGTTATGGAGCATTGTGCTGACAAGCGCATGGAGCATTTTGATGACAAGTGTCATGGAGCATTGTGCTGACAATGGCATGGAGCATTGTGATGACAAGGGACACAGAGCATTGTGATGAAAATTTCATGGAGCATTGTGGTGACAAAGATCACAGAGCCTTGTGTGACGAGGGCATGGACCATTGTGATGAGAAAGGTCATGAATCATTGTGAAGAGTGGAGTCAAGGAACACTGTGATGACAGGGGTCTTAGAGCATTGTGATGACAAGGGCATGGAGCAATGTGATGACAGGGGCATGGAACATTTGTCTGACAAGTTTCATGGATTATTGTGATGACAGTGGGCATGGAGCATTGTGATGACAAAGGTCACAGAGCCTTGTGTGAAGAGGGCATGGACCACTGTGTTGACAAAGGTCATGAAGCACTGTGATGACTGGAGTCATGGAGCATTGTGATGCCATGGGTCATGGAGCATTTTGCTGACAAGCGCATGGAGCATTTTGATGACAAATGTCATGGAGCATTGTGCTGACAAAGGCATGGAGCATGGTGATGACAAGGGACACAGAGCATTGTGATGAAATATTCATGGAGCATTGTGGTGACAATGAACACAGAGCCTTGTGTGACGGGGGCATGGACAATTGGTCTGACAAGTTTCATGGATTATTGTGATGACAGTGGGCATGGAGCATTGTGATGACAAAAGTCATGAAGCATTGTGATGACTGGAGGCAAGGAGCATTTTGATGACATGGTTAATGGAGCATTGTGATGACATGGGTATGGAGCATTGTGATGACAGTGGCATGGAACATTTGTCTGACAAGTTTCATGGATTATTCTGATGACAGTGGGCATGGCACATTGTGATGACAAGGGCATGGAACACTGTGATGACAATGTCATAGAGTATTGTGAAGACAGGTGTCAGGGAGCACTGTGATGACATATGTCATTGTCCATTGTGATGACAATGGCATGGAGCATTGTGATACCAAGTGTCATGGAGGATTGTGATGACAAAGGTAATGGAGCATTTTGATGACAAGGGCTTGGAACATTGTGATGACAGTGGCATGGAAAATTGGTCTAACAAGTTTCATGGATTATTGTGATGACAGTGGGCATGGATTATTTTGATGACAAGGGCATGGAGCATTCTGATGATAAGCTTGTGGAGTATTGTGATGACAATGGCATGGAGCATTGTGATGAAAATGGCATGGATCATTGTGATGAAAAATGCATGGAGCCTTTTCATGACAGGTTTCAAGGCGCATTCTGACAACAAGTGTCAGTGAGCACTGTGATGACAAGTGTATTGAGCATTGTGATGGCGATGGTCATGGAGCATTGTGATGACAATGGCATGGAGTATTGTGATGACAGGCATCATGGATCATTGTGAGGTCAAGGGTTATGGAACATTGTGATCACAAGGTTTTGGAGCATTGTGATGACAGGTCTTGGATCATTTTGATTTCAAGGAGCATGGAGCATTGTGATGACAAGGGCATGAAGCAATGTGATCCAAAGTTTCATGGAGGATTTTGATGACAAGCACATGGGGCATTGTGATGACAATGTCATGTAGCATTTTGCTGACAAAGGCATGGAGCATCGTGATGACAAGTTTCATGGAGCACTGTGAAGACAAGCATCACGGAACATTGTTATTACAGCGGTCATGGAGAATTGGGATGGCAAGGGCACGGATAATTGTGATGACAAGGGTCAGGGAGCATTTTGCTGATAAAAGTCCCGGATTATTGTGTTGTAAGGGGTCATGGAGCATTGTTCTGACAGTGGTCATGGAGCATTGTGATGACGGGGGTCATGGAGCATTGTGATGAGAAGTTCATGGAGCATTGGGCTGAAAATGTTCATGGAGTATTTTGATGACAGGGGTCATGGAGCATTGTGATGACAAGGGAATGAAGCATCGTGATGACAAGATCCTGGAGCATTGTGATGAGAAGACTATGGAGCTTTGTGATGACAAGTCTCATGGAGCATTCTGATTAAATGGGGCATGGAGCTTTGTGATTAAAGGAGCCTTGGAACATTGTGATGACAAGGGCATGGAGCATTGTGATGAGAAGGCCATGGAGCATTCTGATGACATGTGTCATGAAGCACTGTGATGACCAGGGCATGCAGCATTGTGATTACAGGGGTCTTGGAGCATTGTGATGAAAACGGCATGGATCATTGTGATGAAAAAGGCATGTAGCCTTGTCATGACAGGGTTCAAGAAGTATACTGATGACAAGTGTCAGGGCGCATTGTGATGACCAGTGTATTGAGCATTGTGATGAAAAAGGTCATGGAGCATTGTGATGAGAAGACCGTGGATAACTGTGATGACGAGAGTCAAGGGGCGTTGTGAAGACAAGTGTTATGAACATTGTGATCACAAGGGTTTGGAGCATTGTGATGACAGAGGTCATGGAGCATTTTGTTGACAAGTGCGTGGTGCATTGTAATGAAAAGGGCAGGGTGCATAGTGATGACAGTGTCATGGAGCAATTTGATGAAAATGGTCATCGAACATTTTGATGACAGGGGTTATGGGACATTGTGATGTCAGGGGTCTTGGAGCATTGTGATGAAAAGGGTCATGGATCATTTTGATGACAGGGATTATGGAACGTGGTGATGTAAGTGGTCATCGAACATTGTGGTGATAAGGGCATGTAGCATTGTGATCACAGGTGTCATGGAACATTGTGATGACAGGGGTGAGGGAGTATTGTGATGACTAGTGATGGATCAGTGTGATATCAGTGGTGAGAGAGCATTTTGGTGAGAAGTGTATGGAGCATTGTGATGACAAGGTTTATGGAGCGTTGTGATGACAAGGTTGTGGAGCATTGTGTTGACAAGCGTGTGGTGCATTGTTATGACATGTGTTATGGAGCATTGTGCTGACTAGCGCATGAAGCATTGTGATGAAAAGGGTCATGGAGCATCATGCTGAGAAACGCATGGAGCATTGTGATGACAAGGGTCATGGAGCATCATGCTGAGAAACGCATGGAGCATTGTGATGACAAGGGTCATGGAGCATTGTGATCAAATGTTCATGGAGCATTGTGGTGACAAAGGTCACAGAGACTTGTGATGACGAGGGCATGGAGCATTTTGATGACAATGGTCATGAATCATTGTTATGACTGGAGTCACGGAGCATTGTGACGACCGCGGTCATCGAGCATTGTGATGACAAGGGCATGGAGGATTGTGATGACAGAGGCATATAGCATTGCTCTGACAAGTTTTATGGATTATAGGATGACAGTTGGCATGGCTCTTTGTGATGACAAGGGCATGGAGCATTGTGATGACAAGGTCATACATTATTGTGAAGGCAGGTGTCAGGGAGCATTGTGATGACATATGTCACGATCCATTATGATGACAATGCCATTGGGCATTGTGATGCCAAGTGTCATGGAAGATTGGGATGACAAAGGTAATGGAGCATTGTGATGACAAGGGCTTTGAGCATCGTGATGACAAGGTCAAGGAGCACTCTGATGACAAGATCATGGAGAGTTGTGATGACAAGGGCCATTGAGAATTTTGATGAGAAGGTCGTGAAGCACTGTGATGAGAAGCGCATGGAGCTTGCTATGACAGGGGTCATGGAGCATTGCAATGAAAAGTGCATGGAGAACTGTATTGACAACAGCATGTAACATTTTGATGAGAAGTCTCTTGGAGCATTGTGATGTCAAGGACATGTAGAATTGTGATGACCAGGGCATGGAACATTGTGATGGTAGGACCGTGGAGCATTGTGATGAGAAGACCATGGATAATTGTGATGATGAGCGTCATGGAGCACTGTAATGACAAGGGGCATGGAGCATTGTGATGACAGGTGTCATGGATCATTGTGAGGACAAGTGTCATGGACCATTCTGATGACAAGCTTGTGGAGTAATGTGCTGAAAAAGACATGGAGCCTTTTCATGACAGTGCTCCAGCAGCATTCTGACGACAAGTGTCAGGGAGCATTGTGATGACATGTGTATTGAGAATTGTGATGACAAAGGTTATGGAGCATTGTGATGATAGGCATCATGGAGCATTGTGATGACAAGTATTATGGAACATTGTGATCACGAGGATTTGGAGCATTGTGATGACAGAAGTCATGTATCATTTTCATTTCAAGGAGCATAGAGCATTGTGATGACAAGGGCATGAAGCAATGTGAACCCAAGGTTCATGGAGGATTTTGATGACAATGGGAACGGAGTATTGTGATGACAAGTGCATGGATCATTGTGATGACAAGGTCATATAGCATTTTGCTGACAAATGCATGGAGCATTGTGTTGACAAGCGTCATGGAGCATTGTGTTTACAGGAGCCATGGAGCTTTGGGATGGCAAAGACATGGATCATTGTGATGACAAGGGTCATGGAGAATTTTGATGACAAGAGTCCCGGATCATTGTGTTGTCTGGTGTCATGGAGCGTTGTGATGACATTGGTCATGGAGCATTGTGATTACAGGGGATTTGGAGCATTGTTCTGAAAAGTCCATGGATCATTGTGAGGAAAAGACATGGAGCCTTGTCATGACAGGGTTCAAGGAGCTTACGTATGACAAGTGTCAGGGAGAATTGTGATGACAAAGGTCATGGAGCCTTGTGATGAGAAGACCATGGATAATTGTGATGAGGAGTGTCATGGGGCATTGTGATGACAAGTGTTATGGAACATTGTGATCACAAGGGTTTGGAGCATTGTGATGACAGAGGTCATGGAGCGTTTTGATTTCATTGTGATGACAATAGCATGAAGGTTTATGATGATGGGCATGGTCCATTGTAATGACAGTGTTCATGGAGAATTGAGATGAAAAGGGGCATGGAGCCTTGTGATTACAGGGGTCATGGAGCATTGTTATGACAAGGGTCATGGAGCCTTGTGATGACAACGCCATGGAATATTGTGATGGCAGGGGTCATGGAGCATTGTTTTGACAGGTGTAATGGAGCATTGTGATGACAAGGGCATTGAGCATTGGTTTGAAATGTTTCATGGATTATTGTGATGAGAGTGGGCATGGAGCATTGTGATGACAAGGTCACAGAACACGGTGATTCATGGGTCATGGAGGATTGTAATGACAAGGGCATGGACAATTGTGATGAGAAAGGCATTGAGCATTGTGATGAGAAGCGTCATGGAGCTTTGTGATGACAAGGGCAAGGAGCAATGTGATGATAGGGTTCATGGAGCATTGTGATGACAATGCCATGGAGCATTGTGATGCCAAGGGTCATGGAGCTTTGTGATGACAAAGGTCATGTAGCATTTTGATGACAAGGGTGTTTTGCATTGTGATGAGAAGGGCAGGGAGCATTGTGATGACAGGGTCATGGAGCAATTTGATGAAAAGTGTCGGGGAACATTTTGATGACAGGGGTTATGGAACATTGTGATGTCAGTGGTCATGGAGCATTGTGATGATAAGGGCATGTAGCATTTTGATGACATGGGTCATGGAACATTGTGATGAAAGGGTGAGGGAGTATTGTGATGACTAGTGATGGAACATTGTGATATCAGTGGTGAGAGAACATTTAGATGAGAAGTGCATGGAGCATTGTAATGACAAGTTTTATGGAGCATTGTGATGACAAGTTTGTGGAGCATTGTGATGAAAAGTGCATGGCATATTGTGATGACGTGTCTTGGAGCATTGTGCTGACAAGCGCATGGAGCATTGTGATGACCAGGTCATGGAGCATTGGGCTGAAAAAGGCATGCAGCATTGTGATGACAAATGTTACACAGCACTGTGATGACGTGGGAATGGACCATTGTGATGACAAAGGTCATAAAGCATTGTGATGACTGGATTCACGGAGCATTATGATGTGAGGGGTCATGGAGCATTGTGATTACAAGGCCCTGGAGCATTGTGATGACAGGGGCATGGAGAATTGGTCTGACAAGTTTCATGGATTATTGCTATGAGGGTGGGCATGGCACATTGTGATGACAAGGGAATGGAACATTGTTATGACAAGATCATGTAGTATTGTGAAGAAAAGTGTCAGGGAGCATTGTGATGACATATGTCGTGACGAATTATGATGATGGGCATGATGCATTGTGATGACAGGGTCATGGAGCAATTTGATGAAAAGGGTCATGGAACATTTTGATGAGAGGTGTTTTGGAACATTGTGATATCATGTGTCATGGCGCATTGTGATGATAAGTGCATGTAGCATTGTGATGACGGGGTCCTGGAACATTGTGATGATAGGGGTGAGCTAGTATTGTGATGACTAGTGATGGAACATTGTCATATAAGTGGTGAGAGAGCATTTTGATGAGAAGTGCATGGAGCATTGTGATGACAATGTTTATGGAGCATTGTGATAACAAGGTTGTGGACTATTGTGATGAAAAGCATGTGGCACATTGTGATGACAAGGGTCCTGGAGTATTGTGCTGACAAAGGCAAGGAGCATTGAGATGACAAGTGTCACGGAGCATTGTGATGACGCGGGCATGGACTATTGTGATGACTAAGGTCATGAAGCATTGTGATGACTGGAGTCACGGAGCATTGTGATGACAAGGGCATGGAGCATTTTTATGACAGGGGCATGGAACATTGGTCTGACAAGTTTCAAGGATTATTGTGATGACAGAGGGCATGGCGGATTGTGATGACAAGGGCATGGAGCATTGTGATGACAAGGTCACGGAGTATTGTGAAGAAAGGTATCAGGGAGCATGTGATGTCATATGTCATGGTCCATTGTGATGACAATGGCATGGGTATTGTGATGCCAAGTGTCATGGAGGATTGTGATGAGAAAGATAATGGGGCATTATGATGATTAGGGCTTGGAACATTATGATGACAAGGGCATTGAGAATTTTGTTGAGAAGGTCCTGAGACATTGTGATGACAAGGTCCTGGAGCATTGTGATGAGAAAACCATGGAGCCTTGTGAGGACAGGTCTTATGGAGCATACTGATGAAAAGGGGCATGGAGCATTGTGATTACAGGGGTCTTGGAACATTGTGATGACAAGGTCATGGAGCATTGTGATGAGAAGGCCAAGGAGCATTCTGCTGCCATGCGTCATGGAGCTTTGGGGTGACAAGGGTATCTAGCATTGTGAATACAGTGTTTTTGGAGCATTGTGATGACAAGGGCATGGAGCATTTGATGAGAAGGCCGTGGAGCATTCTGATGACATGGGTCATGGAGCTTTGTGATGACAAGGGCATGGAGCATTGTGATTACAGGGGTCTGGGGGCATTGTGATGACAAGGGTCATGGAGCCTTTTGATGACAAGGCCGTGCAATATTGTGATGGCAGGGTTCATGGAGCATTGTTATGACAAGTCTAATGGAGCATTGTGATGACAAGGGCATGGAGAATTGGTCTGAAAATTTCCATGGATTATTGCGATGAGAGTGGGCATGGAGCATTGTGATGACAAGGGCAAGGAACACTGTGATACATGCGTCATGGAGGATTGTAATGACAAGGGCCTGGAGCACTGTGATGAGAAGGGCATCGAGCATTGTGATGACAAGCGCCATGGAGCTTTGTGATGACAAGGGCATGTAGCTTTCTGATGAAAAATGCATGGAGCCTTTTCATGACAGGGTTCAAGGAGCATTCTGATGACAAGTGTCAGGGAGCACTGTGATGACAAGTGTATTGAGCATTGTGAGGACAAATGTCAGGGAGCATTGTGATGACAAGGGAATGGAGTATTGTGATGACAGGCATAATGGAGCGTTGTGATGACAAGTGTTATGGAACATTGTGATCACAAGGGCTTGGAGCATTGTGATGACAGAAGTCGTAGATCATTTGGATTTCAAGTAGAATGGACCATTGTGATGACAAGGGCATGAACCAATGTGATCCCAAGGTCCATGGAGGATTGCGATGACAAAGGTAATGGAGTATTTTGATGACAAGCACATGCAGCATTGTGATGACAAGGTCATGTAGAATTTTGCTAACAAGGGCATGGAGCATTGTGATGACAAAAGTCATGAAGAACTGTGATGACTGGAGTCACGGAGCATTGTGATGACAGGGGTCATGGAGCATTGTGATGACAAGGGAAAGGAGCATTGTGATGAAAGAGGCATAGAGCATTGCTATGACAAGTTTTATTGATTATTGTGATGACAGTGGGCATGGCACATTGTGATGACAAGGGCATGGAGCATTGTGATGACAAGGTCATACAGTATTGTGAAGACAGGTGTCAGGGAGCATTGTGATGACATATGTCATGGTACATTGTGATGACAATGTCATGGGGCATTGTGATGCCAAGTGTCATGGAGGATTGTGATGACAAAGGAAATGGAGCATAGTGATGACAAGGGTCATGGACCATTGTGATGACAAGATCATGGAGCACTGAGTTGACAAGGGCCATTGAGAATTTTGATGAGAAGATCGTGAAGCTTTGTGATGACAAGCACATGGAGCTTGCTATGAAGGGGTCAGGGAGCATTTCGATGACAATTGCATGGAGAATTGTATTGACAAGAGCATGTAACATTTTGATTAGAAGTGTCATGGAGCATTGTGATGACAAGGATATGTAGAATTCTGATGACCAGGGCATGGAGCATAGTGATGGCAAGACCGTGGAGCATTGTGATGATAAGACCATGGATAATTGTGATGACGAGCGTCATGGAGCACTGTAATGACAAGGGGCATGGAGCATTGTGATGACAGGTGTCATGGATCATTGTGAGGACAAGTGTCATGCAGCATTCTGATGACAAGCTTGTGGAGTAATGTGATGACAGTGGCATGGAGCATTGTGATGAAAAGGGCATGGAGCATTGTGATGAAAAAGGCATGGAGCCTTTTCATGACAGTGTTCAAGGAGCATTCTGATGACAAGCTTGTGGAGTAATGTGATGACAATGGCATGGAGCATTGTGATGAAAAGTGCATGGAGCATTGTGATGAAAAAGGCATGGAGCCTTTTCATGACAGTGCTCAAGGAGCATTCTGACGACAAGTGTCAGGGAGCATTGTGATGACAAGTGTACTGAGCATTGTGATGGCAAAGGTCATGGAGAATTGTGATGACAGGCATCATGGAGCATTGTGATGACAAGTGTTATGGAACATTGTGATAACAAGGATTTGGAGCATTGTGATGACAGAAGTCATATATCATTTTCATTTCAAGGAGCATGGAGCATTGTGATGACAAGGGCATGAAGCAATGTGAACCCAAGGTTCATGGAGGATTTTGATGACAATGGGAATGGAGTACTGTGATGACAAGCGCATGGAGCCTGTGATGACAACGTCATGTAGCATTTTGCTGACAAATGCATGTAGCATTTTGATGACAAGTGTCACGGAGCACTGTGATGACAAGCGTCATGGAGCATTGTGATTACAGGGGTCATGAGCATTGGGATGGCAAGGGCATAGATCATTGTGATGACAAGTATCATGCAGCATTTTGATGACAAGATTCCCGATCATTGTGTTGTCATGGGTCATGGAGCATTGTAATGACAAGTTTTATGGACCATAGCGATGAAAAGGATGTGGAGCATTGTGATGAGAAGGCCATGGAACATTTTGGTGACATGTGTCATGGAGTTTTGTGATGACAAAGGCATGGATAATTGTGATTACAGGGGTCTTGGTTCATTTTGATGACACGGGATATGGAGCCTTGTGATGACAAGGCCGTGGATCATTTTGATGGCTTGGGTAATGGAGCATTGTCATGAAGGAGTAAAGGAGCATTGTGATTACAAGGGCATGGAGCTTTGGTCTGAAAAGTTTTATGGATTATTGTGATGAGATAGGGCATGGAGCATTGTGATGACAAGGGCATGGAACACTGTGATACATGGGTCATGGAGTATTGTAATGACAAGGGCATGGAGCATTGTGTTGAGAAGTGCATGGAGCATTTTGATGACAAGCAACATGGAGCTTTGTGATGACCAGGACATGGAGCAATGTGATGAGAGGCTTCATGAAGCACTGTGATGAAAATAGCATGGAGCATTGTGATGCCATCGGTCATGGAGCTTTGTAATAACAAAGGTCATGGAGCATTTTGATGACAAGGGCATGGTGCATTGTGATGAGAAGGGCACGGTGCATTGTGATGACAGGGTCATGGAGCAATTTGATGAAAAGGGTCATCGAACATTTTGATGACAGGGGTTATGGAACATTGTGATGTCAAGGGTCATGGAGCATTGTGATGCAAAGGGTCATGGAGCATTTTGATGACAGGGGTTATGGAACATTGTGATGTTAGGGGTAATGGAACATTGTGATGATAAGGGCATATAGCATTGTGATGACAGGGGTCATGGATCATTGTGATGACAGGGGTGAGGGAGTATTTTAATGACTAGTGATGGAACATTGTGATATCATTGGTGAGAGAGCATTTTCATGATTAGTGTATGGAGCATTGTGATGACAAGTTTTATGGAGCATTGTGATGACAAGATTGTGGAGCATTTTGATGACAAGCGCATGGCACATTGTGATGACATATGTCATGGAGCATTGTGCTGACTAGAACATCCAGCATTGTTATGACATGTGTTATGGAGCATAGTGCTGACTAGCGCAAGGAGCATTGTGATGACATGGGTCATGGTGCATTTTGCTGAGAAAGGCATGGAACATTGTGATGACAAGGGTCACCGAGCATTGTGATGAAAAGTTCATGGAGCATTGTGGTGACAAAGGACACAGAGACTTGTGATGATGAGGGCATGGACCATTGTGATGACAAAGGTCATGAAGAATTGTGATGACTGGAGTCACGGAGCATTGTGATGACAGGGGTCATGGAGCATTGTGATGACAGGGGTCACCGAGCATTGTGATGAAAATTTCATGGAGCATTGTGGTGACAATGGTCACAGAGACTTGTGATGATGAGGGCATGGACCATTGTGATGACAAAGGTCATGAAGAATTGTGATGACTGGAGTCACGGAGCATTGTGATGACAGGGGTCATGGAGCATTGTGATGACAAGGGAAAGGAGCATTGTGATGAAAGAGGCATAGAGCATTGCTATGACAAGTTTTATGGATTATTGTGATGACAGTGGGGATGGCACATCGTGATGACAAGGGCATGGAACATTGTGATGACAAGGTCATACAGTATTGTGAAGACAGGTGTCAGGGAGCATTGTGATGACATATGTCATGGTCCATTGTGATGACAATGTCATGGGGCATTGTGATGCCAAGTGTCATGGAGGATTGTGATGACAAAGGAAATGGAGCATAGTGATGACAAGGGTCATGGACCATTGTGATGACAAGATCATGGAGCACTGAGTTGACAAGGGCCATTGAGAATTTTGATGAGAAGATCGTGAAGCTTTGTGATGACAAGCACATGGAGCTTGCTATGAAGGGGTCAGGGAGCATTTCGATGACAATTGCATGGAGAATTGTATTGACAAGAGCATGTAACATTTTGATTAGAAGTGTCATGGCGCATCGTGATGACAAGGATATGTAGAATTGTGATGACCAGGGCATGGAGCATAGTGATGGCAAGACCGTGGAGCATTGTGATGAGAAGACCATGGATAATTGTGATGACGAGCGTCATGGAGCACTGTAATGACAAGGGGCATGGAACATTGTGATGACTGGTGTCATGGATCATTGTGATGACAAGTGTCATGGAGCATTCTGATGACAAGCTTGTGGAGTAATGTGATGACAATGGCATGGAGCATTGTAAGGAAAAGGGCATGGAGCATTGTGATGAAAAAGGCATGGAGCCTTTTCATAACAGTGTTCAAGGAGCATTCTGACGACAAGTGTCAGGGAGCATTGTGATGACAAGTGTATTGAGCATTGTGATGACAAAGGTCATGGAGCATTGTGATGACAGGCATCATGGAGCATTGTGATGACAAGTGTTATGGAACATTGTGATCACAAGGATTTGGAGCATTGTGATGACAGAAGTCATGTATCATTTTCATTTCAAGGAGCATGGAGCATTGTGATGACAAGGGCATGAAGCAATGTGAACCCAAGGTTCATGGAGGATTTTGATGACAATGGGAATGGAGTATTTTGATGACAAGCGCATGGAGCATGTAATGACAAGGTCATGTAGCATTTTGCTGACAAATGCATGTAGCATTTTGATGACAAGTGTCACGGAGCACTGTGATGACAAGCGTCATGGAGCATTTTGATTACCGGGGTCATGAGCATTGGGATGGCAAGGGCATGGATCATTGTGATGACAAGTGTCATGGAACATTTTTATGACAAGAGTCCCGGATCATTGTGTTGTCTGGTGTCGTGGAGCTTTGTGATGACTGTGGTCATGGAGCATTGTGATGACAGGGGTCATGGAGCATTGTGAACAGAAGTTCATGGAGCATTGGGCTGACAATATTAATTGAGTACTGTGATGGCAGGTGTAATGGAGCATTGTGATGACAATGGAATGGAGCATTGTGATGACAAGGTCCTGGAGCATAGTGAGGAGAAGACCATGGAGCCTTGTGATGACAAGTCTCATGGAGCATTCTGATGAAAAGGATCATGGAGCATTGTGATTACAGTGGTCTTGGAGAATTGTGATGAATAGGGCATGGGTGATTGTGATGAAAAAGCATGGAGCCTTGTAATGAGAGGGTTCAAGGAGCATACTGACGACAAGTGTCAGGGAGCATTGTGATGATAAGTGTATTGAGCATTGTGATGAGAAAGGTCATGGAGCATTGTGATGAGAAGACCATGGATAATTGTGATGACGAGCATCATGGGGAGTTTTGATGACAAGTGTTATGGAACATTGTGATCACAAGGGTTTGGAGCATTGTGATGACAGAGCTTATGGAGCATTTTAATTCCATTGTGATGACAATAGCATGAAGCATTATGATGATGGGCATGGTTCATTGTGATGACAGAGTTCATTGAGCATTGAGATGAAAAGGGGCATGGAGCATTGTGATTACAGTTGTCTTGGAGCATTGTGAAGAAAAGGGCATGGAGCTTTGTGATGATAAGGCCATTCAGCTGTCTGATGACATGCATCATGGAGCCTTGTGATGACAAGGCCGTGGAATATTGTCATGACAGGGGTGAAGGAGTATTGTGATGACTAGAGATGGAACATTTTGATATCAGTGGTGAAAGAGCATTTTGATGAGAAGTGCATGGAGCTTTGTGATGACAAGGTTTATGGAGCATTGTGATGACAATGTTGTGGAATATTGTGATGACAAGTGCATGGCACATTGTGATGACATGGGTCATGGAGCATTGTGCTGACAAGCACATGGAGCATTGTGATGAAAAGGGTCATGGGGCACTCTGCTGACAAAGGCATGTAGCGTTATGTTGACAAGGGTCACAGAGCATTGTGATGAAAACTTCATGGAGCATTATGGTGACAAAGTTCACAGAGTCCTGTGATGACGAGGGCATGGACCATTGTGATGACAAAGGTCATGAAGCATTGTGATGACTGGAGTCACCGAGCATTGTGATGAAAAGGGCATGGAGCATTGTGATGACAGGGGGATGGAGCATTGGTCTGACAAGTTTCATGGATTATTGTGATGATAGTGGGCATGGTGCATTGTGATGACAAGGGCATGGAGCATTGTGAAGCCAAGTGTCATGGAGGATTTTGATGACAAAGGTAATGGAGCATTGTGATGAGAAGGGCTTGGAGCATTGTGATGACAATGGTCATGGAGCATTGTGATGACAACGGCATGGAGCATTGTTATGACAAGGGCCATTGAGAATTTTGATGACAAGGTCGTGTAGCACTTTGATGAAAAGCACATGGAGCTTGCTATGTCAGGTGTCATGGAGCATTGCGATGACAAGTGCATGGAGAATTGTGATGACAAGAGCATGTAACATTGTGATGAGAAGTGTCATGGAGCATTGTGATGGCAAGACGGTGGAGCATTGTGATGAGAAGACCATGGATAATTGTGATGACGATCGTCATGGAGCACTGTAATGACAAGGGGCATGGAGCATTGTGATGACAAGGGTCATGGAACATTCTGATGACAAGCTTGTGGAGTATTGTGATGACAATGGCATGGAGCATTGTGATGAAAAGGGCATGTAGCATTGTGTTGAAAAAGGCATGGAGCCTTTTCATGACAGGGTTCAAGGAGCATTCTGACGACAAGTGTCAGGGAGCATTGTGATGACAAGTGTATTGAGCATTGTGATGACAAAATTCATGGAGCATTGTGATGACACGGGCAAGGACTATTGTCATGACAGGCATCATGGAGCTTTGTGATGACAAGTGTATTGAGCATTGTGCTGACAAAGGCATGGAGCATTGTGATGACAAGTGTTACAGAGAATTGTCATGACGAGGGAATGGCCCATTGTGATGACAAAGGTCGTAAAGCATTGTGATGACTGGATTCACGGAGCATTATGATGTGAGGGGTCAAGGAGCATTGTGATTACAAGGGCATGGAGCATTGTGATGACAGGGCCATGGAGAATTGGTCTGACAAGTTTCATGGATTATTGCTATGAGGGTGGGCATGGCTCAATGTGATGACAAGGGAATGGAACATTGTTATGACAAGGTCATGTAGTATTGTTAAGAGAGGTGTCAGGGAGCATTGTGAAGACATATGTCATGGTGCATTGTGATGACAATGGCGTGGAGCATTGGGATGCCAAGTGTCATGGAGTACTGTGATGACAAATGTAATGGAGCATTGTGATGCCAAGTGACATGGCGGATGGTGATGACAAATGTAATGGAGCGTCGTGATGACAACTGCTTCGGGAATTGTGATGAAAAGGGTCATGGTGCATTGTGATGACAAGGACATTGAGCATTGTGATGACTAGGGCCATTGAGAATTTTGATGACATTGTCGTGAAGCATTGTGATGACAAGCGCACGGAGCTTACTTTAACGGGGTCATGGAGCATTGCGATGAAAAGTGCATGGAGAATTGTGATGACAAGAGCATGAAACATTGTGATGAGAAGTGTCATAGAGTATTGTGATGACAAGGACGTGGAGAATTGTGATGACAAGGGACAAGTTGCATAGTGATGACCAGGGCAGGGAGCATTGTGATGACATATGTCATGGTCAATTAACATGACAAAGGCATGGAGCATTGTGATGCCATGTGTCATGGAGTATTGTGATGACAAGAACATGTAACATGGTGATGAGAAGTGTCATGGAGCATTGTGATGACAAGGGACAGGGAGCATTGTGATGTCCAGGGCATGGAGCATTGTGATGGCAAGACCGTGGAGCATTGTGATCGCAAGACCAAGGAGCATTTTGTTGACGAGTGTCATCGAGCACTGTAGTGATACGCGGCATGGAGAATGGTGATGATAGGTGTCATGGATCATTGTGATGACAAGGGTCATGGAGCATTCTGATGACAAGCTTGTGGAGTATTGTGATGACAATGGCATGGAGCATTGTGATGAAAAAGGCATGGAGCATTGTGATGAAAAAGACATGGAACCTTTTCATGACAGGGCTCAAGGAGCATTCTGACATCAAGTGTCAGGGAATATTGTGATGACAAGTGTATTGAGCATTGTGATAACAATGGTCATGGAGCATTGTGATGACAGGCATCATGGAGCATTGTGATAAAAAGGGGCATGGAACATTGTGATTAAAGTGGTCTAGGAGCATTGTGATGACAAAGGCATGGACCATTGTGATGAGAATGCAATGGAGCATTCTGATGACATGCGTCATGCAGCTTTGTGATGACAAGGGCATATAGCATTGTGATGACAGTGGCATGGAACATTGGACTGACAAGTTTGATGTATTATTGTGATGACAGTAGGCATGGCACATTGTGATGACAAGGGCATGGAGCATTGTGATGACAGGGTCATGGAATACTCTGAAGACAGGTGACAGGGAGCATTGTGATGACATATGTCATGGTCCATTGAGATGACAATGGCATGGAGCATTGTGATGACAGGTGTCATGGAGCATTGTGATGACACGGGTCATGGAGCATTGTGATGACATGTGTCATGGAGCATTCTGATGACAGGCTTGTGGAGTATTGTGATGACAATGGCATGGAGCATAGTGATGAAAAAAGCAGGGAGCATTGTGATAAAAAATGCATGGACCCTTTTCATGACAGGGTTCAAGGAGCATTCTGAAGTCAAGTGTCTGGTAGCATTGTGATGACAAGGGCATGGAGCATGGTGATGAGAAGGCCATGGAGCATTCTGATGATATGTGTCATGGAGCTTTGTGATGACAAGGGCATGGAGCATTGTGATTACAGTGGTCTTGGAGCATTGTGATGAAAATCGCATGGATCATTGTGATGAAAAATGCATGGAGCCTTGTCATGACAGGGTTCAAGGAGGATACTGACGACAAGTGTCAGGAAGCATTGAGATGACAAGTGTATTGAGCATTGTGATGACAAATATCATGGAGCATTGTGATGAGAAGACCATGGATAATTGTGATGAGGAGCATCATGGGGAATTGTGAGGACAAGTGTTATGGAACATTGTGATCACAAGGGTTTGGAGGATTGTGATGACAGAGGTCATGGAACATTTTGATTTCATTGTTATGACAATAGCATGAAGCATTATGATGATGGGCATGGTACATTGTGATGACAGTTTTCATGGAGCATTGAGATGAAAAGTGGCATGGAGAATTGTGATTACAGGGTTCTTGGAGCACTGTGATGACAAGTGCATGGAGCATTGTGATGAGAAGGCCATGGAGCATTCTGATGACATAAGTCATAGAGCTTCGTGATGACAAGGGCATGGAGCATTGTTATTAAAGGGGTCTTGGAGAATTGTGATGACAAGGGTCATGGAGCCTTGTGATGACGAGGCCGTGGATCATTGTGATGGCAGGGGTCATGGAGCATTGTTATGACACGGGTAATGGAGCCTTTCAATGACAAGGGCATGGAACATTGGTGTGAAAAGATTCATGGATTATTGTGATGAGAAAAGCATTTAGCATTGTGATGACAAGCGTCAGGGAGCTTTGTGATGACAAGTGCATGGAGCAATGTGATGAGAGGGTTCATGGAGCATTGTGATGACAATGGCATGGAGCATTGTGATGTCAAGGGTCATGGAGCACTGGGATGACAAACGTCACAGACTATTCTGATTACAGGGTTCATGGAGCATTGGGATGACAAGCGCATGGATCATTGTGATGCCAAGTGTCGTGGAGCATTTTGATGACAAGAGTCCCGGATCATTGTGTTGTCAGGGGTCATGGATCGCTGTGATGACAGTGGTCATCGAGCATTATGATGACAAGGGTAATGGAGCATTGTGATGGCAAGGGCATGTAGCATTCTGATGACATGCATCACGGAGCATTGTGATGACAAGGGCATGGAACATTTTGATGACAGGGGTCATGGAACATTGTGATGACAGGGGTGAGGGAGTATTGTGATGACAAGTGATGGAACATTGTGATATCAGTGGTGAGAGAGCATTTTGATGAGAAGTGCATGGAGCATTGTGATGACAAGTTTTAAGGAGCATTGTGATGACAAGGGCATGGAACATTTTGATGACAGGGGTCATGGAACATTGTGATGACAAGGGTGAGGGAGTATTGTGATAACTAGTGATGGGACATTGTGATATCAGTGGTGAGAGAGCATTTTGATGAGAAGTGCATGGAGCATTGTGATGACAAGTTTTAAGGAGCATTGTGATGACAAGTTTGTGGAGCATTGTGATGACAAGCGCATGGCTCATTGTGATGACATGGGTCATGGAGCATTGTGCTGACAAAGGTATGGAGCATTATGATGACAAGGGTCACGGAGCATTGTGATGAAAAGTTCATGGAGCATTGTGGTGACAAAGGTCACAGAGACGTGTGATGACGAGGGCATGGACCATTGTGATGACAAAGGTCATGAAGCATTGTGATGACTGGAGTCATGGAGCATTGTGATGACAGGGTTCATGGTGCATTGTGATGACAATGGCATGGAGCATTGTGATGATAGATGCATGGAGAACTGGTTTGACAACTTTCAAGGATTATTGTGATGAGTGACGGCATGGCGCATTGTGAGGACAAGGGCATGGAGCATTGTTATGACAAGGGCATGGAGCATTGTGATGACAAGGTCATGGAGAATTGTGAAGACAGGTGTCAGGGAGCATTGTAATGACATATGTCATGGTCCATTTTGATGACAATGGCATGGAGCATTGTGATGCCAAGTGTCATGGAGGATTGTGATGACAAAAGCATGTAACATGGTGATGAGAAGTGTCATGGAGCATTGTGATGACAAGGGACAGGGAGCATTGTGATGTCCAGGGCATGGAGCATTGTGATGGCAAGACTGTGGAGCATTGTGAACGCAAGACCATGGAGCATTTTGTTGACGAGTGTCATCGAGCACTGTAGTGATATTGGGCATGGAGAATTGTGATTATAGGTGTCATGGATCATTGTGATGACAAGGGTCTTGGAGCATTCTGATGACAAGCTTGTGGAGTAATGTGATGACAAGTGCATGGAGCATTGTGATGAAAAAGGCATGGAGCATTGTGATGAAAAAGACATGGAACCTTTTCATGACAGGGATCAAGGAGCATTCTGACGTCAAGTGTCAGGGAACATTGTGATGACAAGTGTATTGAGCATTGTGATAACAATGGTCATGGAGCATTGTGATGACAGGCATCATGGAGCATTGTGATGAGAAGGCCATGGAGCATTCTGATGACATGCGTCATGGAGCTTTGTGATGACAAGGGGATGCAGCATTGTGATTTCAGGGGTCTTGGAGGATGGTGATGAAAAGGGCATGGATCATTGTGACGGCAAATGCATGGAGCCTTGTCATGACAGGGTTCAAGGAGCATAGTGACGACAAGTATCAGGGAACATTGTGATGACAAGTGTATTGAGCATTGTGATGACAAAGGTCATGGAGCATCGTGATGAGAAAACCATGGATAATTGTGATGACGAGCATCATGGGGCGTTGTGATGACAAGTGTTATGGAACATTGTGATCACAAGGGTTTGGAGCATTGTGATGACAGGGTTCATGGAGCACTGAGATGAAAAGCGGCATGGAGCATTGTGATTAAAGTGGTCTAGGAGCATTGTGATGACAAGGGCATGGACCATTGTGATGACAGTGGCATGGAACATTGGACTGTCAAATTTGATGGATTATTGTGATGACAGTGGGCATGGCGCATTGTGATGACAAGGGCATGGAGCATTGTGAGGACAAGGTCATGGGATACTCTGAAGACAGGTGACAGGGAGCATTGTGATGACATATGTCATGGTCCATTGAGATGACAATTGCATGGAGCATTGTGATGCCAAGTGTAATGCAGGATTGTGATGACAAAGGTAATGGAGCATTGTGATGACAACGGCTTGGAGCATTGTGATAACAAGCGTCATGGAATATTGTGATGACAAGGGCATGAAGCATTGTGATGACAACGGACATTTAGAATTTTTATGACAATGTTTTGAAGCATTTTGATGACAAATGCATGGAGCTTGCTATGACAGGGTTCATGGGGCATTGCGAAGACAAGTTCATGGAGAATTGTGATGAGAAGAGCATGTAACATTGTGATGAGAAGTGTCATGGAGCATTGTGATGACAAGGACATGGAGAATTGTGATGACAAGGGACATGGAGCATTGTTATTACCAGGGAATGGAGCATTGTGATGGCAAGACCGTGGAGCACTGTGATGAGAAGACCATGAATAACTGTGATGACGAGCATCATGGAGCACTGTAATGACAAGGGTCATGGAGCATTCTGAAGACCGGTGTCATGGAGCATTGTGTTGACATGGGTCATGGAACAATGTGATGACAGGGGTCATGGAGCATTGTGATGACAAGTTTTATGAACATTGTGATCAAAACGGTTTGGAGCATTGTGATGACAGAGGTCATGGAGCATTTTGATTTCATTGTGATGACAATAGCTTGAAGCATTATGATGATGTGCATGGTGCATTGTGATGACAGGGTTCACGGAGCATTGAGAAGAAAAGGGGCATGGAGCATTGTGATTACAGGTGTCTTGGAGCATTGTGATGACAAGTGCATGGAGCATTGTGATGGGAAAGCCATGGAGCATTCTGATGACATGCGTCATGGAGCTTTCTGATGACAAGTGTATGGAGCATTGTGATTACAGGTGTCTTGGAGCATTGTGATGACAAGGGCTTGGAGCATTGTGATGAAAATTGTCAGGGAGCATTGAAATGACAAGGGCATGGAGCATTGTGATGACAAGGGCCATTGAGAATTTAGATGACAAGGTTGTGAAGCACTGTGATGAAAAGCACATGGAGCTTGCTATGACAGGTGTCATGGAGCATTGCGATGACAAGTGCATGGAGAATTGTGATGACAAGAGCATGTAACATTGTGATGATAAGTGCATGTAGCATTTTGATGACAGGTGTCATGCAACATTGTGATGACAGGGGTGATGGAGTATTGGGATGACTAGTGATGGAACATTGTGATATCAGTGGTGAGAGAGCATTTTGATGAGAAGTGCATGGAGCACTGTGATGACAAAGTTTATGCAGCATTGTGATGACAAGGATGTGGAGCATTGGGATGACAAGCACATGATGTATTGTGATGACATGGGTCATGGAGCATTGTGCTAAAAAGCTCATGGAGCATTGTGATGACAAGAGTCATGGAGCATTGTGCTGAGAAACACATAGAGCATTGTGATGACAAGGGTCACAGAGCATTGTGATGAAAAGTTCATGGAGCATTGTGGTGACAAAAGTCACAGAGACTTGTGATGACGAGGGCATGGACCATTGTGATGAGTAAGGTCATGAAGCATTGTGATGACAGGAGTCACGGAGCATTGTGATGACAAGGGTCATGGAGCACTGTGCTGACAAGGGCATGGAGCATTGTGATGCCAAGTGTCATGGAGGACTGTGATGACAAGGGCCATTAAGAATTTTGATGCCAACGTCGTGAAGCATTGTGATGACAAGCGCACTGAGCTTGCTATGACAGGGGACATGGAGCCTTTTCATGACAGTGTTCATGGAGCATTCTGAAGACAAGTGTCAGGGAGCAGTGTCATGACAAGTGCATGGAGCATGGTGTTGAGAAGTCCATGGAGCATTCTGATGACATAAGTCATTGAGCTTCGTGATGACAAGGGCATGGAGCATTGTGATTACAGGGGTCTTGGAGAATTGTGATGACAAGGGTCATGGAGACTTGTGATGGCGAGGCTGTGGAACATTGTGATGGCAGGGGTCATGGAGCATGGTTATGACACGGGTAATGGAGCCTTTTGATGACAAGGGCATGGAGCATTTCTGTGAAAATTTTCATGGATTATTGTGATGAGAGTGGGCATGGAGCATTGTGATGTCAAGAGCAAGGAACACAGTGATACATGGATCATGGAGGATTGTAATGACATGGGCATGGAGCACTGTGATGAGAAGGGCATCGAGCATTGTGATGACAAGCGTCATGGAGCTTTGTGATGACAAGGGCATGGAGCAATGTGATGAGAGGGTTCTTGGAGCACTGTGATGACAATGGCATGGAACATTGTGATGTCAAGGGTCATGGAGCACTGGGATGACAAGCGTCATGGAGAATTCTGATTACAGGTTTCATGGAGCATTGGGATGACAAGCGCATGGATCATTTTGATGACAAGTGTCATGGAACATTTTGATGACAAGAGTCCCAGAACATTGTGTTGTCTGCGGTCATGGAGCGCTGTGATGACAGTGGTCATGGAGCATTGTGATGACAGGTGTAATGGAGCATTGTGATGGCAAGGGCATGAAGCATTGTGATGAGAAGGCCATGGAACATTCTGATGACATGCATCATGGAGCTTTGTGATGACAAGGGCATGGAGCATTGTGATTACAGGGGTCATGGAACATTGTGATGACAGGGGTGAGGGAGTATTCTGATGACTAGTGATGGAACATTGTGATATCAGTGGTGAGAGAGCATTTGGATGAGAAGTGCATGGTGCATTGTGATAACAAGGTTTATGGAGCATTGTGATGACAAGTTGAGGAGCATTGGAATGAGAAGCGCTTGGCACATTTCGATGTCATGGGTCATGGAGCATTGTGCTGAGAAGCGCATGGAGCATTGTGATGACAAGGGACATGGAGCATTGTGATGTCCAGGTCATGGAGCATTGTGATGGTAAGACCATGGAGCATTTTGATGGCGAGTGTCATCGAGAACTGTAATGACACGGGGCATGGGGAATTGTGATGACAAGTGTCATGGATCATTGTGATGACAAGGGTCAAGGAGCATTCTGATGACAAGCTTGTGGAGTATTGTGATGACAATGGCATGGAGCATTGTGATGAAAAAGGCATGGAGCATTGTGATGAAAAAGGCAAGGAACCTTTTCATGACAGGGATCAAGGAGCATTCTGACGTCAAGTGTCAGGGAGCATTGTGATGACAAGTGTATTGAGCATTGTGATGACAAAGTTCATGGAGCATTGTGCTGAGAGGACCATGGATAACTGTGATGAGGAGCGTCATGGGGCATTATGATGACAAGTGTTATGGAACATTGTGATCACAAGTGTTTGGAGCATTGTGATGACAGAGGTCATGGAGCATTTTGATTTCATTGTGATGACAATAGCATGAAGCATTATGATGATGGGCATGGTTCGTTGGGATGACAGGGTTCATGGAGCATTGAGATGAAAAGGGGTATGGAGCACTGTGATTACTCGGGTCATGGAGCCTTGTGATGACAAAGCCCTGGAACATTGTGATGACAGGGGTGAGGGAGTATTGTGATGACTAGTGATGGAAAATTGTGATATCAGTTGTGAGAGAGCATTTTGATGCAAAATGCTTGGAGCTTTGTGATGACAATGTTTATGGAGCATTGAGATGACAAGTTTGGGGAGCACTGTGATGACAAGGGCATGGAGCATTGTGAAACAGAAGGCCATGGAGCATTCTGATGATATGCGTCATAGAGCTTTGTGATGATAATGGCATGGAGCATTTGTCTGGAAATTTTCATGGATTATTGTGATGAGAGTGGGCATGGAGCATTGTGATGACAAGGACACGGAACACTGTGATACATGGGGCATGGAGGATTGTAATGACAAGGTCATGGAGCATTGTGATGTGAAGGGCATCGAGCATTGTGATGACAAGCGTCATGGATCTTTGTGATGACAAGGGCATGGAGCAGTGTGCTGAGAGGCTTCATGAACCATTGTGATGACAATGGCATGGAGCATTGTGATGCCAAGGGTCACAGAGCATTGTGATGAAAAGTTCATGCAGCATTGTGGTGACAAAGGTCACAGTGACTTGTGATGATGAGGGCACGTACCACTGTGATGACAAAGCCTTGAAGCACTGTGATGACTGGAGTCACGGAGCATTGTGATGACAGGTGTCATGGAGCATTGTGATGACAAGTGCATGGAGCATTGTGATGACAGGGGCATGGAGCATCGGTCTGAATAATTTCATGGATTATTGTGATGACAGTGGGCATTGCGTATTGTGATGACAAGGGCATGGAGCACTGTGAAGAAACGGTCATGGATTATTGTGAAGTCAGGTGTCAGGGAGCATTGTGATGACCTATGTCATGGTGCATTGTGATGAAAATGGCATGGAGCATTGTGATGACAAGTGTCATGGAGGATTTTGATGACAAAGGTAATGGAGCATTGTGATGACAAGGGCTAACAGCATTGTGATGACAAAGGTCATGGAGCATTGTGATGACAAGCGCTTTTGAGAATTTTGATGACAAGTTCGTGAAGCACTGTGATGAAAAGCACATGGAGCTTGCTATGACAGGGGTCATGGAGCATTGCGATGACAAGTGCATGGAGAAAGTGATTACAAGAGCATGTAACATTGTGATTTGAAGTGTCATGGAGCATTGTGATGGCAAGACGGTGGAGAATTGTGATGAGAAGACCATGGATAATTGTGATGACGAGCGTCATGGAGAACTGTAATGACAAGGGGTATGGAGCATTGTTATGACAGGGGTCATGGAGCATTGTGATGAAAAGGGTCATGGAGCATTCTGATGACAAGCTTGTGGAGTATTGTGATGACAATGGCATGGAGCATTGTGATGAAAAGGGCATGGAGCATTGTGATGAAAAAGGCATAGAGCCTTTTCTTGACAGGGTTCGAGAAGCATTCTGACGACAAGTATCAGGGAACATCGTGATGACAAGTGTATTGAGCATTGTTATGACAAAGGTCATGGAGCATTGTGATGACAAGGGCATGGAGTATTGTGATGACAGGCATCATGGAGCGTTGTGATGACAAGTGTAAGGGAGTATTGTGATGACAAGTGATGGAACATTGTGATATCATTGGTGAGAGATCATTTTCATGAGAAGTGCATGGAGAATTGTGATGACAAGTTTTATGGAGCATTGTGATGACCAGGATGTGGAGCATTGTGATGACAAGCACATGACGCCTTGTGATGACATGTGTCATGGAGCATTGTGCTGACAAGCTCATGGAGCATTGTGATGACAAGAGACATGGAGCATTGTGCTGACAAAGTCATGGAGCATTGTGATGCCAAGGGTCACAGAGCATAGTGATGAAAAGTTCATGGACCATTGTGATGAGAAAGGTCATGAAGCATTGTGATGACTGGAGTCATGGAGCATTGTGATGACAGGGGTCATGGAGCATTGTGATGACAAGGGCATGGAGCATTGTGATGACAGGGTCATGGAGCATTGGTCTGACAAGTTTCATGGATTATTGTGATGACATTGGGCATGGCGCCTTGTGATGACAAGGGAATGGAGCTTTGTGATGACAAGGTCATAGATTATTGTGAAGACAGGTGTCAGGGAGCATTGTGATGACATGTATCATGGTGCATTGTTATGACAATGGCTTGCAGCATTGTGATGACAAGTGTCATGGAGGAATGTGATCACAAAGGTAATGGAGCATTGTGAAGACAAGGGCTTGGAGCATCGTGATGACAACGGTCATGGAGCATTGTGATGAAAAGGGCATGGAACATTGTGATGACAAGGGCAAGAAGCATTGTGATGACAACGGCCATTGAGAATTTTGATGACAACGTCATGAAGCATTGTGATGTCAAGCACATGGAGCTTGCTATGACAGGGGTCATGGAACATTGCGATGACAAGTGCATGGATAATTGTGATGACAAGTGCATGTAACATTGTAATGAGAAGTATCATGGTGCATTGTGATCACAGGGACGAGGTGAATTGTGATGACAAGGGACCTGGAGCATTGTGATGACCAGGGCATTGAGCATTGTGATGGCAAGACGGTGGAGCATTGTCATGAGAAGACCATGGATAATTGTGATGACGAGTGTCAGGGAACACTGTAATGACAAGGGGCCTGGAGCATTGTGATGACAGGTGTCATGGAGCTTTGTGATAACAGGGGTCATGGAGAATTGTGATGAGAAGATCATGGAGCATTGAGCTGAAAATGTTCATGGAGTATTCTGATAAAAGGGGTCATAGAGCATTGTGATGACAAGGTCCTGGAGCACTCTGATGAGAAGACCATGGAGCCTTGTGATGAGAAGTCTCATGGAGCATTCTGATGAAAATGGGCATGGAGCATTGTGATTACAGGGGTCTTGGAGCATTGTGATTAAAAGGGCATGGATCATTGTGATGAAAAAGGCATGGAGCCTTGTCATGACAGGGTTCAAGGAGCATACTGACGACAAGTGTCAGGTAGCATTGTGATGAAAAGTGTATTGAGCATTGTGATGACACAGGTCATGGAAAATTGTGATGAGAAGTGCATGGATAATTGTGATGATGAGCCTCATGGGGCGTTGTGATGACAAGTGTTATGGAGCATTGTGATCACAAGGCTTGGGAGCATTGTGATGACAGAGGTCATGGATCATTTTGATTTCATTGTGATGACAATAGCATGAAGCATTATGATGATGGGCATGGTTCGTTGTGATGACAGGGTTCATGGAGCATTGAGATGAAAAGGGGTATGGAGCATTGTGATTACTCGAGTCATGGAGCCTTGTGATGACAAGGCCGTGTAACATTGTGATGACAGGGGTGAGGGAGTATTGTGATGACTAGTGATGGAAAATTGAGATATCAGTGGTGAGAGAGCATTTTGATTCGAAGTGCATGGAGCTTTGTGATGACAATGTTTATGGATCATTGTGATGACAAGTTTGGGGAGCATTGTGATGACAAGTGCATGGCACACTGTGATGACATGGGTCATGGAGCATTGTTCTGACAAGTGCATGGAGCATTGTGATGACAAGCGTCATGGAGCATTGTGCTGACAAAGGCATAGAGCGTTGTTATGACAAGGCTCAGAGAGCATTTGGATGAAAAGATCATGGATAATTGTGGTGACAAAGTTCACAGAGCCCTGTGATGACGAGGGCATGGACCATTGTGATGAAAAATGTCATGAAGCATTGTGATGACTGGAGTCACAGAGCATTGTGATGACAAGGGAATGGAGCATTGTGATGACAGCGGCATGGAACATTGGTCTGGCAAATTTCATGGATAATTGTGATGACAGTCGGCATGGCGCATTGTGATGACAAGGGCATGGAGCATAGTGATGACAAGATCATGGAGTATTTTGAAGACACGTGTCAGTGTTCATTGTGATGGCATATGTCATATTCCATTGTGATGACAATGGCATGGAGAATAGTGATGCCAATTGTCATGGAGGATTGTGACGACAAAGGTAATGGAGCATTGTGATGACAAGGGCTTGGAGCATTGTGATGACAATGGTCATAGAGCATTGTGATGAAAAGGGCATGGAGCATTGTGATGACAAGGGCTTTTGAGAATTTTGATGACAAGTTCGTGAAGCACTGTGATGAAAAGCACATGAGGCTTGCTATGACAAGGGTCATGGAGCATTGCGATGACAAGTGCATGGAGAATGTGATTACAAGAGCATGTATCATTGTGATTTCAAGGGTCATGGAGCATTGTGATTGCAAGACGGTGGCACATTGTGATTAGAAGACCATGGATAATTGTGATGACGAGCGTCATGGAGAACTGTAATGACAAGGGGCATGGAGCATTGTGATGACAGGTGTCATGGAGCATTGTGATGACAGGGGTCATGGAGCATTGTGATGACAAGGGTCATGGAGCATTCTGATGACAAGCTTGTGGAGTATTGTGATGACAATGGCATGGAGCATTGTGATGAAAAAGGCATAGAGCCTTTCCATGACAGGGTTCGAGAAGCATTCTGACGACAAGTGTCAGGGAGCATTGTGATGACAAGTGTATTGAGCATTGTGATGACAAAGGTCATGGAGCATTGTGATGACAGGCATCATGGAGAGTTGTGATAATAAGTGTTATGGAACAATGTGATCACAAAAGTTTGGAGCACTGTGATGACAGAGGTCATGGATCATTTTGATATCAAGGAACATGGAGCATTGTGATGACAGGGGTCATGGAGCATTGTAATGAGAAGATCATGGAGCATTGAGCTGAAAATGTTCATGGAGTATTCTGATGAAATGGGTCATGGAGCATTGTGATGACAAGGTCCTGGAGCACTCTGATGAGAAGACCATGGAGCCTTGTGATGAGAAGTCTCATGGAGCATTCTGATGAAAAGGGGCATGGAGCATTGTGATTACAGGGTCTTGGAGCATTGTGATTACAAGGGCATGGAGCATTGTGAGAGATGTCCAAGGAGCATTCTGATGACATGTTTCATGGAGCTTTGTGATGACCATTGCAAGGAGCATTGTGATTACAGGGGTCTTGGAGCATTGTGATGAATAATGCATGCATCATTGTAATGAAAAAGGCATGGAGCCTTGTCATGACACTGTTCAAGGAGCATACTGATGACAACTGTCAGAGAGCATTGTGATGACAAAGGTCATGGAGCATTGTGATGAGAAGACCATGGATAATTGTGATGACGAGCGTCATGGGGCGTTGTGATGACAGGTGTTATGGAACATTGTGATCACAAGGGTTTGGAGCATTGTGATGACAGAGGTCATGGAGCATTTTGATTTCATTGTGATGACAATAGCATGAAGCATTATGATGATGGGCATGGTGCAGTGTGATGACTGGGTTCATGGATCATTGAGATGAAAAGGGACATGGAGCATTGTGATTACAGGTGTCTTGGAGCATTGTGATGGCAAGGGCATGGAGCATTGTGAATGAGAAGGCAATGGAGCATTCTGATGACATGCGTCATGGAGCTTTGTGAGGACAAGGGCATGGAGCATTTGTCTGAAAATTTTCATGGATTATTGTGATGAGAGTGGGCATGGAACATTTTGATGAAAAGGACACGGAACACTGTGATACATGGGTCATGGAGGATTGTAATGACAAGGTCATGGAGCATTGTGATGAGAAGGGCATCGAGCATTGTGATGACAAGCGTCATGGAGCTTTGTGATTACAAAGGTCATGGAGCATTTTGATGACAAGGGAGTGGTGCATTGTGATGATAACGGCATGTAGCATTGTGATGATAGGGGTCATGGAACATTGTGATGACAGGGGTGAAGGAGTATGGTGATGACTAGTGATGGAACATTGTGATATCAGTGGTGAGAGAGCATTTTCATGAGAAGTGCATGGAGCATTGTGATGCCAAGTGTCACAGAGCATTGTGATGAAATATTCATGGAGCATTGTGGTGACAAAGGTCACAGAGACTTGTGATGATGAGGGCATGGACCATCCTGATGACAAAGTCTGGAAGCATTGTGATGACAGGTGTCATGGAGCATTGTGATGACAAGTGCATGGATCATTGTGATGAGAGGGGCATGGAGCATCGGTCTGAAAAATTTCATGGATTATTGTGATGACAGTGGGCATTGCACATTATGATGACAAGGGCATGGAGAACTGTGAAGAAAAGGTCATGGAGTATTGTGAAGTCAGGTGTCAGGGAGCATTGTGATGACCTATGTCATGGTGCAATGTGATGACAACGGCATGGAGCATTGTGATGACAAGTGTCATGGAGTATTGTGATGACAAATGTAATGGAGCATTTTGATGACAATGGTCATGGATCATTGTGATGAAAAGGGCAAGGAGCATTGTGGTGACAAGTGCTTTTGAGAATTTTGAAGACAAGTTCGTGAAGCACTGTGATGAAAAGCACATCGAGCTTGCCATGGCAGGGGTCATGGAGCATTGCGATGACAAGTTCATGGAGAATGTGATTACAAGAGCATGTAACATTGTGATTTGAAGTGTCATGGAGCATTGTGATGGCAAGACGGTAGAGCATTGTGATGAGAAAACCATGGATAATTGTGATGACGAGCGTCATGGACAACTGTAATGACAAGGGGCCTGGAACATTGTGATGACAGGGGTCATGGAGAATTGTGATGACAAGTGTCATGGAGCATTCTGATGACAAGCTTGTGGAGTATTGTGATGACAATGGCATGGAGCACTGTGATGAAAAGGGCATTGAGCATTGTGATGAAAAAGGCATAGAGCCTTTTCATGACAAGGTTCGAGAAGCATTCAGACGACAAGTGTCAGGGAGAATTGTGATGACAAGTGTATTGAGCATTGTTATGACAAAGGTCATGGAGCATTGTGATGACAAGGGCATGGAGTATTGTGATGACAGGCATCATGGAGCATTGTGATGACAAGTGTTATGGAACAATGTGAACACAAGTTTTTGGAGCACTGTGATGACAGAGGTCATGGATCATTTTGATATCAAGGAGCATGGAGCATTGTGATGACAAGCGTCATGGAGCATTGTGATGACAAGGTCCTTGAGCACTCTGATGAGAAAACCATGGAGCCTTGTGATGAAAAGTCTCATGGAGCATTCTGATGAAAAGGGGCATGGAGCTTTGTGATTACAGGGGTCTCGGATAATTGTGATTACAAGGGCATGGAGCATTGTGAGAGATTTCCAAGGAGCATTCTGATGACATGCGTCATGGAGATTTGTGATGACAGGGGCATGAATCACTGTGATTGATGGGGTCTTGGAGCATTATGATGAAATGGGCATGGATCATTGTGATGTAAAAGGCATGGAGCCTTGTCATGACAGTGTTCAAGGAGCATACTGATGGCAAGAGTCAGGGAGCATTGTGATGACAAGTGTATTGAGCATTGTGATGACAAATGTTATGGAGCATTGTGATGACAAGACCATGGATAATTGTGATGACGAGTGTCATGGGGAGTTGTGATGACAAGTGTTATGGAATATTGTTATCACAAGGGTTTGGAGCATTGTGATGACAGAGGTCATGTAGCATTTTGATTTCATTTTGATGACAATAGCATGAAGCATTATGATGATGGGCATGGTGCATTGTGATGACAGGGTTCATGGATAATTGAGATGAAAAGGGACATGGAGCATTGTGATTACAGGTGTCTTGGAGCATTGTGATGAAAAGGGCATTGAATATTGTGAGTGAGAAGACCATGGAGCATTCTGTTGACATGCGTCATAGAGCTTTGTGATGAAAAGGGCATGGAGCATTTGTCTGAAAATTTTCTTGGATTATTGTGATAAGATTTGGCATGGAGTATTGTGATGACAAGGACACGGAACACTGTGATACATGGGTCATGGAGGATTGTAGTGACAAGGTCATGGAGCATTGTGATGAGAAGGGCATCGAGCATTGTGATGACAAGCGTCATGGAGCATTGTGATGACAAGGGCATGGAGCAATGTGATGAAAAGGGCATGGAGCATTGTGATGACAAGGGCTTTTGAGAATTTTGATGACAAGTTCGTGAAGCACTGTGATGAAAAGCACATGGAGCTTGCTATGACAGGGTTCATGGAGCATTGCGATGACAAGTGCATGGAGAATGTGATTACAAGAACATGTAACATTGTGATTTGAAGTGTCATGGAGCATTGTGATGGCAAGATGGTGGAGCATTGTGATGAGAAGACCATGGATATTTGTGATGACGAGCATCATGGAGAACTGTAATGACAAGAGGCCTGGAGCACTGTGATGACAAGTGTCATGGAGCATTGTGATGACAGGGGTCATGGAGAATTGTGATGACAAGGGTCATGGAGCCTTCTGATGACAAGCTTGTGGAGTATTGTGATAACAATGGCATGGAGCATTGTGATGAAAAGGGCATGGAGCATTGTGATGAAAAAGGCATACAGCCTTTTCATGACAGGGTTCTAGAAGCATTCTGACGACAAGGGTCATGGAACATTGTGATGACAAGTGTATTGAGCATTGTGATGACAAGTTCATGGAGCATTGTGATGACAAGGGCATGGAGTATTGTGATGACAGGCATCATGGAGCGTTGTGATGACAAGTGTTATGGAACAATGTGATCACAAGGGTTTGGAGCACTGTGATGACAGAGGTCATGGATCATTTTGATATCAAGGAGCATGTAGCATTGTGATGACAGGGGTCATGGTGCATTGTGATGAGAAGATCATGGAGCACTGAGGTGAAAATGTTCATGGAGTATTCTGATGAAAGGGGTCATGGAGCATTGTGATGACAAGGTCCTGGAGCATTGTGATGAGAAGGCCATGGAGCCTTGTAATGAGAAGTCTCATGGAGCATTCTGATGAAAAGGTGCATGGATCATTGTGATTACAGGGGTCTTGGAGCATTGTGATTACAAGGGCATGGAGCATTGTGAGAGATGTCAAAGGAGCATTCTGATGACATGCGTCATGGAGCTTTGTGATGACCAGGGCATGGAGCATTGTGATGACAGTGGTCTTGGAGCATTATGATGAAAAGGGCATGGATCATTGTGAGGAAAAAGGCATGGAGCCTTGTCATGACAGGGTTGAAGGAGCATAGTGACGACAAGTGTCAGGGAGCATTGTGATGACAAGTGTATTGAGCATTGTGAAGACAAAGGTCATGGAACATTGTGATGAGAAGTGCATGGATAATTGTGATGACGAGCCTCATGGGTAGTTGTGATGACAAGTGTTACGGAGCATTGTGATCACAAGGGTTGGGAGCATTGTGCTAACAGAGGTCATGTAGCATTTTGATTTCATTGTGATGAAAATAGCATGAAGCATTATGATGAAGGGCATGGTTCGTTTTGATGACAGGGTTCAGGGAACATTGAGATGAAAATTGGTATGGAGCATTTTGATTACTCGGGTCATGGAGCCTTGTGATGACAAGGCCGTGGAGCATTGTGATGACAGGGCTGAGGGAGTATTGTGATGACTAGTGATGGAACATTGTGATATCAGTGGTGAGAGATCATTTTCATGAGAAGTGCATGGAGCATTGTGATGACAATGTTTATGGGGCATTGTGATAACAAGGATGTGGAGCATTGTGATGACAACCGCATGGCACATTGTGATCACATCGGTCATGGAGCATTGTGCTGACAAGCTCATGGAGCACTGTGATGACAAGTGTCATGGAACTTTGTGCTGACAAAGGCATGGAGCATTGTGATGCCAAGGGTCACAGAGCATTGTGATGAAAAGTTCATGGAGCATTGTGGTGACAAAGGTCACAGAGACTTGTGATGATGAGGGCATGGACCATTGTGATGACAAAGTCTTGAAGCATTGTGATGACTGGAGTCACGGAGCATTGTGATGACAGGTGTCATGGAGCATTGTGATGACAAGTGCATGGAGCATTGTGATGACAGGGGCATGGAGCATCGGTCTGAAAAATTTCATGGAATATTGTCATGACTATGGGCATTGCGCATTGTGATGACAAGGGCCTGGAGCACTGTGAAGAAAAGGTCATGGAGTACTGTGAAGTCAGGTGTCAGGGAGCATTTTACTGACCTATGTCATGGTGCATTGTGATGACAATGGCATGGAGCATTGTGATGACAAGTGTCATGGAGGATTGTGATGACAAAGGTAATGGAGCATTGTGATGACCAGCGCTTGGAGCATTGTGATGAGAATTGTCATGGAGCATTGTGATGACAAGGGCATGGAGCATTGTGATGACTAGGGCCATTGAGAATTTTGATGCCAATGTCGTGAAACATTGTGATGACAAGCACACGGAACTTGCTTTGACAGGTGTCATGGAGCATTGTGATGACAAGTGCATGTATGATTGTGATGACAATAGCATGTAACTTTGTGATGATAAGTGTCATGGAGCATTTTGATGACATGGACGTGGAGAAATGTGATGACAAGGGACATGGAGCACTGTGATGACGAGGGCATTGAGAATTGTGATCGCAAGACCGTGGAGCATTGTGATGAGAAGGTCATGGATAATTGTGATGACGAGCGTCATGGAGCACTGTAATGACAAGGGAAATGGAGCATTTTGATGACAGGTGTCATGGATCATTGTGATGACAGGGGTCATGGAGCATTCTGATGACAAGCTTGCGGAGTATTGTGATGACACTGTCATGGAGCATTGTGATGAAAAGCGCATGGAGCATTGTTATGAAAAAGGCATGGAGCCTTTTCATTACAGGGTTCAAGGAGCATTCTGAAGATAAGTGTCAGGGAGCATTGTGTTGACAAGTGTATTTAGCATTGTGATGACAAAGTTCATGCAGCATTGTAATGAAAGGCATCATGGAGCGTTGTGATGACAAGTGTTATGGAACATTGTGATCACAAGGTTTTGTAGCATTGTGATGACAGAGGTCATGGATCATTTTGAATTCAAGGAGCATGGAGCATTGTAATGACAAGGGCATGAAGCAATGTGAACCCAAGGTTCACCGAGGATTTTGATGACAATGGGAATGGAGTATTGTGATGTCAAGTGCATGGAGCATTGTGATGACAATGTCACGAAGCATTTTGCTGACAAAGGCATGGAGCATTTTGATGACAAGTGTCATGGAGCACTGTGATGACAAGCGTCATGGAGCATTGTGATTACAGTTGTCATGGAGCATTGGGATTGCAAGGGCATGGATCATCGTGATGACAAGTGTCATGGAGCATTTTGATGACAAGAGTCCCGGATCATTGTGTTGTCAGGTGTCATGGAGCATTGTGATGACAGTGGTAATGGAGCATTGTGATGACAGGGTTCATGGAGCATTGTTATGAGAAGGTCATAGAGCATTGGGCTAAAAATATTCATGAAGTATTGAGAAGGCGGGGGTCATCTAGCATTGTGATTACAAGGGAATGGAGCATTGTGGTGAGTAGGTACTGAAGCATTGTGATAAGAAAACATTGGAGCCTTGTATTGACGAGTCTCATGGAGCATTCTGATGAAAAGGGGCATGGAGAATTGTGATTACATGGGTCTTGGAACATTGTGAAGAAAAGAGCTTGGATCATTGTGATGAAAAAGGCATGGAGCCTTGTCATGACAGGGATCAAGGAGCATAATGACGACAAGTGTCAGGGAGCATTGTGATGACAAGTGTACTGAGCATTGTGATGACAAAGGTCATGGAGCATTGTGATGAGAAGACCATGGATAATTGTGATGACGAGCATCATGGGGCGTTGTGATGACAAGTTTTATGAAACACTGTGATCACAAGGGTTTGGAACATTGTGATGACATAGGTCATGGAGCATTTTGATTTCATTGTAATGAAAATAGCATGAAACCTTATGATGATGTGCATGGTTCATTGTGATGACAGGGTTCATGGAGCACAGAGATGAAAAGGAGCATGGAGCATTGTGATTACAGGGGTCTTGGAGCATTGTGATGAGAAGGTCATGGAGCATTGGGCTGAAAATGTTCATGGAGCATTGTGATTACAGGGGTCATGGAGCACTATGATGACAAGGGTCATGGAGCATTGTGATGACAAGCGTCACGGAACATTCTGATTAAAGGTGTCATGGAGCATTGGGATGACAAGGGCATGGATCATTGTGATGACAAGTGTCATGGAGATTTTTGATGACAAGATTCCCGGATCAATGTGTTGTGAGGGGTCATGCAGCACGGGGATGACAGTGGTCATGGAGCATTGTGATGACAGGGGTCATGGTGCATTGTGATGAGAAGGTCATGGATCATTGGGCTGAAAATGTTCATGGAGTATTGTGATGACAGGGGTCATGGAGAATTGTGATGACAAGGGAATTGAGCATTGTGATGACAAGGTCCTGGAGAATTGTGTTGAGAAGACCATGGAGTCTTGTGATGACATGTCTCATGGAGCATTCGGATGAAAAGCAGCATGGAGCATTGTAATTACAGGTGTCTTGGAGCATTGAGATGACAAGGGCATGGAGCATGGTGATGAGAAGGCCATGGAGCATTCTGATGACATGCGTCATGGAGCTTTGTGAAGACAAGCACATGGAGCATTGTGATTACCGGGGTCTTGGAGCATTGTGATGAAAAGGGCATGGATCATTGCGATGAAAAATGCATGGAGCCTTGTCATGACAGGGTTCAAGGAGCACACTGAGGAAAAGTGTCAGGGAGCATTGAGATGACAAGTGTATTGAGCATTGTGATGACAAAGGTCATGGAACATTGTGATGAGAAGACCATGGATAATTGTGTTGACGAGCGTAATGGGGTGTTGTGATGCCAAGTGTTATGGAAAATTGTGATCACAAGGGTTTGGGGCATTTTTGTGTCAGAGGTCATGGAACATTTTGATTTCATTGTGATGACAATAGCATGAAGCATTATGATGATGGGCAAGGTGCATTGTGATGACAGGGTTCATGCAGCATTGAGATGAAAAGTGGCATGGAACATTGTGATGACAAATGTCACGAAGCACTGTGATGACTGGAGTCACGGAGCATTGTGATGACAGGGGTCATGGAGCATTGTAATGACAAGGGCATGGAGCACTGGGATGAAAGGGGCATGGAGCATTCGTCTGACTTGTTTCATGGATTATTGTGATGACAGAGGGTATGGCACATTGTGATAACTAGCGCATGGAGCATTGTGATGACAAGGTCATTACTTATTGTGAAGAAAGGTGTCAGGGGGCCTTGTGGTGACATATGTCACGGTGCGTTGTGATGACAATGGCATTGAGCATTGTGATGACAAGTCTCATGGAGAAATGTGATGACAAATGTAATGGAGCATTGTGATGACAAGGGCTTGGAGCATTGTGATGACAAGGGTAAAGGAGCATTGTGATGACAAGGGAATGGATCATTGTGATGACAAGGGTCATGGAGCATTTTGATGACAAAAGTCCCGGATCATTGTGTTGTCAGGGTTCATGGAGCATTGTGATGACATGGGTCATGGAGCATTGTGATGACAGGGTTCATGGGGCATGGTGATGAGAAGGTCATAGAGCATTGGGCTGAAAATGTTCATGGAGTATTGTGGTGACAGGGGTCATGGAGCATTTTGATGAAAAGGGAATGGAGCATTTTGATGAAAATATCATGGAGCATGGTGATGAGAAGGCCATGGAGCATCCTGAAGACATTCATCATGAAGCTGTGTGATGACAACGGCATGGAGCATTGTGATTACAGGGGTCTTGGAGCATTGTGAGAAAAGGGCATGGATCATTGTGATGAAAAATGCATGGAGCCTTGTCATGTCAGGGTTCAAGGAGCATACTGACGACAAGTGTCAGGGAGCATTGTGATGACAAGTGTATTGAGCATTGTGATGACAAGTGTATTGAGCATTGTGATGGCAAGGTCATGGAGTATTGTGAAGACAGGTGTCAGGGAGCATTGTGATGACATATGTCATGTTCCATTGCGATGACAGTGGCATGGGGCATTGTGATGCCAAGTGTCATGGAGGATTGTGATGACAAAGATAATGGGCATTGTGATGATTAGGGCTTGGAATATTATGATGACAAGGGACATTGAGAATTTTGATGTGGAGATCGAGAAGCATTGTGATGACAAGGTGTTGGAGCATTGTGATGAGAAGACCATGGAGCCTTTTGATGACAAGTCTCATGGAGCACACTGATGACAAGGGGCATGGAGCATTGTGATTACAGGGGTCTTGGAGCATTGTGATGACAAGGGTCATGGAGCCTTGTGATGACAAGGCCGTGGAACATTGTGATGACAGGGGTGAGGGAGTATTGTGATGACTAGTGATGGAACATTTTGATATCAGTGGTGAAAGAGCATTTTGATGAGAAGTGCATGGAGCTTTGTGATGACAATGTTTACGAAGCATTGTGATGATAAGGTTGTGGAACATTGTGATGACAAGCGCATGACACATTGTGATGACATGGGTCATGGAGCATTGTTCTCACAAGCGCATGTAGCATTTTGATGCCAAGGGTCATGGAGCACTCTGCTGACAAAGGCATGGAGCATTGTGATGACAAGGGTCAGAGAGCATTGTGATGAAAAGTTCATGGAGCATTATGGTGACAAATTTCAAAGAGCACTGTGATGAGGAGGGCATGGACCATTGTGATGACAAAGGTCATGAAGCAATGTGATGACTGGAGTCACGGAGCACTGTGATGACAAAGGCATGGAGCATTGTGATGATAGGGGCATGGAGCATTGGTCTGACAAGTTTCATGGATTATTGTGATGATAGTGGGCATGGCACATTGTGATGACAAGCGCATGGAGCATTGTCATGACCAGGTCATGAGTACTGTGAAGACAGGTGTCAGGGAGCATTGTGATGACATATGTCATGGTGCATTGTGACGACAATGGCATGTAGCATTGTGAAGCCAAGTGTCATGGAGGATTGTCATGACAACGGTAATGGAGCATTGTGATGACAAGGGCCATTGAGAATTGTGATGACAAGTTCGTGAAGCACTGTGATGAAAAGCATATGGAGCTTTCTATGACCGGGGTCATGGAGCATTGCGATGACAAGTGCATGGAGAATTGTGATGACAAGAGCATGTAACATTGTGATGAGAAGTGTCATGGAGCATTGTGATGGCAAGACCGTGGAACACTGTGATGAGAAGACCATGGATAATTGTGATGACAGGGGACATGGAGCATTGCGATGAAAAGTGCATGGAGAATTGTGATGACAGTGGTCATGGAGCATTGTGATGAAAAGGGCATGGAGCATTGTGATGGAAAAGGCATGGAGCTCTTCATGACAGGGTCAAGGAGCATTCTGATGACAAGTGTCAGTGAGCATTGTGATGACAAGTGTATTGTGCATTGTGATGACAAAGTTCACGGAGCATTGTGATGACATGGGCATGGAGTATTATGATGACAGGTATCATGGAGCGTTGCAATGACAAGTGTTGTGGAACAATGTGATCACAAGGGTTTGGAGCATTGTGATGATAGAGGTCAGGGATCATTTTGATTTCAAGGAGCATGGAGCGTTGTGATGAAAGGGGTCATGGAGCATTGTGATGAGAATATTATGGAGAATTGGGCTGAAAATATTCATGGAGTATTGTGATGACAGGGTTTTTGGAGCATTGTGATAACACGGGCATGGAGAATTGTGATGAGAAGGCCATAGTGCATTCTGATGACATGCGTCATGGAGGTTTGTGATGATAAGGACAAGGAGCATTGTGATTACAGGGGTCTTGGAGCATTGTGATGAAAAGGGCATGGAGCCTTGTCATGACAGGGTTCAATGAGCATACTGATGACAAGTGTCTGGGAGCATTGTGATGACAAGTGTATTGAGCATTGTTTTAACAAAGTTCATGGAGCATTGTGATGAGAAGACCATGGATAACTGTGATGAGGAGCGTCATGGGGCATTGTGATGACAAGTGTTAGGGAACATTGTGATCACAAGGGTTTGGAGCATTGCGATGACAGAGGTCATGGAGCATTTTGATTTGATTGTGATGACAAAAGCATGAAGCATTATGATGATGGGCATGGTGCATTGTGATGACAGGGTTCATGCAGCATTAAGATGAAAAGGGGCATGGAGCATTGTGATTAGATGTGTCTTGAAGCATTGTGATGACAAGGGAATGGAGCATTGTGAATGAGAAGGCCATGGAGCATTCTGATGACATGCGCCATGGAGCTTTGTGATGACAAGTGCATGGAGCATTGTGATTACAGGGTCTTGGAGCATTGTGATCACAAGGGTCATGGAGTCTTGTGATGACAAGGCCGTGGAACCTTGTGATGGCAGGTGTCATGGAGCATTGTTATGACAGGGGTAATGGAGCATTGTGATGACAAGGGCATCAGCATTGGTCTGAAGAGTTTCATGGATTATTGTGATGATAGTGGGCATGGAGCATTGTGATGACAAGGTCACGGAACACTGTGTTACATGGGTCATGGAGGATTGTAATGACAAGGGCATGGAGCATTGTGATGAGAAGGGCATCGAGCATTGGTATCACAAGCGTCATGGAGCTTTGTGATGACAAGTGCATGGAGCAATTTGATGAGAGGGTTCATGGAGCATTGTGATGACAATGGAATTGAGCATTGTGAGGAGAAGACCATGGAGCCTTTTGATTACAAGTATCATGGAGCATTCTGATGAAAAGGGGCATGGAGCATTGTGAAGAATAGGGCATGGATGATTGTGATGAAAGAACATGGAGCCTTTTCATGAGAGGGTTCAAGGAGCATACTAACGACAAGTGTCAGGGAGCATTGTGATGACAAGTGTATGGAGCATTGTGATGACAAAGTTCATGGAGCATTGTGATGAGAAGACCATGGATAATTGTGATGATGAGCGTCATGGGGAGTTGTGATGACAAGTGTTATGGAACACTGTGAACACAAGGGTTTGTAGCATTGTGATGAAAGTTTATGGTGCATTCTGATTTCATTGTGATGACAATAGCCTGAAGCATTATGATGATGGGCATGGTTCATTGTGAAGACAGAGTTCATGCAGCATTTTGATGAAAATGACATGGAGCATTGTGATGAGAAAGCCATGGAGCTGTCTGATGACAAGCGTCATTTTGCTTTGTGATTACAAGAGCATGGAGCAGTGTGATTACAGGGGTCTTGAAGCATTGTGATGACAAGGGTCATGGAGCCTTGTGATTAAAAGGCCGTGGAACATTGTCATGACAGGGATGTGGGAGTATTGTAATGACTAGTGACGGAACATTTTGATATCTGTGGTGAAAGAGCATTTTAATGAGAAGTGCATGGAGCTTTGTGATGACAAGGTTTATGGAGCATTGGGATGACAAAGATGTGGAACATTGTGATGACAAGCGCATGGAGCACTGTGATGACATGGGTCATGGAGCACTCTGCTGACAAAGGCATGGAGCATTGTGATGACAAGGGTCAGAGAGCATTGTGATGATAAGTTCATGGAGCATTACGGTGACAAAGTTCACAGAGCCCTGTGATTACGAGGGCATGGACCATTGTGATGAAAAAGGTCAAGAAGCAGTGTGATGACTGGAGTCACGGAGCATTGTGATGACAAGGGCATGGAGCATTGTGATGACAAGGGCATGGAGCATGGTTATGACCGGGTCATGGATTATTGTAAAGAAAGTTATCAGGGAGCATTGTGATGACATATGTCCTGGTGCATTGTGATGACAATGTCATGGAGAATTGTGAAGCAAAGTGCCATGGAGGATTGTGATAACAAATGTAATGTAGCATTGTGATGACAAGGGCTTGGAGCACTGTGGTGACAAGGGCTATTGAGAATTTTGATGACAACGTCGTGAAGCATTGTTATGACAAGCACATGGAGCTTGCTATGACAGGGGTCATGGAGCATTGCGATGACAAGTGCATGGAGCATTGTGATTACAGGTGTCTTGGAGCATTGTGATGACAATGGCATGGAGCATTGTGATGCCAAGGATTATGGAGCTATGTGATGACAAATGTCATGGAGCATTTTGATGACAAGGGCATGGTGCATTGTGATGAGAAGGGCAGGGAGCATTGTGATAACAGGTTCATGGAGCAATTTGATGAAAAGTGTCATGGAACATTTTGATTACATGGGTTATAGAATATTGTGATGTCAGGGGTCATGGAGCAGTGTGATGAAAAGGGTCCTAGAGCATTGTGATGACAAGGGTCGCAGAGCATGGTGATGAAAAGTTCATTGAGCATTGTGGTGACAAATGTCAAAGAGACTTGTGATGACGAGGGCATGGACCATTGTGATGAGAAATGACATGAAGCATTGTGATGACAGGAGTCACGGTGCATTATGATGACAGGTCATGGAGCATTGTGATGACAAGGGTATGGAGCATTGTGATGACAGGGTCATGGAGTATTGGTCTTACAAGTTTCATGGATTATTGCAATGACAGTGGGAATGGCACATTGTGATGACAACTGGATGGAACATTGAGATGACAATGCCATTCAGTATTTGAAGACAGGTGTCTGGGAGAATTTTGAAGACATAAGTCATGGCCCATTGTGATGACAATGCCATGGAGCGTTGTGATGCCAAGTGTCATGGAGGTTTGTGATGACAAAGGTAATGGAGCATTGTGATGATAAGGGCTGGGAGCCTTTTGATGACAAGGTTCATAGCGCAGTGTGCTGACAATGGCATGGAGCATTGTGATGACAATGGTCATGGAGCATTGTACTGAGAAAGGCTTGGAGCATTGTGATGACAACGGTCACAGACCATTATGATGAAAATTTCATGGAACATTGTGGTGACAAATATCAGAGAGCCTTGCGAAAACGAGGGCATGGACCATTGTGATGACAAAGGTCATGAAGCACTGTGATGACTGGAGTCATGGAGCATTGTGATGACAGGTCTCATGGAGCATTGTGATGGCAAGGGCATGGATCATTGTGATGACAAGTGTCATGGAGCATTTTGATGACAAGTGTCCCGGATCATTTTGTTGTCTGGTGTCATGGAGCGTTGTGATGACAGGGGTCATGGAGCATTGTGATGACAGGGGTCAGGAAGCATTGTGATCAGAAGTTCATGGAGCATTGGACTGACAGTATTCATTGAGTATTGTGATGGCATGGGTCATGGAGCATTGTGATGACAATGGAATGGAGCACTGTGATGACAAGGTGTTGGAGCATTGTGAGGAGAAGACCATGGAGCCTTGTGATGACAAGTATCATGGAGCATTCTGATGAAAAGGGGCATGGAGCACTGTGATTACATGGGTCTTGGAGCATTGTGAAGAATAGGGCATGGATGATTGTGATGAAAGAGCATGGAGCCTTGTCATGAGAGGGTTCAAGGAGCATACTAACGACAAGTGTCAGGGAGCATTGTGATGACAAGTGTATGGAGCATTGTGATGACAAAGGTCATGGAGCATTGTGATGAGAAGACCATGGATAATTGTGATGATGAGCATCATGGGGAGTTGTGATGACAAGTGTTATGGAACATTGTGAACACAATGGTTTGGAGCATTGTGATGACAGAGGTTATGGTGCATTTTGATTTCATTGTGATGACAATAGCATGAAGCATTATGATGATGGGCATGGTTCATTGTGATGACAGAGTTCATGGAGCATTGTGATGAAAAGGGCATGGAGCATTGTGATGAGAAGGCCATGGAGCTGTCTGATGACATGCGTCATGGTGCTTTGTGATGACAAGAGCATGGAGCTGTGTGATTACAGGGGTCTTGGAGCATTTTGATGACAAGGGTCATGGAGCCTTGTGATGACAAGGCCGTGGAACATTGTCATGACAGGGGTGTGGGAGTATTGTAATGACTAGTGACGGAACATTTTGATATCTGTGGTGAAAGAGCATTTTAATGAGAAGTGCATGGAGCTTTGTGATGACAAGGTTTATGGAGCATTGGGATGACAAAGATGTGGAACATTGTGATGACAAGTGCATGGCATATTGTGATTACATGGGTCATGGAACATTGTGCTGACAAGCGAATGGAGCATTGTGATGACAAGGGACATGGAGCACTCTGCTGACAAAGGCATGGAGCATTGTGATGACAAGGGTCAGAGAGTATTGTGATGATAAGTTCATGGAGCATTACAGTGACAAAGTTCACAGAGCCCTGTGATTACGAGGGCATGGACCATTGTGATGACAAAGGTCAAGAATCAGTGAGATGACTGGAGTCACGGAGCATTTTGATGACAAGGGCATGGAGCATTGTGATGACAGGGGCATGGAGCATTGGTCTGAGAAGTATCATCGATTATTGTGATGAAAGTGTGCATGGCGCATTGTGATGACAAGGGCATGGAGCATTGTTATGACCAGGTCATGGATTATTGTGAAGACAGGTATCAGGGAGTATAGTGATGACATATGTCCTGGTGCATTGTGATGACAATGTCATGGAACATTGTGAAGCCAAGTGTCATGGAGGATTGTGATGACAAATGTAATGGAGCATTGTGATGACAAGCGCTTGGAGCATTGTGGTGACAAGGGCCATTGAGAATTCTGATGACAAGGTCGTGAAGCATAGTTATGACAATCGAAATGAGCTTGCTATGACATGGGTCATGGAGCATTGTGATGACAAGGGCAGGGAACACGGTGATACATGGGTCATGGAGGATTGTAATGACAAGGCATGGATCATTGTGATGAGAAAGGCATCGAGCATTGTGATGAGAAGCGTCATGGAGATTTGGGATGACAAGTGCATGGAGTAATGTGATGAGATATTTCATGGAGCATTGTGATGACAATGGAATGGAGCATTGTGATGTCAAGGATCATGGAGCTTTGTGATGACAAATGTAATGGAGCATTTTGATGACAAGGGCGTGGTGTATTGTGTTGAGTAGGGCAGGGAGCATTCTGATGACAGGTTCATGGAACAATTTGATGGAAAGGGTCAGGGAATATTTTGATGACAGGGGTTATGGAACATTGTGATGTCAGTGGTCATGGAGCATTGTGATGATAAGGGCATGTAGCATTTTGATGACAGGGGTCATGGAACATTGTGATGACAGTGTTGAGGGAGTATTGTGATGACTGGTGATGGAACATTGTGATATCAGTAGTGAGAGAGCATTTAGATGAGAAGTGCATGGAGCATTGTGATGACAAGGTTTATGGAAAATTGTGATGACAAGGTTGTGGAGCATTGTGATGACAAGTGCATGGCACATTGTGATGACATGTGTCTTGGAGCATTGTGCTGACAAGCGCATGGAGCATTGTGATGCCAAGTGTCATGGAGGATTGTGATTACAAATGTAATGGAGCCTTGTGATGCCAAGTGTTATGGAGGATTGTGATGACAAAGGTAATGGAGCATTGTGATGACAATTTCTTTTAGAATTGTGAAGAAAAGTGTCATGGAGCATTGTGATGACAAGGGCCATTGTGAATTTTGATGCAAACGTCGTGAAGCATTGTGATGACAAGCACACGGAGCTTGCTATGACAGGGGACATGGAGCATTGCTATGAAAAGTGCATGGAGAACTGTGATGACAAGACCACGTAGCATTGTGATGAGAAGTGTCATGGAGTATTGTGATGACAAGGACGTGGAGAATTGTGATGACAAGGGACATGGAGCATTGTGATGACCAGGGCATGGAGCATAGTGATGGCAAGGCCGTGGAGCAGTGTGATGAGAAGGCCATGGATAATTGTGATGACGAGAGTCATGGAGCACTGTAATGACAAGGGGCATGGAGCATTGTGATGACAGGTGTCATGGAGCATTGTGATGACAGGGGTCATGGAGCAATTTGATGACATGGGTCATGGAGCATTCTGATGACAAGCTTGTGGAGTTTTGTGATGACAATGGCCTGGAGCATAGTGATGAAAAGGGCATGGAGCATTGTGATGAAAAAGGCATGGAGCATTGTACTGAGAAAGGCTTGGAGCATTGTGATGACAACGGTCACAGACCATTATGATGAAAATTTCATGGAGCATTGTGGTGACAAATATCACAGAGCCATGTGAAAACTAGGGCATGGACCATTGTGATGACAAAGGTCATGAATCATTGTGATGACTGGAGTCATGGAGCATTGTGATGACAGGGCTCATGGAGCATTGTGATGGCAAGGGCATGGATCATTGTGATGACAAGTGTCATGGAGCATTTTGATGACAAGTGTCCCGGATCATTGTGTTGTCTGGTGTCATGGAGTGTTGTGATGACAGGGGTCATGGAGCATTGTGATCAGAAGTTCATGGAGCATTGGACTGACAGTATTCATTGAGTATTGTGATGGCATGGGTCATGGAGCATTGTGATGACAATGGAATGGAGCATTTTGATGACAAGGTGTTGGAGCATTGTGAGGAGAAGACCATGGAGCCTTGTGATGACAAGTATCATGGAGCATTCTGATGAAAAGGGGCATGGAGCATTGTGATTACATGGGTCTTGGAGCATTGTGAAGAATAGGGCATGGATGATTGTGATGAAAGAGCATGGAGCCTTGTCATGAGAGGGTTCAAGGAGCATACTAATGACAAGTGTCTGGGAGCATTGTGATGACAAGTGTATGGAGCATTGTGATGACAAAGTTCATGGAGCATTGTGATGAGAAGACCATGGATAATTGTGATGATGAGCGTCATGGGGAGTTGTGATGACAAGTCTTATGGAACATTGTGAACACAATGGTTTGGAGCATTGTGATGACAGAGGTTATGGTGCATTTTGATTTCATTGTGATGACAATAGCATGAAGCATTATGATGATGGGCATGGTTCATTGTGATGACAGAGTTCATGGAGCATTGTGATGAAAAGGGCATGGAGCATTGTGATGAGAAAGCCATGGAGCTGTCTGATGACATGCGTCATGGTGCTTTGTGATGACAAGAGCATGGAGCAGTGTGATTACAGGGGTCTTGGAGCATTGTGATGAAAAGGGAATGGATCATTGTGATGAAACATGCATGGAGCATTGTCATGACAGGTTTCAAGGAGCATACTGATGACAACTGTCAGGGAGCATTGTGATGATAAGTGTATTGAGCATTGTGATGACAAAGATCATGGAGCATTGTGATGAGAAGACCATGGATAATTGTGATGACCAGCATCATGGGGCATTGTGATGACAAGTGTTATGGAACATTGTGATCAGAAGGGTTTGGTGCATTGTGATGACAGAGGTCACTGAGCATTTTGATTTCATTGTGATGACAATAGCATGAAATATTATGGTGATGGGCACGGTGCATTGTGATGACAGGGTTCATGGAGCATTGAGATGAAAAGGGGCATGGAGTATTGTGATTACAGTGGTGTTGGAGCCTTTTTATGTCAAGGGCATGGAGCATTGTGATGAGAAGTCCATGGAGCATTCTGATGACATGCGTCATGGAGCTTTGTGATGACAAGGGCATGGAGAATTGTGATTACAGGGGTCATGGAATAATGTGATGACAGGGGTGAGGAAGTATTGTGATGACTAGTGATGGAACATTGTGATATCAGTGGTGAGAAGGCATTTTGAGGAGAAGTGCATGGAGCATTGTGATGACAAGTTTTATGGAGCAGTTTGATGACAAGGATGTGGAGCATTGTGATGACAAGTGCATGGTGCATTGTGATGACATGGGTTATGGAGCATTGTGCTGACACACGCATCGAGCATTGTGATGACAAGGGTCATGGAGCATTGTGCTGACAAAGGCATGGAGCGTTGCTATGACAAGGCTCAGAGAGCATTGGGATGAAAAAATCATGGAGCATTGTGGTGACAAAGGTCACAGAGCGTTGTGTGACGAGGTCATGGACCATTGTGATGACAAGTGTCATGAAGCATTTTGATGATTGGTGTCACGGAGCATTGTGATAACAGGGGTCTTGGAGCATTGTGATGAAAAGGGAATGGATCATTGTGATGAAAACGGCATGGAGACTTGTCATGACTGTGTTCAAGGAGCCTACTGATGACAAGTGTCAGCGAGCACTGTGATGCCAAGTGTATTGAGCATTGTGGTGACAAAGGTCATGGAGCATTGTGATGAGAAGACCTTGCATAATTGTGATGACGAGCGTCATGGGGCATGTGATGACAAGTGTTATGGAACATTGTGATCAGAAGGGTTTGGAGCATTGTGATGACAGAGGACATGGAGCATTTTGATTTCATTGTGATGACAATAGCATGAATCATTATGATGATGGGCATGGTGCATTGTGACGACAGTCTTCATGGAGCATTGAAATGAAAAGTGGCATGGATAATTGTGATTATAGAGATTTGGAGAATTATGATGACAAGGTTCATGGATCCTTGTGATGACAAGGCCGTGGAACATTGTGATGGCAGGGGTCACGGAGCATTGTTAGGACAGGTGTAATGGAGCACTGTGATGAAAAGGGCATGGAGCAATGTGATGAGAGATTTCATTGAGCATTGTGATGACAATGGCAAGGAGCATTGTGATGCCAAGGGACATAGCTTTGTGATGACGAATGTCATGGGGCATTTTGATGACAAGGGCGTGGTGCATTGTGATGAGAAGGGCAGGGAGCATTGTGATGACAGGGTCATGGAGCAATTTGATGAAAAGTGTCATGGAATATTTTGATGACAGGGGTTATGGAACATTGTGATGTCAGGGGTCATGGAGCATTCTGATGATAAGGGCATGTAACACTGTGATGACAGTGGTCATGGAATATTGTGATGACAGGGGTGATCGAGTATTGTGATGACTAGTGATGGAATATGGTAATATATGTGGTGAGAGAGCATTTTGATGAGAAGTGCATGGAGCATTGTGATGACAATTTCTATGGAGCATAGCGATGAAAAGGATGTGGAGCATTGTGATGAAAAGAGCATGGCACATTGTGATGACATGGGTCATGGAGCATTGTGATGACAAGCGCATGGAGCATTTTGATGACAAGTGTCATGGAGCATTGTGCTGAAAAAGGCATGGAGCATTCTGATGACAAGGGACACAGAGCATTGTGATGAAAATTTCATGGAGCATTGTGGTGACAAAAATCACAGAGCCTTGTGTGACAAGGGCATGGAACACTGTGATGAGAAATGTCATGAATCATTGTGATGACTGGAGTCACGGAGCACTGTGATGACAGGGGTCATGGAGCATTTTGAGGACAAGGGCATGGAGCAATATGATGACAGTGTCATGGAACATTGGTCTGAAATGTTTCATGGATTATTGTGATGACAGTGGGCATGGAGCATTGAGATGACAAGGGCATGGAGCATTGTGGTGACAAAGGTCACAGAGCCTTGTGTGACGAGGGCATGGACCATTGTGAGGACAAATGTCATGAAGCATTGTGATGACTGGAGTCACGGAGCATTGTGATGACAGGGGTCAAGGAGCATTGTGATGACAAGGGAATGGAGCATTGTGATGACAGCTCCATGGAACATTGGTCTGATATGTTTCAGGGATTATTGTGATGACAGTGGGCATGGCACATTGTGATGACAAGGGCATGGAACATTGTGATGACAAGGTCATGGAGTATTGTGAAGACAGGTGTCAGGGTGCATTGTGATGACATATGTCATTGTCCATTGTGATGACAATGGCATGGAGCATTGTGATACCAAGTGTCATGGAGGATTGTGATGACAAAGGTAATGGAGCATTTTGATGACAAGGGCTTGGAACACTGCGATGACAAGGGTCAAGGAGCATTGTGATGACAAGGGCATGGAGCATTCTGATGAAAAGGTGCATGGAGCATTGAGATTACAGGGGTTTTGAAGCAATGTGATTACAAGGGCATGGAGCATTGTGATGAGAAGGCAATGGATCATTCTGATGACATGCGTCATGGAGCTTTGTGATGACAAGGACATGGAGCATTGTGATTACAGGGGTCTTGGAGCATTGTGATGAAAAGGGAATGGATCATTGTGATGAAAAATGCATGGAGCCTTGTCATGACAGGGTTCAAGGAGCATACTGATGACAACTGTCAGGGAGCATTGTGATGATAAGTGTATTGAGCATTGTGATGACAAAGATCATGGAGCATTGTGATGAGAAGACCATGGATAATTGTTATGACCAGCGTCGTGGGGCACTGAAATGACAAGTGTTATGGAACATTGTGATCAGAAGGGTTTGGTCCATTGTGATGACAGAGGTCCTTGAGCATTTTGATTTCATTGTGATGACAATAGCATGAAATATTATGGTGATGGGCACGGTGCATTGTGATGACAGGGTTCACTGAGCATTGACATGAAAAGTGGCATGGAGCATTGTGATTACAGGGGTGTTGGAGCATTGTGATGACAAGGGCATGGAGCATTGTGATGAGAAGGCCATGGAGCATTCTGATGACATGCGTCATGGAGCTTTGTGATGACAAGGGCATGGAGCATTGTGATTACAGGGGTCTTGGAGCATTGTGATGAAAAGGGAATGGATCATTGTGATGAAAAATGCATGGAGCCTTGTCATGACAGGGTTCAAGGAGCGTACTGATGACAATTGTCAGCGAGCATTGTGATGATAAGTGTATTGAGCATTGAAATGACAAAGATTATGGAGCATTGTGATGAGAAGACAATGGATAATTGTTATGACCAGCGTCATGGGGCATTGTGATGACAAGTGTTATGGAACATTTTGATCAGAAGGGTTTGGTGCATTGTGATGACAGAAGTCATTGAGCATTTTGATTTCATTTTGATGACAATAGCATGAAATATTATGGTGATGAGCACGGTGCATTGAGATGACAGGGTTCATGGAGCATTGAGATGAAAAGGGGCATGGAGCATTGTGATTACATGGGTGTTGGAGCATTGTGATGACAAGGGCATGGAGCATTGTGATGAGAAGACCATGGAGCATTCTGATGACATGGGTTATGGAGCATTGTGCTGACACGCGCATCGAGAATTGTGATGACAAGGGTCATGGAGCATTGTGCTCACAAAGTCATGGAGCTTTGTGATGACAAGGGTCACAGAGCATTGTGATAAAAATTTCATGGAGCATTGTGGTGACAAAGGTCACAGAGCTTTGTGTGACGAGGTCATGGACCATTGTGATGACAAATGTCATGAAGCATTGTGATGACTGGAGTCACGGAGCATCGTGAAAACAGAGGTCTTGGAGCATTGTGATGAAAAGGGAATGGATCATTGTGATGAAAGCGGCATGGAGCCTTGTCATGACAGTGTTCAAGGAGCATACTGATGACAAGTGTCAGCGAGCGTTGTGATGCCAAGTGTATTGAGCATTGTGGTGACAAAGGTCATGGAGCATTGTGATGAGAAGACCTTGCATAATTGTGATGACGAGCGTCATGGGGCATGTGATGACAAGTGTTATGGAACACTGTGATCAGAAGGGTTTGGAGCACTGTGATGACAGAAGACATGGAGCATTTGGATTTCATTGTGATGACAATAGCATGAATCATTATGATGATGGGCATGGTGCAATGTGACGACAGTGTTCATGGAGCATTGAGATGAAAAGTGGCATGGAGAATTGTGATTACAGAGGTCTTGGAGCATTGTGATGACAAGGGTCATGGAGCCTTGTGATGACTAGGCCTTGGAACATTGTGATGGCAGGGGTCATGGAGCAATGTTATGACAGGTGTAATGGAGCATTGTGATGAAAAGGGCATGGAGCAATGTGATGAGAGATTTCATTGAGCATTGTGATGCCAAGGGTCATGGAGCTTTGTGATGACAAATGTCATGAAACATTTTGATGACAATGCCGTGGTGCATTGTGATGAGAAGGGCAGGGAGCATTGTGATGACAGGGTCATGGATCAATTTGAATAAAAGGGTCATGGATTATTTTCCATACAGAGGTTATGGAACATTGTGATGTCAGGGGTCATGAAGCATTGTGATGAAATGGGTCATGGAGCATTTTGTGACAGGGGTTATGGAACATTGTCATGTCAGGAGTCATGGAGCATTTTGATGACAGGGGTCATGGAGCACTGTGATGACAGGGGCATGGAGCAATGTGATGAGAGGGGCATGGAACATTGGTCTGACAAGTTTCATGGATTATTGTGTAGACAGTGGGCATGGAGCATTGAGATGACAAGGGCATGGAGCATTGTGGTGACAAAGGACACAGAGCCTTGTGTGACGAGGGCATGGACCATTGTGAGGACAAAGGTCATGAAGCATTGTGATGACTGGAGTCACGGAGCATTGTGATGACAGGGGTCATTAAGCATTGTGATGACAAGGGCAAGGAGCATTGTGATGACCGTGGCATGGAACACTGGTCTGAAATGTTTCACGGGTTATTGTGATGACATTGAGCATGGCGCATTGTGATGACAAGGGCATGGAACATTGTGATGACAAGGTCATGGAATATTGTGAAGACAGGTGTCAGGGAGCATTGTGATGACATATGTCACTGCCCATTGTGATGACAATGGCATGGAGCATTGTGATACCAAGTGTCATGGAGGATTGTGATGACAAATGTAATGGAGCACATTGATGACAAGGGCTTGGAACATTGCGATGACAAGGGTCATGGAGCATTGTGATGACAAGTGTTATGGAGCATTGTGATGACAAGGGCATGGAGCATTCTGATGAAAAGGTGCATGGAGCATTGAGATTACAGGGGTTTTGAAGCAATGTGATTACAAGGGTTTGGAGCATTGTGATGAGAAGGCAATGGAGCATTCTGATGACAGGCGTCATGGAGCTTTGTGATGACAAGGACATGGAGCATTGTGATTACAGGGGTCTTGGAGCATTGTGATGAAAAGGGAATGGATCATTGTGATGAAACATGCATGGAGCATTGTCATGACAGGTTTCAAGGAGCATACTGATGACAACTGTCAGGGAGCATTGTGATGATAAGTGTATTGAGCATTGTGATGACAAAGATCATGGAGCATTGTGATGAGAAGACCATGGATAATTGTGATGACCAGCATCATGGGGCATTGTGATGACAAGTGTTATGGAACATTGTGATCAGAAGGGTTTGGTGCATTGTGATGACAGAGGTCACTGAGCATTTTGATTTCATTGTGATGACAATAGCATGAAATATTATGGTGATGGGCACGGTGCATTGTGATGACAGGGTTCATGGAGCATTGAGATGAAAAGGGGCATGGAGCATTGTGATTACAGTGGTGTTGGAGCCTTTTTATGTCAAGGGCATGGAGCATTGTGATGAGAAGTCCATGGAGCATTCTGATGACATGCGTCATGGAGCTTTGTGATGACAAGGGCATGGAGAATTGTGATTACAGGGGTCATGGAATAATGTGATGACAGGGGTGAGGAAGTATTGTGATGACTAGTGATGGAACATTGTGATATCAGTGGTGAGAAGGCATTTTGAGGAGAAGTGCATGGAGCATTGTGATGACAAGTTTTATGGAGCAGTTTGATGACAAGGATGTGGAGCATTGTGATGACAAGTGCATGGTGCATTGTGATGACATGGGTTATGGAGCATTGTGCTGACACACGCATCGAGCATTGTGATGACAAGGGTCATGGAGCATTGTGCTGACAAAGGCATGGAGCGTTGCTATGACAAGGCTCAGAGAGCATTGGGATGAAAAAATCATGGAGCATTGTGGTGACAAAGGTCACAGAGCGTTGTGTGACGAGGTCATGGACCATTGTGATGACAAGTGTCATGAAGCATTTTGATGATTGGTGTCACGGAGCATTGTGATAACAGGGGTCTTGGAGCATTGTGATGAAAAGGGAATGGATCATTGTGATAAAAACGGCATGGAGACTTGTCATGACTGTGTTCAAGGAGCCTACTGATGACAAGTGTCAGCGAGCACTGTGATGCCAAGTGTATTGAGCATTGTGGTGACAAAGGTCATGGAGCATTGTGATGAGAAGACCTTGCATAATTGTGATGACGAGCGTCATGGGGCATGTGATGACAAGTGTTATGGAACATTGTGATCAGAAGGGTTTGGAGCATTGTGATGACAGAGGACATGGAGCATTTTGATTTCATTGTGATGACAATAGCATGAATCATTATGATGATGGGCATGGTGCATTGTGACGACAGTCTTCATGGAGCATTGAAATGAAAAGTGGCATGGATAATTGTGATTACAGAGATTTGGAGAATTATGATGACAAGGTTCATGGATCCTTGTGATGACAAGGCCGTGGAACATTGTGATGGCAGGGGTCACGGAGCATTGTTAGGACAGGTGTAATGGAGCACTGTGATGAAAAGGGCATGGAGCAATGTGATGAGAGATTTCATTGAGCATTGTGATGACAATGGCAAGGAGCATTGTGATGCCAAGGGACATAGCTTTGTGATGACGAATGTCATGGGGCATTTTGATGACAAGGGCGTGGTGCATTGTGATGAGAAGGGCAGGGAGCATTGTGATGACAGGGTCATGGAGCAATTTGATGAAAAGTGTCATGGAATATTTTGATGACAGGGGTTATGGAACATTGTGATGTCAGGGGTCATGGAGCATTCTGATGATAAGGGCATGTAACACTGTGATGACAGTGGTCATGGAATATTGTGATGACAGGGGTGATCGAGTATTGTGATGACTAGTGATGGAATATGGTAATATATGTGGTGAGAGAGCATTTTGATGAGAAGTGCATGGAGCATTGTGATGACAATTTCTATGGAGCATAGCGATGAAAAGGATGTGGAGCATTGTGATGAAAAGAGCATGGCACATTGTGATGACATGGGTCATGGAGCATTGTGATGACAAGCGCATGGAGCATTTTGATGACAAGTGTCATGGAGCATTGTGCTGAAAAAGGCATGGAGCATTCTGATGACAAGGGACACAGAGCATTGTGATGAAAATTTCATGGAGCATTGTGGTGACAAAAATCACAGAGCCTTGTGTGACAAGGGCATGGAACACTGTGATGAGAAATGTCATGAATCATTGTGATGACTGGAGTCACGGAGCACTGTGATGACAGGGGTCATGGAGCATTTTGAGGACAAGGGCATGGAGCAATATGATGACAGTGTCATGGAACATTGGTCTGAAATGTTTCATGGATTATTGTGATGACAGTGGGCATGGAGCATTGAGATGACAAGGGCATGGAGCATTGTGGTGACAAAGGTCACAGAGCCTTGTGTGACGAGGGCATGGACCATTGTGAGGACAAATGTCATGAAGCATTGTGATGACTGGAGTCACGGAGCATTGTGATGACAGGGGTCATGGAGCATTGTGATGACAAGGGAATGGAGCATTGTGATGACAGCTCCATGGAACATTGGTCTGATATGTTTCAGGGATTATTGTGATGACAGTGGGCATGGCACATTGTGATGACAAGGGCATGGAACATTGTGATGACAAGGTCATGGAGTATTGTGAAGACAGGTGTCAGGGTGCATTGTGATGACATATGTCATTGTCCATTGTGATGACAATGGCATGGAGCATTGTGATACCAAGTGTCATGGAGGATTGTGATGACAAAGGTAATGGAGCATTTTGATGACAAGGGCTTGGAACACTGCGATGACAAGGGTCAAGGAGCATTGTGATGACAAGGGCATGGAGCATTCTGATGAAAAGGTGCATGGAGCATTGAGATTACAGGGGTTTTGAAGCAATGTGATTACAAGGGCATGGAGCATTGTGATGAGAAGGCAATGGATCATTCTGATGACATGCGTCATGGAGCTTTGTGATGACAAGGACATGGAGCATTGTGATTACAGGGGTCTTGGAGCATTGTGATGAAAAGGGAATGGATCATTGTGATGAAAAATGCATGGAGCCTTGTCATGACAGGGTTCAAGGAGCATACTGATGACAACTGTCAGGGAGCATTGTGATGATAAGTGTATTGAGCATTGTGATGACAAAGATCATGGAGCATTGTGATGAGAAGACCATGGATAATTGTTATGACCAGCGTCGTGGGGCACTGAAATGACAAGTGTTATGGAACATTGTGATCAGAAGGGTTTGGTCCATTGTGATGACAGAGGTCCTTGAGCATTTTGATTTCACTGTGATGACAATAGCATGAAATATTATGGTGATGGGCACGGTGCATTGTGATGACAGGGTTCACTGAGCATTGACATGAAAAGTGGCATGGAGCATTGTGATTACAGGGGTGTTGGAGCATTGTGATGACAAGGGCATGGAGCATTGTGATGAGAAGGCCATGGAGCATTCTGATGACATGCGTCATGGAGCTTTGTGATGACAAGGGCATGGAGCATTGTGATTACAGGGGTCTTGGAGCATTGTGATGAAAAGGGAATGGATCATTGTGATGAAAAATGCATGGAGCCTTGTCATGACAGGGTTCAAGGAGCGTACTGATGACAATTGTCAGCGAGCATTGTGATGATAAGTGTATTGAGCATTGAAATGACAAAGATTATGTAGCATTGTGATGAGAAGACAATGGATAATTGTTATGACCAGCGTCATGGGGCATTGTGATGACAAGTGTTATGGAACATTTTGATCAGAAGGGTTTGGTGCATTGTGATGACAGAAGTCATTGAGCATTTTGATTTCATTTTGATGACAATAGCATGAAATATTATGGTGATGAGCACGGTGCATTGAGATGACAGGGTTCATGGAGCATTGAGATGAAAAGGGGCATGGAGCATTGTGATTACATGGGTGTTGGAGCATTGTGATGACAAGGGCATGGAGCATTGTGATGAGAAGACCATGGAGCATTCTGATGACATGCGTCATGGAGCTTTGTGATGACAAGGGCATGGAGAATTGTGATTACATGGGTCATGGAATATTGTGATGACAGAGGTGAGGGAGTATTGTGATGACTAGTGCTGGAACATTGTGATATCAGTGGTGAGAAGGCATTTTGAGGAGAAGTGCATGGAGCATTGTGATGACAAGTTTTATGGAGCATTTTGATGACAAGGATGTGGAGCATTGTGAAGACAAGTGCATGGTGCATTGTGATGACATGGGTTATGGAGCATTGTGCTGACACGCGCATCGAGAATTGTGATGACAAGGGTCATGGAGCATTGTGCTCACAAAGTCATGGAGCTTTGTGATGACAAGGGTCACAGAGCATTGTGATAAAAATTTCATGGAGCATTGTGGTGACAAAGGTCACAGAGCTTTGTGTGACGAGGTCATGGACCATTGTGATGACAAATGTCATGAAGCATTGTGATGACTGGAGTCACGGAGCATCGTGAAAACAGAGGTCTTGGAGCATTGTGATGAAAAGGGAATGGATCATTGTGATGAAAGCGGCATGGAGCCTTGTCATGACAGTGTTCAAGGAGCATACTGATGACAAGTGTCAGCGAGCGTTGTGATGCCAAGTGTATTGAGCATTGTGGTGACAAAGGTCATGGAGCATTGTGATGAGAAGACCTTGCATAATTGTGATGACGAGCGTCATGGGGCATGTGATGACAAGTGTTATGGAACACTGTGATCAGAAGGGTTTGGAGCACTGTGATGACAGAAGACATGGAGCATTTGGATTTCATTGTGATGACAATAGCATGAATCATTATGATGATGGGCATGGTGCAATGTGACGACAGTGTTCATGGAGCATTGAGATGAAAAGTGGCATGGAGAATTGTGATTACAGAGGTCTTGGAGCATTGTGATGACAAGGGTCATGGAGCCTTGTGATGACTAGGCCTTGGAACATTGTGATGGCAGGGGTCATGGAGCAATGTTATGACAGGTGTAATGGAGCATTGTGATGAAAAGGGCATGGAGCAATGTGATGAGAGATTTCATTGAGCATTGTGATGCCAAGGGTCATGGAGCTTTGTGATGACAAATGTCATGAAACATTTTGATGACAATGCCGTGGTGCATTGTGATGAGAAGGGCAGGGAGCATTGTGATGACAGGGTCATGGATCAATTTGAATAAAAGGGTCATGGATTATTTTCCATACAGAGGTTATGGAACATTGTGATGTCAGGGGTCATGAAGCATTGTGATGAAATGGGTCATGGAGCATTTTGTGACAGGGGTTATGGAACATTGTCATGTCAGGAGTCATGGAGCATTTTGATGACAGGGGTCATGGAGCACTGTGATGACAGGGGCATGGAGCAATGTGATGAGAGGGGCATGGAACATTGGTCTGACAAGTTTCATGGATTATTGTGTAGACAGTGGGCATGGAGCATTGAGATGACAAGGGCATGGAGCATTGTGGTGACAAAGGACACAGAGCCTTGTGTGACGAGGGCATGGACCATTGTGAGGACAAAGGTCATGAAGCATTGTGATGACTGGAGTCACGGAGCATTGTGATGACAGGGGTCATTAAGCATTGTGATGACAAGGGCAAGGAGCATTGTGATGACCGTGGCATGGAACACTGGTCTGAAATGTTTCATGGGTTATTGTGATGACATTGAGCATGGCGCATTGTGATGACAAGGGCATGGAACATTGTGATGACAAGGTCATGGAATATTGTGAAGACAGGTGTCAGGGAGCATTGTGATGACATATGTCACTGCCCATTGTGATGACAATGGCATGGAGCATTGTGATACCAAGTGTCATGGAGGATTGTGATGACAAATGTAATGGAGCACATTGATGACAAGGGCTTGGAACATTGCGATGACAAGGGTCATGGAGCATTGTGATGACAAGTGTTATGGAGCATTGTGATGACAAGGGCATGGAGCATTCTGATGAAAAGGTGCATGGAGCATTGAGATTACAGGGGTTTTGAAGCAATGTGATTACAAGGGTTTGGAGCATTGTGATGAGAAGGCAATGGAGCATTCTGATGACAGGCGTCATGGAGCTTTGTGATGACAAGGACATGGAGCATTGTGATTACAGGGGTCTTGGAGCATTGTGATGAAAAGGGAATGGATCATTGTGATGAAACATGCATGGAGCATTGTCATGACAGGTTTCAAGGAGCATACTGATGACAACTGTCAGGGAGCATTGTGATGATAAGTGTATTGAGCATTGTGATGACAAAGATCATGGAGCATTGTGATGAGAAGACCATGGATAATTGTGATGACCAGCATCATGGGGCATTGTGATGACAAGTGTTATGGAACATTGTGATCAGAAGGGTTTGGTGCATTGTGATGACAGAGGTCACTGAGCATTTTGATTTCATTGTGATGACAATAGCATGAAATATTATGGTGATGGGCACGGTGCATTGTGATGACAGGGTTCATGGAGCATTGAGATGAAAAGGGGCATGGAGCATTGTGATTACAGTGGTGTTGGAGCCTTTTTATGTCAAGGGCATGGAGCATTGTGATGAGAAGTCCATGGAGCATTCTGATGACATGCGTCATGGAGCTTTGTGATGACAAGGGCATGGAGAATTGTGATTACAGGGGTCATGGAATAATGTGATGACAGGGGTGAGGAAGTATTGTGATGACTAGTGATGGAACATTGTGATATCAGTGGTGAGAAGGCATTTTGAGGAGAAGTGCATGGAGCATTGTGATGACAAGTTTTATGGAGCAGTTTGATGACAAGGATGTGGAGCATTGTGATGACAAGTGCATGGTGCATTGTGATGACATGGGTTATGGAGCATTGTGCTGACACACGCATCGAGCATTGTGATGACAAGGGTCATGGAGCATTGTGCTGACAAAGGCATGGAGCTTTGTGATGACAAGGGTCACAGAGCATTGAGATAAAAATTTCATGGAGCATTGTGGTGACAAAGGTCACAGAGCGTTGTGTGACGAGGTCATGGACCATTGTGATGACAAGTGTCATGAAGCATTTTGATGATTGGTGTCACGGAGCATTGTGATAACAGGGGTCTTGGAGCATTGTGATGAAAAGGGAATGGATCATTGTGATAAAAACGGCATGGAGACTTGTCATGACTGTGTTCAAGGAGCCTACTGATGACAAGTGTCAGCGAGCACTGTGATGCCAAGTGTATTGAGCATTGTGGTGACAAAGGTCATGGAGCATTGTGATGAGAAGACCTTGCATAATTGTGATGACGAGCGTCATGGGGCATGTGATGACAAGTGTTATGGAACATTGTGATCAGAAGGGTTTGGAGCATTGTGATGACAGAGGACATGGAGCATTTTGATTTCATTGTGATGACAATAGCATGAATCATTATGATGATGGGCATGGTGCATTGTGACGACAGTCTTCATGGAGCATTGAAATGAAAAGTGGCATGGATAATTGTGATTACAGAGATTTGGAGAATTATGATGACAAGGTTCATGGATCCTTGTGATGACAAGGCCGTGGAACATTGTGATGGCAGGGGTCACGGAGCATTGTTAGGACAGGTGTAATGGAGCACTGTGATGAAAAGGGCATGGAGCAATGTGATGAGAGATTTCATTGAGCATTGTGATGACAATGGCAAGGAGCATTGTGATGCCAAGGGACATAGCTTTGTGATGACGAATGTCATGGGGCATTTTGATGACAAGGGCGTGGTGCATTGTGATGAGAAGGGCAGGGAGCATTGTGATGACAGGGTCATGGAGCAATTTGATGAAAAGTGTCATGGAATATTTTGATGACAGGGGTTATGGAACATTGTGATGTCAGGGGTCATGGAACATTCTGATGATAAGGGCATGTAACACTGTGATGACAGTGGTCATGGAATATTGTGATGACAGGGGTGATCGAGTATTGTGATGACTAGTGATGGAATATGGTAATATATGTGGTGAGAGAGCATTTTGATGAGAAGTGCATGGAGCATTGTGATGACAATTTCTATGGAGCATAGCGATGAAAAGGATGTGGAGCATTGTGATGAAAAGAGCATGGCACATTGTGATGACATGGGTCATGGAGCATTGTGATGACATGCGCATGGAGCATTTTGATGACAAGTGTCATGGAGCATTGTGCTGAAAAAGGCATGGAGCATTCTGATGACAAGGGACACAGAGCATTGTGATGAAAATTTCATGGAGCATTGTGGTGACAAAAATCACAGAGCCTTGTGTGACAAGGGCATGGAACACTGTGATGAGAAATGTCATGAATCATTGTGATGACTGGAGTCACGGAGCACTGTGATGACAGGGGTCATGGAGCATTGTGAGGACAAGGGCATGGAGCAATATGATGACAGTGTCATGGAACATTGGTCTGAAATGTTTCATGGATTATTGTGATGACAGTGGGCATGGAGCATTGTGAGGACAAGGGCATGGAGCAATATGATGACAGTGTCATGGAACATTGGTCTGAAATGTTTCATGGATTATTGTGATGACAGTGGGCATGGAGCATTGAGATGACAAGGGCATGGAGCATTGTGGTGACAAAGGTCACAGAGCCTTGTGTGACGAGGGCATGGACCATTGTGAGGACAAATGTCATGAAGCATTGTGATGACTGGAGTCACGGAGCATTGTGATGACAGGGGTCATGGAGCATTGTGATGACAAGGGAATGGAGCATTGTGATGACAGCTCCATGGAACATTGGTCTGATATGTTTCAGGGATTATTGTGATGACAGTGGGCATGGCACATTGTGATGACAAGGGCATGGAACATTGTGATGACAAGTTCATGGAGTATTGTGAAGACAGGTGTCAGGGTGCATTGTGATGACATATGTCATTGTCCATTGTGATGACAATGGCATGGAGCATTGTGATACCAAGTGTCATGGAGGATTGTGATGACAAAGGTAATGGAGCATTTTGATGACAAGGGCTTGGAACACTGCGATGACAAGGGTCAAGGAGCATTGTGATGACAAGGGCATGGAGCATTCTGATGAAAAGGTGCATGGAGCATTCTGATGAAAAGGTGCATGGAGCATTGAGATTACAGGGGTTTTGAAGCAATGTGATTACAAGGGCATGGAGCATTGTGATGAGAAGGCAATGGATCATTCTGATGACATGCGTCATGGAGCTTTGTGATGACAAGGACATGGAGCATTGTGATTACAGGGGTCTTGGAGCATTGTGATGAAAAGGGAATGGATCATTGTGATGAAAAATGCATGGAGCCTTGTCATGACAGGGTTCAAGGAGCATACTGATGACAACTGTCAGGGAGCATTGTGATGATAAGTGTATTGAGCATTGTGATGACAAAGATCATGGAGCATTGTGATGAGAAGACCATGGATAATTGTTATGACCAGCGTCGTGGGGCACTGAAATGACAAGTGTTATGGAACATTGTGATCAGAAGGGTTTGGTCCATTGTGATTACAGAGGTCCTTGAGCATTTTGATTTCACTGTGATGACAATAGCATGAAATATTATGGTGATGGGCACGGTGCATTGTGATGACAGTGTTCACGGAGCATTGACATGAAAAGTGGCATGGAGCATTGTGATTACAGGGGTGTTGGAGCATTGTGATGACAAGGTCATGGAGCATTGGGATGAGAAGACAATGGAGCATTCTGATGACATGCGTCATGGAGCTTTGTGATGACAAGGGCTTGGAGAATTGTGATTACAGGGGTCATGGAATATTGTGATGACAGGGATGAGGGAGTATTGTGATGACTAGTGATGGAACATTGTGATATCAGTGGTGAGAAGGCATTTTGAGGAGAAGTGCATGGAGCATTGTGATGACAAGTTTTATGGAGCAGTTTGATGACAAGGATGTGGAGCATTGTGATGACAAGTGCATGGTGCATTGTGATGACATGGGTTATGGAGCATTGTGCTGACACACGCATCGAGCATTGTGATGACAGGGGTCATGGAGCATTGGGATGTCAAGGGCATGGAGCATTGTGATGACAGGGGCATGGAGCATTGGTCTGACAAGTTTCATGGATTATTGTGATGACAGTGGGAATGGTGCATTGTGATGACAAGAGCATGGAACATTGTGATGACAACGTCATGGATTATTGTGAAGACAGGTGTCAGGGAGCATTTTGATGACATATGTCATGGTCCATTGTCATGTCAATGACATTGAGCAATGTGATGCCAAGTGTCATGGAGGATTGTGATGACAAAGGTAAAGGAGCATTGTGATGACAAGGGCAGGGATCATTGTGATGACAAGGGCCATTGAGAATTTTAATGACCAGGTCTTGAAACATCGTGATGACAAGCACATGGAGCTTGTTATGACAAGGTTCATGGAGCATTATGATGACATGTGCATGCAGAATTGTGATGACAAGAGCATATATCATTGTGATGAGAAGTGTCAAGAAGCATTGTGATGACAAGGACGTGGAGAATTGTGATGACAAGGGACATGGAGCATTGAGATGACCAGGGCATGGAGCATTGTGATGGTAAAACCGTGAAGCATTGTGATGAGAAGACCTTGGGTAATTGTGATGACGAGCATCATGGCGCACTGTACTGACAAGGGGCAAGGAGCATTGGGATGACAGGTGTCAGGGAACATTGTGATGACATGGGTCATGTAGCATTGTGATGAAAAGGGCATGGAGCATTGTGATGACAAGGGCTTGGAGCATTGTGATGACAAGTGTCATGAAGCATTGTGATGACAATGGCAGGGAGCATTGTGATGACAAGGGACATTGAGAATTTTTATAACAATGTCATGAAGCATTGTGATGACAAGGATATGGAGCTTGCTATGACAGGGTTCAGGGAGCATTGCGATGACAAGTGCATGGAGAATGGTGATGACAAGAGCATGTAACATTGTGATGAGAAGTGTCATGGAACATTGTGATGACAAAGAGGTGGAGGATTGTGATGACAAGGGACATGGAGCATTGTGATGACCAGGGCATGGAGCAATGTGATGGCAAGACCGTGGAGTATTGTGATGAGAAGGCCATGGATAATCGTGGTGACAAGCATCATGGAGCATTATGATGACAAGAGCCATGGAGCATTCTGACATAAGATATCACTTATGAAAGAAATGTAAACATGGGTACACATGAACTGAATTAGTAAAGAGAACAGAGTCTCACATAGAGAAAACATACTTCTGCCTGCTTAAGGGGAAAGGAGAGGTGGGGAGATGCATAAAACCAGAGTTTGATATTAGCAACAGTACCATTCCATAATCCAAATACAGAATAGACAAAACCTACTCCTTACTCAGTGAACGGGACTCAAAACCCCTATTCTGCGCAGAAGAATATATCTGACTAGTAAGAATCTTAAAACCTATGTATTGATATGTCTCCATAAGGGAATCAAGTGTGTCTAGACTGGCATAAACATGGCAGTGAAAATCAGCTGAAACCCACGATAAAAGGAATTTAAAAACAAAACCAAAAAACAGGGAAATTCTTTACAATTCCTTCAGGGGCTCTGATGAAACCTGGAATGACCCTATCTACGACAGCTGGATGTGGCATAAGGCTGGACACTTGGGACTGAGAGGATTGGTGAGATTCGGTGAGCACATGCAGACCCTTTAAAGCAATAATGCGTGGCACCCATTCCTTGGGTCCCAACTCTCCAGGTAGAAGGGAATATTACTACAGCTATAACATGTACGGGAAACCTAGAGAATGGACACACTGTGAAGAACCGAAATGTTTCTAAAACTCAACTAATAGTCCCTCTCCTCGTGCTCTGGTTTGACTTTCCAACTGCTTTACTATCTATCTCCCAACTTGGAAACACAGCCCCTTTAACCTCCTGGTTTGCACAGGTTGCCAGATTGGCAGAGGATGAAAGGGAAGAGGGAGTACCAATGAGAGAGTAGCTGTTAGGCATCTGGACGGGCACATGTCACTCTAATTTCCCGGCACGTAGAATAATTAACCAAAGTCTCAGCCACCCTCCGGGAACCAATATAGTTCCTGAACCTAAATTTTAGACTTGCGGTCAGCTCACAAAAAACGAGTTGAAAAATGGAGCTCAGGGGCACAGCAATTCAGAAACTGGCAGAGTAATAATGGACAACTATCAACCAAATATCTGTTGAGGGAATGCAACGAGGCGGACTTGAAAGCGAGCCAGAATAGCAGGAAACAGATTTCAAGAGGTACATTGGAATCAACTTTAAATCACAGGAAGAGGGACACAACTTCGACAGTGATGCACTTGATTAAAAAAGGGCGTATGCGTTTTCTCATGAATATATTCAGGAGAAAATCCATACGCACTTTTTGGCCAAGCAAGCAAGCGGGCAATGCAAATCTGCACTACAAAGAAGTATCACATCCCAGCGGTCAAAAGGGACATCCGCAAAATTTGTAAAAAAACAGAAAGGCAAGACAGGGCCTGGAGAACAGGGAGCCTACTTATGATGATGGGCAGGATGTAAATTGCCAACTGCCTCTCTGGAGGAGTGCACTGTGTTCCCTAAAACAAGTAAACAACAGAGCTACAGAGCCAAGGGCACTTCCAATCTAAGGTATATACCTTGGGAAAATTGAAAATCAATAAGACAGAGCCACCCCAAAATTTAGGGTTGCACTGTTTACAATAACCTCAACTTGAGTCCACCTAAAATATCCCAGGAAAGACAAAAATGGTTCAAGAAATTGTGTTACTTACGTACGATGGATTATCCCTCCGCCATGAAATCAATGCCATAAGGCCAGTAGCAGCAAAATGAGTGGATTCAGGTACGATGATTCTAAGTGAAATAAGTCACAGAGAAAAAGAAACTTAACATAAGATATCACTTATGAAGGTACTGTAAACATGGCTACACATGAACTGAGTTAGGAAAGAGAACAGAATCTCACATATAGAAAACACTCTTATGCCTGCTTAATGGGGAAGGAGAGGTGGGGTGATGCATAAAACCAGAGTGTGATATTAGTACATGTACCATTCCAAAAAGGACCTACGGAATAGAAAAGACCTACACCTGCCTCAGTGAAAGTGACTCAAAACCCCATATTTCACTCAGAGGAATATATCTGGCTAGTAAAATCTTAAAACCTATGTATTGATATGTCTCCGTAAGGGAATCATGCGTGTCTAGACGGGCATAAACATGGCACTTTGAAGCAGCTCAAAACCACTTTAAAAAGGAGATTCAAAAACAAAACAAAAAAACAGGGAAATTCTTTACAATTCCTTCAGGGGCTCTGATGAAAACTGGAATGACCCTATCTACAATGACAGCTGGATGTGTCATAAGGCTGGACACTTGGGACTGAGAGGATTGGTGAGAATCGGTGAGGAAATGCAGACCATTTAAGGCAATAATGCATGTCACACATTCCAAGGGTCCCAACTGTCAAGGTTGAAGGGAATATTACTACAGCTATAATATCTACGGGAAACCTAGAGAATGGACACACTGTGAATATGAAAGGTTTCTAAAACTCAAATAATAGTCTCGCTCCTGGTCCTCCGGTTTGATTTTCCAACTGCTTTACTATCAATCTCCCAACTTGGAGAGACAGCCTCTTTAACCTCCTGGTTCGCACAGGTTGCCAATTTGGCAGAGCATGAAAGGGAAGAGGGAGAAACAATGAGAGAGTAGCTGTTAGGCATTTGGACGGGCACATGTCAGTCTAATTTCTCATCAGGAAGAAGAATTAACCAAAGTCTCAGCCACCCGCCCGGAACCAGTATAGGTCCTAAACCAAAATTTTGGACTTGCGGTCAGCTCACAAAAAACGAGTTGAAAAATGGAGCTCAGGGGCACAGCAATTCACAAACTGGCAGCGTAATAAAGGACAACTATTGTTCAAAAATCTGTTGAGGGAAGGCAACGAGACGGACTTGAAAGCGAGCCAGAATAGCAGGAAACAGATTTCAGGAAGTACATTGGAATTGCCTTTAAAGCACAGGAAGAGGGGCACAACTACCCCAATGATGCACTTGGCCAATAAGGGCGTATGCGTTTTCTCCAGATTATATTCAGGAGAAAACGCATACGCCCTTTTTGGCCCAGCAAGCAAGCGGGCAATGCAAATCTGCACTACCAAGAAGTATCACTTCCAACCGGTGAAAAGGGACATCCACAAAATGTGTAAAAAACCAGAAAGGCAAGACAGTCCCTGGAGAACAGGGAGCCTACTTATGCAGAAGGGCAGGATGTAAATTGTCAACTGCCTCTCTGGAGGAGTGCACTGTGTTCTCTAAAACAAGTAAACAACAGAGCTACAGTGCCAAGGGCACTTCCAGTCTAGGGAATATACCTTGGGGAAACTGAAAATCAATAAGACAGAGACACCCCAAAATTTAGGGCTGCACTGCTTACAAGAACCTCAACTTGGGTCCACCTAAAATATCACAGGAAAGACAAAAATGGTTCATGAAATTGTGTTACTTACGTACGATGGAATATTCCTCAGCCAGGAAATCAATGTCATAAGGCCAGTAGCAGCAAAATGAGTGGATTCAGGTATGATGATTCTAAGTGAAATAAGTTACAAAGAAAAAGAAACTTATCATAAGATATCACTTATGAAGGTCCTTTAATATTGGCTGGATACACATAAACTGAGGTAGAAAAGAGAACAGAGTCTCAAATTTAAAAAACACTCTTATGCCTGCTGAAGGGGGAAGGAGAGGTGGGTTGACACATAAACCAGATTTTGATATTAGTACATGTACCGTTCCAAAAACCAACTACGGAATAGACAAGACCTACACCTTCCTCAGTGAAAGGGACTGAAAAACCCATATTTCCCGCAGAGGAATATATCTGACTAGTAAGAATCATAAAACTAATGTATTGATAAGTCTCCATAAGGGAATCAAGTGTGTCTAGACTGGCATAAACATGGCAGTGAGAATCAGCTCAAAACCACTATAAAAAAGAATTTCAAAAACAAAACAAAAAACAAAGGGAAATTCTTTACAATTCCTGCAGGGGCTCTGATGAAAACTGGAATGACCCTATCTACAACGACAGCTGGATGTGGCATAAGGCTGGACACTTGGGACTGAGAGGATTGGTGAGATTTGGTGAGGAAATGCAGAGCATTTAAAGCAATAATGCGTGGCACACATTCCAAGGTTCCCAACTCTCCAGGTTGAAGGGAATATTACTACAGCTATAACATGTACGGGAAACCTAGAGAATGGACACACAGTAAATATGAAAGGTTTCTAAAACTCTACTAATAGTCCCTTTCCTGGTGGTCCTGTTTGAATTTCCAACGGCTTTACTATCAATCTCCCAACTTGGAGAGACAGCCCCTTTAACCTCCTGGTTCGCACAGGTTGCCAATTTGGCAGAGGATGAAAGGGAAGAGGGAACACTAATGAGAGAGTAGCTGTTAGGCATTTGGACGGGCACATGTCACTCTAATTTCCTGACAGGAAGAAGAATTAACCAAAGTCTCAGCCACCTGCCGCGAACGAGTATAGGTCCTGAACCAAAATTTTGGACCTGCCGTCAGCTCACAAAAAACGAGTTTAAAAATGGAGCTCAGGGGCACAGCAATTCACAAACTGGCAGAGTAATAAAGGACAACTATCGTCCAAAAATCTGTTGAGGAAAGGCAACGAGGCGGACTTGAAAGGGAGCCAGAATAGCAGGAAAGAGATTTCAAGAGGTTCATTGGAATCACCTTTAAAGCACAGGAAGAGGCGCACAAATTCCACAATGATGCACTTGGCCAAAAAGGGCGAATGCATTTTCCCCTGAATATACTCAGGAGAAAAAACATACACACTTTTTGGCCAAGCAAGCACGCGGGCAATGCAAACCTGCACTATAAAGAAGTATCACTTCCCACCTGTAAAAAGGGTTATCCGCAAAATGTGTAAAAACCAGAAAGGCAAGACAGGCCCTGGAGAACAGGGAGCCTAGTTATGATGATGGGCAGGATGTAAATTGCCAACTGCCTCTCTGGAGGAGTGCATTGTGTTCCCTAAAACAAGTAAACAACAGACCTACAGAGCAAAGGGCACTTCCAGTCTAGGGAATACACCTTGGGAAAACTGAAAATCAATAAGACAGAGCAAACACAAAACTGAGGGATGCACTGCTTACAAGAACCTCAACTTGGGTACACATTAAATATCCCAGGAAAGACAAAAATGCTTCAAGAAATTGTGTTACTTATGTACAATGGAATACCCCTCAACCATGAAATGAATGTCATAAGGCCAGTAGCAGCAAAATGAGTGGATTCAGGTACGATGATTCTAAGTGAAATATGTCACAGAGAAGAAGAAATTATCATAAGATATCACTTATGAAGGCCATGTAAACATGGCTACACATGAACAGAGTTACGAAAGAGAACAGAATCTCACATTTAGAAAACACTCTTATGCCTGCTTAACGGGGAAGGAGAGGTGGAGTGATGCATAAAACCAGAGTGTGATATTAGTACAGGTACCGTTCCAAAAACCAACTACGGAAAAGACAAGACCTACACCTTCCTCAGTGAAAGGAACTCAAAACACCATATTTCCCGCAGAGGAATATATCTGACTAGTAAGAATCTTAAAACCTATGTATTGATATGTCTCCATAAGGGAATCAAGTGTGTCTAGACTGGCATAAACATGGCAGTGAGAATCAGCTAAAACCCACTATAAAAAGGAATTTCAAAAACAAAACAAAAAAACAAGGAAATTCTTTACAATTCCTTCAGGGTCTCTGATGAAACCTGGAATGACCCTATCTACAACGACAGCTGGATGTGGCATAAGGCTGGACACGAGGGACTGAGAGGATTGGTGAGATTCGGTGAGCAAATGCAGACCATTTAAAGCAATTATGTGTGGCACACATTCCAAGGGTCCCAACTCTCCAGGTTGAAGGGAATATTACTACAGCTATAACATGTACGGGAAACCTAAAGAATGGACACACTGTGAATACGAAAGGTTTCTAAAACTCAACTAATAGACCCTCTCCTGGTGATCCGGTTTGACTTTCCATCTGCTTTATTATCAATCTCCCAACTTGGAGAGACAGCCCCTTTAAACTCCTGGTTCGCACAGGTTGCCAATTTGGTAAAGGATGAAAGGGAAGAGGGAGAACCAATGAGAGAGTAGCTGTTAGGCATTTGGACGGGCACATGTCACTCTAATTTCCCGGAAGGAAGAAGTATAAACCAAAGTCTCAGCAACCCGCCAGGAACCAGTATAGATCCTGAACCAAAATTTTGGACTTGCGGTCAGCTCACAAAAAACGAGTTGAATAATGGAGCTCAGGGTCACAGCAATTCACAAACTGGCAGAGTAATAAAGGACAACTATCGTCCAAAAATCTGTTGAGGGAAGGCAACGAGGCGGACTTGAAAGCGAGCCAGAAATGCAGGAAACAGATTTCAAGAGGTACATTGGAATCGCCTTTAAAGCACAGGAAGAGGGGCACAACTTCGACAATGATTCACTTGGCCAAAAAGGGCGTATGTGTTTTTTCCTGAATATATTCAGGAGAAAACGCTTATGCCCATTTTGGCCAAGCAACTAGGCAGGCAATGCAAATCTGCACTACAAAGAAGTATCACTTCCCACAGGTCAAAAGGGATATCGCAAAATGTGTAAAAATGACAAAGGCAAGACAGGCGCTGTAGAACAGGGAGCCTAGTTATGCTGAAGGGCAGGATGTAAATTGCCAACTGCCTCTCTGGAGGAGTGCATTGTGTTCCCTAAAACAAGTAAACAACAGAGCTACAGAGCCAAAGGGCACTTCCAGTCTAGGGAAGATACCTTGAGAAAACTGAAAATCAATAAGTCAGAGCCACCCCGAAATTTAGGGCTGCACTGATTACAAGAACCTCAACTTTGGTACACCTTAAATATCCCAGGAAAGACAAAAATGCTTCAAGAAATTGTGGTACTTACGTATGATGGAATATCCCTCAGCCATGAAATCAATCTCATAAGGGCAGTAGCAGCAAAATGAGTGGATTCAGGTATGATGATTCTAAGTGAAGTAAGTCACAGAGAAGAAGAAACTTATCATAAGATATCACTTATGAAGGTCCTGTAAACATGGCTACACATGAACTGAGTTACGAAAGACAACAGAACAATGAAACTTATCATAAGATATCACTCATAGCGGGAATGTACACATGGCTACACATGAACTGAATTACAAACACAACAGAGTCACACATTTAGAAAACAAACTTCTGCCTGATTAAGGGGAAAGGCGAGTTGGGGTGATGCATAAATCCACAGTCCTTAATTAGCACAGATATCGTTCCATAAACCAAGTATGTAATAGACAGCACCTACTCCCGGCAAAATGAACTGGACTCAACAACCCCTATTCATTGAAGAGGAATATATCTGACTAGTAAGAATTTTAAAACATATGTATTCTCATGTCTCCATAAATGAATCATGTGTGTGTATAATGACATGAAAACAGAACTGAAATTCAACTAAACCTCCTTATAAAAATAAATTTGAAAAGCAAAATGGAAAACCAGCGAAACAGGGAGAAATTCTTAAAAATTACGTTCAGGGCCTGTGATGCAACCTGGATTGACCACCTTTACAACCACAGCTGGATGAGACATAAGACTGGACACTTGGGTCTGACAAGATTGCTGAGGTTGTGTGAGCAAAAGAACACCACTTAGAGCAATACTGTGTGCTACCCATTCTAGTGGCCCAAACTCTCCAGGTTTAAGGGAATCTTCCTACAGTTAAGACATGCTTGGGAAACCCAGTGGATGGTACACTGTGTAATCGGGAAAGTTTTCTAAAAGCTACCTCATTTTTCCTTTCCTCATGCTCGGCTTCGCCATTCCATCTTCATTACTAAAAATCCCCCACTTGGAGTGGGGAGCCTTTACCCTCCTTTTATGCACAGTTTGCAAATTGTGCAGAGGATGAACAGGAAGTGGGGAAACAAATGAGAGATTAGCTGTAGGTGTTTGGATGGGCACATGTCAGTCTAGTTTCCCATCAGGAAGAAGAATTAAACACAGGCTCAGCCTGCAACCCGGGGACCAGACTAGGGCCTAAAGCCGTCCTGCGGTATTGCAGCCAGCTCACAAATAAGCAAGTTGAAAAATGGAAATCAGGGGCACAGCAATTCACAAACTTGCAGAGTTATAAAGGACAACTATCATCCAGAATTATATTGAGGTAAGGCAGTGAAGAGGATTTGAAAGCAAGGCAGAATTGAAGGAAACAGATTTCAAGAGGTAGATTGGAGTCGTATTTAAAGCACATGAAAAGCGACAGATCTTCGACAATGTTGGCCTTGGCCGAAAAGGGAGTATGTGTATTTTCTTGAATATATTCGGGAAAAAAATGCATACGCCCTTTTTGGCCAAGCAAGCCATCAGGCATTGCAAATCCACCCTACATAGAAGTGTCACTTACCTCCGGTCAAAAGGGCCATCCGCAAATAGTGTAAAAACCACAAATACAGGACAGGCCAAGGAGAAAAGGGAGCCTGGTTACGCCGATGGACAGGATGTAAATTGCCAACAGCCTCTCTGGAGAACTGTATGTTGTTTTCTAAAACAGACCTACAGATCATAGCACACTTCCACTCATGGGCGTGTATTTTGGGAAAATTAAAATCCACAAAACACAGCCAGTCCAAAGTTTAGAGCTGCTCTGTTTACAAGAACCTCGACTTTGGTACACTTTAGATATCCAAGGAAAAGGAAAATAATGGATAAAGATGTTGTGGTACTTATATACAATGGAATGTCACTCAGACATAAAATCAATGTCATAAGGCCAATAGCAGCATAATGAGTGGCTTTAGGTATGATGATGCTAAGGGAAATGAGCCACAAAGAAAAAGAAACTTATTGTAATATATCACTTATAGAGGGAATGTAAACATGGATACACATGAACTGAATTTCAAAAGAGAACAGAGTTACACATTTAGAAAACACACTTATGCCTCCTTATGTGGAAAGGTGACCTGGGGTGATGTGTAAAAGCAGAGTTTGAAATTAGCACAGATACCATTCCATATGCCAAATATGTAATAGACAAGAACTACTCCTTTCTCAATGAACTGGAAACAAAACACCCTATTCACTGAAGAGGAATATATATGACTGGTAATAATCTTGAAACCTATGTATTTATATGTCTCCATAATGGAATCAAGTGTATGTAGATTGGCATAAACACAGATCAATGGAACAGGACAGAAAGCTCAGATATAAACCTACATACCTATGGCTATCTCATCTATGACAAAGTAGCTAAGGATATACAATGGAGAAAAGACAGTCTCTTCCGTAATTGGTGCTGGGAAAACTGGAACCCTACACATAAAAGAATGAAATTAGAACACTCCATAACACCATACACAAAAATAAACTCTAAATTGATTAGAGATCTAAATATAAGACCAGACACTATAAAACACTTAGAGGAAACCATAGGCAGAACACACTATGACATAAATCACAACAAGATCCTTTTTGACCCACCTCCTAGAGAAATGGAAATAAAAACAGAAATCAACAAATGGGACCTAATGAAACTTAAAAGCTTTTACACAGTACAAGAAAACATAAACAAGATGCAAAAACAACCCTCAGAATGGGAGAAAATATTTTCAAATGAAGCAATTGATAAAGGATTAATCTCCAAACTTTACAAGCACCTCATGTAGCTCAATATCACAAAAACAAACAACCCAATCCAAAAACGGGCAGAAGACGTAAATAGACATTTCTCCAAAGAAGATATACAGATTACCAAGAAATACATGAAAGGATGCTGAACATCACTAATCATTAGAGAAATTCAAATCAAAACTACCGTGAGGTATCACCTCACAGAAGTCAGAGTGGCAATCATCAAAAAAATCTACAAAACAATAAATGATGGAGAGGCCTTTATTGGAGAAAAGGGAACACACTTGTACTGTGGGTGGGAATGTAAATTGATATGGGCACTAGGGAGAACAGTAAGGAGGTTCCTTTAAATAACTAACATTAGAAGTACCATACGACACAACAATCCAAGTACTGGGCATTTGCCTTACGAAAACCATAATTCAAAAAGAGTTATGTACAATAATATTCATTGCAGCTCTATTTACAATAGCCAGGACATGGAAGCAACCTAAGTGTCCATCGACAGATGAATGGATAAAGAAGATCTGGCACATATATTCAATGGAATATTACTCAGCCATAAAAAGAAGTAAAACTGAGTTATTTGTACTGAGGAGGATGGATTAGAATCTGTCCTACACAGTGAAGTAAGTCAGAAAGTGAAAAACAAATATTGTATGTTAACAGAGATATACGGAATCTAATGAAAAAAAAAAAGATTATGAAGAACCTAGTGGCAGGACAGGATTAAGGACACAGATGTAGAGAAAGGACTTGAGGACACCGGAAAGGGTATGGGTAAGCTGGGATGAAGTGAGAGAGTGGCATGGACATAAATACATTACCACATGTAACACCAATAGCTACTGGGAAGCAGCCACATAGAACAGGGAGATCAGCTCAGTGCTTTGTGACCACATAAAGAGATGGGATATGGAGTGTAGGAGGGAGATGCAAGAGGGAGGGGATCTGGTGATATTTGTATATGTATAGCTGATTCACTTTTTTATACAGCAGAAACTAACATTCCATTGTAAAGCAATTATACTCCAATAAACGTGTAAAAGGAAAAAAAAAAAAAAAAACAAAGAAAGCCCAGCGATAAACCTATACACCTATGGTCAACTAATCTATGAAAAAGGAGGCAAGACTATACAATGGAGATAAGACAGTCTCTTCAATCAGTGGTGCTGGGAAATATGGAAAGCTACATGTAAAATATGAAATTAGAACACTCCCCAACACCATACATAAAAATATATTCAAAATGGATTAGAGACCTTAATGTAAGACCGGACAGTATAAAACTCTGAGAGGAAAACTTACGAAGAATACTCTGATGTAAATCACAGCAAGATCTTTTTTGATCCACCTCCTATACTAATGAAATAAAAAAAAGAAGCTAAACAGATGGGACCTAATGAAACGTAAAAGCTTTTACAAAGCAAAGGAAACTACAAACAAGACGAAAAGACAACCCTTAGAATGGCAGAATATATTTCCAAACGAATCAATGGACAAATGATTAATCTCCAATATATATAAACAGCTCAGGCAGGTCAACATTAATAAAACAATCAACCCAATACAAAAATGGAAGCAGATCTAAATAGACATTTTTTCCAAGAAGACATAGAGATGGCCAAGACGCACATGAAAATCTGCTCAACATCACTAATTATTAGAGAAATGGAAATCAAAACTACAATGAGGTATCACGTCACACCTGTTAGAATGGGCCCCATCAGAAAATCTACAAACAACAAATGCTGGAGAGGGTGTGGAGAAAAGGAACCTTCTTCCACTATTGTTGGGAATGTAAATCGATACAGTCTCTATGGAGAACAGAATGGAGGTTCCTTAAAAAATTAAAAATAGAATTACCATATAATCCAGCAATCCCACTACTGGGCATATACCCAGAGAAAAGCATAAATCAAAAAGACACATTCACCACAATGTTCATTGCAGCACTATTTACAATAGCCAGGTAATGAAAGCAACATAAGTGCCCACAGACAGACGAATGGATAAAGATGTGGTACATATATACAATGGAATATTACTCAGCCATACATAGGAATGAAATTGGGTCATTTGTAGAGACCTTGATGGATCTAGAGACTGTCATACAGAGTGAAGTAAGTCAGAAAGAGTAAAACAAATATTGTATATTAAGCATATATGTGGAACCTAGACATTTGGTACAGATGAACCGGTTTGCAGGGCAGAGATAGAGACACAGATGTAGAGAACAAACATATGGACACCAAGGGGGGAACGCCATGTGAGGGTGGTGGTGGGATGAATTGGGAGACTGGGATTCACATGTGCACACTTATATGTATAAAATAGATATCCAATAAGAACCTGCTGTATAAAAGAAATAAATAAATTTAAAAAAAATAAAAATAAATAAATAACATTTAATAAAATAAAACAGAAAAAAAGTTTTTCCCTTCATATAGACGTCTTTATATTAATGCATTATTTCCATGTTTATATCTCTAAAATAAAAAAAAAGAGGAATAAATAAAACCTACCTTGAACCAAAAAGAAAAAAGGAAAAAAAAAAAAAAAACAGAACACACAAGTTATACAGAGGAAAATCGTATCAGGGCACTTGCTCCAGTGGTAAAAAATTCTTAAGTTGGTCAGAAGTGGGATATCATCTCCCATGCAGTCAGCAGCGCTCCCCCCCACAAGGAGCATCCTCATTGAAAAGCTGGGGGACTATGTCGAGGCGTCTGTGAGTAAATGTGAGCTGAGCCCCAGTCCTGCTGCAGCTGAAATCTTCCCACCATTTCCAGGTAAAACACCTGAATATGTACAAGAACTTGCAAGCCTAGAGGAAGGGATGTTGAGCCTCACCAGTGACAGCATGCAGGTCGACGTGGTGCCTGCAGGACAGCCAGGATGGTCCTGGCACCAGATGCTCTTCTGGAAGCTTTCCATTTCCCTGCCTGAGATACCCCTCCTGCCACGGCCCCCACTGCTTTTTTACTTCCTCACCTCTGCCTGGGGAGAAATTCCAGCGGCAGGTATGGGTGACACATCCTCTTCTTTAGCAGGTGGCAGCCTGGCAACTCCTGCAGAAAGTCCAGCAGAGCCCCACTCACACTGGACCACCCACAAAGCCACGGCCCCTCACTCCCTCCCACCACCCCAGCCCCGACACTGCTGACGGGGCAGAGAATATGGCGTCAGGCACAGCTACAGGAGCTCTTGCTGACTGGAGAGGTGTTTATATTGACCTCAACCCAGGCACACCTGGGGAGGGCTGGCAGGCGGTGTCAGGCTGCCCAAATCAGCCAATCCTCACCCCTCCGGGGCTCACAGTTGCAGAAAATGAGCCTTGCTATACGGGCCATGCCCAAGGAAGAGGTGTGTGCTCTTGAGAGTCAGGATAGACAAGGGGCTGCAGCTGCGGCTTATTTTCTTATCATTTTATGTGGTCCATGAGTGGAAAACAATTTCAAGAAGACCCTATCCTAATGAGAGGAACCCAGGAGTCAGGGAGAGGAGTGATGGTGGGTGGAGACAGAGGCCTGGTGCCCTGGCTGCAGTGGAAGTGTCTGGAAGACCAGACAGAGAGAGGCCACACAGAGTGATACCCAGGGTCACAGACCTGTCAGAGCTGCTGTTTGTTAGTTCAAGTCCTGCTCTGAGGTGTTCTGTGTCAGCTGTGAGCGACAGGTGAGCTGGGGGTTCTCTGCAAGGTGGGCTATGTGCACGGTTCCTGTGTGTCCAGCCCTGCTGGGGTACATGCCCAGGGGAGCTCCGTATCCTGGTAAGGGCCTGACTATGAGAGACCCATGGGCTGCTGGGTAGCTGCACAGGTGAGCTCCATACCCTGGGAGGGACTTGACCACGAGAGCCCCGTGGGCTGTGCGGTGGGGTGTGCAGACCAGGTGAGCTCCATATCCTGGGATTGGCCTGACCACGAGAGCCCCATTGGCTGCTGGAGACCTGGTAAAGTATATTAGGACAGTCAGTGAAGCCACCGAGGATATACATCAAGTAGCTCCTATTTCCTACACCCTGCTGGTCATTCTAACATTCACCAGGCCATGGCATTCAGTATTAGACTTCAATGATGCCTTCTTCTGTATTCCATTCATCTCAGAGTCACAAGAACTTTTGGCTTGTGAGTGGCAGGACACAACATGCAACAAAAGCAATAATGCTGGGCCGTCCTGCCCCAATGGTTCAAAAATCCCCACACCATCATTGGGGAAATGTCCTCTAAAGACCTCAAAGTTCTACCTCTGTAAAAGGGAACCCTCCTTCAATATGCAGATGACATTCTGATCGCCAGGCCTACTAAAGACGCCTCTGAACTACCTAGCCAAGAAAGGATAGAAGGTGTCCAAGAAAAAGGCTCAAATATCCCAGGCTAAGGTGACATGCCTGGGCTTCATTCTCACAGATATTCGGAGAAACGCATCCCAGGATAGGGAAGAAGCCATTTGCAGCCTTACCTCTTCTAAAACTAGAAGACAGCTTAGGGGTTCCTGGGGAGGCCAAGGTTTTCTGCATCTGGATCCCTAACTACAGTCTAATAGCTGGGCCTCTACATGAAACACTGACACGAAAAGATGATGATCCTTTTGAATAGAATCCAGAAGCAGCCTTTCAAGAATGGAAAGAACAGTCAATTCAGACCCTTGCCCAGGAACTCCCTAGTTTAGCTAAACCCTTTGACCTTTACATACCCGGTCAAAGGTTAAATGCCCTTGGAGCCTCAGTACACAAACTGGGACCACTTGAAATGGGGCAACACAAGAATGCCCTTCAGGTATGATAAACTATGGTCACCAAGGGCTTTGCCCCCCGCCCCATCAGCCCAGGATACTGGGGTATCTAAAAAGCTTGAAATCAGCAGCCCACAAGGCCAGCTCCCTCCTAAGGGAAAAGGACCCCACGTGGTGATCCTAACCACCCATCATGCCCTGAAGTTGCAGGGGTCGCTCTGTGGACACACTGACCTCGAGTGAGGAGGCCCTCCAACTCCAACCTCCAGAGAGACAAACGGGGGCAATGGGCCCCCAAGAAGACACGTGTGACCATCACTTGACCTGGAGTTTCTCTCAGAAAACAAGTCTGTACCCCGAAAGAGCAGACTACTGCTTGCAGGACTTACTGCACCCTGACGGGAGCTAACAAGCTTGGCGGAGGAAACGTATATCACGATTTCACTATAGAAAACCCTACAGACACCGCGGTGATGGTGGCCAATATGACCGGCTGCACTGCTGGCTACTTCAAAAGGCCGTTGACTCACTGGACGTCATGGTCCTGGATCACCACCGACCCTAGACTGTCTCGGATTTGAGCGGGCAGGGCTCTGACACATGGTGCTGTTTGTACATTAATTCAGGGACCTAATTAAAGAAAGCACAGACTACTGGTCAGTGCATCTAGGCTGGCAAAAACCATCAGCCTAAGGTCGCCGAACAAATGTGGGGTGGGGTGAAACCTGCCACCGCAGCATCACTGTGCATCTCTTTCCTGGACCCTTAAAGGTCATTAGAATCTATAACACTTCCAATGCTGGTGCTTAGGTGGAAGACCAGTGAGGCAGGAGTCCTGGGGACAATCAACCTCACCTGGAGGCTGCTGGGGAGAAGTTTTTCCCCTCCCCCCGTGTATGAGGGCTCCCACATCAGCATGAAGCATTTACAAAAGAGGGGTCTGCACCCTCAGCACCCCAAGAATGAGGAACGGGACAAAAAGCAGAGGAGTTGTACGTCTCCGGCAAAGTTCATTAAAAATTCCTGGGAGATAAAAAGAGAATCTGGGCAATAACATAATGTCTAACCTGTTTTTCCTTTGTGCTTTGTCTAATATCACATGCTCCTAGGGTTCCGCATGACGAGGCCCCACACCCGGCACTTCAGACCCAATTTCCTAGTGCAGAATGGCTGGGTGGACACCTCAGCTAGCGGGGTCCCATGCAGACTCTGCGACATAGAGCCTGAGATGCAGACAACCCAGCCCTCGAGAGCTCAATCCCCTCCCTGCTGCTGATGCTACCAGGATCCCTACACAGCAGCCCAGCCCACAGCCCACGGGGGAGTGCACGCTCTCACCTCTCCATTCTGTTTTCAAAATATAAAGTTTCCTTTGCTTCTGAACCAAATTCAGTCTTGATCTGTTGGCTCCAATGACACTGGGCACGGGGATTCCTGTTGGGGTCCACTCTGGAGGATCAGTAACAGAAATTGAGAACATTGTAACTTCAATGAACAGATGTGTGAGCCAAACTGTAGTCAACCTAGAGCAGTGTATAAGGCTCGTGTAAAATAAGATGTTTCTAAGACTTGCATTTAATATTTCCATCAGTTTATTATAAGCAAGTTCAGTGAAGACGTCTGTCTTATTTGTCAGGTCAACATTAGAGAAATGAAGTGATTTATTCCCAAGGATGTACATCGAATACTCTTGGCTGAAGCTTCAATCTTGTTTTGAATGCTTTTCCATTGAAAATGTTACCTCTCTTTCAGTTTCCCCATTTCTGAGAAGTATAAAATCTTATAATTTATTATTACCAAAGGGGAAAGGTAGGAGAAGGGATAAGTTAACAGTTTGGGATTAACACATACACACTGCTATGTATAAAACAGATCATCAACAAGGAACTATTGTATAGCACAGAGCACTACACTGAATATTTTGCAATAACCTATATGGGGAAATAATCTGAAAAAGAATAGATATTTTTATTGACATCATCTATCAATGACAGATAAAATGTAAACTAAGCAAGGCCGATGGTGAGCACTTCTGACTCTGAAGATTTCAATCATCTAAAGTTTGGACTCTGCCTATTTCCCAAGGCCCTTAATGGACATATGTGTAGCCGTAGCTTAAAAACTCCCCAGTTTGGGGTTCGGGGAGGCACTGATTTGGAAAAATCCCTGGTGTTCTCCTTACATGCACGGGACCATTCCTACGGCTAAAACATGCCTGTCACTCTTAGAGGATGGTACACCGTTTGATCGGAAACAGTTTGGAAAAGGCACCTCATCTCCTCATCGCCTGGTGCTCGGGTTCACCCCTCCAGCATCTTTCCTAACAATCTCCTCACTTGGGGATATCAGCACAGTCAACATCCTGTTGCACACAGTTTGGAATTTGTCCAGAGGATGAAGCGGAAGGATGAGAAAAATTTAGAGACAAGTCTTAGGTGTTTGGACAGGCACATGCCACTCTAATTTCCAATTCGGAAGACAAATTCATCAAAGGCTAGAATTGCCCATGGAAACAGAATAGGACTAGAGGAAAACCCACTGTTTTGTGTCCAGTTTCCAAAAACACAAGTTGAAAAATGGAACTCAGGGGCACTAAAATTCATGAAACTGCAGAGTTGAAAATATCTATCGTCAAAAAATGTCTTGAGGTAAGTCACAGAAAAGGAATTGTAAGCAAGGGAGAGTGGCAGGAAACAGATTTGAAGAGGTGGAAAGGACTCCCCATTAAAGCACAAAAAAGGGGCTGAAAATCGCCAATGATGCAGTTGGCCAAAAAGGGCGTATGCATTTTTTTCTGAATATATTCAAGTAAAGGCCATACACACTTTTTATCCAACCAAACAAGTGGGCACTGGAAATCAATACTACAAAATGTATCACTTCACATCAGTCAGAAGGGCCATCCACATAAAATGTAAACACACGAAATGCAGGACAGGGTGAGGAGAAAAGGGAGCCCTGTGAGGCTGATAGTGGAAATGTAATTTGTCAACGGCCACTCTGGAGAAGTGTATTGTGTTTGCTAAAACATCTAAAACATGAGCTACAGAGCATAGGGCACTTGCACTCATGGGCGTATATATTGGGAAAAACAAAAATCGACAAAAAACAGGCACCCCGACGTTTACCACCTCTCTGTTAAAAAGGGCCTCAACTTGGATATAACTTAAATGTCCCTGGAAGGATAAAATGGATAAAAGAGATGGGGTACTTATGTAGAGTGGAATATTACTCATCCAGAAATCAATGAAATAAGGCCAGTTGTAACAACTATGGAGGAGTTGCATATGATCATTCTAAGTGACGTATGTCAGAAAGAAAAAGACACATAAGATGTCACTTAAAGGTGGAATCAAAAATGGCTACACATGAAATAAATTACAAAACAGAAACATAGTCAAATATGTAGAAAATAGACATAAGGCTGCTAAATGGGAAAGGTGAGGAAGGGTGAGGTATTATCCAGGAGGTTGAAATTAGCAAAGATACCATTCCAAGTACCATATTGAATAACTGACAAGGCCTACACGGTACCTCAAATAACTGCACTCAGCCCACTCAAGTCACTGGAAAATAAAACATATGACTGGTAAGCATCTGAAAAAGAATTTTTTTTTGTCTCACAGTACATGAATCAAGTGGATGTACAGCAGCAAAAAACAGAGCTTTGAAAATCAGCTGTAACCATTATAAAAATAAATTTAAAAATATTTAGAAAAACAGTGAGACAGACAAAATTTCTTACAACTTTTGTTGAAGGGCTATGATGTAACATGGATTGAACACATGTAAACCCACAGCAGGATGATATATAAGGCAGGAAGCTATGCACGCTAAGAGATGTTAGAGAGGCTGGGTGAGGAAATGCAGACCTTTAAAAGAAATACTTCCTGATTCCCATTCCATGGGTCCCAAATCTGCAGGTTCAAGGGAATCTTCTGACAGCAAAAACATGCCTGGGAGACCGCGACGAATGTACACCATGTGATCAGGAAAGGGGTCTAAAATGCACCTCATTTTTGATCTCCTGGTGCTGGGGTTCGCCATTCCAGCCAAATTACTAACAATCTCCCCACTTGGAGAATCAGCACCTTTAACCTCCTGTTTCACACAGTTTTCAATTTGTGCAGAGGATAAACGGGAAGAGGGGGAACCAATGAGAGACTAGCTGTAGGAGTTTTGACAGGCACATGTCACTCTAATTTCCCATTAGGAAGAAAAATTAACCAAAGGCTCAGACTGCCTCCCCAGAACCAGAATAGGGCCGGAAGCAATACAATGGTTTGGCGGCCAGATCACAAAAAAAGCGAGTTGAAAAATGGAGCTCAGGAGGAGAAAATTCAAAGACCTGCAAAGATAAAAATGATAAGCAACGTCCAAAAATATATTCAGGTAAGGCAACGAAGAGGATCTGAATGAGAGGCAGAATTGCAGGAAACAGATTTCAAAAGGTAGATTGGACTCACATTTAAAGCATATGAAAAGCAGCAGAATTTCTAAAATGATGTAGTTGGGCAAAAGGGTGTATGCGTTTTTTTCATGAATAACTTCAGGAAAAAAACACATACAGATTTTTTGGCCAACCAAGCAAGCGGGAAATGCAATCTGCACAACAAAGAAGTCTCAATTTCCACTGCTCAGAAAGGCAATCCAAAAAATGTGTACAAACCAGAAATGCAGGAGAGGCCATGGAGAACAGGGAGCTAGTCACGCTGATGGGTGGGATATAAATATCCAAGAGCTACTCTGAAGAAGTATATGCTGTTTCCTAAAACATCTAAAATACAAAGCTACCGAGCATAGGGCACATCCACTCATGGGAATATAACCTGGGAAGACTAAATATCAACAAGACACAGGCACCCCCAAAGTTTAGAGCTGCTCTGCATACAAGAACCTCAACTTCGGTACAACTTAAATATTCCAGGAAAGAGAAATTTGCGTAAAGAACTTGTGGTAATTTTGTACAATGGAATATCACTCAGACATGAAATCAATGTCATAAGGCCAGTAGCAGCATAATGAGTGGATTTAGGTACGATGATTCTAAGTGAAATAAGTCACACAGAAAAAGAAACTTATCATAAGATATCACTTATGAAGACCCTGTAAACAAGGCTACACATGAACTGAGGAAAGAGAACAGAGTCTCACATTGAGAAAACTCTCTTATGCCTGCTTAAGGGGGAAGGAGAGGTGGGGTGATGCATAAAACCAGAGTGTGATATTAGCACATGTAGCATTCAATGAAGCAAATACAGAATAGACAAAACCTACACCTTCCTCAGTGAATGGGACTCAAAACCCCAATTCCCAGCACAGGAATATATCTGACTAGTAAGAATCTTAAAACCTATATATTGATATGTCTCCATAAGAGAATCAAGTATTTCTAGACTGGCATAAACATGTCAGTGAAAATAAGCTCAACACCATTATAAAAATGAATTTCAAAAACAAAACAAAAAAAAACAGCAAAATTGTTACACAATTCCTTCAGGGGTTATGACGAAACCTGGAATGACCATATCTGCAAAGACAGCTACATGAGACATAAGGCTGGACACTTGGGGCTGAGAGGACTGGTGGGATAGGGTGAGAAAATGCAGATCCTTTAAAGCAGTAATGCATGCCACCCATTCCATGGGTCCCAACTCTCCAGGTAGAAGGGAATATAACTACAGTTATAACATGTATGGGAAACCTAGAGAATGGACACCCTGTGATGGCAAAAGATTTCTAAAAGGCTCCTAATTTTTTCCTCTCCTTGTGCTCCAGTTTGGCATTCCAACTGCTTTACTATCAATCTCCCAACTTGGAGAGTCAGCCCCTATAAGCTCCTGCTTCGCACAGTTTGCAAATTGTGCAGTGGATGAAAGGGAAGAGGGAGAACCAATCAGAGAGTAGATGTAGGCATTTGGACGGACACATGTCACTCTAATTTCCCCTCTGGAAGGAAGAATTAACCAAAGCGTCAGCCTGCACCCCCGGAACCAGTATAGGTCCTGTAGCAAAATTGTGGATTTGCGGTCAGCTCACAAAAACACGAGTTGAAAATTGGAGCTCAGGGGCACAGCAATTCACAAACCTGCAGAGTTATAAAGGACAACTCTCTTCCAAAAATCTGTTGAGGGAAGGCAACGAAGCAGACTTGAAAATGAGGCAGAATTGCACAAAACATATTTCAACTGGTAAATTGGAATCGCCTTTAAAGCACAGGAAAACCGTAACAACTTCGACAATGAAGCACTTGGCCAAAAAGGGCGTATGCATTTTCTTCTGAATATATTCAGGAGAAGATGCACACGCCCTTTTTGGACAATCAAGCAAGCCCGCAATGCAAATCCACACTACAAAGAATTGTCACTTCCCACCACTCAAAAGGGACATCCGAAAATCTGTAAAAACCAGAAAATAAAGACAGAGATAACAAGAGCATGTTGCAATGTGATCCCAAGGGTCATGGAGGACTGTGATGACAAGGTCATGGAGCATTTTGCTGACAAAGGCATGGAGCATTGTGATGACAAGGGTCACGGAGCACTGTGATGACAAGTGTCACGGAGCATTGTGATTACAGGGGTCATGGAGAATTGGGATGACAAGTGCATGGATCATTGTGATGACAAGGGTTATGGAGCATTTTGATGACAAGAGTCCCGGATCACTGTGTTGTCAGGCGTCATGGAGGGCTGTGATGACAGTGGTAATGGAGCATTGTGATGACAAGGGTCATGGAGAAGTGAGATGAGAAGGTCATGAAGCTTTGGGCTGAAAATGTTCATGGAGTATTGTGATGACATGGGTCATGGAGCATTGTGATGACAAGGTCCTGGAGCATTGTAATGAGAAGACCATGGAGCCTTGTGATGACAAGTCTCATGGAGCATTCTGATGAAAAGGGGCATGGAGAATTGTGATTACAGGGGTCTTGGAGCATTGTGATGACAAGGGCATGGAGCATTGGGATGAGAAGCCCATGGAGCGTTCTGATGACATGCATCATGGAGCTTTGTGATGACAAGGGCAAGGAGGATTGTTATTACAGGGGTCTTGGAGCATTGTGATGAAAAGGGCATGGATCATTGTGATGGAAAAGGCATGGAGCCATGTCATGACAGGTTTCAAGGAGCATACTGATGACAACTGTCAGGGAGCATTGTGATGACAAGTGTATTGAGCATTGTGATGACAAAGGTCATGGAGCATTGTGATGAGAAAACCATGGATAATTGTGATGACGAGCATCATGGGGCATTGTGATGACAAGTGTTATGGAACATTGTGATCACAAGGGTTTGGAACATTGTGATGACAGAGGTCATGGAGCATTTTTATTTCATTGTGATGACAATTGCATGAAGCATTATGATGATGGGCATGGTGCATTGTGATGACAGGGTTCATGGAGCATTGAGATGAAAAGGGGCATGGAGCATTGTGATTAAATTGGTCTTGGAGCAATGTGATGACAAGGGCATGGAGCATTGTGATGAGAAGGCAATGGAGCATTCTGATGACATGCGTCATGGAGCTTTTTGATGACAAGGGCATGTAGCATTGTGATGACAGTGGCATTCAATATTGGTCTAACAAGTTTCTTGGATTATTGTGATGATGGTGGACATGGTGCATTGTGATGACAAGGGCATGGAGCATTGTGATTTCAATGTCATGGAATATTGTGAAGACAGGTGACAGGGAGCGTTGTGATGACATATGTCATGGTCCATGGAGATGACAATGTCATGGAGCATTGTGATGACAAGTGTCATGGAGGATTGTGATGACAAAGGTAATGGAGCATTGTGATGACAGTGGCTTGGAGCATTGTGATCACAAGGGACATGGAGCATTGTGATGACAAGGGCATGGAGCACTGTGATGACAATGGACACTGAGAATTTTGATGAAAATGTATGAAGCATTTTGATGACAAAGGCATGGAGCTTGCTATGACAGGTGTCATGGGGCATTGCGATGACATGTGCATGGAGAATTGTGATGACAAGAGCATGTAACATTGTGATGAGAAGTGTCATGGAGCATTGTGATGACAAGGACGTGGAGAATTGTGATGACAAGGGACATGGAGCATTGTTATGACCACGGAATGGAGCATTGTGATGGCAAGACCGTGGAGCACTGTGATGAGAAGACCATGGATAACTGTGATGACGAGCGTCATGGAGCACGGTAATGACAAGGGGCATGGAGCATTCTGATAACAGGCGTCATGGAGCATTGTGATGACATGGGTCATGGAACATTGTGAAGACGGGTCATGGAGCATTGTGATGACAAGGGTCATGGAGCATTCTGATGATAAGCTTGTGGAGTACTGTGATGAAAATGGCATGGATCATTGTGATGAAAAGGGCATGGATCATTGTGATGAAAAATGCATGGAGCCTTTTAATGACAGGTTTCAAGGAGCATTCTGACAACAAGTGTCAGGGAGAATTGTGATGACAAGTGTATTGAGCATTGTGATGACAATGATCATGGAGCATTGTGATGACAACAGTCCCGGATTATTGTGTTGAAAGGGGTCATAGAGCATTGAGATGACAGTGGTCATGGAGCATTGTGATGACAGGGTTCATGGAGCAGTGTGATGAGAAGATCATGGATCATTGGCTGAAAATGTTCATGGAGTATTGTGATGACAAGGGAATGGAGCATCGTGATGACAAGGTCCTGGAGCATTGTGATGAGAAGTCCATGGAGCCTTGTGATGACAAGTCTCATGGAGCATTCTGATGAAATGGGGCATGGAGCATTTTGATTACAGGAACCTTCGAGCATTGTGATGACCAGGGCATGGAGCATTGTGATGAGAAGGCCATGGAGCATACTTATGACATGCGTCATGAAGCTTTGTGATGACCAGGGCATGGAGCATTGTGATTACAGGGGTCTTGGAGCATTGTGATGACAAGGGCAAGGAACACTGTGATACATGGGTCATGGAAGATTGTAATGAGAAGAGCATGGAACATTGTGAATAGAAGGTCATCGAGCATTGTGTTGACAAGCATCATGGAGCTTTGTGATGACAAGGGCATGAAGCAATGTGATGAAAGGGTTCATGGAGCATTGTGATGACAATGGCATGGAGCATTGTGATGCCAAGGGTCATGGAGCTTTGTGATGACAAAGGTCATGGAGCATTTTGATTAGAAGGGCGTTGTGCATTGTGAGGAGAAGGGAAGGGAGCATTGTGATGACAGGGTCCTAGAGCAATTTGATGAAAACTGTCATGGAACATTTTGATGACAGGGGATATGGAACATTGTGATGTCAGGGGTCATGGAGCTTTGTGATGAAAAGGGTCATGGAGCTTTTTGATGCTGGGGTTATGGAACATTGTGATATCAGGCGTCATGGAGCATTGTGATGATAATTGCATGTAGCATTGTGATGACGAAAGTTACGGAACATTGTGATGATGCGGGCATGGACCATTTTGATGACAAAGTCATGAAGTATTGTGGTTGCTCGAGTCACGGAGCATTGTGATGAGAGGGGTCATGGAGCATTGTGATGACAAAGGCATGGAGCATTGTGATGACAGGGGCATAGAGCATTGCTCTGACAATTTTTATGGTTTATTGTGATGACAGTGGGCATGGTGCATTGTGATGACAGGGGCATGGAGCATTGTGATGACAAGGTCAAGTAGTATTGTGAAGACAGGTGTCAAGGAGCATTGTGATGACATATGTCATGGTCCATTATGATGACAATGGCATGGAGCATTGTGATGCCAAGTGTCATGGAGGATTGTGATGACAAAGTAATGGTGCATTGTGATGAGAAGGGCTTGGAGCATCGTGATGACAAGGGTCAGGGAGCGCTGTGATGACAAGATCTTGGAGCATTGTGAGGAGAAGGGCCATTGAGAATTTTGATGAGAAGGTCGTGAAGCATTGTGATGAAAAGCGCACCGAGCTTGCTATGACAGGGGTCATGGAGCATTGTGATGTACAAGTGCATGGAGAATTGTATTGACAAGATCATGTAACATTGTGCTGAGAAGTGTCATGGAGCATTTTGATGATAAGGACATGTAGAATTGTGATGACAAGTGCATGGAGCATTGTGATGGAAAGACCGTGGAGCACTGTGATGAGAAGACCATGGATAATTGTGATGATGAGCGTCATGGAGCACTGTAATGACAAGGGGTATAGAGCATTGTGATGACAGGTGTCATGGATCATTGTGATGACAAGGGTCATGGACCATTCTGATGACAAGCTTGTGGAGTAATGTGATGACAATGGCATGGAACATTGTGATGAAAAGGGCATGGAGCATTGTGATGAAAAAGGCTTGGAGCCTTTTCATGACAGGGTTCAAGGAACATTCTTACGACAAGTGTCAGGGAGCATTGGGATGACAAGTGTATTGAGCATTGTGATGACAAAGGTCATGGAGCATTGTGATGACAGGCATCATGAAGCGTTGTGATGACAAATGTTATGGAACATTGTGATCACAAGGGTTTTGAGCATTGTGATGACAGAAGTCATGTATCATTTTCATTTCAAGGTGCATGGAGCATTGTGATGACAAGGGCATGAAGCACTGTGAACCCAAGGTTCATGGAGGGTTTTGATGACAATGGGAATGGAGTATTGTGATGACAAGCGCATGGAGCATTGTGAGGACAAGGTCATGTAGCATTTTGCTGACAAATGCATGGAGCATTTTGATGACAAATGTCCTGGAACACTGTAATGACAAGCGTCATGGAGCATTGTGATTACAGGGGTCACGGAGCATTGGGATGGCAAGGGCATGGATCATTGTGATGACAAGGGTCATGGAGCATTTTGATGACAAGAGTCCCGGATCATTGTGTTGTCCGGTGTCATGGAGCACTCTGATGACAGTGGTCGTAGAGCATTGTGATGACAGGGGTCATGGAGCACTTTGATGAGAAGTTCATGGAGCATTGGCCTGACAGTATTCATTGAGTATTGCGTTGGCAGTGGTCATGGAGCATTGCGATGACAATGGAATGGAGCATTGTGATGACAAGGTCCTGGAGCATTGTGAGGAGAAGACCATGGAGCCTTGTGATGACAAGTGTCATGGAACATTCTGATGAAAAGGGGTGTGGAGCATAGTGATTACATGGGTCTTGGAGCATTGTGATGAAAATGGCATGGGTGATTGTGATGCAAAAGGCATGGAGCCTTGTCATGACAGGGTTCAAGGAGCATACTGATGACAAGTGTCAGGGAGCATTGTAATGACAAGTGTATTGAGAATTGTGATGACAAAGGACATGGAGAATTGTGATGAGAAGACCATGGATAATTGTGATGATGAGCATCATGGGGCGTTGTGATGACAAGTGTTATGGAACATTGTGATCACAAGGGTTTGGAGCATTGTGTTGACAGAGGTTATGGAGCATTTTGATTTCATTGTGATGACAATAGCATGAAGCATTTTGATGATGGGCATGGTTCATTGTGATTACACAGTTCATGGATTAATTAGATGAAAAGTGGCATGGAGCATTTTGATTACAGGTCTCTTGGAGCATTGTGATGACAAGGGCATGGAGCATTGTGATGAGAAGGCCATGGAGCAGATTGATGACATGCATCATGGAGCTTTGTGATGACAATAGCATGGAGCATTGTGACTACAGGGGTCTTGGAGCATTGTGATGACAAGGGTCATGGAGCCTTGTGATGACAAGGCCGTGGAACATTGTCATGACAGGGGTGAGGGAGTATTTTGATGACTAGTGATGGAACATTTTGATATCAGTGGTGAGAGAGCATTTTGAAGAGAAGTACATGGAGCATTGTGATGACAAGTTTTATGGAGCATTGTGATGGCAAGACCGTGGAGCACTGTGATGAGAAGATCATGGATAATTGTGATGACGAGCGTCATGGAGCTCTGTAATGACAAGGGGCATGGAGCATTGTGATTACAGGGTTCCTGGAGCATTGTGATGAAAAGGGCATGGAGCATTTTCATGAGAAGGCCATGGAGCATTCTGATGACATGCGTCATGAATCATTGTGATGACAAGGGCATGGAGCATTGTGATTACAGAGGTCTTGGAGCACTGTGATGACAAGGGTCATGGGGCTTTGGATGACAAGGCCGTGGGACATTGTGATGGCAGGGGTCATGGAGCATTGTTATGACAGGGGTAATGGAGCATTGTGATGACAAGGGCATGGAACATTGGTCTGAAAATTTCATGGATTATTGTGATGAGATTCGGCATGGAGCATTGTGATGACTAGGGCACGGAACACTTGATACATGTGTCATGGAGGATTGTAATGACAAGGGCATGGAGCATTGTGATGAAAAGTTATCGAGCATTGTGTTGACAAGCGTCATGGATCATTGTGCTGACAAAGGCATGGAGCATGGTGAAGACATGGGTAAAAGAGCATTGTGATGAAAATTTCATGGAGCATTGTGTTGACAAATTTCACAGAGCCTTTTGATGAAGTGGGCATGGACCAGTGTGATAACGAGGTACTGGAGCATTGTGATGAGAGGACCATGGAGCCTTGTGGTGACAATTCTCATGGAGCATTCTGATGAAAAGGGTCATGGAGCATTGTGATTACAGGTGTATTGGATCCTTGTGATGACAAGCAATAGAATATTGTGATAGCAGGGTTCATGGAGCATGGTTATGACATGGGCATTGGAGCATAGTGATGACAAGGGCATTGAGCATTGGTCTGAAAATTTTCATGGATTATTGTGATGAGAGTGGGCATAGATCATTGTGATGACAAGGGCACGGAACACTGTGATACATGGATCATGGAGGACTGTAATGACAATGGCGTGGAGCAATGGGATGAGAGGCTTCATGGAGCATTGTGATGACAAGGAACATGGAGCATTTTGATGACAAGATTCCCATATCATCGTGTTGTCAGGGGTCATGGAGCTCTGTGATGACAGTGGTCATGGAGCATTGTGATGACAGGGTCATGGAGCTTTGTGATAAGATGGTCATGGAGCACTGGGCTGAAAATGTTCATGGAGTATTGTGATGACAGGGGTAATGGGGCATTTTGATGAGAAGGGAATGGAGCATTGTGATGACCAGGTCCTGGGGCATTGTAATGAGAAAACCATGGAGCCTTGTGATGACAAGTCTCATGGAGCATTCTGATGAAAAGGTGCATGGAGCATTGTGATTACAGGGGTCATGAAGCACTGTGATGAAAATGGCATGGAGCATTGAGATGCCAAGGGTCATCGAGCTTTGTGATGACAAAGTTCATGGAGCATTTTGATGACAAGGTCGTGGTGCATTGTGATGAGAAGTGCAGGGAGCATTTTGATGACAGGGTCATGAAGCAATTTGATGAAAAGTATCATGGAACATTTAGATGACAGGTTTTAGGGAACATTGTGATGTCAGGGGTCTTGGAGCATTGTGATGAAAAGGGTGATGGAGCATTTTGATGACAGGGGTTATGGAACATTGTGATGTCAGGGTTCATGGAGCATTTTGATGCTAAGGTCATGCAGCATTGTCATGACAGGGATCATGGAACATTGTGATGACAGGAGGGAGAGAGCATTTTGATGAGAAGTGCATGGAGCATTGTGATGACAAGGTTTTTGGAGCACTGTAATGACAAGGATGTTCAGCATTGTGATGACAAGCGCATGGCGCAATGTGATGACATGGGTTATGGAGCATTGTGCTCACAAGCGCATGGAGCATTGTGATGACACGGGTCATGGAGCATTGTGCTGACAAAGGCATGCAGCATGGTGATGACAAGGATCACAGAGCATTGTGATGAAAAGTTCATGGAGCATTGTGGTGAAAAAGTCACAGAGCCTTGTGTGACGAGGACATGGACCATTGTGATGACAAATGTCATGAAGCCTTGTGATGACTGGAGTAACAGAGCATTGAGATGACAGGGGTCTTGGAGCACTTTGATGACAAGGGCATGGAGCATTGTGATGAGAAGGACATGTAGCATTCTGATGACATACATCATGGAGCTTTGTGATTAAAGGTCATGGAGCATTGTGATTACAGGGGTCTTGGAGCATTGTTATGAAAATGGTATGGATCATTGTGATGAAAAAGGAATGGAGCCTTGTCATGACAGGGTTCAAGGAGCAAACTGATGACAAGGGTCAGGGAGCATTGTGATGACCAGTGTATTGAGCATTGTGATGACAAAGGTCATGGAGCACTGTGATGAGAAGACCATGGATAATTGTGATGATGAGCGTCATGGTGCACTGTGATGACAATGGTTATGGAACTTTGTGATCACAAGGGTTTGGAGCATTTTGATGACAGAGGTCATGAAGCATATTGATTTCACTGTGATGACAATAGCATGAAGCATTATGATGATGGACATGGTGCATTGTGATGACAGGGTCATGGAGCAATTTGATGAAAAGGGTCCTGGAATTTTTTGATGACAGTGGTTATGGAACACTGTGATGTCAGGTGTCTTGGAGCATTGTGATGAAAAGGGTGATGGAGCATTCTGATCACAGAGGATATGGAACATTTTGATGTCAGGGGTCATGGAGCTTTGTGATGATATGGCATGTGGCATTGTGATGACAGAGGTCATGGAAAATTGTGATGACAGTGGTGAGGGAGTATTTTGATGACTACTGATGGAACATTGTGATATCAGTGGTGAGAAAGCATTTTGATGAGAAGTGCATGGAGCATTGTGATGACAAGGTTTATGGAGCATTGTGATGACAAGGTTGTGGAGCATTGTGATGACAAGTCTGTGGAGCATTGTGATGACAACTGCATGGCGCATTTTGATGACATGGGTCATGGAGCATTGTGCTGAGAAGCGCATGGAGCATTGTGATGAAAAAGGCATGGACCATTGTGACGACAACCGTCACAGAGCATTGTGATGAAAAGTTCATGGAGCATTGTGGTGACAATGGTCACAGAGTCTTGTGATGACGAGGTCAAGGACCATTATGATGACAAAGGTCATGAAGAACTGTGATGACTGGAGTCACAGAACATTGTGATGACAAGGGTATGGATCATTCTGATGAGAGGGGCATGGTGCATTGGTCTGACAAGTTTCATGGTTTATTGTGATGACAGTGGGCAAGGTGCATTCTGATGAGAAGAGCATGGAGCATTATGATGAGAAGGTCATGGAGTACTGTGAAGACAGGTGTCTGGGGTCATTGTGATGACATATGTCATTGTCCATTGTGATGACAATGGCACGGTGCTTTGTGATAAAAAGTGTCATGAAGGATTGTGATGACAAAGGTAATGGAGCATTTTGATGACAATGGCGTGGGACACTGTGATGACAAGGGTCATGGAGCATTGTGATGACAAGTGCATGGAGCATTGTGATGACAAGGGCCATTGAGAATTTTGATGACAACTTCGTGAAGCATTGTGATGACAAGCGCATGGAGCTTGCTATGACAGGGGTCATAGAGCATTGCAATGACAAGTGCATGGAGAATTGTAATGACAAGATCATGTAACATTGTGATAAGAAGTGTCATGGAGCATTGTGATGACAAGGACGTGGAGAATTGTGATGACATGGGACATGGAGCATTGTGATGACCAGAACATGGAGCATTGTGATGGCAAGACGGTGGAGCATTGTGATGAGAAGATCACGTATAATTGTGATGACGAGCGTCATGGAGCACTGTAATGAAAAGGGGCATGGAGCATTGTGAATACAGGGGTCTTGGAGCATTGTGATGACAAGGGAATGGAGCATTTTGATGAGAAGGTCATGGAGCATTGGGCTGAAAATGTTCATGGAGCATTGTGATGTCAAGAGAGTGGAGCATTGAGATGACAAAGTCCTGGAGCAGTGTGATGAGAAAACCATGGAGTCTTGTGATGACAAGTCTCATGGAGCATTATGATGAATAGGGGCATGGAGCATTGTGATTACAGGGGTCTTGGAGCATTGTGATTACAAGGGCATGGAGCATTGTGATGAGAAGGCCATGGAGCATTCTGATGACATGGGTCATGGATCTTGGTGACGATAAGGGCATGGAGCATTGTGATTACAGGGGTCTTGGAGCATTGTGATGACAAGGGTCATGGAGCCTTGGATGACAAGGCCATGGAACATTGTGATGGCAGGGGTCATGGAGCATTGTTATGACAGGGGTAATGGAGCATTGTGATGACAAGGGCATGGAACATTGTTCTGAAAATTTCATGGATTATTGTGATGAGATTAGGCATGGTGCATTGTGATGACTAGGGCACGGAACACTGTGATACATGTGTCATGGAGGTTTGTAATGACAAGGGCATTGAGCATTGTGATGAGAAGAGTATCGAGCAATGTGATGACAAGAGTCATGGAGCATTGTGCTGACAAGGGCATGGAACAATGTGATGTGAGTTTTCATGTAGCATTGTGATGAAATGGCATGGGGCATTGTGATGCCAAGGGTCTTGGATCTTTGTGATGACAAATGTCATGGAGCATTTTGATGACAAAGTCGTGGTGCATTGTGATGAGAAGGGCAAGGAGCATTGTGATGACAGGGTCATGGAGCAAATTGATGAAAAGTGTCATGGAACATTTTGATGACAGGGGTTATGGAACATTGTGATGTCAGGGGTCATGGAGCATTGTGTTGAAAAGGGTCATGGAGCATTCTGATGAAAAGTTGCATGGAGCATTGTGATTACAGGGGTTTTGAAGCATTGTGATGACAAGGGCATGGAGCATTGTGATGAGAAGGCAATGGAGCATTCTGATGACATGCGTCATGGAGATTTGTGATAACAAGGGCATGGAGCATTGGGATTACAGGGGTCTAGGAGCATTGTGATGAAAAGCGCATGCATCATTGTGATGACCAGCGTCATGGGGCATTGTGATGAGAAGTGTTATGGAACATTTTGATCAGAAGGGTTTGGTGCATTGTGATGACAGTGGTCATTGAGCATTTTGATTTCATTGTGATGACAAAAGCATGAAATATTATGGTGATGGGCACGGTTCATTGTGATGACAGGCTTCATGGAGCATTGAGATGAAAAGGAGCATGGAGCATTGTAATTACAGTAGTGTTGGAACATTGTGATTACAAGGGCATGGACCATTGTGATGAGAAGGCCATGGAACATTCTGATGACATGCATCATGGAGCTTTGTGATGACAAGGGCATGGAGCATTGTGATTACAGGGGTCTTGGAGCATTTTGATACCAAGGGTCATTGAGGCTTGTGATGACAAGGCTGTGGAACCTTGTGATGGCAGGGGTCATGGAGCATTGTTATGACAGGGATAATGGAGCTTTGTGATGACAAGGGAATGGGGCATTGGTCTGAAAATTTTCATGGATTTTTGTGATGAGTGTGGGCATGGAGCATTTTGATGACAAGGGCACGGAACACTGTGATACATTGATCATGCAGGATTATAATGACAAGGGCATGGAGCATTGTGATGAGAAGGGCATCGAGCATTGTGATTACAAGCGTCATGGAGATTTGGATGACAAGTGCATGGAGCAATGTGATGAGAGGGTTCATGGACCATTGTGATGACAATGGAATGGAGCATTGTGATGCCAAGGGTCATGGACCTTTGTGATGACAAAGGTCATGAAGCATTTTGATGACAAGGGCGTGGTGCATTGTGATGAGAAGGGCAGGGAGCATTGTGATGACAGGGTCATGGAACAATTTGATGAAAAGGGTCATAAATATTTTGATGACAGAGGTTATAGAACATTGTGATGTCAGTGGTCATGGAGCTTTGTGATGAAAAGTGTCATGGAGCATTTTGATTACAGGGGTTATGGAACATTGTGATGTCAGGTGTCATGGAGCATTGTGATGATAAGGGCATGTAGCATTGTGAGGACAGGGGGCATGGAAAATTGTGATGACAGGGGTGAGGGAGTATTGTGATGACTAGTGATGGAACATTGTGATATCAGTGGTGAGAGAGCATTTTGAGGAGAACTGCATGGAGCATTGTGATGACAAGGTTTATGGAGCATTTTGATGACAAGGATGTGGAGCATGGTGATGACAAGTGCATGGCGCATTGTGATGACATGGGTTATGGAGCATTGTGCTGACACACGCATCGAGCATTGTGATGACAAGGGAATGGAGCATTGTGATGACAAGGTCCTGGAGCAGTGTGATGAGAAGACCATGGAGCCTTGTGATGACAAGTCTCATGGAGCATTCTGATGAATAGGGGCATGGAGCATTGTGATTACAGGGGTCCTGGAGCATTGTGATGACAAGGGCATGGAGCATTGTGATGAGAAGGCCATGGAGCATTCTGAGGTCATGTGTCATGGATCTTTGTGATGACAAGGGCATGGAGCATTGTGATTACAGGGGTCTTGGAGCATTGTGATGCCAAGGGTCATGGAGCTTTGTGATGACAAAGGTCATGAGGCATTTTGATGACAGGTCGTGGTGCATTGTGATGAGAATTTCAGGGAGCTTTGTCATGACAAGGGTCACAGAGCATTGTGATAAAAATTTCATGGAGCATTGTGGTGAGAATGGTCACAGAGCTTTGTGTGATGAGGTCATGGACCATTGTGATGACAAGTGTCATGAAGCATTGTGATGACTGGAATCACGGAGCATTGTGATAACAGGGGTCTTGGAGCATTGTGATGAAAAGGGAATGGATCATTGTGATGAAAAAGGCATGGAGCCTTGTCATGACAGTGTTCAAGGAGCATACTGATGACAAGTGTCAGCGAGCATTGTGATGCCAAGTGTATTGAGCATTGTGGTGACAAATGTCATGGAGCATTGTGATGAGAAGACCTTGCATAATTGTGATGACGAGCATCATGGGGCATGTGATGACAAGTGTTATGGAACTTTGTGATCAGAAGGGTTTGGAGCATTGTGATGAAAGAGGACATGGAGCATTTTGATTTCATTGTGATGACAATAGCATGAATCATTATGATGATGGGAATGGTGCATTGTGATGACAGGGCTCATGGAGCATTGAGATGAAAAGTGGCATGGAGAATTGTGATTACAGAGGTCTTGGAGCATTGTGATGACAAGGGTCATGGAGCCTTGTGATGACAAGGCCGTGGAACATTGTGATGGCAGGAGTCATGGAGCATCGTTATGACAGGTGTAATGGAGCATTGTGATGAAAAAGGCATGGAGCAATGTGATGAGAGATTTCATTGAGCATTGTGATGACAATGGCATGGAGCATTGTGATACCAAGTGTCATGGAGGATTGTGATGACAAATGTCATGGGGCATTTTGATGACAAGGGCGGGGTGCATTGTGATGAGAAGGGCAGGGAGAATTGTGATGACAGGGTCATGGAGCAATTTGAATAAAAGTGTCATGGAATATGTTGATGACAGGGGTTATGGAACATTGGGATGTCAGGGGTCATGAAGCATTGTGATGAAATGGGTCATGGAGCATTTTGTGACAGGGGTTATGGAACATTGTGATGTCAGGGGTCATGGAGCATTGTGATGATAAGGGCATGTAGCACTGTGATGACAGTGGTCATGGGACATTGTGATGACAGGGGTGAGCGAGTATTGTGATGACTAGTGATGGAACATTGTGATATATATGGTGAGAGAGCATTTTGATGAGAAATGCTTGGAGCATTGTGATGACAAGTATTATGGAGCATAGCGATGAAAATGATGTGGAGTACTGTGATGAAAACAGCATCGCACATTGTGATGCCATGTGTCATGGAGCATTGTGCTGACAAGGGCATGGAGAATTTTGATGACAAGGGCATGGAGCATTGGTTTGAAATATTTCATGGATTATTGTGATGAGAGTGTGCATGGAGCACTGTGATGACAAGGGCACAGAACACTGTGATACATGGATCATGGAGGATTGTAATGACAAAGGAATGGAGCAATGTGATGACAAGGGCATGGAGCATTGTGATGAGAAGGCAATGGAGCATTCTGATGACATGCGTCATGGAAATTTGTGATGACAAGGACATGGAGAATTGTGATTACATGGGTTTTGGAGCATTGTGATGAAAAGGGAATGCATCATTGTGATGAAAAATGCATGGAGCCTTGTCATGACAGGGTTCAAGGAGCATACTGATGACAACTGTTAGGGAGCATTGTGATGATAAGTGTATTGAGCATTGTGATGACAAAGAACATGGAGCATTGTGATGAGAAGACCATGGATAATTGTGATGACCATCGTCATGGGGCATTGTGATGACAAGTGTTATGGAACATTGTGATCAGAAGGGTTTGGTGCATTGTGATGACAGAGGTCATTGAGCATTTTGATTTCATTGTGATTACAATAGCATGAAATATTATGGTGATGGGCACGGTGCATTGTGATGACAGGGATCATGGAGCATCTAGATGAAAAGTGGCATGGAACATTGTGATTACAGGGGTGTTGGAGCATTGTGATGACAAGGGCATGGAGCATTGTGAAGACAAGGCCGTAGAACATTGTGATGGCAGGGGTCATGGAGCATTGTTATGACAGGTGAAATGGAGCATTGTGATGACAAGGGCAAGGAGAATTGTGATTACAGGGGTCATGGTATATTGTGATGACAGGGGTGAGGGAGTATTGTGATGACTAGTGATGGAACATTGTGATATCAGTGGTGGGAAAGCATTTTGTGGAGAAGTGCAAGGAGCATTGTGATGACAAGGTTTATGGTGCATTTTGATGACAAGGATGTGGAGCATTGTGATGACAAGTGCATGGTGCATTGTGATGACATGGGTTATGGAGCATTGTGCGGACAAAGGCAAGGAGCTTTGTCATGACAAGGGTCACAGAGCATTGTGATAAAAATTTCATGGAGCATTGTGGTGACAAAGGTCACAGAGCTTTGTGTGACGAGGTCATGGACCATTGTGAAGACAAATGTCATGAAGCATTGTGATGACTGGAGTCACGGAGCATTGTGATAACCGGGGTCTTGGAGCATTGTGATGAAAAGGGAATGGATCATTGTGATGAAAAAGGCATGGAGCCTTGTCATGACAGTGTTCAAGGTGCATAATGATGACAAGTGTCAGCTTGCATTTGATGCCAAGTGTATTGAGCATTGTGGTGACAAAGGTCGTGGAGCATTGTGATGAGAAGACCTTGCATAATTGTGATGACGAGCGTCATGGGGCATGTGATGACAAGTGTTATGGAACATTGTGATCAGAAGGGTTTGGAGCATTGTGATGACAGAGGACATGGAGCATTTTGATTTCATTGTGATGACAATAGCATGAAATATAGTGTTGGGCATGGTGCATTGTGATGACAGTGTTCATGGAGCATTGAGATGAAAAGGGGCATTAAGAATTTTGATTACAAAGGTTTGTGGCATTGTTATGACAAGGGCATGGAGCATTGTGAAGAGAAGGCCGTGGAGCATTCTGATGACATGCGTCATGGAGCTTTGTGATGACAAGGGCATGGAGAATTGTGATTACATGGGTCATGGAACATTGTGATGACAGGGGTGAGGGAGTATTGTAACGGCTAGTGATGGAACATTGTGATATCAGTGGTGAGAAGGCATTTTGAGGAGAAGTGCATGGAGCATTGTTATGACAAGGTTTATGGAGAATTTTGATGACAATGATGTGGAGCATTGTGATGACAAGTGCATGGTGCATTGTGATGACATGGGTTATGGAGCATTGTGCTGACACGCGCATCGAGCATTGTGATGACAAGGGTCATGGAGCATTGTGCTGACAAAGGCATGGAGCTTTGTGATGACAAGGGTCACAGAGCATTGTGATAAAAATTTCATGGAGCATTGTGGTGACAAAGGTCACAGAGCTTTGTGTGACCAGGTCATGGACCATTGTGATGACAAATGTCATGAAGCATTGTGATGACTAAAGTCACAGAGCATTGTGATAACAGTGGTCTTGGAGCATTGTAATGAAAAGGGAATGGAACATTGTGATGAAATAGGGATGGATCGTTGTCATGACAGTGTTCAAGGAGCATACTAATGACAAGTGTCATGGAGCATTGTGATGACAAGTGTATTGAGCATTGTGGTGACAAAGGTCATGGAGCATTGTGATGAGAAGACCTTGCATAATTGTAATGACGAGCGTCATGGGGTATTGTGATGACAATTGTTATGGAACATTGTGATCAGAAGGGTTTGGTGCATTGTGATGACAGTGGTCATGGAGCATTTTAATTTCATTATGATGACAATAGCACAAATCATTATGATGATGGGAATGGTGCATGGTGATGACAGGATTCATGGAGCATTGAGATGAAAAGTGCCATGGAGAATTGTGATTACAGAGGTCTTGGAGCATTGTGATGACAAGGCTCATGGAGCCTTGTGATGACAAGGCCGTGGAACATTGTGATGGCAGTGGTCATGGAGCATTGTTATGACAGGTGTAATGGAGCATTGTGATGACAAGGGCATGGAACAATGTATTGAGAGATTTCATTGAGCATTGTGATGACAATGTCATGGAGCATTGTGATGCCAAGGGTCATGGAACTTTGTGATGACAAATGTCATGGGGCATTTTGATTACAAGGGCGTGGTGCATTGTGATGAGAAGGGCAGGGAGCATTGTGATGACAGGGTCATGGAGCAATTTGAATAAAAGTGTCAGGGAATATTTTGATGACAGTGGTTATGGAACATTGTGATGTCAGAGGTCATAGAGCATTGTGATGTCAGCAGTGAGCGAGTATTGTGATGAGTAGTGATGGAACATTGTGATATATGTGGTGAGAGAGCATTTTGATGAGAAGTGCATGGAACATTGTGATGACAAGTTTTATGGAGCATAGCGATGAAAAGGATGTGCAGCATTGTGATGAAAAGAGCATGGCACATTGTGATGACATGTGTCATGGAGCATTGTGCTGACAAGCGCATGGAGCATTTTTTTTTAATTAGTTTCTGCTTTATAACAAAGTGAATCAGTCATACATATACATCTGTTCCCACATCCCTTCCCTCAGGCATCTCCCTCCCTCCCACCCGCCCCATCCCACCACTCCAGGCAGTCACAAAGCACCCAGCTGATCTCACTGTGCTGACAAGTGTCATGGAGCATTGTGGTGACAAAGGCATGGAGCATTGTGATGACAAGGGACACAGAGCATTGTGATGAAAATTTCATGGAGCATTGTAGTGACAAAGATCACAGAGCCTTGTGTGACGAGCGCATGGACCATTGTGATGAGAAAGGTCATGAATCATTGTGATGACTGGAGTCACAGAGCATTGTGATGACAGGGGTCATGGAGCATTGTGATGACAACGGCATGGAGCAATGTCATGACAGGGCCATGGAACATTTGTCTGAAAAGTTTTAGGGATTATTGTGATGACAGTGGGCATGGAGCATTGAGATGACAAGGGCATGGAGCATTGTGGTGACAAAGGTCACAGAGCCTTGTGTGACGAGGGCATGGATCATTGTGAGGACAAAGTCATGAAGCATTGTGATGACTGGAGTCACGAAGCATTGTAATGACAGGGGTCATGGAGCATTGTGATGACAGGGGCATGGAACATTGGTCTGACATGTTTCATGGATTATTGTGATGACAGTGGGCATGGCGCATTTTGATGACAAGGGCATGGAACATTGTGATGACAAGGCCATGGAGCATTGTGAAGACAGGTGTCAGGGAGCATTGTGATGACATATGTCATTGTCCATTGTGATGACAATGGCATGGAGCATTGTGATACCAAGTGTCATGGAGGATTGTGATGACAAAGGTAATGGAGCATTTTGATGACAAGGGCTTGGAACATTGCGCTGACAAGGGTCATGGAGCATTGTGATGACAAGTGCATGGAGCATTCTGATGAAAAGGTGCATGGAGCATTGAGGTTACAGGGGTTTTGAAGCAATGTGATTACAAGGGCATGGAGCATTGTGGTGAGAAGGCAATGGAGCATTCTGATGACATGTGTCATGGAGCTTTGTGATGACAAGGACATGGAGCATTGTGATTACAGGTGTCTTGGGGCATTGTGATGAAATGGGAATGGATCATTGTGATGAAAAATGCATGGAGACTTGGAATGACAGGGTTCAAGTTGCATACTGATGACAAATATCAGGGAGTATTGTGATGATAAGTGTATTGAGCATTGTGATGACAAAGATCATGGAGCATTGTGATGAGAAGATCATGGATAATTGTGATGACCAGCGTCATGGGGCGTTGTGATGACAAGTGTTATGGAACATTGTGATCAGTAGGGTTAGGTGCGTTGTAATGACACAGGTCCTTGAGCATTTTGATTTCATTGTGATGACAAAAGAATGAAATATTATGGTGATGGGCACGGTGCATTGTGATAACAGGTTTCATGAAGCATTGAGATGTAAAGTGGCATGGAGCATTGTGATTAAAGGGGTGTTGGAGCATTGTGATGAAAAGGTCATGGAGCATTGTGATGAGAAGGCCATGGAGCATTCTGATGACATGCGTCATGGAGCTTTGTGATGACAAGGGCATGGAGAATTGTGATTACAGGGGTCATGGAATATTGTGATGACAGGGGTGAGGGAGTATTGTGATGACTAGTGATGGAACATTGTGATATCAGTGGTGAGAAGGCATTTTGAGGAGAAGTGCATGGAGCATTGTGATGACAAGCTTTATGGAGCATTTTGATGACAAGGATGGGGAGCATTGTGATGACAAGTGCATGGTGCATTGTGATGACATGGGTTATGGAGCATTGTGCTGACACGAGCAACGAGCATTGTGATGACAAGGGTCATGGAGCATTGTGCTGACAAAGGCATGGAGCTTTGTGATCACAAGGGTCACAGAACATTGTGATAAAAATTTCATGGAGCATTGTGGTGACAAAGGTCACAGAGCTTTGTGTGACAGGGTCATGGACCATTGTGATGACAAATGTCATGAAGCATTTTGATGACTGGAGTCACCGAGCATTGTGATAACAGGGGTCTTGGAGCATTGTGATGAAAAGGGAATGGATCATTGTGAGGAGAGGGGTGAGTGAGTATTGTGATGACTAGTGATGGAACATTGTGATATATGTGGTGAGAGCGCATTTTGATGAGAAGTGCATGGAGCATTGTGATGACAAGTTTTATGGAGCATAGCGATGAAAAGGATGTGGAGCATTGTGGTGAAAGAGCATGGCACATTGTGATGATATGTGTCATGGAGCATTGTGCTGACAAGCGCATGGAGCATTTTGATGACAAGTGCCATGGAGCATTGTGCTGACAAAGGCATGGAGCATTGTGATGACAAGGGACACAGAGCTTTGTGATGAAAATATCATGGAGCATTGTGCTGACAAAGATCACAGAGCCTTGTGTGACGAGGGCATGGACCACTGTGATGAGATAGGTCATGTAGCATTGTGATGACTGGAGTCACGGAGCATTGTGATGAAAGTGGTATGGAGCACTGTGATGAAAAGGGAATGGATCATTGTGATGAAAAAGGCATGGAGCCTTGTCATGACAGTGTTCAAGGAGCATACTGATGACAAGTGTCAGCGAGCATTGTGATGATAAGTGTATTGAGCATTGTGGTGACAAAGGTCATGGAACATTGTGATGAGAAGACGTTGCATAATTGTGATGACGAGCGTCATGGGGCATGTGATGACAAGTGTTATGGGACATTGTGATCAGAAGGGTTTGGAGCATTGTGATGACAGAGGACATGGAGCATTTTGATTTCATTGTGATGACAATAGCATGAATCCTTATGATGATGGGCATGGTGCATTGTGATGACAGTGTTCATGGAGCATTGGGATGAAAAGTGGCATGGAGAATTGTGATTACAGAGGTCTTGGAGCATTGTGATGACAAGGGTCATGGAGCCTTGTGATGACAAGGCCGTGGAACATTGTGATGACAGGGTTCATGGAGCATTGTTATGACAGCTGTAAGGGAGCATTGTGATGACAAGGTCATGGAACAATGTGATGAGAGATTTCATTGAGCATTGTGATGACAATGGCATGGAGCATTGTGATGCCAAGGGTCATGGAGCTTTGTGATGACAAATGTCATGGGGCATTTTGATGACAAGGGTGTGGTGCATTGTGATGAGAAGGGCAGGGAGCATTGTGATGACAGTGTCATGGAGCAATTTGTATAAAAGTGTCATGGAATATTTTGATGACAGGGGTTATGGAACATTGTGATCTCAGGGGTCACGAAGCATTGTGAAGAAATGGGTCATGGAGCATTTTGTGACAGGGGTTATGGAACATTGTGATTTCAGGGGTCATGGAGCATTGTGATGATAAGGGCATGTAGCACTGTGATGACAGTGGTCATGGAACATTATGATGACAGGGGTGAATGAGTATTGTGATGACTAGTGATGGAACATTGTGATATATGTGGTGAGAGAGCATTTTGATGAGAAGTGCATGGTGGATTGTGATGACAAGTTTTATGGAACATAGCGATGAAAAGGATGTGGAGCATTGTGATGAAAAGAGCATGGCACATTGTGATGACTTGTGTCATGGAGCATTGTGCTGACAAGCGCATGGATCATTTTGATGACAAGTGTCATGGAGCATTGTGCTGACAAAAGCATTGAGCATTGTGATGACAAGGGACACAGAGCATTGTGATGAAAATTTCATGGAGCACTATGGTGACAAAGATCACAGAGCCTTGTGTGATAAGGGCATGGACCATTGTGATGAGAAAGGTCATGAATCATTGTGATTTCTGGAGTCACGGAGCATTGTGATGACAGGGGTCATGGAGCATTGTGATGACAAGGGCATGGAGCAATGTGATGACAGGGGCATGGAACATTGGTCTGACAAGTTTCATGGATTATTGTGATGACAGTGGGCATGGAGCATTGAGATGACAAGGGCATGGTGCATTGTGGTGACAAAGGTCACAGAACCTTGTGTGACGAGGGCAGGTACCATTGAGAGGACAAAGTTCATGAAGCATTGTGATGACTGGAGTGACGGAGCACTGTGATGACAGGGGTCATGGAGCATTGTGATGACAAGGGCATGGAGCATTGTGATGACAGGCGCATGGAACATTGGTCTGACATATTTCATGGATAATTGTGATGACAGTCCGCATGGCACATTGTGATCACAAGGGCATGTAACATTGTGATGACAAGGTCATGGAGTATTGTGAAGACAGATGTCAGGGAGCATTGTGATGACATATGTCATTGTCCATTGTGATGACAATGGCATGGAGCATTGTGACACCAAGTGTCATGGAGGATTGTGATGACAAAGGTAATGGAGCATTTTGATGACAAGGGCTTGGAATATTGCGATGAAAATTTCATGGAGCATTGTGATGACAAGGGCATGGAGCATTCTGATGAAAAAGTGCATGGAGCATTGAGATACATGGGTTTTGAAGCAATGTGATTACAAGGGCATGGTGCATTGTGATGAGAAGGCAATGGAGCATAATGATGACATTCGTCATGGAGCATTGTGATGACAAAGACATGGATCATTGTGATTACAGGGGTCTTGGAGCATTGCGATGAAAAGGGAATGGATCATTGTGATGAAAATTTCATGGAGCCTTTGCATGACAGGGTTCAAGGAGCATACTAATGACAACTGTCAGGTAGCATTGTGATGATAAGTGTATTGAGCATTGTGATGACAAATATCATGGAGCATTGTGATGAGAAGACCATGGATAATTGTGATGACCAACGTCATGGGGCATTGTGATGACAAGTGTTATGGAACATTGTGATCAGAAGGGTTTGGTGCATTGTGATGACAGAGGTCATTGAGCATTTTCATTTCATTGTGATGACAATAGCATGAATTATTATGGTGATGGGCACGGTGCATTGTGATGACAGGGTTCATGGAGCATTGAGATGAAAATGGGCATGGAGAATTGTGATTACATGGGTGTTGGAGCATTGTGATGACAAGGGCATGGAGCATTGTGATGAGAAGGCCATGGAGCATTCTGATGATATGTGTCATGGAGCTTTGTGATGACAAGGGCATGGAGAATTGTGATTACAGGTGTCATGGAATATTGTGATGACAGGGGTGAGGGAGTATTGTGATGACTAGTGATTGAACATTGTGATATCAGTGGTGAGAAAGCATTTTGAGGAGAAGTGCATGGAGCATTGTGATGACAAGGTTTATGGAGCATTTTGATGACAAGGATGTGGAGCATTTTGATGACAAGTGCATGGTGCATTGTGATGACATGGTTTATGGAGCATTGTGCTGACACACGCATCGAGCATTGTGATGACAAGGGTCATGGAACATTGTGCTGACAAAGGCATGGAACTTTGTGATGACAAGGGTCACAGAGCATTGTGATAAAAATTTCATGGAGCATTATGGTGACAAAGGTCACAGAGCTTTGTGTGACGCGGTCATTGACCATTGTGATGACAAATGTCATGAAGCATTGTGATGACTGGAGTCACGGACCATTGTGATAACAGGGGTCTTGGAGCATTTTGATTAAAAGGGAATGGACCACTGTGATGAAAAAGGCATGGAGCCTTGTCATGACAGTGTTCAAGGAGCATACTGATGACAAGTGTCTGCGAGCATTGTGATGCCAAGTGTATTGAGCATTGTGGTGACAAAGTTCATGGAGCATTGTGATGAGACCTTGCATAATTGTGATGACGAGCGTCATTGGTCATGTGATGACAAGTGTTATGGAACAGTGTGATCAGAAGTGTTTGGAGCATTGTGATGACAGAGGACATGGAGCATTTTGATTTCATTGTGATGACAATTGCATGAATCATTATGATGATGGGCATGGTGCATTGTGATGACAGTGTTCATAGAGTATTGAGATGAAAAGTGGCATGGAGAATTGTGATTACAGAGGTCTTCGAGCATTGTGATGACAAGGATCATGGAGCCTTGTGATGACAAGGCCGTTGAACATTGTGATGGCAGGGTTCATGGCGCATTGTTATGACAGGTGTAACGGAACATTGTGATGACAAGGGCATGGAGCAATGTGATGAGAGATTTCACTGAGCACTGTGATGACAATGGCATGGAGCAATGTGATGCCAAGTGTCATGGATCTTTGTGATGACAAATGTCATGGGGCATTTTGATGACAAGGGCGTGGTTCATTGTGATGAGAAGGGCAGGGAGCATTGTGATGACAGGGTCATGGTGCAATTTGAATAAAAGGTTCATGGAATATTTTGATGACAGGGGTTATGGAACATTGTGATGTCAGGGTTCATGAAGCATTGTGATGAAATGGGTCATGGAGCATTTTGTGACAGGGGTTATGGAACATTGTGATGTCAGGGGTCATGGAGCATTGTGATGATAAGGGCATGTAGCACTGTGATGACAGTGGTCATGGAACATTGTGATGACAGGGGTGAGCGAGTATTGTGATGACTAGTGATGGAACATTGTGATATATGAGGTGAGAGAGCATTTTGATGAGAAGTACATGGAGCATTGTGATGACAAATTTTATGGAGCATAGCGATGAAAGGATGTGGAGCATTGTGATGAAAAGAGCTTGGCACATTGTGATGACATGTGTCATGGAGCATTGTTCTGACAAGCGCATGGAGCATTCTGATGACATGTGTCATGGAGCTTTGTGATGACAAAGGCATGGAGAATTGTGATTACAGGTTTCATGGAATATTGTGATGACAGGGGTGAGGGAGTATTGTGATGACTAGTGATGGAACATTGTGATATCATTGGTGAGAAAGCATTTTGAGGAGAAGTGCATGGAGCTTTGTGATGACAAGCTTTATGGAGCATTTTGATGACAAGGATGTGCAGCATTGTGATGAGATGACCATGGATAATCGTGTTGACAAGCATCATGGAGCATTATGATGACAATATCCATGGAGCATTTTGACATAAATATCACTTATGAAGGAAATGTAAACATGGGTACACATGAACTGAATTAGTAAAGAGAACAGAGTCTCACATATAGAAAATATACTTATGCCTGCTTACGGGGAAAGGAGAGGTGGGGAAATGCGTAAAACCAGAGTTTGATATTAGCACAGGTACCATTCCATAATCCAAATACAGAATAGACAAGACCTACTCCTTACTCAGTGAACGGGACTCAACACCACTATTGTCTGCAGAGGAATATATCTGACTAGTAAGAATCTTAAAACCTATTTATTGATATGTCTCCGTAAGGGAATCAAGTGTGTCTAGACTCGCATAAACATGGCAGTGAAAATCAGCTGAAACCCACGATAAAAAGGAATTTAAAAACAAAACAAATAAAACAGGGAAATTCTTTGCAATTCCTTCAGGGGCTCTGATGAAACCTGGAATGACCCTATCTACAACGACAGCTGGATGTGGCATAAGGCTGGACACTTGGGACTGAGAGGATTGGTCAGATTGTGTGAGCAAATGCAGACCCTTTAAAGCAATAATGCGTGGCACCCATTCCTTGGGTCCCAACTCTCAAGGTAGAAGGGAATATTACTACAGCTATAACATGTACGGGAAACCTAGAGAATGGACACACAGTGAATACGAAAGGTTTCTAAAACTCAACTAATAGTCCCTCTCCTGATGCTCCAGTTTGAATTTCCAACTGCTCTACTATCAATGTCCCAATTTGGAGAGACAGCCCCTTTAACCTCCTGGTTCGCACAGGTTGCCAATTTGGCAGAGGATGTAAGGGAAGAGGGAGAACCAATGAGAGAGTAGCTGTTAGGCATTTGGACGGGCAAATGTCACTCTAATTTCTCGGAAGGAAGGAGAATTAACCAAAGTCACAGCAACTCTCCGGGAACCAATATAGGTCCTGAACCAAAATTATGGACTTGCGGTCAGCTCACAAAAAAGAGTTGAAAAATGGAGCTCAGGTGCATAGCAATTCACAAAATGGCAGAGTAATAAAGGACAACTATCCTCCAAAAATCTGTAGAGGGAAGGCAACGAGGCGAACTTGAAAGTGAGCCAGAATAGCAGGAAACAAATTTCAAGAGGTACATAGGAGTTGACTTTAAAGCACAGGAAGAGGGGCACAACTTCGATAATGATGTGCTTGGCCAAAAAGGGCGTATGCGTTTTCTCCTGAATATATTCAGGAGAAAACCCATACGCCCTTTTTGGCCAAGAAGCAAACGGGCAATGCAAATCTGCACTACAAAGAAGTGTCACTTCCATCCAGTCAAAAGGAACATCCACAAAATGTGTAAAACCAAAAAAGCAAGACAGGCCCTGGAGAACAGGGAGACTAGTTATGCTGACGGACAGGATGTAAATTGCCAACTTCCTCTCTGGAGGAGTGCATTGTGTTCCCTAAAAGAATTAATCAACCGAACTACAGAGCCAAGGGCACTTCCAGTCTAGGGAATATACCTTGGGAAACCTGAAAATCAATAAGACAGAGCCACCAGAAAATTTAGGGATTCACTGCTAACAAGAACCTCAACTTGGGTACACCCTAAATATCCCAGGAAAGACAAAAATGGTTCAAGAAATTCTGTTACTTACGTAAGATGGAATATCGCTCAGCCATGAAATAAATGTCATAAGGCCAGTAGCAGCAAAATGAGGGGATTCATGTACGATGATTCTAAGTGAAATAAGTCACAGAGAAAAAGAAACTTATCATAAGATATCACTTATGAAGGTCCTGTAAACATTGCTGGATACACATGAACTGAGTTAGGAAAGAGAACAGAGTCTCACATTTAGAAAACACTCTTGTGCCTGCTTCAGGGTGAAGGAAAGGTGAGGTGATCCATAAAACCAGAGTTTGATATTAGTACAGGTACCGTTCCAAAAACCAACTACGGAATAGACAACACCTACACTTTCCTCAGTGAAAGGGATTCAAAACCCCATATACCCCGCAGAGGAATATATCTGACTAGTGAGAATCTTAAAACCAATGTATTGATATGTCTCTGTAAGGGAATCAAGTGTGTCTAGACTGGCATAAACATGGCAGTGAGAATCAGCTCAAACCCACTATAAAAAGGAATTTCAAAAACAAAACAAAAAACAGGGAAATTCTTTACAATTCCTACAGGTGCTCTGATGAAACATGGAATGACTCATTCTACAACGACAGCTGGATGTGGCATAAGGCTGGACAGTTGGGGCTGAGAGGATTGGAGAGATTTGGTGAGCAAACGTAGACCATTTAAAGCAATAATGCGTGACACACATTCCAAGGTCCCAACTCTCAAGGTTGAAGGGAATATTACTACAGCTATAACATGTACGGGAAACCTAAAGAATGGACACACTGTGAATACGAAAGGTTTCTAAAACTCAACTAATAGTCCCTCTCCTGGTGCTCCGGTTTGACTTTCCAACTGCTTTACTATCAATGTCCCAACTTGGAGAGACAGCCACTTTAAACTCCTGGTTCGCACAGGTTGCAAATTTGGCAGAGGATGTAAGGGAAGAGGGAGAACCAATGAGAGAGTAGCTGTTAGGCATTTGGACGGGCACATATCACTCTAATTTCCGGACAGGAAGGAGAATTAACCAAAGTCTCAGCCACCCTCCCGGAAACAATATAGGTCCTGAACCAAAATTTTTGACTTGCGGTCAGCTCAGAAGAAACGAGTTGAAAAATGGAGCTCAGGGGCACAGCAATTCAGAAAATGGCCGAGTAATAAAGGACAACAATCTTCCAAAAATCTATTGAGGGAAGGCAACGAGGCGGACGGAAAGTGAGCCAGAATAGCAGGAAACAGATTTCAAGAGGTACATTGGAATCACATTTAAAGCACAGGAAGAGGGGCACAACTTTGACAATGATGCACTTGGCCAAAAAGGGCGTATTTGTTTTCTCCTGAATATATTCAGGAGAAAACGCATATGCCCATTTGGCCAAGCAAGAAAGCGGGCAATGCAAATCTGCACTACAAAGAAGTATCACTTCCCAACGGTCAAAAGGGACATCTGCAAAATGTGTAAAAAACAGAAAGGCAAGACAGGGTCTGGAGAACAGTGAGCCTACTTATGCTGATGGGCAGTGTGTAAATTGCCAACTGACTCTCTGGCGGAGTGCATTGTGTTCCCTAAAACAAGTAAACAACAGAGCTACAGAGCCAAGGGCACTTCCAGTCTAGGGAATATACCTTGGGAAAACTGAAAATCAGTAAGACAGAGCCACCCCAAAATTTAGGGCTGCTCTGCTTACAATAACCTCAACTTGGGTCCACCTAAAATATCCCAGGAAAGACAAAAATGGTTCAAGAAATTGTGTTACTTACGTACGATGGATTATCCCTCATCTATGAAATCAAGGTCATAAGGCCAGTAGCAGCAAAAGGATTGGATTCAGGTACGATGATTCTAAGTGAAATAACTCACAGAGAAAAAGAAACTTAACATAAGATATCACTTATGAAGGTACTGTAAACATGGCAACACATGAACTGAGTTAGGAAAGAGAACAGAGTCTCACATTTAGAAAACACTCTTATGCCTTCTTAAGGGGGAAGCAGAGGTGGGGTTCTGCATAAAACCAGAGTGTGATATTAGCACAGTTACCGTTCCAAAAACCAGCTACGGAATAGACAAGACCTACACCTTCCTCAGTGAAAGGGACTCAAGACCACATATTTCCCACAGAGGAATATATCTGACTAGTAAGAATCTTAAAACCTATGTATTGATATGTCCCCATAAGGGAATCATGTGTGTATAGACTGGCAAAAGCATGGCAGTGAGAATCAGCTCAAACCCACTATAAAAAAGGAGATTCATAAGCAAAACAAAAAAACAGAGAAATTCTTTACAATTCATTCAGGGGCTCTGATGAAACCTGGAATGACCCTATCTACAACGACAGCTGGATGTGGCATAAGGCTGGACACTTGGGATGGAGAGGATTGGTGAGATTCGGTGAGCAAATGCAGACCATTTAAAGCAATAATGCCTGTCACACATTCCAAGGGGCCCAACTCTCCAGGTTGAAGGGAATATTACTACAGCTATAATATGTACGGTAAACCTAGAGAATGGACACACTGTGAATATGAAAGGTTTCTAAAACTCAACTAACAGTCTCTCTCCTGGTGCTCCGATTTGACTTTCCAAGTGCTTTACTATCAATGTCCCATCTTGGAGAGACAGCCCCTTTAACCTCCTGCTTCGCACAGGTTGCCAATTTGGCAGAGGATGAAAGGGAAGAGGGAGAAACAATGAGAGAGTAGCTGTTAGGCATTTTGACGGCCACATGTCACTCTAATTTCCTATCAGGAAGAAGAATTAGCCAAAGTCACAGCCTCACGCCGGGATCCAGCAGAGTTCCTGAACGAAAGTTTTGGACCTGCCGTCAGCTCTCAAAAAACGAGTTGAAAAATGGAGCTCATGGGCACAGCAATTCACAAACTGGCAGAGTAATAAAGGACAAGTATCGTCCAAAAATCTGTTGAGAAAAGGCAACGAGGTGGATTGAAAGTGAGCCAGAATAGCAGGAATCAGATTTCAAGGGGTACATTGGAATCCCCTTTAAAGAACAGGAAGAGGGGCACAACTTTGACAATGATGCACTTGGCCACAAAGGGTGTATGCATTTTCTCCTGAATATATTAAGGAGAAACCGCATATGCCCATTGTGGCCAAGCAAGCAAGCCGTCAATGCAAATCTGCACTACAAAGAAGTATCACTTCCCACTGGTCAAAAGGGACATCCGCAAAATGTGTAAAAACTAGAAATGCAAGATAGGCCCTGGAGAACAACGAGCCTAGTTATGCTGATGGGCAGGATTTAAATTGCCAACTTCCTCTCTGGAGGAGTGAATTGTGTTCCCTAAAACAAGTAAACAACAGAGCTACAGATCCAAGGGCACTTCCAGTCTAGGGAATATACCTTGGGAAAACTGAAAATCAATAAGACATAGCCACCCATAAATTTAGGGCTGCACTGCTTACAATAACCTCAACTTGGTTACATTTTGATGACAAGCACAAGGCGCATTGTGATAACATTGGTCATGGAGCAATGTGCTGACAAGCACATGGAGCACCCTTATGACAAGGGTCAGGGAGCATTGTGCTGAGGAAGGCATAGAATATGGTGATGACCAGTGTCAGATACCATTGTGATGAAAAGTTCATGGAGCATTGTGGTAACAAAGTCACAGAGACTTGTGATGACGAGGGTATGGACCATTGTGATGACATACGTCATGAATCATTGTTATGACGAGTCATGGAGCATTGTGATGACAGGGTCATGGAGCATTGTGATGAAAAGGGCATGGAGAATTCTGGTGAGAGGGTCATAGAGCATTTCTCTGACAAGATTTATGGACTATTTTGATGAGAGTGGGCATGGCGCATTGTGATGACAAGGGCATGGAGCATTGTGATGACAAGGTCATAGAGTATTGTGAAGAGACGTGTCAGGGAGCTTTGTGATGACATATGTCATGACCCATTGTGATGACAATGGCATGGGGCATTGTGATGCAAGGTGTCATGGAGTATTGTGATGACAAAGGTAATGGAGCATTGTGTTGACAACGGCTTGGAGCACTGTGATAACAAGGGTCATGGAGCATTGTGATGACAAGGGCATGGAGCATTGTGATGACAACGGACATTGAGAATTTTGATGACATTATCGTGAAGAATTTTGATGACAAAGGCATGGAGCTTGCTATGACAGGGGTCATATGGCATTGAGATGAAAATTTCAAGGAAAATTTTGATGACAAGTGCATGTATCATTGTGATGAGAAGTTTCATGGAGCATTGTGATGAGAAGTGTCATGGAGCATTGTGATGACAAGGACGTGGAGAATTCTGATGACAAGGGACATGGAGCATTGTTATTACCAGGGAATGGAACATTGTGATTACCAGGGAATGGAGCATTGTGATAGCAAGACCATGGAGCACTGTGATGAGAAGGCCATGAATAACTGTGATGACGAGCCTCATGGATCACTGTAATGACAAGGGGCATGGAACATTCTGATGACAGTTGTCATGGAGCATTGTTATGACAGGGGTCATGGAACATTGTGATGACAGTGGTCATGGAGCATTGTGATGACAAGGGTCACGGAGCATTATGATGATAAGCTTGTGGAGTATTGTGATGACAATGGCATGGAGCATTGTGATGAAAAGGGCATGGATCATTGTGATGAAAAAGGCATGGAGCGTTGTCATGAGAGGTTTCAAGGAGCATACTGATGACAAGTGTCAGGGAACATTGTGATGACCAGTGTATTGAGCATTGTGATGACAAAGGTCATGGAGCATTGTGATGAGAAGACCATGGAAAATTTTGATGACGAGAGTCATGGACCTTTGTGATGGCAAAGGTCATGGAGCATTTTGATGACAATGGCATTGTGCATTGTAATGAGAAGGGCTGGGAACATTGTGATGACAGGGTCATGGAACAATTTGATGAAAAGGGTCATGGATCATTTTGATGACAGGGGATATGGAATATTGTGATGTCAGGGGTCATACAGCTTTGTGATGAATAGGGTCATGGAGCATTTTGATGCCAGGGGTTATGGAACATTGTGATATCAGGTGTCATGGAGCATTGTGATGACAAGGGCATGGAGCATTGGTCTGAAAATTTCATGGATTATTGTGATGAGAGTGGGTATGGGGCATTGTGATGACAAGGGCATGGAACACTGTGATACATGGGTCATGGAGGATTGTAATGACAAGGGCATGGAGCATTGTGATGAGAAGGGCATCGAGCATTGTGATGACAAATGTCATGGAGCTTTGTGATGACAAGGGCATGGAACAATGTGATCAGAGGGTTCATGGAGCATCGTGATGACAATGGCATGGAGCATTGTGATGCCAAGGGTCATGGAGATATGTGACGACAAATGTCATGGAGCATTTTGATGACAAGGGCGTGGTGCATTTTGTTGTGAAGGGAAGGGAGCATTGTGATGACAGAGTCGAGGAGCAATTTGATGAAAAGGGTCATATAAGATTTTGATGATATGGGTTATGGAACATTGTGATGTCAGGGGTCATGGAGCATTTTGCTGAAAAGGGTCATAGAGAATTTTGATGACATGGGTTATGGAACATAGTGATGTCAGGTGTCATGGAACATTGTGATGACAGGGGTGAGGAAGTATTGTGATGACTAGTGATGGAACATAGTGATATCAGTTGTGAGAGAGCATTTTGTTGAGAAGTGCATGGAGCATTGTGATGACCCGGGTTTACGGAGCATTGTGATGACAAGGTTGTGGAGCATTATGATGACAAGCGCATGGCACACTGTTATAACATTGGTCATGGAGCAATGTGCTGACAAGCACATGGAGCACTGTGATGAAAAGGGGGATGGAGCACTGTGCTGAGAAAGGCATAGAGCATTTTGATGACAAGGTTCAGAGAGCATTGTTATGAAAAGTTCATGGAGCATTGTGGTGACAAAGTCACAAAGACTTGTGATGACGAAAGCATGGACCATTGTGATGACAAATTTCATAAAGCACTGTGATGACTGGAGTCACGGAGCATTGTGATGACACGGGAATTGAGCATTGTGATGACATGGGCATAGAGCATTGCTCTAACAAGTTTTATGGATTATTGTGATGACAGTGGGCATGGCACATTGTGATTACAAGGGCATGGAGCATTGTGATGACAAGGTCATACAGTATTGTGAAGACAGGTGTCAGGGAGTATTGGGATGACATATTTCATGGTCCATTGTGATGAGAATGGCATGGGGCATTGGAATGCCAAGTGTCATGGAGGATTGTGATGACAAAGGTAATGGAGCATTGTGATGACAAGGGCTTGGAGCTTCGTGATGGCAAGGTCATAAAGCTTTGTGATGACAACATATTGGAGCATTGTGATGACAAGGGCCTTTGAGAATTTTGATGACAAGGTAGTGAAGCATTGTGACGACAAGCGCATGGAGCTTGCTATGACAGGGGTCATGGAGCATTGCAATGACAATTGCATGGAGAATTGTACTGACAAGAGAATGTAACATTTTGTTGAGTAATGTCATGGAGGATTGTGATGAAAACGACATGTAGAATTGTGATGACCAGGGCATGGAGCATTGGGATGACAAGACCGTGGAGCATTGTCATGAGAAGACCACTGATAATTGTGATGAGGATTGTCATGGAGCACTGTAATGACAAGGGGCATGGAGCATTGTGATGACAGGTGTGATGGATCATTGTGATGACAAGTGTCATGGACCATTCTGATGACAAGCTTGTGGAGTAATGTGATGACAATGGCATGGAGTATTTTAATGAAAAGGGCATGGAGTATTGTGATGAAAAAGGCATGGAGTCTTTTTATGACAGTGTTCAAGGAGAATTCTGATGACAATTCTCAGGGAGCATTGTGATGACAAGTGTACTGAGCATTGTGATGACAAATTTCATGGAGCATTGTGATGACAGGCATCATGGAGCATTATGATGACAAGTGTTATGAACACTGTTATCACAAGGCTTTGGAGCATTTTGATGACAGAAGTCATGTATCATTTTCATTTCAAGGAGCATGGATCATTGTGATGACAAGGGCATGAAGCAATGTGAACCCAAGGTTCATGGAGGATTTTGATGACAATGGGATTGGAGTATTGTGATGACAAGCGCATGGAGCATTGTGATGACAAGGTCATGTAGCATTTTGCTGACAAATGTATGGAGCATTTTGATGACAAGTGTCATGGAGCATTGTGATGACAAGCGTCATGGAGCATTGTGATTACAGGGGTCATAGAGCATTGGGATGGCAAGGGCATGGATCATTGTGATGACAAGGGTCATGGAGCATTTCGATGACAAGATTCCCAGATCATTGCGTTGTCTGGTGTCATGGAGCGTTGTGATGACAGTGGTCATGCAGCATTGTGATGACAGGGGTCATGGAGCATTGTGATGAGAATTTCATGGAGCACTGAGCTGAAAATATTCCTTGAGTATTGTGATGGCAGGGCTCATGGAGCATTGTGATAACAAGGGAATGGAGCATTGGCATGACAATGTCCTGGAGCATTGTGATGAGAAGACCATGGAGCATTGTGATGGCAAGTCTCATGGAGCATTCTGATGAAAAGGGGCATGGATCATTGTGATTACAGGGGTCTTGGAGCATTGTTATGACAAGGGTCATGGAGCCTTGTGATGACAACACCGTTGAACATTGTGAACACAGGTGTCAGGGAGCATTGTGATGACATGTGTCATGTTCCATTGCGATGACTATGGTGTGGGGCATTGTGATGCCAAGTATCATGGAGGAATGTGATGACAAAGATAATGGGGCATTGTGATGATTAGAGCTTGGAACATTATGATCACAAAGGCCATTTAGAATCTTGATGAGAAGGTCGTGAAGCATTGTGATGACAAAGTCCTGGAGCATTATGTTGAGAAGACCATGGAGCCTTGTGATGACAAGTCTCATGGACCATACTGATGAAAAGAGGCATGGAGAATTGTGTTTACAGGGGTCTTGTAACATTGTGATGACAAGTGCATGGAGCACTGAGATGAGAAAGCCAAGGAGCATTCTGATGACATGCGTCATGGAGCTTTTTGATGACAAGGGCATGGAGCATTGTGAATACAGGGGTCTTGGAGCATTGTGATGACAAGGGCATGGAGCATTGTGATGAGAAGAACATGGAGCATTCTGATGACATGCGTCAAGGAGCTTTGTGATGACAATTGCATGGAGCATTGTGATTACAGTGGTCTTGGAGCATTGTGATGACAAGAGTCATGGAGCCTTGTGATTAAAAGACCGTGGATCATTGTGATACCAGGGGTCATGGAGCATTGTTATGACAGGTGTAATGGAGCACTGTGATGACTAGGGCATGGAGCATTGGTCTGAAAAGTTTCATGGATTATTGTGATGAGAGTGGGCATGGAGCATTCTGATGACAAGGGCACAGAACACTGTGATACATGGGTCATGGGGGATTATAATGACAAGGACATGGAGCATTGTGATGAGAAGGGCATGGAACAATGTGATAAGAGGGTTCATGGACCATTGTGATGACAATGACATGGAGCATTGTGATGCCAATTGTCATGGAGATGTGTGACGACAAATATCATGGAGCATTTTGATGACAAGTTCGTGGTGCATTGTGTTGTGAAGGGAAGGGAGTATTGTGATGACAGGGTCATGGAGCAATTTGATGAAAATGCTCATGGAAGATTTTGATGACAGGGGTTATGGAACATTGTGATGTCAGGGGTCATGGAGCATTTTGATGAAAAGGGTCATGGAGCATTTTGATGACAGGGGTTATGGAACATTGTGATGTCAGGGGTCATCGAACATTGTGATGATAAGTGCATGTAGCAATGTGATGACAGGGGTCATGGAACACTGTGATGACAGGGGTGAGGGAGTATTGTGATGACTTGTGATGGAACATAGTGATATCAGTTGTGAGAGAGCATTTTGTTGAGAAGTGCCTGGAGCATATTGATGACAAGGTTTATGGAGCATTTTGATGACAATGTTGTGGAGCACAGTGATGACACGCGCATGGCACATTTTGATAACATGGGTGATGGAGCAATGTGCTGAGAAGCACATGGAGCATTGTGATGACAAGGGTCATGGAGCATTGTGCTGAGAAAGGCATAGAGCATTGTGATGACATTGGTCAGAGAGCATTGTGATGAAAAGTTCATGGAGCATTGTGGTGACAAAGGTCACAGAGAATTGTGATGATGAGGGCATGGACCATTGTGATGACAAAGTTCATGAAGCACTGTGATGACTGGAGTCACGGAGCACTGTGATGACAGGGTTCATGGAGCATTGTGATGACAAGGCCGTGGAACATCATTATGACAGTGGTTATGGAGCATTGTTATGACAGGGGTATTGGAATATTGTGATGGCAAGGGTATGGAGCATTCTGATGAGAAAGCCATGGAGCATTCTGATGACATGCATCATTGAGCTGTGTGATGACAAAGGCATGGAGCATTGTGATTACAGGGGTCTTGGATCATTGTAATGATAAGGGTTATGGAGCCTTGTTATGACAAGGCCGTGGAACATTTTGATGGCAGGGGTTATGGAGCATTGTTATGACAGGGGTAATGGAGCATTGTGATTACAAGTTTATGGAGCATTGGTCTGAAACTTTTCATGATTATTTTGATGAGAGTGGTCATGGAGCATTATGATGACAAGGGAAATGAACACTGTGATACATGGGTCATGGAGAATTGCATTGATAAGGGCATGGAACATTGTGATGAGAAGGGAATCGTGCATTTTGATGACAATCATCGTGGAGCTTTGTGATGATAAGGACATGGAAGCAATGTGATGAGAGGCTTCAGGAAGCATTGTGATGACAATGGCATGGATCATTCTGATGCCAAGGGTCATGGAGCTTTGTGATGACAAAGGTCATGGAGCATTTTGATGACAAGGGCGTGGTGCATTGTGATGAGAAGGGCAGGGAGCATTGTGATGACAGGGTCATGGAGCAATTTGATGAAAAGTGTCATGGAACATTTTGATGACAGGGGTTATAGAACATTGTGATGTCAGGGATCATGGAGCTTTGTGATGAAAAGGGTCATGGAGCATTTTGACTACAGGGTTTATGGAACTTTGTGATGTCAGGTGTCATGGAGAATTGTGATGATAATGGCATGTAGCATTGTGATGACCGGGATAATGGAACATTGTGATGACAGGGTTGAAGGAGTATTGTGATGACAAGTGGTGGAACATTGAGATATCAGTGGTGAGAGAGCATTTTGATAAGTGAATGGAGCATTGTGATGACAAGGTTTATGGAGCATTTTGATGACAAGGATGTTGAGCATTGTGATGACAAGTGCATGGCGAATTGTGATGACATTGGTTATGAAGCATTGTGCTGACACGCACATCGAGCATTGTGATGACAAGGGTCATGGAGCATTGTGCTGACAAAGGCATGGAGTTTTGTGATGACAAGGGTCACAGAGCATTGTGATAAAAAGTTCATGGAGCACTGTGGTGACAAAGGTCACAGAGCTTTGTGTGACAAAGTCAAGGACCATTGTGATGGCAAATGTCATGAAGCATTGAGATGACTGGAGTCACGGAGTTTTGTGATAACAGGGGTCTTGGAGCATTGTGAAGAAAAGGGAATGCATCATTGTGATGAATAATGCAGGGAGCCTTGTCATGACAGTGTTCAAGGAGCATAGTGATGACAAGTGTCAGGGAGCATTGTGATGACAAGTGTATTGAGCATTGTGTTGACAAAGATCATGGAGCATTGTGATGTGAAGACCATGGATAATTGTGATGACAAGCGTCATGGGGCTTTGTGATGACAGGTGTCATGGAAATTTGTGATCACAAGGGTTTGCAGCTTTGTGATGACAGAGGTCATGGAGCATTTTGATTTCATAGTGATGACAATAGCATGAATCATTATGATGATGGGCATGGTGCATTGTGATGACAGGGTTGATGGAGAATTGAGATGAAAAGGGGCATGGAGTATTGTGATAACAGAGGTCTTGGAGCATTGTGATGACAAGGGTCATGGAGCCTTGTGATGACAAGGCCGTGGAACATTGTGATGGCAGTGGTCATGGAGAATTTTTATGACAGGTGTAATTGAGCATTGTGATGACAAGGGCATGGAGCAATGTGATGAGAGATTTCATTGAGCATTGTGATGACAATGGCATGGAGCATTTTGATGCCAGGGGTCATGGAGCTTTGTGATGAAAAATGTCATTAGGCATTTTAAAGACAAGGGAGTGGTGCATTGTGATGAGAACGCAGGGAGCATTGTGATGAAAAGGTCACGGAGCAATTTGATGAAAAGCGTCATGGAATATTTTGATGACAGGCGTTACGGAACATTGTGATGTCAGGGGTCATGAAGCATTGTGATGAAATGGGTCATTGAGCATTTTGTGACAGGGGTTATGGAACATTGTGATGTCAGGGGTCATGGAGCATTGTGATGACAAGGGCACGGAGCAATGTGATGACAGAGGCATGGAACACTTGTCTGACAAGTTTCATGGATTATTGTGATGACAGTGGGCATGGAGCATTGTGATGAAAAGGGTCACAGAGCCTTGTGTGAAGAGGGCATGGACCACTGTGTTGACAAAGGTCATGAAGCACTGTGATGACTGGAGTCACGGAGCATTGTGATGGCAGCTGTCATGGAGCATTGTGCTGACAAGCGCATGGAGCATTTTGATGACAAGTGTCATGGAGCATTGTGCTGACAAAGGCATGGAGCATGGTGATGACAAGGGACACAGAGCATTGTGATGAAATATTCTTGGAGCATTGTGGTGACAAAGATCACAGAGCCTTGAGTGACGGGGGCATGGACAATTGGTCTGACAAGTTTCATGGATTATTGTGATGACAGTGGGCATGGAGAATTGTGATGACAAAAGTCATGAAGCATTGTGATGACTGGAGGCAAGGAGCATTTTAATGACATGGGTAATGGAGCATTGTGATGACATGGGCATGGAGCATTGTGATGACAGTGGCATGGAACATTTGTCTGACTACTTTCATGGATTATTCTGATGACAGTGGGCATGGCGCATTGTGATGACAAGGGCATGGAACATTGTGATGACAATGTCATGGAGCACTGTGAGGAGAAGGCCATGGAGCATTCTGATGACATGAGTCATGGAGCTTTGTGATGACAAGGGCATCGAGATTTGCGATTACAGGGGTCTTGGAGCATTGTGATGACAAGTGTCATGGAGGCTTGTTATGACAAGACCGTGGAATCTTGTGATGGCAGGGGACATGGAGGATTGTTATGACAGGGGTAATGGAGCATTGTGATGACAAGGACATGGGGCAATGGTCTGAAATGTTTCATGGATTATTGTGAAGAGAATGGGTACGGAGCACTGTGATGACAAGGGCATGGAACACTGTGATACATAGATCATGCAGGATTGTAATGACGAAGGCATGGTGTATTTTGATGACAAGGGACACAGAGCATTGTAATGAAATATTCATGGAGCATTGTGGTGACAAAGATCACAGAGCCTTGTGTGACGGGGGCATGGACAATTGGTCTGACAAGTTTCATGGATTATTGTGATGACAGTGGGCATGGAGCATTGTGATGACAAATGTCATGAAGCATTGTGATGACTGGAGTCATGGAGCATTTTGATGGCATGGGTAATGGAGCATTGTGATGACATGGGCATGGAGCATTGTGATGACAAGTATATTGAGCATTGTGATGACGATGGTCAAGGAGCATTGTGATGACAATGGCATTTAGTATTGTGATGACACTCATCATGGATCATTGTGATGTCAAGGGTTATGGAACATTGTTATCACAAGGTTTTGGAGCATTTTGATGACAGGTCATGGATCATTTTGATTTCAAAGAACATGGAGCATTGTGATGACAAGGGCATGAAGCAATGTGATCCAAAGTTTCATGGAGGATTTTGATGACAAGCGCATGGGGCTTTGTGATGACAATGTCATGTAGCGTTTTGGTGACAAAGGCATGGAGCATCGTGATGACAAGTTTCATGGAGCACTGTGAAGACAAGCATCACGGAGCATTGTGATTACAGCAGTCATGGAGAATTGGGATGGCAAGGGCACGGATCATTGTGATGACAAGGGTCAGGGAGCATTTTGATGATAAAAGTCCCGGATTATTGTGTTGTAAGGGGTCATGGAGCATTGTGATGACAGTGGTCATGGAGCATTGTGATGGCAGGGGTCATGGAGCATTGTGATGAGAAATTCATGGAGCATTAGGCTGAAAATGTTCATGGAGTATTGTGATGACAGGTGTCATGGAGCATTGTGATGACAAGGGAATGGAGCATCGTGATGACAAGATCCTGGAGCATTGTGATGAGAAGACTATGGAGCTTTGTGATGACAAGTCTCATGGAGCATTCTGATGAAATGGGGCATGGAGCATTGTGATTAAAGGAGCCTTGGAGCATTGTGATGACAAGGGCATGGAGCATTGTGATGAGAAGGCCTGGAGCATTCTGATGACATGCGTCATGAAGCACTGTGATGACCGGGGCATGGAGCATTGTGATTACAGGGGTCTTGGAGCATTGTGATGAAAACGGCATGGATCATTGTGATGAAAAAGGCATGTAGCCTTGTCATGACAGGGTTCAAGGAGTATACTGATGACAAGTGTCAGGGAGCATTGCGATGACCAGTGTATTGGGCATTGTGATGACAAAGGTCATGGAGCATTGTGATGAGAACACCGTGGATAATTGTGATGACGAGAGTCATGGGGCGTTGTGAAGACAAGTGTTATGAACATTGTGATCACAAGGGTTTGGAGCATTGTGATGACAGATGTCAAGGAGCATTTTGATTTCATTGTGATGACAATAGCATGAAGCATTATGATGATGGGCATGGTGCATTGTGATGACAGGGTTCATGGAGAATTGAGATGAAAAGGGGCATGGAGAACTGTGATTACAGGGGTCTTGGATCATTGTGATGACAAGGGCATGGATCATTGTGATAAGAAGGCCATGGAGCATTCTGATGACATGCATCATGGAGCTTTGTGATGACAAGGGCATGGAGCATTGTGATTACAGGGTCTTGGAGCATTGTGATGACAAGTGTCATGGAGCATTGTGATGACAAGGCTGGGAAACATTGTGATGGCAGGGGTCATGGAGCATTGTTATGACAGGGGTAATGGAGCATTGTGATTACAAGGGTATGGAGCATTGGTCTGAAAATTTTCATGGATTATTGTGATGAGAGTGGGCATGGCGCATTGTGATGACAAGGTCACACAACACTGTGTTACATGGGTCATGGAGGATTGTAATGACAAGGGCATGGAGCATTGTGATGAGAAGGGCATCGAGCATTTTGATGACAAGCATCGTGGAGCTTTGTGATGACAAGGACATGGAAGCAATGTGATGAGAGGCTTCAGGAAGCACTGTGATGACAATGACATGGAGCATTGTGATGCCAAGGGTCATGGAGCTTTGTGATGACAAAGGTCATGGAGCATTTTGTTGACAAGTGCGTGGTGCATTATGATGAGAAGGGCAGGGTGCATTGTGATGTCAGGGTCATGGAGCAATTTGATGAAAATGGTCATCGAACATTTTGATGACAGGGGTTATGGAACATTGTGATGTCAGGGGTCATGGAGCATTGTGATGAAAAGGGTCAGGGAGCATTTTGATGACAGGGATTATGGAACGTTGTGATATCAGGGGTCATCGAACATTGTGGTGATAAAGGCATGTAGCATTGTGATTATTGGGGTCATGGAACATTGTGATGACAGGGGTGAGGGAGTATTGTGATGACTAGTGATGGAACACTGTGATATCAGTGGTGAGAGAGCATTTTGATGAGAAGTGTATGGAGCATTGTGATGACAATGTTTATGGAGCGTTGTGATGACAAGGTTGTGGAGCATTGTGATGACAAGCGCATAGTGCATTGTTATGGCATGTGTCATGGAGCATTGTGCTGACTAGCGCATGGAGCATTGTGATGAAATGGGTCATGGAGCACTGTGCTGAGAAAGGCATGGAGCATTGTGATGACAACGGTCACGGAGCATTGTGATCAAAAGTTCATGGAGCATTATGGTGACAAAGGTCACAGAGACTTGTGATGACGAGGGCATGGGGAATTTTGATGACAAAGGTCATGAATCATTGTTATGACTGGAGTCACGGAGCATTGTGATGACAGGGGTCATGGAGCATATTGATGACAGGTGTCATGGATCATTCCGATGACAAAGGTCATGGACCATTCTGATGACAAGCTTGTGGAGTAATGTGATGACAATGGCATGGATCATTGTGATGAAAAAGGCATGGAGCCTTTTCATGACAGTGTTCAAGGAGCATTCTGACGACAAGTGTCAGGGAGCATTGTGATGACAAAGGTCATGGAGCATTGTAATGACAGGCATCATGGAGCATTGTGATGACAAGTGTTATGGAGCACTGTGATGACAGAAGTCATGTATCATTTTCATTTCAAGGACCATGGAGCATTTTGATGACAAGGGCATGAAGCAATGTGAACCCAAGGTTCATGGAGGATTTTGATGACAATGGGAACAGAGCATTGTGATGACAAGCGCATGGAGCATTGTGATGACAAGGTTATGTAGCATTTTGCTGACAAATGCATGGAGCATTTTGATGACAAGGGTCATGGAGCATTGTGATGACAACGTCATTGAGCATTGTTTTTACAGGGGTCATGGAGCATTGGGATGGCAAAGACATGGATCATTGTGATGACAAGGGTCATGGAGCATTTTGATGACAAGAGTCCTGCATCATTGTGTTGTCTGGTGTCATGGAGCATTGTGATGACAGTGGTCATGGAACATTGTGATGCCAGGGGTCAGGGAGCATTGTGATGAGACGTTCATGGAGCATTGCTTTGACAATATTCATTGAGTATTGTGGTGGCAGCGGTCATGGAGCATTGTGATGACAAGGGAATGGAGCACTGTGATGACAAGTCTCATGGAACATTCTGATGAAAAAGGGCATGGAGCATTGTCATTACAGGGGTCTTGGAGCATTGGGATGACAAGGGCATGGAGCATGGTGATGACAATGCCAGGAGCATTCTGATGACATGTGTCATGGAGCTTTGTGATGACAAGTGCATGGAGCATTGTGATTAGAGGGGTCTTGGTGCATTGTGATGAAAAGTCCATGGATCATTGTGAGGAAAAGGCATGGAGCCTTGTCATGACAGGGTTCAAGGAGCATACTGATGACAATTGTCAGGGAGCATTGTGATGACAAAGGTCATGGAGCATTGTGATGAGAAGACCAATGATAATTGTGATGAGGAGTGTCATGGGGCATTGTGATCACAAGTGTTATGGAACATTGTGATCACAAGGGTTTGGAGCATTGTGATGACAGAGGTCATGGAGCATTTTGATTTCATTGTGATGACAATAGCATGAAGCTTTATGATGATGGGCATGGTGCATTGTGATGACAGTGTTCACGGAGAATTGAGATGAAAAGGGACATGGAGCCTTGGGATTACAGGGGTCTTGGAGCATTGCTATGACAAAGGTCATGGAGCATTGTCATGACAACACCGTGGTACATTGTGATGGCAGGGCTCATGGAGCATTGTTATGACAGCGGTAATGGAGCATTGTGATGACAAGACATGGAGCATTGGTTTGAAAAGTTTCATGGATTATTGTGACGAGAGTGGTCATGGAGCATTGTGATGACAAGGGCACAGAACATGGTGATACACGGGTTATGGAGGATTGTAATGACAAGGGCATGGATCTTTGTGATGAGAAAGGCACCGAGCATTGTGATGACAAGGGCCCAGAACACGGTGATACATGGGTTATTGAGGATTGTAATGACAAGGGGATGGATCATTGTGATGAGAAAGGCATCGAGCATTGTGATGACAAGCGTCATGGAGTTTTGTGATGACAAGGGCAAGGAGCAAAGTGATGATAGGGTTCATGGAGCATTGTGATGACAATGGCATGGAGCATTGTGATGCCAAGGGTTATGGAGATTTGTGAGGACAAATGTCAATGAGCATTTTTATGACAAGAGCTTAGTGCATTGTGATGAGAAGGGCAGGGAGCATTGTGATGACAGGATCATGGAGCAATTTGATGAAAAAGGTCAGGGAACATTTTGATGACAGGGGATATGGAACAGTGTGACGTCAGTGGTCATGGAGCATTGTGATGATAAGCACATGTAGCATTTTGATGACAGGGGTCATGGAACATTGTGATGAAAAGGGTGAGGGAGAATTATGATGACTAGTGATGGAACATTGTGATATCAGTAGTGAGAAAGCATTTAGATGAGAAGTGCATGGAGAATTGAGATGACAATGTTTATGGAGCATTTTGGTGATAAGGTTGTGGAGCATTTTGATGACAAGTGCATCGCATATTGTGATGACTTGTGTCTTGGAGCATTGTGTTGACAAGCGCATGGAGCCTTGTGATGACAACAACCATGGAGAATTGTGCTGACAAAGGCATGGAGCATTGTGATGACACGTGTTACAGAGCATTGTGATGACGAGGGAATGGACCATTGTGATGACAAAGATCATAAATCATTGTGATGACTGGATTCATGGAGCATTATGATGTGAGGGTTCATGGAGCATTGTGATTACAGGGGTCTTGGAGCATTGTGATGACAAGGGCATGGAGCAATGTGATGAGAAGGCCATGGAGCATTCCGATGACATTCATGATGGAGTTTTGTGAAGAAAAGGGCATGGAGCATTGTGAATACCGGGATCTTGGAGCATTGTGATGAAATGGGCAGGGATCATTGTGATGAAAATGGCATGGAGTCTTGTCATGACAGGGTTCAAGGAGCATACTGAAGACAAGTGTCAGGGACCATTATGATGACATGAGTATTGAGCATTGTGATGACAAATGTCATGGAGCATTGTGATGAGAAAACCATGGATAATTGTGATGACGAGCATCACTGGGCGTTGTGATGACAAGTGTTATGGAATATCGTGATCACAAGGATTTGGAGCATTGTGATGACATAGGTCATGGAGCATTTTGATTTCATTGTGTTGACAATAGCATGAAGCATTATGATGATGGGAATGGTGCATGGTGATGACAAGGGTCATGGATCCTTGTGATGACAAGGCCATGGAACATCGTGATGACAGTGGTCATGGAGCATTGTTATGACTGGGGTAATGGAGTATTGTGATGGCAAGGGTATGGAGCATTGTGATGAGAAAGCCATGGAGCATTCTGATGACATGCGTCATGGAGCTTTGTGATGACAAAGGCATGGAGCATTGTGATTACAGGGGTCTTGGATCATTGTGATGACAAGGGTTATGGAGCCTTGTGATGACAAGGCCGTGGATCATTTTGATGGCAGGGGAAATGGAGCATTGTCATGACAGGGGTAATGGAGCATTGTGATTACAATTGTATGGAGCATTGGTCTGAAAATTTTCATGGATTATTGTGATGAGAGTGGGCATGGAGCATTGTGATGACAAGGTCACACAACACTGTGTTACATGGGTCATGGAGGATTGTAATGACAAGGGCATGGAGCATTGTGATGAGAAGGGCATCGAGCATTTTGATGACAAGCATAGTGGAGCTTTGTGATGACAAGGACATGGAAGCAATGTGATGAGAGGCTTCAGGAAGCACTGTGATGACAATGGCCTTGATCATTGTGATGCCAAGGGTCATGGAGTTATGTGATGACAAAGGTCATGGAGCATTTTGTTGACAAGTGCGTGGTGCATTGTAATGAGAAGGGTAGGGTGCATAGTGATGACAGGGTCATGGAGCAATTTGATGAAAATGGTCATCGAACATTTTGATGACAGGGGTTATGGAACATTGTGATGTCAGGGGTCATGGAGCATTGTGATGAAAAGGGTCAGGGAGCATTTTGATGACAGGGATTATGGAACGTTGTGATATCAGGGGTCATCGAACATTGCATTGATAAGGGCATGTAGCATTGTGATGACAGGGGTCATGGAACATTGTGATGACAGGGGTGAGGGAGTATTGTGATGACTAGTGATGGAACACTGTGATATCAGTGGTGAGAGAGCATTTTGATGAGAAGTGTATGGAGCATTGTGATGACAATGTTTATGGAGCGTTGTGATGACAAGGTTGTGGAGCATTGTGATGACAAGCGTGTGGTGCATTGTTATGACATGTGTTATGGAGCATTGTGCTGACTAGTGCATGGAGCATTGTGATGAAAAGGGTCATGGAGCATCGTGCTGAGAAACGCATGGAGCATTGTGATGACAAGGGTCATGGAGCATTTTGGTGACAAAGGTCACAGAAGCTTGTGATGACGAGGGCATGGACCATTTTGATGACAAAGGTCATGAATCATTGTTATGACTGGAGTCACGGAGCATTGTGACGACCGGGGTCATGGAGCACTGTGATGACAAGGGCATCGAGGATTGTGATGACAGAGGCATAGAGCATTGCTCTGACAAGTTTTATGGATTATTGGATGACAGTTGGCATGGCTCATTGTGATGACAAGGGCATGGAGCATTGTGATGACAAGGTCATACATTATTGTGAAGGCAGGTGTCAGGGAGCATTGTGATGACATATGTCACGATACATTGTGATGACAATGCCATTGGGCATTGTGATGCCAAGTGTCATGGAAGATTGGGATGACAAATGTAATGGAGCATTGTGATGACAAGGGCTTTGAGCATCGTGATGACAAGGTCAAGGAGAACTGTGATGACAAGATCATGGAGAGTTGTGATGACAAGGGCCATTGAGAATTTTGATGAGAAGGTCGTGAAGCATTGTGATGAGAAGCGCATGGAGCTTGCTATGACAGGGGTCATGGAGCATTGCAATGAAAAGTGCATGGAGAACTGTATTGACAACAGCATGTAACATTTTGATGAGAAGTGTCTTGGAGCATTGTGATGTCAAGGACATGTAGAATTGTGATGACCAGGGCATGGAGCATTGTGATGGCAGGACCGTGGAGCATTGTGATGAGAAGACCATGGATAATTGTGATGATGAGCATCATGGAGCACTGTAATGACAAGGGGCATGGAGCATTGTGATGACAGGTGTCATGGATCATTGTGATGACAAGCTTGTGGAGTAATGTGCTGAAAAGGGCATGGAGCCTTTTCATGACAGTGCTCCAGGAGCATTCTGACGACAAGTGTCAGGGAGCATTGTGATGACATGTGTATTGAGAATTGTGATGACAAAGGTCAGGGAGCATTGTGATGATAAGCATCATGGAGCATTGTGATGACAAGTATTATGGAACATTGTGATCACAAGGAATTGGAGCATTGTGATGACAGAAGTCATGTATCATTTTCATTTCAAGGAGCATAGAGCATTGTGATGACAAGGGCATGAAGCAATGTGAACCCAAGGTTCATGGAGAATTTTGATGACAATGGGAACTGAGTATTGTGATGACAAGCGCATGGAGCATTGTGATGACAAGGTCATGTAGCATTTTGCTGACAAATGCATGGAGCATTGTGATGACAAGCGTCATGGAGCATTGTGTTTACAGGGGTCATGGAGCTTTGGGATGGCAAAGACATGGATCATTGTGATGACAAGGGTCATGGAGAATTTTGATGACAAGAGTACTGGATCATTGTGTTGTCTGGTGTCATGGAGCGTTGTGATGACATTGGTCATGGAGCATTGTGATGCCAGGGGTCATCGAGCATTGTGATGAGAAGTTCATGGATTATTGGGCGGACGATATTCATTGAGTATTGTTATGGCGGGTGTCAATGAGCATTGTGATGACAAGGGAATGGAGCATTGTGATGACAAAGTCCTGGGGCATTGTGATGAGAAGACCATGGAGTATTGTGATGACAAGTCTCATGGAACATTCTGATGAAAAGGGGCATGGAGCATTGTGATTACAGGGGTCTTGGAGCATTGGGATGATAAGGGCATGGAGCATGGTGATGTCAATGCCAGGAGCATTCTGATGACATGTGTCATGGATATTTCTGATGACAAGGGCATGGGGCATTGTGATTAAAGGGGTTTTGGAGCATTGTGATGAAAAGTCCATGGATCATTGTGAGGAAAAGTCATGGAGCCTTGTCATGACAGGGTTCAAGGAGCATACTGAAGACAAGTGTCAGGGAGCATTGTGATGAGAAAGGTCATGGAGCATTGTGATGAGAAGACCATGAATAATTGTGATGACCAGCGTCATGGGGCATTGTGATGACAAGTATTATGGAACATTGTGATCACAAGGGTTTGGAGCATTGTGATGACAGAGGTCATGGAGCATTTTGATTTCATTGTGATGACAATAGCATGAAGCTTTATGATGATGGGCATGTTGCATTGTGATGACAGTGTTCATGGAGAATTGAGATGAAAAGGAGCATGGAGCCTTGTGATTACAGGGGTGTTGGAGCATTGTTATCACAAGGGTCATGGAGCATTGTCATGACAATGCCCTTGTACACTGTGATGGCAGGGGTCCTGGGGCATTGTTATGACAGGGGTAATGGAGCATTGTGATGACAAGGACATGGAACATTGGCTTGAAAAGTTTCATGGATTATTGTGACGAGAGTGGTCATGGAGCATTGTGATGACAAGGGCCCAGAACACGGTGATACATGGGTTATGGAGGATTGTAATGACAAGGGCATGGATCATTGTGATGAGAAAGGCATCGAGCATTGTGATGACAAGCGTCATGGAGCTTTGTGATGACAAGGGCAAGGAGCAATGTGATGATAGGGTTCATGGAACATTGTGATGACAATGGCATGGAGCACTGTGATGCCAAGGGTCATGGAGATTTGTGAGGACAAAGGTCAGTGAGCATTTTGATGACAAGAGCATTGTGCATGTTGATGAGAAGGGCAGGGTGCATTGTGATGACAGGATCATGGAGCAATTTGATGAAAAGGGTCAGGGAACATTTTGATGACAGGGGTCATGGAACAGTGTGACGTCAGTGGTCATGGAGCATTGTGATGATAAGGGCATGTAGCATTCTGATGACAGGGGTCATGGAACATTGTGATGAAAGGGGTGAGGGAGTATTGTGATGACTAGTGATGGAACATTGTGATATCAGTGGTGAGAGAGCATTTAGATGAGAAGTTCATGGAGCATTGTGATGACAAGGTTTATGGAGCATTGTGATGACAAGGTTGTGGAGCATTGTGAAGACAAGTGCATGGCATATTGTGATGACCTGTGTCTTGGAGCATTGTGCTGACAAGCGCAAGGAGCATTGTGATGACAAGGGTCATGGAGCATTGTGCTGACAAAGGCATGGAGCATTGTGATGACACGTGTTACAGAGCATTGTGATGACGAGGGAATGGACCATTTTCATGACAAAGGTCATAAAACATTGTGACGACTGGATTCACGGAGCATTATGATGTGAAGGGTCATGGAGCCTTGTGATTACAAGGGCATGGAGCATTGTTATGACAAGGTCATATAGTATTGTGAAGACAGGTGTCAGGGAACATTGTGATGACATATGTCGTGGTGCATTGTGATGACTACGGCATGGAGCATTGTGATGCCAAATGTCATGGAGGATTGTGATGACAAAGGTAATGGTGCATTGTGATGAGAAGACCATAGAGCCTTGTGATGACAAGTCTCATGGAGCATTCTGATGAAAAGGGGCATGGAGCATTGTGATTACAGGAGCGTTGGAGCATTGTGATGACAAGGGCATGGAGCATTGTGATGAGAAAGCCATGGAGCATTCTGATGACATGTGTCATGAAGCTTTGTGATGACAAGGGCATGGAGAATATTTATTACATGTGTCTTGGAGCACTGTGATGAAAAGTCCATGGATCATTGTGATGAAAAAGGCATGGAGCCTTGTCATGACAGGTTTCAAGGAGCATACTGATGACAAGTGTCAAGGATCATTGTGATGACAAACGTCATGGAGCATTGTGATGTGAAGACCATGGATAATTGTGATGAGGAACGTCATGGGGCATTGTGATGACAAGTGTTATGGAACATTGTGATCACAAGGGTTTGGAGCATTGTGATGACAGAGGTCATGGAGCATTTTGATTTCATTGTGATGTCCATAGCATGAAGCTTTATGATGATGGGCATGGTGCATTGTAATGACAGTGTTCATGGAGAATTGAGATGAAAAGGGGCATGGAGCCTTGTGATTACAGGGGTCATGGAGTATTGTTATGACAAGGGTCATGGAGCCTTGTGATGACAACGCCGTGGAATATTGTGATGGCAGGTGTCATGGAGCATTGTTATGACAGGTGTAAAGGAGCATTGTGATGACAAGGGCATTGAGCATTGGTTTGAAATGTTTCATGGATTATTGTGATGAGAGTGGGCATGGAGCATTGTGATGACAAGGTCACAGAACACGGTGATTCATGGGTCATGGAGGACTGTAATGACAAGGGCATGGACCATTGTGATGAGAAGGGCATTGAGCATTGTGATGACAAGCGTCATGGAGCTTTGTGATGACAAGGGCAAGGAGCAATGTGATGATAGGGTTCATGGAGCATTCTGATGACAATGGCATGGAGCATTGTGATGCCAAGGGTCATGGAGATTTGTGATGACAAAGGTCATGGAGCATTTTGATGACAAGAGCGTTGTACATTGTGATGAGAAGGGCAGGTAGCATTGTGATGACAGGGTCATGGAGCAATTTGATGAAAAGTGTCGGGGAACATTTTGATGACAGGGGTTATGGAACATTGTGATGTCAGTGGTCATGGAGCATTTTGATGATAAGGGCATGTAGCATTTTGATGACGGGGTCATGGAACATTGTGATGAAAGGGGTGAGGGAGTATTGTGATGACTAGTGATGGAACATTGTGATATCAGTGGTGAGAGAGCATTTAGATGAGAAGTGCATGGAGCATTGTGATGACAAGGTTTATGGAGCATTGTGATGACAAGTTTGTGGAGCATTGTGATGACAAGTGCATGGCATATTGTGATGACATGTGTCTTGGAGCATTGTGCTGACAAGCGCATGGAGCATTGTGATCACAAGGTCATGGAGCATTCTGCTGACAAAGGCATGCAGCATTGTGATGACAAGTGTTACAGAGCACTGTGATGACGAGGGAATGGACCATTGTGATGACAAAGGTCATAAAGCATTGTGATGACTGGATTCACGGAGCATTATGATGTGAGGGGTCATTGAGCATTGTGATTACAAGGGCATGGAGCATTGTGATGACAGGGGCATGGAGACTTGGTCTGACAAGTTTCATGGATTATTGCTATGATGTTGGGCATGGCACATTGTGATGACAGGGGAATGGAACATTGTTATGACAAGATCATGTAGTATTGTGAAGACAAGTGTCAGGGAACATTGTGATGACATATGTCATGGTGCATTGTGATGACAATGGCGTGACGAATTATGATGATGGGCATGATGCTTTGTGATGACAGGGTTCATGGAGCATTTAGATGAAAAGGGGCATGGAGCATTGTGATTACAGGGGTCTTGGAGCACTGTGATGACAAGGGCATGGAGCAATGTGATGAGAAGGCCATGGAGCATTCTGATGACATGTGTCATTGTGCTTTGTGATGACAAGGGCATGGAGCATTGTGACTACAGGGTCTTGGAGCATTGTGAAGACAAGTGTCATGGAGCATTGTGATGACACGGCTGTAGGGCATTGTGATGGCAGGGGTCATGGAGCATTGCTATGTCAGGGGCAATGGAGCTTTGTGATGATAAGGGCAATGAGCATTGGTCTGAAAAGTTTCATGGATTATTGTGATGAGAGTGGGCATGGAGAATTGTGATGACAAGGTCATGGAACACTGTGATACATTGGTCATGGAGGATTGTAATGACAAGGGCTTAGAGCATTGTCATGAGAAAGGCATCGAGCATTGTGATGACAAGCATCATGGAGATTTGTGATGACAAGGGCATGGATCAATGTGATGAGTGCGTGCATGGAGCATTGTGATGACAATGACATGGAGCACTGTGATGCCAAGGCTCATCGAGCTTTGAGATGACAAATGTCATGGAGCATTTTGATGACAAGTGCGTTGTGCATTGTGATGAGAAGGGCAGGGAGCATTGTGATGACAGGGTCATGGAGCAATTTGATGAAAAGTGTCATGGAACATTTTGATGACAGGTGTTTTGGCACATTGTGATAACATGAGTCATGGAGCATTGTGATGATAAGTGCATGTAGCATTGTGATGACGGGGTCCTGGAACATTGTGATAACAGGGGTGAGCGAGTATTGTGATGACTAGTGATGGAGCATTGTGATATAAGTGGTGAGAGAGCATTTTGATGAGAAGTGCATGGAGCATTTTGATGACAATGTTTATGGAGCATTGTGATAACAAGGTTGTGGACTATTGTGATGAAAAGCATGTGGCACATTGTGATGACAAGGGTCCTGGAGTATTGTGCTGACAAAGGCAAGGAGCATTGAGATGACAAGGGTCACGGAGCATTGTGATGACGCGGGAATGGACTATTGTGATGACTAAGGTCATGAAGCAGTGTGATGACTGGAGTCACGGAGCATTGTGATGACAAGGGCATGGAGCATTGTGATGACAGGGGCATGGAACATTGGTCTGACAAGTTTCATGGATTATTGTGATGACATTGGGCATGGAGCATTGTGATGACAAAGGTCACAGAGCCTTGTGTGAAGAGGGCATGGACCACTGTGTTGACAAAGTTCATGAAGCACTGTGATGACTGGAGTCACGGAGAACTGTGATGTCAGGGGTCATGGAGCATTGTGCTGACAAGCGCATGGAGCATTTTGATGACAAGTGTCATGGAGCATTGTGCTGACAAAGGCATGGAACATGGTGATGACAGGGGACACAGAGCACTGTGATGAAATATTCATGGAGCATTGTGGTGACAAAGATCACAGAGCCTTCTGTGACGGGGGCATGGACAATTGGTCTGACAAGTTTCATGGATTATTGTGATGACAGTGGGCATGGAGCATTGTGATGACAAAAGTCATGAAGCATTGTGATGACAGGGGTTATGGAAATTGTGATGTCAGTGGTCATGGAGCATTGTGATGAAAAGGGTCAGGGAGCATTTTGATGACAGGGATTATGGAACGTTGTGATGTCAGGGGTCATCGAACATTGCGTTGATAAGGGCATGTAGCATTGTGATGACAGGGGTCATGGAACATTGTGATGACAGGGGTGAGGGAGTATTGTGATGACTAGTGATGGAACACTGTGATATCAGTGGTGAGAGAGCATTTTGATGAGAAGTGTATGGAGCATTGTGATGACAATGTTTATGGAGCGTTGTGAGGACAAGGTTGTGGAGCATTGTGATGACAAGCGCCTGGTGCATTGTTATGGCATGTGTCATGGAGAATTGTGCTGACTAGCGCATGGAGCATTGTGATGAAAAGGGTCATGGAGCATTGTGCTGAGAAAGGCATGGAGCATTGTGATGACAAGGGTCACGGAGCATTGTGATCAAAATTTCATGGAGCATTGTGGTGACAAAGGTCACAGAGACTTGTGATGACGAGGGCATGGAGCATTTTGATGACAAAGGTCATGAATCATTGTTATGACTGGAGTCACGGAGCATTGTGATGACAGGGGTCATGGAGCATTGTGATGACAGGTGTCATGGATCATTGTGATGACAAAGGTCATGGACCATTCTGATGACAAGCTTGTGGATTAATGTGATGACAATAGCATGGATCATTGTGATGAAAAGAGCATTTAGCATTGTGATGAAAAAGGCATGGAGCCTTTTCATGACAGTGTTCAAGGAGCATTCTGACGACAAGTGTCAGGGAGCATTGTGATGACAAGTGTATTGAGCATTGTGAGGAAAAAGGTCATGGAGCATTGTGATGACAGGCATCATGGAGCATTGTGATGACAAGTGTTATGGAACATTGTGATCACAGAAGTCATGTATCATTTTCATTTCAAGGAGCATGGAGCATTGTGATGACAAGGGCATGAAATAATGTGAACCCAAGTTTCATGGAGGATTTTGATGACAATGGGAACGGAGTATTGTGATGACAAGCGCATGGAGCATTGTGATTACAAGGTTATGTAGCATTTTGCTGACAAATGCATGGAGCATTTTGATGACAAGTGTCATGGAGCATTGTGATGACAAGCGTCATGGAGCATTGTTTTTACAGGGGTCATGGAGCATTGGGATGGCAAAGACATGGATCATTGTGATGACAAGGGTCATGGAGCATTTTGATGACAAGAGTCCCGCATCATTGTGTTGTCTGGTGTCATGGAGCGTTATGATGACAGTGGTCATGGAACATTGTGATGCCAGGGGTCATGGAGCATTGTGATGAGAAGTTCATGGAGCATTGGGTTGACAATATTCATTGAGTATTGTGGTGGCAGGGGTCATGGAGCATTGTGATGACAAGGGAATGGAGCATGGTGATGACAAGTCTCATGGAACATTCTGATGAAAAAGGGCATGGAGCATTGTGATTACAGGGTCTTGGAGCATTGGGATGACAAGGGCATGGAGCATGGTGATGACAATGCCAGGAGCATTCTGATGACATGTGTCATGGAGCTTTGTGATGACAAGTGCATGGAGCATTGTGATTACAGGGGACTTGGTGCATTGTGATGAAAATTCCATGGATCATTGTGAGGAAAAGGCATGGAGCCTTGTCATGACAAGGTTCAAGGAGCATACTGATGACAAGTGTCAGGGAGCATTGTGATGACAAAGGTCATGGAGCATTGTGATGAGAAGACCAATGGTAACTGTGATGAGGAGTGTCATGGGGCATTGTGATGACAAGTGTTATGGAACATTGTGATCACAAGGGTTTGGAGCATTGTGATGACAGAGGTCATGGAGCATTTTGATTTCATTGTGATGACAATAGCATGAAGCTTTATGATGATGGGCATGGTGCATTGTGATGACAGTGTTCATGGAGAATTGAGATGAAAAGGGACATGGAGCTTTGGGATTACAGGGGTCTTGGAGCATTGTTATGACAAGAGTCATGGAGCCTTGTCTTGACAACGCTGTGGTACATTGTGATGGCAGTTCTCATGGAGCATTGTTATGACAGGGGTAATGGAGCATTGTGATGACAAGGACATGGAGCATTGGTTTGAAAAATTTCATGGATTAATGTGACGAGAGTGGTCATGGAGCATTGTGATGACAAGGGCACAGAACACGGTGATACACGGGTTATGGAGGATTGTAATGACAAGGGCATGGATCATTGTGATAAGAAAGGCACCGAGCATTGTGATGACATGGGCCCAGAACACGGTGATACATGGGTTATGGAGGATTGTAATGACAAGGGGATGGATCATTGTGATGAGAAATGCTTCGAGCATTGTGATGACAAGCGTCATGGAACTTTGTGATGACAAGGGCAAGGAGCAATGTGATGATAGGGTTCATGGAACATTGTGATGACAATGGCATGGAGCATTGTGATGCCAAGGGTCATGGAGATTTGTGAGGACAAAAGTCAATGAGCATTTTTATGACAAGAGCATTTTGCATTGTGATGAGAAGGGCAGGGAGCATTGTGATGACAGGATCATGGAGCAATTTGATGAAAAAGGTCAGGGAACATTTTGATGACAGGGGTTATGGAACAGTGTGACGACAGTGGTCATGGAGCATTGTGATGATAAGCACATGTAGCATTTTGATGACAGGGGTCATGGAACATTGTGATGAAAAGGGTGAGGGAGAATTATGATGACTAGTGATGGAACATTGTGATATCAGTAGTGAGAAAGCATTTAGATGAGAAGTGCATGGAGAATTGTGATGACAATGTTTATGGAGCATTTTGGTGATAAGGTTGTGGAGCATTTTGATGACAAGTGCATCGCATATTGTGATGACTTGTGTTTTGGAGCATTGTGCTGACAAGCGCATGGAGCCTTGTGATGACAACGACCAAGGAGCATTGTGCTGACAAAGGCATGGAGCATTGTGATGACACATGTTACAGAGCATTGTGATGACGAGGGAATGGACCATTGTGATGACAAAGATCATAAATCATTGTGATGACTGGATTCATGGAGCATTATGATGTGAGGGTTCATGGAGCACTGTGATTACAGGGGTCTTGGAGCATTGTGATGAAAAGTGCATGGATCATTGTGATGAAAAAGGCATGGAGTCTTGTCATGACAGGGTTCAAGGAGCATACTGACGACAAGTGTCAGGGACCATTATGATGACATGAGTATTGAGCATTGTGATGACAAATGTCATGGAGCATTGTGATGAGAAAACCATGGATAATTGTGATGACGAGCATCATTGGGCGTTGTGATGACAAGTGTTATGGAATATCGTGATCACAAGTGTTTGGAGCATTGTGATGACATAGGTCATGGAGCATTTTGATTTCATTGTGTTGACAATAGCATGAAGCATTATGATGATGGGAATGGTGCATGGTGATGACAAGGGTCATTGATCCTTGTGATGACAAGGCCATGGAACATCGTGATGACAGTGGTCATGGAGCATTGTTATGACTGGTGTAATGGAGTATTGTGATGGCAAGGGTATGGAGCATTGTGATGAGAAAGCCATGGAGCATTCTGATGACATGCGTCATGGAGCTTTGTGATGACAAAGGCATGGAGCATTGTGATTACAGGGGTCTTGGATCATTGTGATGACAAGGGTTATGGAGCCTTGTGATGACAAGGCCGTGGATCATTTTGATGGCAGGGGTAATGGAGCATTGTCATGACAGTGGTAATGGAGCATTGTGATTACAATTGTATGGAGCATTGGTCTGAAAATTTTCATGGATTATTGTGATGAGAGTGGGCATGGAGCATTGTGATGACAAGGTCACACAACACTGTGTTACATGGGTCATGGAGGATTGTAATGACAAGGGCATGGAGCATTGTGATGAGAAGGGCATCGAACATTTTGATGACAAGCATCGTGGAGCTTTGTGATGACAAGGACATGGAAGCAATGTGATGAGAGGCTTCAGGAAGCACTGTGATGAAAATGGCCTTGATCATTGTGATGCCAAGGGTCATGGAGTTATGTGATGACAAAGGTCATGGAGCATTTTGTTGACAAGTGCGTGGTGCATTGTAATGAGAAGGGCAGGGTGCATAGTGATGACAGGGTCATGGAGCAATTTGATGAAAATGGTCATCGAACATTTTGATGACAGGGGTTATGGAACATTGTGATGTCAGGGGTCATTGAGCATTGTGATGAAAAGGGTCAGGGAGCATTTTGATGACAGGGATTATGGAACGTTGTGATGTCAGGGGTCATCGAACATTGTGGTGATAAGGGCATGTAGCATTGTGATTAGTGGGGTCATGGAACATTGTGATGACAGGGGTGTGAGAGTATTGTGATGACTAGTTATGGAACATTGTGATATCAGTGGTGACAGAGCATTTTGATGAGAAGTGTATGGAGCATTGTGATGACAAGGTTTATGGAGCGTTGTGATGACAAGGTTGTGGAGCATTGTGATGACAAGCGTGTGGTGCATTGTTATGACATGTGTTATGGAGCAGTGTGCTGACAAGCACATGGAGCATTGTGATGAAAAGGGTCATGGAGCATCGTGCTGAGAAACGCATGGAGCATTGTGATGACAAGGGTCATGGAGCATTGTGATCAAAAGTTCATTGAGCATTGTGGTGACAAAGGTCACAGAGACTTGTGATGACGAGGGCATGGACCATTTTGTTGACAAATTTCATGAATCATTGTTATGACTGGAGTCACGGAGCATTGTGACGACCGGGGTCATGGAGCACTGTGATGACAAGGGCATGGAGGATTGTGATGACAGAGGCATAGAGCATTGCTCTGACAAGTTTTATGGATTATTGGATGACAGTTGGCATGGCTCATTGTGATGACAAGCGCATGGATCATTGTGATGACAAGGTCATACATTATTGTGAAGGCAGGTGTCAGGGAGCATTGTGATGACATATGTCACGATACATTTTGATGACAATGCCATTGGGCATTGTGATGCCAAGTGTCATGGAAGATTGGGATGACAAATGTAATGGAGCATTGTGATGACAAGGTCAAGGAGCACTGTAATGACAAGATCATGGAGAGTTGTGATGACAAGGGCCATTGAGAATTTTGATGAGAAGGTCGTGAAGCATTGTGATGAGAAGCGCATGGAGCTTGCTATGACAGGGGTCATGGAGCATTGCAATGAAAAGTGCATGGAGAACTGTATTGACAACAGCATGTAACATTTTGATGAGAAGTGTCTTGGAGCATTGTGATGTCAAGGACATGTAGAATTGTGATGACCAGGGCATGGAGCATTGTGATGGCAGGACCGTGGAGCATTGTGATGAGAAGACCATGGATAATTGTGATGATGAGCATCATGGAGCACTGTAATGACAAGGGGCATGGAGCATTGTGATGACAGGTGTCATGGATCATTGTGATGACAAGTGTCTTGGACCATTCTGATGACAAGCTTGTGTAGTAATGTGCTGAAAAAGGCTTGGAGCCTTTTCATTACAGTGCTCCAGGAGCATTCTGATGACAAGTGTCAGGGAGCATTGTGATGACATGTGTATTGAGAATTGGGATGACAAAGTTCATGGAGCATTGTGATGATAGGCATCATGGAGCATTGTGATGACAAGTATTATGGAACATTGCGATCACAAGGAATTGGAGCATTGTGATGACAGAAGTCATGTATCATTTTCATTTCAAGGAGCATAGAGCATTGTGATGACAAGGGCATGAAGAAATGTGAACCCAAGGTTCATGGAGGATTTTGATGACAATGGGAATGGAGTATTGTGATGACAAGCGCATGGAGCATTGTGATGACAAGGTCATGTAGCTTTTTGCTGACAAATGCATGGAGCATTGTGATAACAAGCGTCAGGGAGCATTGTGTTTACAGGGGTCATGGATCTTTGGGATGGCAAGCCATGGATCATTGAGATGACAAGGGTCATGGAGAATTTTGATGACAAGAGTCCCGGATCATTGTGTTGTCTGGTGTCATGGAGCGTTGTGATGACATTGGTCGTGGAGCATTGTGATGACAGGGGTCATGGAGCATTGTAATGAGAAGATCATGGAGCATTGAGCTGAAAATATTCATGGAGTATTCTGATGAAATGGGTCATGGAGCATTGTGATGACAAGGTCCAGGAGCACTCTGATGAGTAGACCATGGAGCCTTGTGATGAGAAGTCTCGTGGAGCATTCTGATGAAAAGGGGCATGGAGCATTGTGATTACAGGGGTCTTGGAGCATTGTGATTACAAGGGCATGGAGCATTGTGAGAGATGTCCAAGGAGAATTCTGATGGCATGTGTCATGGAGCTTTGTGATGACCAGGCAAGGAGCATTGTGATTACAGGGGTCTTGGAGCATTGTGATGAAAAAGGCATGGATCATTGTAATGAAAAAGGCATGGAGCCTTGTCATGACAGGGTTCAAGGAGCATACTGATGGCAAGAGTCAGGGAGCATTGTGATGACAAGTGTATTGAGCGTTGTGATGACAAAGGTCATGGAACATTGTGATGAGAAGACCATAGATAATTGTGAAGACGAGCGTCATGGGGCGTTGTGATGACAAGTGTTATGGAACATTGTGATCACAAGGGTTTGGAGCATTGTGATGACAGAGATAATGGAGCATTTTGATTTCATTGTGATGACAATAGCATGAAGCATTATGATGATGGGCATGGTGCATTTTGATGGCAGGGTTCATGGATCATTGAGATGACAAGTGAATGGAGCATTGTGATTACAGGTGACTTGGAGCATTGTGGTGGCAAGTGCATGGAGGATTGTGTATGAGAAGGCCATGGAGCATTCTGATGACATGCGTCATTGAGCTTTGTGATGACAAGGGCATGGAACATTTGTCTGAAAATTTTCATGGATTATTGTGATGAGAGTTGGCATGGAGCATTGTGATGAAAAGGACATGGAACACTGTGATACATGGGTCATGGAGAATTGTAATGACAAGGTCATGGAGCATTGTGATGAGAAGGGCATTGAGCATTTTGATGACAAGCATCATGGAGCTTTGCGATGACAAGGGCATGGAGCAAAATGATGAGAGTCTTCATGAAGCATTGTGATGACAATGGCATGGAGCATTGTGATGCCAAGGGTCATGGAGCTTTGTGATGACAAAGGTCATGGAGCATTTTGATGACAACGGAGTGGTGCATTGTGATGATAACGGCATGTAGCATTGTGATGATAAGGGTCATGGAACATTGTGATGACAGGGGTGAAGGAGTATTGTGATAACTAGTGATGGAACATTGTGATATCAGTGGTGAGAGAGCATTTTCATGAGAAGTGCATGGAGCATTGTGATGCCAAGTGTCACAGAGCATTGTGATGAAATGTTCATGGAGCATTGTGGTGACAATGTTCACAGAGACTTGTGATGATGAGGGCATGGACCATTCTGATGACAAAGTCTTGAAGCATTGTGATGACTGGAGACAGGGAGCATTATGATGACAGGTGTCATGGAGCATTGTGATGACAAGTCCATGGATCATTGTGATGACAGGGGCATGGAGCATCGGTCTGAAGAAATTCATGGATTATTGTGATGACAGTGGGCATTGCACATTGTGATGACAAGGGCATGGAGCAGTGTGATGACAAGTGTCATGGAGGATTGTGATGACAAATGTAATGGAGCATTTTGATGACAATGGTCATGGATCATTGTGATGAAAAGGGCATGGAGCATTGTGATGACAAGGTCTTTTGAGAATTTTGATGACAAGTTCGTGAAGCACTTTGATGAAAAGCACATGGAGCTTGCTATGACAGGGATCATGGAGCATTGCGATGACAAGTTCATGGAGAATGTGATTACAAGACCATGTAACATTGTGATTTGAAGTGTCATGGAGCATTGTGATGGCAAGACGGTGGAGCATTGTGATGAGAAGACCATGGATAATTGCGATGATGAGCGTCATGGAGAACTGTAATGACAAGGGTCCTGGAGCATTGTGATGACAGGGGTCATGGAGAATTGTGATGACAAGTGTCATGGAGCATTCTGATGACAAGCTTGTGGAGTATTGTGATGACAATGGTGTGGAGCATTGTGATGAAAAGGGCATGGAGCACTGTGATGCAAAAGGCATAGAGGCTTTTCATGACAGGGTTCTAGAAGCATTCTGACGACAAGGGTCAGGGAACATTGTGATGACAAGTGTATTGAGCATTGTGATGACAGAGGTCATGGAGCATTTTGATGACAAGGACATGGAGTATTGTGATGACAGGCATCATGGAGCTTTGTGATGACAAATGTTATGGAACAATATGATCACAAGGTTTTGGATTACTGTGATGACAGAGGTCATGGATCATTTTGATATCAAGGAGCATGGAGCATTGTGATGAGAAGATCATGGAGCATTGAGGTGAAAATGTTCATGGAGTATTCTGATGAAAGGGGTCATGGAGCATTGTGATGACAAGGTCCTGGAGCATTGTGATGAGAAGACCATGGAGCCTTGTGATTAGAAGTCTCATGGAGCATTCTGATGAAAAGGGTCATGGAGCATTGTGATTACAGGGGTCTTGGAGTATTGTGATTACAAGGGCATGGAGCATTGTGAGAGATGTCAAAGGAGCATTCTGATGACATGCGTCATGGAGCTTTATCATGAACAGGGCATGGAGCATTGTGATTACAGTGGTCTTGGAGCATTATGATGAAAAGGGCATGGATCATTTTGAGGAAAAAGGCATGGAGCCTTGTCATGACAGGGTTCAAGGAGCATACTGACGACAAGTGTTAGGGAGCTTTGTGATGACAAAGGTCATGGAACTTTGTGATGAGAAGTGCATGGATAATTGTGATGACGAGCCTCATGGGTCGTTGTGATGACAAGTGTTACGGAGCATTGTGATCATAAGGGCTTGGAGCATTGTGATGACAGAGGTCATGGAGCATTTTGATTTCACTGTGATGAAAATAGCATGAAGCATTATGATGAAGGGCATGGTTCGTTTTGATGACAGGGTTCATGGGTCATTGAGATGACAAGTGCATGGAGCATTGTGATTACAGGTGACTTGGAGCATTGTGATGGCAAGTGCATGAAGGATTGTGTATGAGAAGGCCATGGAGCATTCTGATGACATGCGTCATTGAGCTTTGTGATGACAAGGGCATGGAACATTTGTCTGAAAATTTTCATGGATTATTGTGATGAGAGTTGGCATGGAGCATTGTGATGAAAAGGACATGGAACACTGTGATACATGGGTCATGGAGAATTGTAATGACAAGGTCATGGAGCATTGTGATGAGAAGGGCATTGAGCATTTTGATGACAAGCATCATGGAGCTTTGCGATGACAAGGGCATGGAGCAAAATGATGAGAGGCTTCATGAAGCATTGTGATGACAATGGCATGGAGCATTGTGATGCCAAGGGTCATGGAGCTTTGTGATGACAAAGGTCATGGAGCATTTTGATGACAACGGAGTGGTGCATTGTGATGATAACGGCATGTAGCATTGTGATGATAAGGGTCATGGAACATTGTGATGACAGGGGTGAAGGAGTATTGTGATAACTAGTGATGGAACATTGTGATATCAGTGGTGAGAGAGCATTTTCATGAGAAGTGCATGGAGCATTGTGATGCCAAGTGTCACAGAGCATTGTGATGAAATGTTCATGGAGCATTGTGGTGACAATGTTCACAGAGACTTGTGATGATGAGGGCATGGACCATTCTGATGACAAAGTCTTGAAGCATTGTGATGACTGGAGACAGGGAGCATTATGATGACAGGTGTCATGGAGCATTGTGATGACAAGTCCATGGATCATTGTGATGACAGGGGCATGGAGCATCGGTCTGAAAAAATTCATGGATTATTGTGATGACAGTGGGCATTGCACATTGTGATGACAAGGGCATGGAGCAGTGTGATGACAAGTGTCATGGAGGATTGTGATGACAAATGTAATGGAGCATTTTGATGACAATGGTCATGGATCATTGTGATGAAAAGGGCATGGAGCATTGTGATGACAAGGTCTTTTGAGAATTTTGATGACAAGTTCGTGAAGCACTTTGATGAAAAGCACATGGAGCTTGCTATGACAGGGATCATGGAGCATTGCGATGACAAGTTCATGGAGAATGTGATTACAAGACCATGTAACATTGTGATTTGAAGTGTCATGGAGCATTGTGATGGCAAGACGGTGGAGCATTGTGATGAGAAGACCATGGATAATTGTGATGACGAGCGTCATGGAGAACTGTAATGACAAGGGTCCTGGAGCATTGTGATGACAGGGGTCATGGAGAATTGTGATGACAAGTGTCATGGAGCATTCTGATGACAAGCTTGTGGAGTATTGTGATGACAATGGTGTGGAGCATTGTGATGAAAAGGGCATGGAGCACTGTGATGCAAAAGGCATAGAGCCTTTTCATGACAGGGTTCTAGAAGCATTCTGACGACAAGGGTCAGGGAACATTGTGATGACAAGTGTATTGAGCATTGTGATGACAGAGGTCATGGAGCATTTTGATGACAAGGACATGGAGTATTGTGATGACAGGCATCATGGAGCTTTGTGATGACAAATGTTATGGAACAATATGATCACAAGGTTTTGGATTACTGTGATGACAGAGGTCATGGATCATTTTGATATCAAGGAGCATGGAGCATTGTGATGAGAAGATCATGGAGCATTGAGGTGAAAATGTTCATGGAGTATTCTGATGAAAGGGGTCATGGAGCATTGTGATGACAAGGTCCTGGAGCATTGTGATGAGAAGACCATGGAGCCTTGTGATTAGAAGTCTCATGGAGCATTCTGATGAAAAGGGTCATGGAGCATTGTGATTACAGGGGTCTTGGAGTATTGTGATTACAAGGGCATGGAGCATTGTGAGAGATGTCAAAGGAGCATTCTGATGACATGCGTCATGGAGCTTTATCATGAACAGGGCATGGAGCATTGTGATTACAGTGGTCTTGGAGCATTATGATGAAAAGGGCATGGATCATTTTGAGGAAAAAGGCATGGAGCCTTGTCATGACAGGGTTCAAGGAGCATACTGACGACAAGTGTTAGGGAGCTTTGTGATGACAAAGGTCATGGAACTTTGTGATGAGAAGTGCATGGATAATTGTGATGACGAGCCTCATGGGTCGTTGTGATGACAAGTGTTACGGAGCATTGTGATCATAAGGGCTTGGAGCATTGTGATGACAGAGGTCATGGAGCATTTTGATTTCACTGTGATGAAAATAGCATGAAGCATTATGATGAAGGGCATGGTTCGTTTTGATGACAGGGTTCATGGGTCATTGAGATGACAAGTGCATGGAGCATTGTGATTACAGGTGACTTGGAGCATTGTGATGGCAAGTGCATGAAGGATTGTGTATGAGAAGGCCATGGAGCATTCTGATGACATGCGTCATTGAGCTTTGTGATGACAAGGGCATGGAACATTTGTCTGAAAATTTTCATGGATTATTGTGATGAGAGTTGGCATGGAGCATTGTGATGAAAAGGACATGGAACACTGTGATACATGGGTCATGGAGAATTGTAATGACAAGGTCATGGAGCATTGTGATGAGAAGGGCATTGAGCATTTTGATGACAAGCATCATGGAGCTTTGCGATGACAAGGGCATGGAGCAAAATGATGAGAGTCTTCATGAAGCATTGTGATGACAATGGCATGGAGCATTGTGATGCCAAGGGTCATGGAGCTTTGTGATGACAAAGGTCATGGAGCATTTTGATGACAACGGAGTGGTGCATTGTGATGATAACGGCATGTAGCATTGTGATGATAAGGGTCATGGAACATTGTGATGACAGGGGTGAAGGAGTATTGTGATAACTAGTGATGGAACATTGTGATATCAGTGGTGAGAGAGCATTTTCATGAGAAGTGCATGGAGCATTGTGATGCCAAGTGTCACAGAGCATTGTGATGAAATGTTCATGGAGCATTGTGGTGACAATGTTCACAGAGACTTGTGATGATGAGGGCATGGACCATTCTGATGACAAAGTCTTGAAGCATTGTGATGACTGGAGACAGGGAGCATTATGATGACAGGTGTCATGGAGCATTGTGATGACAAGTCCATGGATCATTGTGATGACAGGGGCATGGAGCATCGGTCTGAAGAAATTCATGGATTATTGTGATGACAGTGGGCATTGCACATTGTGATGACAAGGGCATGGAGCAGTGTGATGACAAGTGTCATGGAGGATTGTGATGACAAATGTAATGGAGCATTTTGATGACAATGGTCATGGATCATTGTGATGAAAAGGGCATGGAGCATTGTGATGACAAGGTCTTTTGAGAATTTTGATGACAAGTTCGTGAAGCACTTTGATGAAAAGCACATGGAGCTTGCTATGACAGGGATCATGGAGCATTGCGATGACAAGTTCATGGAGAATGTGATTACAAGACCATGTAACATTGTGATTTGAAGTGTCATGGAGCATTGTGATGGCAAGACGGTGGAGCATTGTGATGAGAAGACCATGGATAATTGCGATGATGAGCGTCATGGAGAACTGTAATGACAAGGGTCCTGGAGCATTGTGATGACAGGGGTCATGGAGAATTGTGATGACAAGTGTCATGGAGCATTCTGATGACAAGCTTGTGGAGTATTGTGATGACAATGGTGTGGAGCATTGTGATGAAAAGGGCATGGAGCACTGTGATGCAAAAGGCATAGAGGCTTTTCATGACAGGGTTCTAGAAGCATTCTGACGACAAGGGTCAGGGAACATTGTGATGACAAGTGTATTGAGCATTGTGATGACAGAGGTCATGGAGCATTTTGATGACAAGGACATGGAGTATTGTGATGACAGGCATCATGGAGCTTTGTGATGACAAATGTTATGGAACAATATGATCACAAGGTTTTGGATTACTGTGATGACAGAGGTCATGGATCATTTTGATATCAAGGAGCATGGAGCATTGTGATGAGAAGATCATGGAGCATTGAGGTGAAAATGTTCATGGAGTATTCTGATGAAAGGGGTCATGGAGCATTGTGATGACAAGGTCCTGGAGCATTGTGATGAGAAGACCATGGAGCCTTGTGATTAGAAGTCTCATGGAGCATTCTGATGAAAAGGGTCATGGAGCATTGTGATTACAGGGGTCTTGGAGTATTGTGATTACAAGGGCATGGAGCATTGTGAGAGATGTCAAAGGAGCATTCTGATGACATGCGTCATGGAGCTTTATCATGAACAGGGCATGGAGCATTGTGATTACAGTGGTCTTGGAGCATTATGATGAAAAGGGCATGGATCATTTTGAGGAAAAAGGCATGGAGCCTTGTCATGACAGGGTTCAAGGAGCATACTGACGACAAGTGTTAGGGAGCTTTGTGATGACAAAGGTCATGGAACTTTGTGATGAGAAGTGCATGGATAATTGTGATGACGAGCCTCATGGGTCGTTGTGATGACAAGTGTTACGGAGCATTGTGATCATAAGGGCTTGGAGCATTGTGATGACAGAGGTCATGGAGCATTTTGATTTCACTGTGATGAAAATAGCATGAAGCATTATGATGAAGGGCATGGTTCGTTTTGATGACAGGGTTCATGGGTCATTGAGATGACAAGTGCATGGAGCATTGTGATTACAGGTGACTTGGAGCATTGTGATGGCAAGTGCATGAAGGATTGTGTATGAGAAGGCCATGGAGCATTCTGATGACATGCGTCATTGAGCTTTGTGATGACAAGGGCATGGAACATTTGTCTGAAAATTTTCATGGATTATTGTGATGAGAGTTGGCATGGAGCATTGTGATGAAAAGGACATGGAACACTGTGATACATGGGTCATGGAGAATTGTAATGACAAGGTCATGGAGCATTGTGATGAGAAGGGCATTGAGCATTTTGATGACAAGCATCATGGAGCTTTGCGATGACAAGGGCATGGAGCAAAATGATGAGAGGCTTCATGAAGCATTGTGATGACAATGGCATGGAGCATTGTGATGCCAAGGGTCATGGAGCTTTGTGATGACAAAGGTCATGGAGCATTTTGATGACAACGGAGTGGTGCATTGTGATGATAACGGCATGTAGCATTGTGATGATAAGGGTCATGGAACATTGTGATGACAGGGGTGAAGGAGTATTGTGATAACTAGTGATGGAACATTGTGATATCAGTGGTGAGAGAGCATTTTCATGAGAAGTGCATGGAGCATTGTGATGCCAAGTGTCACAGAGCATTGTGATGAAATGTTCATGGAGCATTGTGGTGACAATGTTCACAGAGACTTGTGATGATGAGGGCATGGACCATTCTGATGACAAAGTCTTGAAGCATTGTGATGACTGGAGACAGGGAGCATTATGATGACAGGTGTCATGGAGCATTGTGATGACAAGTCCATGGATCATTGTGATGACAGGGGCATGGAGCATCGGTCTGAAAAAATTCATGGATTATTGTGATGACAGTGGGCATTGCACATTGTGATGACAAGGGCATGGAGCAGTGTGATGACAAGTGTCATGGAGGATTGTGATGACAAATGTAATGGAGCATTTTGATGACAATGGTCATGGATCATTGTGATGAAAAGGGCATGGAGCATTGTGATGACAAGGTCTTTTGAGAATTTTGATGACAAGTTCGTGAAGCACTTTGATGAAAAGCACATGGAGCTTGCTATGACAGGGATCATGGAGCATTGCGATGACAAGTTCATGGAGAATGTGATTACAAGACCATGTAACATTGTGATTTGAAGTGTCATGGAGCATTGTGATGGCAAGACGGTGGAGCATTGTGATGAGAAGACCATGGATAATTGTGATGACGAGCGTCATGGAGAACTGTAATGACAAGGGTCCTGGAGCATTGTGATGACAGGGGTCATGGAGAATTGTGATGACAAGTGTCATGGAGCATTCTGATGACAAGCTTGTGGAGTATTGTGATGACAATGGTGTGGAGCATTGTGATGAAAAGGGCATGGAGCACTGTGATGCAAAAGGCATAGAGCCTTTTCATGACAGGGTTCTAGAAGCATTCTGACGACAAGGGTCAGGGAACATTGTGATGACAAGTGTATTGAGCATTGTGATGACAGAGGTCATGGAGCATTTTGATGACAAGGACATGGAGTATTGTGATGACAGGCATCATGGAGCTTTGTGATGACAAATGTTATGGAACAATATGATCACAAGGTTTTGGATTACTGTGATGACAGAGGTCATGGATCATTTTGATATCAAGGAGCATGGAGCATTGTGATGAGAAGATCATGGAGCATTGAGGTGAAAATGTTCATGGAGTATTCTGATGAAAGGGGTCATGGAGCATTGTGATGACAAGGTCCTGGAGCATTGTGATGAGAAGACCATGGAGCCTTGTGGTGAGAAGTCTCATGGAGCATTCTGATGAAAAGGGTCATGGAGCATTGTGATTACAGGGGTCTTGGAGTATTGTGATTACAAGGGCATGGAGCATTGTGAGAGATGTCAAAGGAGCATTCTGATGACATGCGTCATGGAGCTTTGTGATGAACAGGGCATGGAGCATTGTGATTACAGTGGTCTTGGAGCATTATGATGAAAAGGGCATGGATCATTTTGAGGAAAAAGGCATGGAGCCTTGTCATGACAGGGTTCAAGGAGCATACTGACGACAAGTGTTAGGGAGCTTTGTGATGACAAGTGTATTGAGCATTGTGATGACAAAGGTCATGGAACTTTGTGATGAGAAGTGCATGGATAATTGTGATGACGAGCCTCATTGGTCGTTGTGATGACAAGTGTTACGGAGCATTGTGATCATAAGGGCTTGGAGCATTGTGATGACAGAGGTCATGGAGCATTTTGATTTCACTGTGATGAAAATAGCATGAAGCATTATGATGAAGGGCATGGTTCGTTTTGATGACAGGGTTCATGGAGCATTGAGATGAAAAGTGGTATGGAGCATTGTGATTACTCGGGTCATGGAGCCTTGTGATGACAAGGCCGTGGAGCATTGTGATGACAGGGGTGAGGGAGTATTGTTATGACTAGTGATGGAACATTGTGATATCAGTGGTGAGATAGCATTTTCATGAGAAGTGCATGGAGCATTGTGATGACAATGTTTATTTAGCATTGTGATGACAAGGATGTGGAGCATTGTGATGACAACCGCATGGCACATTGTGATCACATTGGTCATGGAGCATTGTGCTGAAATATTCATGGAGCATTGTGGTGACAAAGGTCACAGAGACTTTTGATGATGAGGGCATGGACCATTGTGATGACAAAGTCTTGAAGCATTGTGATGACTGGAGTCACGGAGCATTGTGATGACATGTGTCATGGAGCATTGTGATGACAGGTGTCATGGAGCATTGTGATTACAAGTGCATGGAGCATTGTGATGACAGGAGCATGGAGCATCGGTCTGAAAAATTTAATGGATTATTGTGATGACAGTGGACATTGCGCATTGTGATGACAAGGGCATGGAGCACTGTGAAGAAAAGGTCATTGAGTACTGTGAAGTCAGGTGTCAGGGAGCATTGTGATGACCTATGTCATGGTGCCTTGTGATGACAATGGCATGGAGAATTGTGATGACAAGTGTCATGGAGGATTGTGATGACCAGCGCTTGGAGCATTGTGTTGAGAAGTGTCATGGAGCATTGTGATGACAAGAGCATGGAGCATTGTGATGACTAGGGCCAGTGAGAATTTTGATGCCAACCTCGTGAAACATTGTGATGACAAGCACATGGAACTTGGTATGACAGGTGTCATGGAGCCATGTGATGACAAGTGCATGTATAATTGTGATGACAATAGCATGTAACTTTTTGACGATAAGTGTCATTGAGCATTGTGATGACATGGACGTGGAGAAATGTAATGACAAGGGACATGGAGCACTGTGATGACCAGGGCATTGAGCATTGTGATCGCAAGACCGTGGAGCATTGTGATGAGAAGGTCATGGATAATTGTGATGACGAGCATCATGGAGCACTGTAATGACAAGGGAAATGGAGCATTTTGATGACAGGTGTCATGGATCATTGTGATGACAGGGGTCATGGAGCATTCTGATGACAAGCTTGTGGAGTATTGTGATGACACTGGCATGGAGCATTGTGATGAAAAGGGCATGGAGCATTGTTATGAAAAAGGCATGGAGCCTTTTCATTACAGGGTTCAAGGAGCATTCTGAGGACAAGTGTCAGGGAGCATTGTGTTGACAAGTGTATTTAGCATTGTGATGACAAAGTTCATGCAGAATTGTAATGACAGGCATCATGGAGCGTTCTGATGACAAGTGTTAAGGAACATTGTGATCAGAAGGTTTTGTAGCATTGTGATGACAGAGGTCATGGATCATTTTGATATCAAGGAGCATGGAGCATTGTAATGACAAGGGCGTGAAGAAATGTGAACCCAAGGTTCACCGAGGATTTTGATGACAATGGGAATGGAGAATTGTGATGACAAGCGCATGGAGCATTGTGATGACAATGTCATGAAGCATTTTGCTGACAAAGGCATGGAGCATTTTGATGACAAGTGTCATGGAGCACTGTGATGACAAGCGTCATGGAACATTGTGATTACAGGGGTCATGGAGCATTGGGATGGCAAGGGCATGGATCATCGTGATGACAAGTGTCATGGAGCATTTTGATGACAAGAGTCCCGGATCATTGTGTTGTCAGGGATCATGGAGCATTGTGATTACAGTGGTAAGGGAGCATTTTGATGACAGGGTTCATGGAGCATTGTTATGAGAAGGTCATAGAGCATTGGGCTAAAAATATTCGTGGAGTATTGTGAAGGCGGTGGTCATGGAGCATTGTGATGACAAGGGAATGGAGCATTGTGTTGAGTAGGTACTGAAGCATTGTGATGAGAAAACATTGGAGCCTTGCATTGACGAGTCTCATGGAGCATTCTGATGAAAAGGGGCATGGAGAATTGTGATTACATGGGTCTTGGAACATTGTGATGACAAGGGTCATTGTGAGGACAATGTTCATGAAGAATTATGATGCCTGGAGTCACAAAGCATTTTGATGACAGGGGTCACGGAGCATTGTGATGACAAGGGCATGGAGCATTGTGATGACAGGGGCATGGAACATTGGTCTGACATGTTTCATGGATTATTGTGATGACAGTGGGAATGGCGCATTGTGATGACAAGGGCATGGAACATTGTGATGACAAGGTAATGGAGTATTGTGAAGACAGGTGTCAGGGAGCATTGTGATGACATATGTCATTGTCCATTGTGATGACAATGGCATGGAGGATTGTGATACCAAGTGTCATGGAGGTTTGTGATGACAAAGGTAATGGAGCATTTTGTTGAAAAGGGCTTGGAACATTGCGATGACAAAGGTCATGGAGCATTGTGATGACAAGAGCATGGAGCATTATGATGAGAAAGCCATGGAGCATTCTGATGACATGCGTCATGGAGCTTTGTGATGACAAGGGCATGGAGAATTGTGATTACAGGGGACATGGAATATTGTGATGACAGGGGTGAGGGAGTATTGTGATGACTAGTGATGGAACATTGTTATATCAGTGGTGAGAAAGCATTTTGAGGAGAAGTGCATGGAGCATTGTGATGACAAGGTTTATGGAGCATTTTGATGACAAGGATGTGGAGCATGGTGCTGACACGCGCATCGAGCATTGTGATGACAAGGGTCATGGAGCATTGTGCTGACAAAGGCATGGAGCTTTGTGATGACAAGGGTCAAAGAGCATTGTGATAAAAAATTCATGGAGCATTGTGGTGACAAAGGTCAGAGAGCTTTGTGTGACGAGGTCATGGACCATTGTGATGACAAATGTCATGAAGCATTGTGATGACTGGAGTCATGAAGCGTTGTGATAAAAGGGGTCTGGGAGCATTGGGATGAAAAGGGAATGGATCATTGTGATGAAAAAGGCATGGAGCCTTGTCAAGACAGTGTTCAAGGAGCATACTGATGACAAGTGTCAGCGAGCATTGTGATGCCATGTGTATTGGGCATTGTGGTGACAAAGGTCATGGAACATTGTGATGAGAGGACCATGCATAATTGTGATGACGAGCGTCATGGGGCATGTAATGACAAGTGCTATGGAACATTGTCGTCAGAAGGGTTTGGAGCATTGCGATGACAGAAGACATGTAGCATTTTGATTTCATTGTGATGACAATAGCATGAATCATTATGATGATGGGCATGGTGCATTTTGATGACAGGGTTCATGGAGCATTGAGATGAAAAGTGGCATGGAGAATTGTGATTACAGAGGTCTTGGAGCATTGTGATGACAAGGGTCATGGAGCCTTCTGATGACAAGTCCGTGGAACATTGTGATGGCAGGGGTCATGGAGCACAGTTATGACAGGTGTAATGGAGCATTGTGATGACAAGGGCATGGAACAATGTGATGAGAGATTTCATTGAGCATTGTGATGACAATGGCATGGAGCATTGTGATGCCAAGGGTCATGGAGCTTTGTGATGACAAATGTCATGGGGCATTTTGATGACAAGGGCGTGGTGCATTGTGATGAGAAGGGCAGGGAGCATTGTGATGACAGGGTCATGGAGGAATTTGAATAAATGGGTCATGGAATATTTTGATGACAGGGGTTATGGAACATTGTGATGTCAGGGGTCATGAAGCATTGTGATGAAATGGGTCATGGAGCATTTTGTGACACGGGTTATGGAACATTGTGATGTCAGGGGTCATGGAGAATTGTGAAGATAAGGGCATGTAGCACTGTGATGACAGTGGTCATGGAACATTGTGATGACAGGGGTGAGCGAGTATTGTGATGACTAGTGATGGAACATTGTGATATATGTGGTGAGAGAGCATTTTGATGAGAAGTGCATGGAGCATTGTGATGACAAGTTTTATGGAGCATAGCGATGAAAAGGATGTGGAGCATTGTGATGAAAAGAGCATGGCACATTGTGATGACATGTGTCATGGAGCATTGTGCTGACAAGCGCATGGAGCATTTTGATGACAAGTGTCATGGAGCATTGTGCTGACAAAGGCATGGAGCATTGTGATGACAAGGGACACAGAGAATTGTGATGAAAATTTCATGGAACATTGTGGTGACAAAGATCACAGAGCCTTGTGTGACGAGGGCATGGACCATTGTGATGAGAAAGGTCATGAATCATTGTGATGACTGGAGTCACGGAGCATTGTGATGACGGTGGTCATGGAGCATTGTGATGAAAAGGGCATGGAGCAATGTGATGACAGGGGCATGGAACATTGGTCTGACAAGTTTCATGGATTATTGTGATGACAGTGTGCATGGAGCATTGAGATGACAAGGGCATGGAGCATTGTGGTGACAAAGGTCACAGAGCCTTGTGTGACGAGGGCATGGACCATTGTGAGGACAAATGTCATGAATCATTGTGATGACTGGAGTCACGGAGCATTGTGATGACAGGGGTCATGGAGAATTGTGATGACAAGGGCATGGAGCAATGTGATGACAGGGGCATGGAACATTGTTCTGACATGTTTCATGGATTATTGTGATGACAGTGGGCATGGCGCATTGTGATGACAAGGGCATGGAACATTGTGATGATGAGGTCATGGAATATTGTGAAGACAGGTGTCAGGGAGCATTGTGATGACATATGTCATTGACCATTGTGATGACTATGGCACAGAGCATTGTGATACCAAGTGTCATGGAGGATTGTGATGACAAAGGTAATGGAGCATTTTGATGACAAGTGCTTGGAACATTTCGATGACAAGGGTCATGGAGCATTGTGGTGACAAGGGCATGGAGCATTCTGATGAAAAGTTGCATGGTGCATTGAGATTACAGGGGTTTTGAAGCAATGTGATTACAAGGGCATGGAGCATTGTGATGAGAAGGCAATGGAGAATTCTGATTACATGCGTCATGGAGCTTTGTGATGACAAGGACATGGAGCATTGTGATTACAGGGGTCTTGGAGCATTGTGATGACAAGGGCAAGGAGCACTGTGATGAGAAGGCCATGGAGCATTCTGATGACATGCGTCATGGAGCTTTGTGATGACAAGGGCATGGTGAATCGTGAGTACAGGGGTCATGGAATATTGTGATGACCGTGGTGACGGAGTATTGTGATGACTAGTGATGGAACATTGTGATATCATTGGTGAGAAGGCATTTTAAGGAGAAGTGCATGGAGCATTGTGATGACAAGGTTTATGGAGCATTTGATGACAAGGATGTGGAGCATTGTGATGACAAGTGCATGGTGCATTGTGATGACATGTGTTATGGAGCATTGTGCTGACACGTGCATCGAGCATTGTGATGACAAGGGTCATGGAGCATTGTGCTGACAAAGGCATGGAGCTTTGTGATGACAAGGGTCACAGAGCATTGTGATAAAAATTTCATGGAGCACTGTGGTGACAAAGGTCACAAAGCTTTGTGTGACGAGGTCATGGACCATTGTGATGACAAATGTCATGAATCATTGTGATGACTTGAGTCACAGAGCATTGTGATAACGGGGGTCTTGGAGAATTGTGATGAAAAGGGAATGGATCATTGTGATGAAAAAGGCATGGAGCCTTGTCATGACAGTGTTCAAGGAGCATACTGATGACAAGTGTCATGGAGTATTGTGCCGACAAAGGCATGGAGCATTGTGATGACAAGGGACACAGAGCATTTTGATGAAAAGTTCATGGAGCATTGTGGTGACAAAGATCACAGAGCCTTGTGTGACGAGGGCATGGACCATTGTGATGAGAAAGGTCATGAATCATTGGGATGACTGGAGTCATGGAGCACTGTGATGAACGGGGACATGTAGCATTGTAATGACAGGGGCATGGATCAATGTGATGACACGGGCATGGAACATTGGTCTGACAAGTTTCATGGATTATTGTGATGACAGTGGGCATGGAGCATTGAGATGACAAGGGCATGGAGCATTGTGGTGACAAAGGTCACAGAGCCTTGTGTGACGAGGGCATGGACCATTGTGAGGACAAAGGTCATGAAGCATTGTGATGACTGGAGTCACGGAACATTGAGATGACAGTGGTTATGTAGCATTGTGATGACAGGGGCATGGAACATTGTTCTGACATGTTTCATGGATTATTGTGATGACAGAGGGCATGGCACATTGTGATGACAAGGGCATGGAACATTGTGATGACAAGGCCATGGAGCATTGTGAAGACAGGTGTCAGGGAGCATTGTGATGACATATGTCATTGTCCATTGTGATGACAATGGCATGGAGCATTGTGATACCAAGTGTCATGGAGGATTGTGATGACAAAGGTAATGGAGCATTTTGATGACAAGGGCTTGGAACATTGCGATGACAAGGGTCATGGAGCATTGTGGTGACAAGGGCATGGAGCATTCTGATGAAAAGTTGCATGGAGCATTGAGATTACAGGGGTTTTGAAGCAGTGTGATTACAAGGGCATGGAGCATTGTGATGAGAAGGCAATGGAGCATTCTGATGACATGCGTCATGGAGCTTTGTGATGACAAGGACATGGAGCATTGTGATTACAGGGGTCTTGGAGCATTGTGATGAAAAGGGAATGGATCATTGTGATGAAAAATGCATGGAGCCTTGTCATGACAGGCTTCAAGGAGCATACTGATGACAAATGTCAGGGAGCATTGTGATGATAAGTGTATTGAGCATTGTGATGACAAAGATCATGGAGCATTGTGATGGGAAGACCATGGATAATTGTGATGACCAGCGTCATGGGGCATTGTGATGACAAGTGTTATGGAACATTGTGATCAGAATTGTTTGGTGCATTGTGATGACAGAGGTCATTGAGCATTTTGATTTCATTGTGATGACAATAGCATGAAATATTATGGTGATGGGCACGGTGCATTGTGATGACAGGGTTCATTGAGCTTTGAGATGAAAAGGGGCATGGAGCATTGTGATTACAGGGGTGTTGGAGCATTGTGATGACAAGGGCATGGAGCATTGTGATGAGAAGGCCATGGAGCATTCTGATGACATGTGTCATGGAGCTTTGTGATGACAAGGGCATGGAGAATTGTGATTACAGGGGTCATGAAATATTGTGATGACAGGGGTGAGGGTGTATTGTGATGACTAGTGATGGAACATTGTGATATCAGTGGTGAGAAGGCATTTTGAGGAGAAGTGCATGGAGCTTTGTGATGACAAGTTTTATGGAGCATTTTGATGAAAAGGATGTGGAGCATTGTGATGACAAGTGCATGGTGCGGTGTGATGACAAGGGTTAAGGAGCATTGTTCTGACAAAGGCATGGAGCTTTGTGATGGCAAGGGTACCAGTGCATTGTGATAAAAATTTCATGGAGCATTGTGTTGACAAAGGTCACAGAACTTTGTGTGACTAGGTCATGGACCATTTTGATGATAAGTGTCATGAAGCACTATGATAACTGGAGTCACGGAGCATTGTGATAACAGGGATCTTGTATCATTTTGATGAAAAAAGAATGGAACATTGTAATGAAAAAGACATGCGGCCTTGTCATGACAGTGTTCAAGGAGCATACTGATGACAAGAGTCAGCGAGTATTGTGATGCCAAGTGTATTGAGCTTTGTGGTGACAATGGTCATGGAACATTGTGATGAGAAGACCTTGCATAATTGTGATGACGATCGTCATGGGGCATGTGAGGACCAGTTTTATGGAACATTGTGATCAGAAAGGTTTGGAGCACTGTGATGACAGAGGACATGGAGCATTTTCACTTCATTGTGATGACAATAGCATGAATCATTATGATGATGTGCATGGTGCATTGTGATGACACTGTTCATGGAGCATTGAGATGAAAAGTGGCATGGATAATTGTGATTACAGAGGTCTTGGAGCATTGTGATGACAAGGGTCATGGAGTCTTGTGATGACAAGTCCGTGGAACATTGTGATGGCAGGAGTCATGGAGCATTGTTATGACAGGTGGAATGGAGCATTGTGATGTCAAGGGCATGGAGAAATGTGATGAGAGATTTCATTGAGCATTGTGATGCCAAGGGTCATGGAGCTTTGTGATGACAAATGTCATGGGGCATTTTGATGACAAGTGCGTGGTGCTTTGTGATGAGAAGGGCAGGGAGCATTGTGATGACAGGGTCCTGGAGCAATTTGAATAAAAGGGTCATGGAATATTTTGATGACACGGGTTATGGAACATTGTGACGTCAAGGGTCATGAAGCATTGTGATGAAATGGGTCATGGAGCATTTTGTGACAGGGGTTATGGAACATTGTGATGTCAGTGGTCATGGAGCATTGTGATGATAAGGGCATGTAGCACTTTGATGACAGTGGTCATGGAACATTGTGATGACAGGGGTGAGCGAGTATTGTGATGACTAGTGATGGAACATTGTGATATATGAGGTGAGAGAGCATTTTGATGAGAAATGCATGGAGCATTGTGATGACAAGTTTTATGGAGCATAGCGATGAAAAGTATGTGGAGCATTGAGATGAAAAGAGCATGGCACATTGTGATGACATGTGTCATGGAACATTGTGCTGACAAGCACATGGAGCATTTTGATGACAAGTGTCATGGAGCATTGTGCTGACAAAGGCATGGAGCATTGTGATGACAAGGGACACAGAGCATTGTGATGAAAATTTCATGGAGTATTGTGGTGACAAAGGTCACAGAGCCTTGTGTGACGAGGGCATGGACCATTGTGATGAGAAAGGTCATGAATCATTGTGATGACTGGAGTCATGGAGCACTGTGATGACAGGGGACATGGAGCATTGTGAAGACAGGGGCATGGAGCAATATGATGACAGGGGCATGGAACATTGGTCTGACAAGTTTCATGGATAATTGTGATGAGAGTGGGCATGGAGCATTGAGATGACAAGGGCATGGAGCATTGTGGTGACAAAGGTCACAGAGCCTTGTGTGACGAGGGCATGGACCATTGTGAGGACAAAGGTCATGAAGCATTGTGATGACTGGAGTCACGGAGCATTGTGATGACAGGGGTCATGGAGCATTGTGATGACAGGGGCATGGAGCATTGTGATGACAGGGGCATGGAACATTGGTCTGACATGTTTCATGGATTATTGTGATGACAGAGGGCATGGCACATTGTGATGACAAGGCCATGGAGTATTGTGAAGACAGGTGTCAGGGAGCATTGTGATGACATATGTCATTTTCCATTGTGATGACAATGGCATGGAGCATTGTGATACCAAGTGTCATGGAGGATTGTGATGACAAAGGTAATGGAGCATTTTGATGACAAGTGCTTGGAACATTGCGATGACAAGGGTCATGGAGCATTGTGGTGACAAGGGCATGGAGCATTCTGATGAAAAGTTGCATGGAGCATTGAGATTACAGGGGTTTTGAAGCAATGTGATTACAAGGGAATGGAGCATTGTGATGAGAAGGCAATGGAGCATTCTGATGGCATGCGTCATGGAGCTTTGTGATGACAAGGACATGGAACTTTGTGATTACAGGGGTCTTGGAGCATTGTGATGAAAAGGGTATGGATCATTGTGATGAAAAATTCATGGAGCCTTGTCATGACAGTCTTCAAGGAGCATAATGATGACAACTGTCAGGGTGCATTGTGATGATAAGTGTATTGAGCATTGTGATGACAAAGATCATGGAGCATTGTGATGAGAAGACCATGGAAAATTGTGATGACCAGCGTCATGGGGCATTGTGATGACAAGTGTTATGGAACATTGTGATCAGAAGGGTTTGGTGCATTGTGATGACAGAGGTCATTGAGCATTTTGATTTCATTGAGATGACAATAGCATGAAATATTATGGTGATGGGAACGGTGCATTGTGATGACAGGGTTCATGGAGCATTGAGATGAAAAGGGGCATGGAGCATGGTGATTACAGGGATGTTGGAGCATTGTGATGAAAAGGGCATGGAGCATTGTGATGAAAAGGGCATGGAGCATTGTAATGAGAAGGCCATGGAGCATTCTGATGACATGTGTCATGGAGCTTTGTGATGACAAGGGCATGGAGAATTGTGATTACAGGGGTCATGGAATATTGTGATGACAGGGGTGAGGGAGTATTGTGATGACTAGTGATGGAACATTGTGATATCAGTGGTGAGAAGGCATTCTGAGGAGAAGTGCATGGAGCTTTGTGATGACAAGTTTTATGGAGCATTTTGATGACAAGGATGTGGAGCATTGTGATGACAAGTGCATGGTGCATTGTGATGACAAGTGTTAAGGAGCATTGTGCTGAAACACGCATCGAGCATTGTGATGACAAGGGTCAAGGAGCATTGTGCTGACAAAGGCATGGAGCTTTGTGATGACAAGTTTACCAGAGCATTGTGATAAAAATTTCATGGAGCATTGTGGTGACAAAGGTCACAGAACTTTGTGTCATGAGGTCATGGACCATTTTGATGATAAGTGTCATGAAGCACTGTGATAACTGGAGTCATGGAGCATTGTGATAACAGGGATCTTGGATCATTTTGATGAAAAAAGAATGGATCATTGTGATGAAAAAGGCATGGAGCCTTGTCATGACAGTGTTCAAGGAGCATACTGATGACAAGTGTCAGCGAGTATTGTGATGCCAAGTGTATTGAGCTTTGTGGTGACAAAGGTCATGGAACATTGTGATGAGAAGACCTTGCATAATTGTGATGACGATCGTCATGGGGCATGTGATGACAAGTGTTATGGAACATTGTGATCAGAAACGTTTGGAGCACTGTGATGACAGAGGACATGGAGAATTTTGACTTCATTGTGATGACAATAGCATGAATCATTATGATGATGGGCATGGTGCATTGTGATGACACTGTTCATGGGGCATTGAGATGAAAAGTGGCATGGAGAATTGTGATTAGAGAGATCTTGGAGCATTGTGATGAAAAGGGTCATGGAGCATTGTGATGACAAGGGCTTGGAGCATTGTGATGACAAGTGTCATGGAGAATTGTGATGACAATGGCAGGGAGCATTGTGATGTCAAGGAACATTTAGAATTTTTATAACAATATCATGAAGCATTGTGATGACTAGCATATCGAGCTTGCTATGACAGGGTTCAGGGAGCATTGCGATGACAATGCACGGAGAATTGTGATGACAAGCGCATGTAACATTTTGATGAGAAATGTCATGGAATATTGTGGTGACAAAGAGGTGGAGAATTGTGATGACAAGGGACATGGAGCAATGTGATGGCAAGACCGTGGAGCATTGTGATGAGAAGTCCATGGATAATCGTGGTGACAAGCATCATGGAGCATTATGATGACAAGAGCCATGGAGCATTCTGTCATAAGATATCACTTATGAAGGAAATGTAAACATGGGTACACATGAACTGAATTAGTAAAGAGAACAGAGTCTCACATATAGAAAACATACTTATGCCTGCTTACGGGGAAAGGAGATGTGGGGAGATGCATAAAACCAGAGTTTGATATTAGCACAGGTACCATTCCATAATCCAAATACAGAATAGACAAGACCAAGTCCTTCCTCAGTGAACGGGACTCAACACCCCTATTCTCTGCAGAGGAATATATCTGACTAGTAAGAATCTTAAAACCTATGCATTGATATGTCTCCGTAAGGGAATCAAGTGTGTCTAGACTGGCATAAACATGGCAGTGAAAATCAGCTGAAACGCACGATAAAAAGGAATTTAAAAACAAAACAAAAAAACAGGGAAATTCTTTACAATTCCTTCACGGGCTCTAATGATGCCTGGAATGACCCTATCTACAACGACAGCTGGATGTGGCATAAGGCTAGAAACTTGGGACAGAGACGATTGGTCAGATTGGGTGAGCTAATGCAGACCCTTTAAAGCAATAATGCGTGGCACCCAATCCTTAGGTCCCTACTATCCAAATAAGAGGGAATATTACTACAGCTATAACATGTACGGGAAACCTAGAGAATGGACCCACTGTGAATAGGAAAGGTTTCTAAAACTCAACTAATAGTCCCTCTCCTCGTGCTCCGGTTTCACTTTCCAACTGCTTTACTATCAATCTCGCAACTTGGAGAGACAGACCCTTTAACCTCCTGGTTCCCACAGGTTGCCAAATTGGCAAAGGATGAAAGGGAAGAGGGAGTACCAATGAGAGAGTAGCTGTTAGGCGTTTGGACGGGCACATGTCACTCTAATTTGCCGGCACGAAGAAGAATAAACCAAAGTCTCAGCCAACCGCCGGGAACAAGTATAGGTCCTGAACCAACATTTGGGACTTGCAGTCAGCTCACAAAAAAACGAGTTGAAAAATGGAGCTCAGGGGCACAGCAATTCACAAACTGGCAGAGTAATAAAGGACAACAATCTTCCAAAAATCTGTTGAGGGAAGGCAACGAGGTGGACTTGAAAGCGAGCCAGAATAGTAGGAAACAGATTGCAAGACATACATTGGAATCATCTTTAAGACACAGGAAGAGGGGCACAACTTCGACAATGATGCACTTGGCCAAAAAGGGCGTATGCATTTTCTCCTGAATATATTCAGGAGAAAACGCATATGCCAATTTTGGCCAAGCAAGCAAGCAGGCAATGCAAATCTGCACTACAAAGAAGTATCACTCACAACCGGTGAAATGGGACATCCGTAAAATGTGTAAAAACCAGAAAGGCAAGACAGGCCCTGGAGAACAGGGAGCCTAGTTATGCTGATGGGCAGGATGTAAATTGCCAACTGCCTCTCTGGAGGAGTGCATTGTGTTCCCATAAACAAGTTAACAACAGAGCTACAGAGCCAAGGGCACTTCCAGTCTAGGGAATATACCTTTGGAAAACTGAAAATCAATAAGACAGAGCCACCCCAAAATTTAGGGCTGCACTGCTTACAAGAACCTCAACTTGGGTAAAACATTAAATATCCCAAAAAGACAAAAATGGTTCAAGAAATTGTGTGACTTACGTAAGATGGAATATCCCACAGCCATGAAATCAATGTCATAAGGCCAGTAGCATCAAAATGACTGGATTCAGGTACAATGATTCTAAATGAAATAAGTCACAGAGAAAAAGAAACTTATCATAAGATATCACTTATGAAGGTCCTGTAAACATGGCTGGATACACATGAAGTCAGTTAGGAAAGAGAACAGAGTCTCACATTTAGAAAACACCCTTGTGCCTGCTTAAGGGTGAAGGAAAGGTGGGGTGATGCATAAAACCAGAGTTTGATATTAGTACAGGTACCATTCCAAAAACCAACTACGGAATAGACAAGACTTACACTTTCCTCAGTGAAAGGGACTCAAAACCCCATATTTCACACAGAGGAATATATCTGACTAGAAAGAATCTTAAAACCAATGTACTGATATGTCTCCGTAAGGGAATCAAGTGTGTCTAGACTGGCATAAACATGGTAGGGAGAATCAGCTCAAACCCACTATAAAAAGGAATTTCGAAAACAAAACAAAAAAACAGGGAAATTATTTACACTTCCTTCAGGGGCTCTGATGGAAACTGGAATGACCCTATCTACAACAACAGCTGGATGTGGCATAAGGTTGGACACTTGGGACTGAGAGGATTGGTGACATTCGTTGAGCAAATGCCGACCATTTAAAGCAATAATGTGTGGCACACATTCCAAGGGTCCCAACTCTCCAGGTTGAACGGAATATTACTACAGCTATAACAATGACGGGAAACCTAAAGAATGGACACACTGTGAATACGAAAGGTTTCTAAAACTCAACTAATAGTCCCTCTCCTGGTGCTCTGGTTTGACTTTCCAACTGCTTTACTATCAATGTCCAAACTTGGAGAGACGGCCCCTTTAACCTCCTGGTTCGCACAAGTTCCCAATTTGGCAGAGGATGTAAGGGAAGAGGGAGATCCAATGAGACAGTAGCTGTTAGGCATTTGGACGGGCACATGTCACTCTAATTTCCCGGCAGGAAGGAGAATCAACCAAATTCTCAGCCACCCTCCAGGAACGAATATAGGTCCTGAACCAAAATTTTAGACTTCCGGTCAGCTCACAAAAAACGTGTTGAAAAATGGAGCTCAGGGGCACAGCAATTCACAAACTGGCAGAGTAATAATGGACAACTATCGTCCTAAATTCTGTTGAGGGAAGGCAATGAGGCGGACGTGAAAGCGAGTCAGAATACCAGGAAACAGATTTCAAGAGGTACATTGGAATCACATTTAAAGCACAGGAAGATGGGCACAACTTCGACAGTGATGCACTAGGCTAAAACGGGCATATGCGTTTTCTCCTGAATATATTCAGGAGAAAACGCAAATGCCCTTTTTGGCGAAGCAAGCAAGCGGGCAATGCAAATCTGCACTACAAAGAAGTATCACTTCCCACCAGTCAAAAGGGACAGCTACAAAATGTGTAAAAAAACAGAAAGGCTAGACAGACCCTCGGGAACAGGGAGCCTAGTTATGCTGATGGGCAGGATGCAAGTTGACAACTGCCTCTCTGGAGGAATGAATTGTGTTCCCTAAAACAAGTAAACAACAGAGCTACAGAGCGAAGGGCACTTCCAGTCTAGGGAATATACCTTGGGAAAACTGAACATCAATAAGACAGAGCCACCCCAAAATTTACGGCTGCACTGCATACAAGAACCTCAACTTGGGTCCACCTAAAATATCCGAGGAAAGACAAAACTGGTTCAAGAAATTGTGTTACTTATGAATGATGGAATATCGCTCAGCCATGAAATCAATGTCATAAGGCCAGTAGCAGCAAAATGAGTGGATTCAGGCATGATGATTCTAAGTGAAATAAGTTACAGAGAAAAAGGGACTTATCATAAGATATCACTGATGAAGGTCCTTTATACATGGCTGGCTACATATGAACTGAGTTAGGAAAGAGAACAGAGTCTCACATTTAGAAAACACTCTTATGCCTGCTTATGGGGGAAGGAGAGGTGGGGTGATGCATAAAAAGAGAATTTGATATCAGTACATGTACCGTTCCAAAAATCAACTACCCAATACACAAGACCTACACCTTCCTCAGTGAAAGGGACTCAAAAACCCATATTTCCCACAGAGGAATATATCTGACTAGTAAGAATCTTAAAACCAATGTATTGATAAGTCTCCATAAGGGAATCAAGTGTGTCTAGACTGGCATAAACATGGCAGTGAGAATCAGCTCAAACTCACTGTAAAAAGGAATTTCAAAAACAAAACATAACAAAAAACAGGGAAATTCTTTACAATTACTACAAGGGGCTCTGAAGAAACCTGGAATGACCGTATCTACAACGACAGCTGGATGTGGCATAAGGCTGGACACTTGGGACTGAGAGGATTGGTGAGATTGGGTGAGCAAATGCAGACAATTTAAAGCAATAATGCGTGGCACACATTCCAAGGGTCCCAACTCTCCAGGTTTAAGGGAATATTACTACAGCTATAACTTGTACAGGAAACCTAGAGAATGGACACACTGTGAATACGAAAGGTTTCTAAAACTCAACTAATATTCCCTCTCCTGGTTCTCTAGTTTGCCTTTCGAACTGCTTTACTATCAGTTTCCCAACTTGGAGAGACAGCCCCTCAAACCTCCTGGTTCGCACAGATTGCCAATTTGGCAGAGGATGAAAGGGAAGAGGGAGAAACAATGAGAGAGTAGCTTTTAGGCATTTGGACGGGCATATGTCACACTAATTTCCCGGCAGGAAGGAGAATTAACCAAAGTCTCAGCCACCCTCCGGGAACCAATATATGCCCTGAACCAAAATTTTGGACTTGCAGTCAGCTCACAAAAAACGAGTTGACAAATGGAGCTCCGGGGCACAGCAACTCACAAACTGCAGAGTAATAATTGACAACTATCATCCAAATATCTGTTGAGAGAAGGCAACGAGGCAGACTTGAAAGCGAGCCAGAAATGCAGGAAACAGATTTCAATAGGTACAGTTGAATCACCTTTAAAGCACAGGAAGAGGGGCACAACTTCGACAGTGAGGCACTTGGCTAAAAAAGGGCGTATACGTTTTCTTTTGAATATATTCAGGAGAAAACGCATACACCCTTTTTGGCCAAGCAAGCAAGCGGGCAATGCAAATCTGCACTAAAAAAAGTATCACTTCCCACCGGTCAACAGGGACATTCGCAAAATGTGTAAAAACCAGAAAGGCAAGACAGGGACTGGAGAACAGTGAGCCTACTTATGCTGATGGGCAGGATGTAAATTGCCAACTGCCTCTCTGGCGGAGTGCATTGTGTTCCCTAAAAGAAGTAAACAACAGAGCTACATAGCCAAGGGCACTTCCAGTCTAGGGAATATACCTTGGGAAAATTGAAAATCAATAAGTCAGAGCTACCCCAAAATTTAGGGCTGAACTGATTACAATAACCTCAACTTGGGTCCACCTAAAATATCCCAGGAAAGACAAAAATGGTTCAAGAAATTGTGTTACTTACATACGATGGATTATCCCTCAGCTATGAAATCAATGTCATAAGGCCAGTAGCAGCAAAAGGATTGGATTCAGGTACGATGATTCTAAGTGAAATACATCACAGAGAAAAAGAAACTTAACATAAGATATCACTTTTGAAGGTACTGTAAACATGGCTACACATGAACTGAGTTAGGAAAGAGAACAGAGTCTCACATTTAGAAAACCCTCTTATGCCTGCTTAAGGGGGAAGGAAAGGTGGGGTGCTGCATAAAACCAGAGTGTGATATTAGTACAGGTACCGTTCCAAAAACCAACTACAGAATAGACAAGACCTACACCTTCCTCAGTAAAAGGGACTCAAGACACCATATTTCCAACAGAGGAATATATCTGACTAGTAAGAGTCTTAAAACCTATGTATTGATATGTCTCCATAAGGGAATCATGTGTGCATAGACTGGCAAAAACATGGCAGTGAGAATCAGCTCAAACCCACTATAAAAGGAGATTAAAAAACAAACCCAAAAAAACAGGGAAATTCTTTACAATTCCTTCAGGGGCTCTGATGAAACCTGGAATGACCCTATCTACAATGACAGCTGGATGTGGCATAAGGCTGGACACTTGCGACTGAGAGGATTTGTGAGATTCGGTGAGCAAATGCAGACCATTTAAAGCAATAATGCGTGTCACACATTGCAAGGGTCACAACTCTCCAGGTTGAAGGGAATATTACTACAGCTATAATATGTACGGGAAACCTAGAGAATGGACACACTGTGAATATGAAAGGTTTCTAAAACTCAACTAATAGTCTCTCTCCTGGTGTTCTGGTTTGATTTTCAAACTGCTTTACTATCTAATCTCCCAACTTGGAGAGACAGCCCCTTTAACTTCCGGGTTCACACAGGTTGCCAATTGGGCAGAGGATGAAAGGGAAGAGGGAGAAACAATGAGAGAGTAGCTGTTAGGCATTTGGACGGGCACATGTCACTCTAATTACCTATCAGGAAGAAGAATTAACCAAAGTCTCAGCCACCTGCCGGGAACCAGTATAGGTCCTGAACCAAAATTTTGGACTTGCGGTGGGATCACAAAAAACGAGATGAAAAATGGATCTCAGGGGCACAGCAATTCACAAACTGGCAGCGTAATAATGGACAACTATCGTTCAAAAATCTGTTGAGGGAAGGCAACGAAACGGACTTGAAAGCGAGCCAGAATACCAGGAAATAGATTTCAAGAGGTACATTGGAATCACATTTAAAGCACAGGAAGAGGGGCACAACTTCGCCAGTGATGCACTTGGCCAATAAAGGCGTATGCGTTTTCTCCAGATTATATTCAGGAGAAAACACATACACCCTTTTTGGCCAAGCAAGCAATCGGGCAATGCAAATCTGCACCACAAAGAAGTATCACTTCCCACCGGTCAAAAGGGATATCCACAAAATGTGTAAAAACCAGAAAGGCAAGTCAGGCACTGGAGAATAGGGAACCTAGTTATGCTGATGGGCAGGATGTAAATTGCCAACTGCCTCTCTGGAGGAGTGCATTGTGTTCCCCAAAACAAGTTAAAAACATAGCTACTGAGCCAAGGACACTTCCAGTCTAGGGAATATACATTGGGAAAACTGAAAATCAATAAGACAGAGCCACCCCAAAATTTAGGGCTGCACTGCTTACAAGAACCTCAACTTGGGTACACATTAAATATCCCAGGAAAGACAAAAATGGTTCAAGAAATTGTGTTACTTACGTAAGATGGAATATCCCTCAGCCATGAAATCAATGTCATAAGGCCAATAGCAGCAAAATGAGTGGATTCAGGTACGATGATTCTAAGAGAAATAAGTCAAAGAGAAAAAGAAACTTATAAGATATCACTTATGAAGGCCCTGTAAACATGGCTGGATACACATGGACTGAGTAAGGAAAGAGAACAGTCTCACATTTATAAAACACTCTTGTGCCTGTGTAAGGGTGAAGGAAAGGTGGGGTGATGTATAAAGCCAGAGTTTGATATTAGTACAGGTACCGTTACAAAAACCAACTATGGAACAGACAAGACCTACACTTTCCTCAGTGAAAGGGATTCAAAACCCCATATTTCCCACAGAGGAATATATCTGACTAGTAAGTATCTTAAAACCAATCTACTGATATGTCTCTGTAAGGGAATCAAGCGTGTCTAGACTGGCATAAACATGGCGCTGAGAATCAGCTCAAACCCACTATAAAAAGGAATTTCAAAAACAAAACCAAAAACAGGGAAATTCTTTACAATTCCTACAGGGGCTCTGAGGAAACCTGGAATGACCATATCTACAACGACAGCTGGATGTGGCATAAGGCTGGACACTTGGGACTGAGAGGATTGATGAGATTCAGTGAGCCAATGCAGACCATTTAAAGCAATAATTCGTGGCACATATTCCGAGGGTCCCAGCTATCCAGCTTGAAGGGAATATTACTACAGCTATAACATGTACGGGAGACCTAGAGAATGGACACACTGTGAATATGAAAGGTTTCTAAAACTCAACAAATAGTCCCTCTCCTGGTGCTCCGGTTTGACTTTCCAACTGCTTTACTATCAATCTCCCAACTTGGAGAGACAGCCCCTTTAACCTCCTGGTTCGCACAGGTTGCCAATTTGGCAGAGTATGTAAGGGAAGAGGAAGAACCAATGAGAGAGTAGCTGTTAGGCATTTGGACGGGCACATGTCACTCTAATTTCCCGGAAGGAAGGAGAATTAACCAAACTCTCAGCCACCCACCGGGAACCAATATAGGCCCTGAACCAAAATTTTGGACTTGCGGTCAGCTCACAAAAAACGAGTTGAAAAATGGAGCTCAGGGGCACAGCAATTCACAAACTGGCAGAGTAATAATGGACAACTATCGTCCAAAAATCTGTGGAGGGAAGGCAATGAGGCGGACTTGAAAGCGAGCCAGAATAGCAGGAAACAGATTTCAAGACGTACATTGGAATCACATTTAAAGCACAGGAAGAGGGGCACAACTTCGACAGTGATGCACTTGGCTAAAAAGGGCATATGAGTTTTCTCCTGAATATATTCAGGAGAAAACGCATATGCCCTTTTTGGCCAAGCAAGCAAGCGGGCAATGCAAATCTGCACTACAAAGAAGTAACACATCCCACCGGTCAACAGGGACAGCCACAATATGTGTAAAAAAACAGAAAGGCAAGACAGGCCCTCGAGAACAGGGAGCATAGTTATGCTTATCGGCAGGATGTAAATAGACAACTGCCTCTCTGGAGGAATGCATTGTGTTCCCTAAAACAAGTAAACAACAGAGCTACAGAGCAAAGGGCACTTCCAGTCTACGGAATATACCTTGGGAAAACTGAAAATCAATAATACAGAGCCACCCCAACATTTACGGCTACACTGCTAACAAGAACCTCAACTTGGGTACACCTTAAATATCCCAGAAAAGACAAAAAATAGTACAAGAAATTGTGTTACTTAGGTACGATGGAATATCCCTCAGCCATGAAATCAATGTCATAAGGCCAGTAGCACGAAAATGAGTGGATTCAGGTACGATGATTCTAAGTGAAATAAGTAACACACACAAAAAAATAAACTTATCATAAGATATCACTGATGAAGGTCCTGTAAACATGGCTGGATACACATGAACTGAGTTAGGAAAGAGAACAGAGTCTCACATTGAGAAAACACTCTTATGCCTGCTTAAGTGGGAAGGAGAGGTGGGGTGATGCATAAAACCAGAGTTTGATATTAGTACAGGTACCGTTCCAAAAACCAACTACAGAATTGACAAGGCCTACACCTTACTCAGTGAAAGGGACTCAAAAACCCATATTTCCCGCAGAGGAATATATCTGACTAGTAAGAATCTTAAAACCAATGTACTGATAAGTCTCCGTAAGGGAATCAAATGTGTCTAGACTCGCATAAACATGGCTGTGAGAATCCGCTCAAACCCACTATAAAAATGAATTTCAATAACAAAAGAAAAAAACAGGGAAATTCTTTACAATTCCTTCAGGGGCTCTGATGAAACCTGGAATGACCCTATCTACAACGACAGCTGGATGTGGCATAAGGCTGGACACTTGGGCCTGAGAGGATTGGTGAGATTCGGTGAGCAAATGCAGACCATTTAAAGCAATAATGCGTGGAACACATTCCAACGGTCCCAAATCTCCAGGTTGAAGGGAATATTACTACAGCTATAAGATGTACGGGAAACATAGAGAATGGACACACAGTGAAAACGAAAGGTTTCTAAAACTCGATTAATAGTCCCTCTCCTGGTGCTCCGGTTTGACTTTCCAACAGTTTTACTATCAATGTCCCAACTTGGAGAGACAGACCCTTTAACCTGCTGGTTCGCACAGGTTGCAAATTTCGCGGAGGATTAAAGGGAAGAGGTAGCCCAAATGAGAGAGTAGCTGCTAGGCATTTGGACTGGCACAGGTCACTCTAATTTCCTGGCAGGAAGAAGAAATAACCAAAGTCTCAGCCAACTGCCGGGAACCAGGATAGGTTCTGAACCAAAATTTTGGACCTGCCGTCAGCTCACAAAAAACGAGTTGAAAAATGGAGCTCAGGGGCACAGCAATTCACAAACTGGCAGAGTAATAAAGGACAACTATCGTCCAAATATCTGTTGAGGGAAGGCAACGAGGCGGACTTCAAAGCGAGCCAGAATAGCAGGAAACAGATTTCAAGAGGTTCATTGGAATCACATTTAAAGCATAGGAAGAGGGGCACAACTTCGACAATGATGCACTTGGCCAAAAAGGGCGTATGCTTTTTCTCCTGAATATATTCAGGTGAAAAGGCATACGCACTTTTTGGCCAAGCAAGCACGCGGGCAATGCAAACCTGCACTATAAAGAAGTACCACTTCCCACCTGTAAAAAGGGATATCCGCAAAATGTGTAAAAAGCAGAAAGGCAAGAAAGGCCCTGGAGAACAGGGAGCCTAGTTATGCTGATGGGCAGGATGTAAATTGACAACTGCCTCTCTGGAGGTGTGCACTGAGCTCCCTAAAACAAGTAAAAAACAGAGCTATAGAGCAAAGGGCACTTCCAGTCTAGGGAAGATACCTTGGGAAATCTGAAAATCAATAAGACAGAGCAAACAAAAAATTGAGGGCTGCACTGCTTACAAGAACCTCCACTTGGGTACACCTTAAATATCCCAGGAAAGGCAAAAATGGTTCAAGAAATTGTGTTACTTACGTACAATGGAATACCCCTCAGCCATGAAATCAATGTCATAAGGCCAGTAGCAGCAAAATGAGTGGATTCAGGTACGATGATTCTAAGTGAAATAAGTCACAGAGAAGAAGAAACTTACCATAAGATATCACTTATGAAGGTCCTGTAAACATGGCTACACATGAACTGAGTTACAAAAGAGAACACAATCTCACCTTTAGAAAGCACTCTTATGCCTGCTTAAGGGGGAAGGAGAGGAGGGGTGATGCATAAAACCAGAGTGTGATATTAGTACAGGTACCGTTCCAAATACCAACTGCGGAAAAGACAAGACCTACACTTTCCTCAGTGAAAGGGACTCAAAACACCATATTTCCTGCAGAGGAATATATCTGACTAGTAAGAATCTTAAAACCTATGTATTGATATGTCTCTGTAAGGGAATCTAGTGTGTCTAGACTGGCATAAACATGGCAGTGAGAATCAGCTCAAACCCACTATAAAAAGGAATTTGAAAAACAAAACAAAAAAACAGGGAAATTCTTTACAATTCCTTCAGGGGCTCTGATGAAACCTGGAATGACCCTATCTACAACGACACTTGGAAGTGGCATAAGGCCGTACACTTGTGACTGAGAGGATTGGTGAGATTCAGTGAGCAAATGCAGACCATTTAAAGCAATAATGCGTGGCACACATTCCTAGTGTCCCAACTCTCCAGGTTGAAGGGAATATTACTACAGCTATAACATGTATGGGAAACCTAGAGAATGGAAACACTGAGAATATGAAAGGTTTCTAAAACTCAACTAATAGTCCCTCTCCTGGTGCTCCGGTTTGACTTTCCAACTGCTTTACTATCAATGTCCCAACTTGGAGAGACAGCCCATTTAACTTCCTGGTTCGCACAGGTTGCCAATTTTTCAGAGGATGAAAGGGAAGAGGGAGAACCAATGAGAGAGTAGCTGTTAGGCATTTGGACGGGCACATGTTTCTCTAATTTCCCAGCAGGTAGAAGAATTAGGCAAAGTCTCAGCCACCCGCTGGGAACCAGTAGAGTTCCTGAACCAAAGTTTTGGACCTGCCGTCAGCTCATAAAAAACGAGTTGAAAAATGGAGCTCAGGGGCACAGCAATTCACAAACTGGCAGAGTAATAAAAGACAAGTATCGTCCAGAAATCTGTTGAGGGAAGCCAACGAGGCGGACTTGAACACGAGCCAGAATAGCAGGAAACAGATTTCAAGAGGTACATTGGAATCCCCTTTAAAGAACAGGAAGAGGAGCACAACTTCGACAATGATGCCCTTGGCCAAAAGGGGGCATGCATTGTCTCCTGAATATATTCAGGAGAAAACGCATGCGCCCTTTTTGGCCAAGCAAGCTAGCTGGCAATGCAAATCTGCACTGCAAAGAAGTATCACTTCCCACCGGTCAAAAGAGACATCCGCAAAATGTGTAAAAACCAGAATGGCAAGAAAGGCCCTCGAGAACAGGGAGCCTAGTTATGCTGATGGGCAGGATGTAAATTGACAACTGCCTCTCTGGAGGAGTGCATTGTGTTCCCTAAAACAAGTAAACAACAGAGCTACAGAGCCAAGGGCACTTCCAGTCTAGGGAAGATACCTTGGGAAAACTGAATAGCAATAAGACAGAGCAAACACAAAATTGAGGGCTGCACTGCTTACAATAACATCAACTTGGGTACACCTTAAATATCCCAGGAAAGACAAAAATGGTTCAAGAAATTTTGTTACTTACGTACAATGAAATACCCGTCAGCCATGAAATCAATGTCATAAGGCCAGTAGCAGCAAAATGAGTGGATTCATGTACGATGATTCTAAGTGAAATAAGTCACAGAGAAGAAGAAACTTATCATAAGATACCAGTTATGAAGGTCCTGTAAACATGGCTACACATGAACTGAGTTACGAAAGAGAAGAGAGTCTCACATTGAGAAAACAATCTTATGCCTGCTGAAGGGGGAAGGAGAGGTGGGGTGATGCATAAAACCAGAGATTGATATTAGTACAGGTACTGTTCCAAAAACCAACTACAGAAAGGACAAGACCTACACCTTCCTCATTGAAAGGGACTCAAAACCCCATATTTCAAGCAGAGGAATATATCTGAATAGTAAGAATCTTAAAACCTATGTATTGATATGTCTACATAAGGGAATCAAGTGTGTCTACACTGGTATCAAGATGGCAGTGACAATCAGCTCAAACCCACTAAAATAAGGAATTTCAAAAACAGAACAAAAAAACAGGGAAATTTTTTACAATTCCTTCAGGGTCTCTGATGAAACCTGGAATGACCCTATCTACAATGACACTTGGAAGTGGCTTATGGCCGGACACTTGGGACTGAGAGGATTGGTGAGATTCGGTGAGCAAATGCAGACCATTTAAAGCAATAATGCGTGGCACACATTCCAAGGGTCCCAACTCTCCAGGTTGAAGGGAATATTACTACAGCTATAACATGTATGGGAAACCTAGAGAATGGACACACATTGAATACGAAAGGTTTCTAAAACTCAACTAACAGTCCCTCTCCTGGTGCTCCGGTTTGTCTTTCCAACTGCTTTACTATCAATGTCCCAAATTGGAGAGACAGTCCCTTTAACCTCCTGGTTTGCACATGTTGCCAATTTGGCAGAGGATGAAAGGGAAGAGGGAGAACCAATGAGAGATTAGCTGTTAGGAATTTGGACGGGCACATGTCACTCTAATTTCCCGGCTGGTAGAAGAATTAGCCAAAGTCTCAGCCACCCGACGGGAACCAGTATAGTTCCTGAACCAAAGTTTTGGACCTGCCATCAGCTCACAAAAAACGAGTTGAAAAATGGTGCTCAGGGGCACAGCAATTCACAAACTGGCAGAGTAATAAAGGACAACTATCGTCCAAAAATCTGTTGAGGGAAGGCAACGAGGCGGAAATGAAAGTGAGCCAGAATAGCAGGAAACAGATTTCAAGAGGTACATTGGAATCCACTTTAAAGAACAGGAAGAGGGGCACAACTTCGTCAATGATTAACTTGGCCAAAAAGGGCATATGCATTTTCTCCTGAATATATTCAGGAGAAACCTCATACGCCCCTTGTGGCCAAGCAAGCAAGCGGGCAATGCAAATCTGCAGTGCGAAGAAGTATCACTTCCCACTGTTCAAAAGTGACATCCGCAAAATGTGTAAAAACCTGAAAGGCAAGAAAGGCCCTGAAGAACAGGGAGACTAGTTATGCTGATGGGCAGGATGTAAATTGCCAACTGCCTCTCTGGAGGAATGCATTGTGTTCCCTAAAACAAGTAAACAACAGAGGTAAAGATCCAAGGGCACTTCCAGTCTAGGGAATATACCTTGGGAAAACTGAAAATCAATAAGACAGAGCCACACAAAAATTTAGGGCTGCAGTGCTTACAAGAACTTCAACTTGGGTACACCTTAAATATCCCAGGAAAGAAAATAATGGTTCAAGAAATTGTGGTACTTACGTATGATGGAATATCCCTCAGCCATGAAATCAATGTCATAAGGCCAGTAGCATCAAAATGAGTGGATTCAGGTACGATGATTCTAAGTGAAATAAATCACAGAGAAAAAGAAACTTATCATAAGGTATCACTTATGAAGGTCCTGTAAACATGGCTACACATGAACTGAGTTACGAAAGAGAACAGAGTCTCACATTGAGAAAACACTCATATGCCTGCTTAAGGGGGAAGGAGAGGTGGGGTGATGCATAAAACCAGAGTTTGATATTAGTACAGGTACCGTTCCAAAAATCAACTACGGAATAGACAAGACCTACACCTTCCTCAGTAAAAGGGACTCAAGACCCCATATTTCCCACAGAGGAATATATTTGACTAGTAAGAATCTTAAAACCTATGTATTGATATGTCTCCATAACGGAATCATGTGTGTATAGACTGGCAAAAACATGGCAGTGAGAATCAGCTCAAACGCACTATAAAAATGAGATTCAAAAACAAAACAAAAAAACAGGGAAATTCTTTGCAATTCCTTCAGGGGCTCTGATGAAACCTGGAATGACCCTACCTACAATGACAGCTGGATGTGGCATAAGGCTGGACACTTGTGACTGAGAGGATTGGTGAGATTCGGTGAGCAAATGCAGACCATTTAAAGCAATAATGTGTGTCACACATTCCAAGGGTCCCAACTATCCAGGTTGAAGGGAATATTACTACAGCTATAATATGTACGGGAAACCTACAGAATGGACACACTGTGAATACGAAAAGTTTCTAAAACTCAAATAAGAGTCCCTCTCCTGGTGCTCCGGTTTGACTTTCCAACTGATATATTATCAATCTCCCAACTTGGAGAGACAGCCCCTTTAACCTCCTGGTTCGCACAGGTTGCCAATTTGTCAGAGGATGTAAGGGAAGAGGGAGAACCAATGAGAGAGTAGCTGTTAGGCATTTGGACGGGCATATGTCACACTAATTTCCCGGCAGGAAGGAGAATTAACCAAAGTCTCAGCCACCCTCCGGGAACCAATATATGCCCTGAACCAAAATTTTGGACTTGCAGTCAGCTCACAAAAAACGAGTTGACAAATGGAGCTCCGGGGCACAGCAACTCACAAACTGCAGAGTAATAATTGACAACTATCATCCAAATATCTGTTGAGAGAAGGCAACGAGGCAGACTTGAAAGCGAGCCAGAAATGCAGGAAACAGATTTCAATAGGTACAGTTGAATCACCTTTAAAGCACAGGAAGAGGGGCACAACTTCGACAGTGAGGCACTTGGCTAAAAAAGGGCGTATACGTTTTCTTTTGAATATATTCAGGAGAAAACGCATACACCCTTTTTGGCCAAGCAAGCAAGCGGGCAATGCAAATCTGCACTAAAAAAAGTATCACTTCCCACCGGTCAACAGGGACATTCGCAAAATGTGTAAAAACCAGAAAGGCAAGACAGGGACTGGAGAACAGTGAGCCTACTTATGCTGATGGGCAGGATGTAAATTGCCAACTGCCTCTCTGGCGGAGTGCATTGTGTTCCCTAAAAGAAGTAAACAACAGAGCTACATAGCCAAGGGCACTTCCAGTCTAGGGAATATACCTTGGGAAAATTGAAAATCAATAAGTCAGAGCTACCCCAAAATTTAGGGCTGAACTGATTACAATAACCTCAACTTGGGTCCACCTAAAATATCCCAGGAAAGACAAAAATGGTTCAAGAAATTGTGTTATTTACATACGATGGATTATCCCTCAGCTATGAAATCAATGTCATAAGGCCAGTAGCAGCAAAAGGATTGGATTCAGGTACGATGATTCTAAGTGAAATACATCACAGAGAAAAAGAAACTTAACATAAGATATCACTTTTGAAGGTACTGTAAACATGGCTACACATGAACTGAGTTAGGAAAGAGAACAGAGTCTCACATTTAGAAAACCCTCTTATGCCTGCTTAAGGGGGAAGGAAAGGTGGGGTGCTGCATAAAACCAGAGTGTGATATTAGTACAGGTACCGTTCCAAAAACCAACTACAGAATAGACAAGACCTACACCTTCCTCAGTAAAAGGGACTCAAGACACCATATTTCCAACAGAGGAATATATCTGACTAGTAAGAGTCTTAAAACCTATGTATTGATATGTCTCCATAAGGGAATCATGTGTGCATAGACTGGCAAAAACATGGCAGTGAGAATCAGCTCAAACCCACTATAAAAGGAGATTAAAAAACAAACCCAAAAAAACAGGGAAATTCTTTACAATTCCTTCAGGGGCTCTGATGAAACCTGGAATGACCCTATCTACAATGACAGCTGGATGTGGCATAAGGCTGGACACTTGCGACTGAGAGGATTTGTGAGATTCGGTGAGCAAATGCAGACCATTTAAAGCAATAATGCGTGTCACACATTGCAAGGGTCACAACTCTCCAGGTTGAAGGGAATATTACTACAGCTATAAGATGTACGGGAAACATAGAGAATGGACACACAGTGAAAACGAAAGGTTTCTAAAACTCGATTAATAGTCCCTCTCCTGGTGCTCCGGTTTGACTTTCCAACAGTTTTACTATCAATGTCCCAACTTGGAGAGACAGACCCTTTAACCTGCTGGTTCGCACAGGTTGCAAATTTCGCGGAGGATTAAAGGGAAGAGGTAGCCCAAATGAGAGAGTAGCTGCTAGGCATTTGGACTGGCACAGGTCACTCTAATTTCCTGGCAGGAAGAAGAAATAACCAAAGTCTCAGCCAACTGCCGGGAACCAGGATAGGTTCTGAACCAAAATTTTGGACCTGCCGTCAGCTCACAAAAAACGAGTTGAAAAATGGAGCTCAGGGGCACAGCAATTCACAAACTGGCAGAGTAATAAAGGACAACTATCGTCCAAATATCTGTTGAGGGAAGGCAACGAGGCGGACTTCAAAGCGAGCCAGAATAGCAGGAAACAGATTTCAAGAGGTTCATTGGAATCACATTTAAAGCATAGGAAGAGGGGCACAACTTCGACAATGATGCACTTGGCCAAAAAGGGCGTATGCTTTTTCTCCTGAATATATTCAGGTGAAAAGGCATACGCACTTTTTGGCCAAGCAAGCACGCGGGCAATGCAAACCTGCACTATAAAGAAGTACCACTTCCCACCTGTAAAAAGGGATATCCGCAAAATGTGTAAAAAGCAGAAAGGCAAGAAAGGCCCTGGAGAACAGGGAGCCTAGTTATGCTGATGGGCAGGATGTAAATTGACAACTGCCTCTCTGGAGGTGTGCACTGAGCTCCCTAAAACAAGTAAAAAACAGAGCTATAGAGCAAAGGGCACTTCCAGTCTAGGGAAGATACCTTGGGAAATCTGAAAATCAATAAGACAGAGCAAACAAAAAATTGAGGGCTGCACTGCTTACAAGAACCTCCACTTGGGTACACCTTAAATATCCCAGGAAAGGCAAAAATGGTTCAAGAAATTGTGTTACTTACGTACAATGGAATACCCCTCAGCCATGAAATCAATGTCATAAGGCCAGTAGCAGCAAAATGAGTGGATTCAGGTACGATGATTCTAAGTGAAATAAGTCACAGAGAAGAAGAAACTTACCATAAGATATCACTTATGAAGGTCCTGTAAACATGGCTACACATGAACTGAGTTACAAAAGAGAACACAATCTCACCTTTAGAAAGCACTCTTATGCCTGCTTAAGGGGTAAGGAGAGGAGGGGTGATGCATAAAACCAGAGTGTGATATTAGTACAGGTACCGTTCCAAATACCAACTGCGGAAAAGACAAGACCTACACTTTCCTCAGTGAAAGGGACTCAAAACACCATATTTCCTGCAGAGGAATATATCTGACTAGTAAGAATCTTAAAACCTATGTATTGATATGTCTCTGTAAGGGAATCTAGTGTGTCTAGACTGGCATAAACATGGCAGTGAGAATCAGCTCAAACCCACTATAAAAAGGAATTTGAAAAACAAAACAAAAAAACAGGGAAATTCTTTACAATTCCTTCAGGGGCTCTGATGAAACCTGGAATGACCCTATCTACAACGACACTTGGAAGTGGCATAAGGCCGTACACTTGTGACTGAGAGGATTGGTGAGATTCAGTGAGCAAATGCAGACCATTTAAAGCAATAATGCGTGGCACACATTCCTAGTGTCCCAACTCTCCAGGTTGAAGGGAATATTACTACAGCTATAACATGTATGGGAAACCTAGAGAATGGAAACACTGAGAATATGAAAGGTTTCTAAAACTCAACTAATAGTCCCTCTCCTGGTGCTCCGGTTTGACTTTCCAACTGCTTTACTATCAATGTCCCAACTTGGAGAGACAGCCCATTTAACTTCCTGGTTCGCACAGGTTGCCAATTTTTCAGAGGATGAAAGGGAAGAGGGAGAACCAATGAGAGAGTAGCTGTTAGGCATTTGGACGGGCACATGTTTCTCTAATTTCCCAGCAGGTAGAAGAATTAGCCAAAGTCTCAGCCACCCGCTGGGAACCAGTAGAGTTCCTGAACCAAAGTTTTGGACCTGTCGTCAGCTCATAAAAAACGAGTTGAAAAATGGAGCTCAGGGGCACAGCAATTCACAAACTGGCAGAGTAATAAAAGACAAGTATCGTCCAGAAATCTGTTGAGGGAAGCCAACGAGGCGGACTTGAACACGAGCCAGAATAGCAGGAAACAGATTTCAAGAGGTACATTGGAATCCCCTTTAAAGAACAGGAAGAGGAGCACAACTTCGACAATGATGCCCTTGGCCAAAAGGGCGCATGCATTGTCTCCTGAATATATTCAGGAGAAAACGCATGCGCCCTTTTTGGCCAAGCAAGCTAGCTGGCAATGCAAATCTGCACTGCAAAGAAGTATCACTTCCCACCGGTCAAAAGAGACATCCGCAAAATGTGTAAAAACCAGAATGGCAAGAAAGGCCCTCGAGAACAGGGAGCCTAGTTATGCTGATGGGCAGGATGTAAATTGACAACTGCCTCTCTGGAGGAGTGCATTGTGTTCCCTAAAACAAGTAAACAACAGAGCTACAGAGCCAAGGGCACTTCCAGTCTAGGGAAGATACCTTGGGAAAACTGAATAGCAATAAGACAGAGCAAACACAAAATTGAGGGCTGCACTGCTTACAATAACATCAACTTGGGTACACCTTAAATATCCCAGGAAAGACAAAAATGGTTCAAGAAATTGTGTTACTTACGTACAATGAAATACCCGTCAGCCATGAAATCAATGTCATAAGGCCAGTAGCAGCAAAATGAGTGGATTCATGTACGATGATTCTAAGTGAAATAAGTCACAGAGAAGAAGAAACTTATCATAAGATACCAGTTATGAAGGTCCTGTAAACATGGCTACACATGAACTGAGTTACGAAAGAGAAGAGAGTCTCACATTGAGAAAACAATCTTATGCCTGCTGAAGGGGGAAGGAGAGGTGGGGTGATGCATAAAACCAGAGATTGATATTAGTACAGGTACTGTTCCAAAAACCAACTACAGAAAGGACAAGACCTACACCTTCCTCATTGAAAGGGACTCAAAACCCCATATTTCAAGCAGAGGAATATATCTGAATAGTAAGAATCTTAAAACCTATGTATTGATATGTCTACATAAGGGAATCAAGTGTGTCTACACTGGTATCAAGATGGCAGTGACAATCAGCTCAAACCCACTAAAATAAGGAATTTCAAAAACAGAACAAAAAAACAGGGAAATTTTTTACAATTCCTTCAGGGTCTCTGATGAAACCTGGAATGACCCTATCTACAATGACACTTGGAAGTGGCTTATGGCCGGACACTTGGGACTGAGAGGATTGGTGAGATTCGGTGAGCAAATGCAGACCATTTAAAGCAATAATGCGTGGCACACATTCCAAGGGTCCCAACTCTCCAGGTTGAAGGGAATATTACTACAGCTATAACATGTATGGGAAACCTAGAGAATGGACACACATTGAATACGAAAGGTTTCTAAAACTCAACTAACAGTCCCTCTCCTGGTGCTCCGGTTTGTCTTTCCAACTGCTTTACTATCAATGTCCCAAATTGGAGAGACAGTCCCTTTAACCTCCTGGTTTGCACATGTTGCCAATTTGGCAGAGGATGAAAGGGAAGAGGGAGAACCAATGAGAGATTAGCTGTTAGGAATTTGGACGGGCACATGTCACTCTAATTTCCCGGCTGGTAGAAGAATTAGCCAAAGTCTCAGCCACCCGACGGGAACCAGTATAGTTCCTGAACCAAAGTTTTGGACCTGCCATCAGCTCACAAAAAACGAGTTGAAAAATGGTGCTCAGGGGCACAGCAATTCACAAACTGGCAGAGTAATAAAGGACAACTATCGTCCAAAAATCTGTTGAGGGAAGGCAATGAGGCGGAAATGAAAGTGAGCCAGAATAGCAGGAAACAGATTTCAAGAGGTACATTGGAATCCACTTTAAAGAACAGGAAGAGGGGCACAACTTCGTCAATGATTAACTTGGCCAAAAAGGGCATATGCATTTTCTCCTGAATATATTCAGGAGAAACCTCATACGCCCCTTGTGGCCAAGCAAGCAAGCGGGCAATGCAAATCTGCAGTGCGAAGAAGTATCACTTCCCACTGTTCAAAAGTGACATCCGCAAAATGTGTAAAAACCTGAAAGGCAAGAAAGGCCCTGAAGAACAGGGAGACTAGTTATGCTGATGGGCAGGATGTAAATTGCCAACTGCCTCTCTGGAGGAATGCATTGTGTTCCCTAAAACAAGTAAACAACAGAGGTAAAGATCCAAGGGCACTTCCAGTCTAGGGAATATACCTTGGGAAAACTGAAAATCAATAAGACAGAGCCACACAAAAATTTAGGGCTGCAGTGCTTACAAGAACTTCAACTTGGGTACACCTTAAATATCCCAGGAAAGAAAATAATGGTTCAAGAAATTGTGGTACTTACGTATGATGGAATATCCCTCAGCCATGAAATCAATGTCATAAGGCCAGTAGCATCAAAATGAGTGGATTCAGGTACGATGATTCTAAGTGAAATAAATCACAGAGAAAAAGAAACTTATCATAAGGTATCACTTATGAAGGTCCTGTAAACATGGCTACACATGAACTGAGTTACGAAAGAGAACAGAGTCTCACATTGAGAAAACACTCATATGCCTGCTTAAAGGGGAAGGAGAGGTGGGGTGATGCATAAAACCAGAGTTTGATATTAGTACAGGTACCGTTCCAAAAATCAACTACGGAATAGACAAGACCTACACCTTCCTCAGTAAAAGGGACTCAAGACCCCATATTTCCCACAGAGGAATATATTTGACTAGTAAGAATCTTAAAACCTATGTATTGATATGTCTCCATAACGGAATCATGTGTGTATAGACTGGCAAAAACATGGCAGTGAGAATCAGCTCAAACGCACTATAAAAATGAGATTCAAAAACAAAACAAAAAAACAGGGAAATTCTTTGCAATTCCTTCAGGGGCTCTGATGAAACCTGGAATGACCCTACCTACAATGACAGCTGGATGTGGCATAAGGCTGGACACTTGTGACTGAGAGGATTGGTGAGATTCGGTGAGCAAATGCAGACCATTTAAAGCAATAATGTGTGTCACACATTCCAAGGGTCCCAACTATCCAGGTTGAAGGGAATATTACTACAGCTATAATATGTACGGGAAACCTACAGAATGGACACACTGTGAATACGAAAAGTTTCTAAAACTCAAATAAGAGTCCCTCTCCTGGTGCTCCGGTTTGACTTTCCAACTGATATATTATCAATCTCCCAACTTGGAGAGACAGCCCCTTTAACCTCCTGGTTCGCACAGGTTGCCAATTTGTCAGAGGATGTAAGGGAAGAGGGAGAACCAATGAGAGAGTAGCTGTTAGGCATTTGGACGGGCACATGTCACTCTAATTTCCCGGCAGGAAGGAGAATTAAGCAAAGTCTCAGCCACCCTCCCGGAACCAATATAGGTCCTGAACCCAAATTTTGGACTTGCGGTCAGCTCACAAAAAACGAGTTGAATAATGGAGCTCAGGGGCACAGCAATTCACAAACTGGCAGAGTAATAATGGACAACTATCGTCCAAAAATCCGTTGAGGGAAGGCAATGAGGTGGACTTGAAAGCGAGCCAGAATAACAGGAAACAGATTTCTAGAGTTACATTGGAATCACCTTTAAAGCACAGGAAGAGGGGCACAACTTCGTCAGTGATGCACTTGGCTAAAAAGGGCATATGCGTTTTCTCCTGAATATATTCAGGAGAAAACGCATATGCCCTCTGTGGCCAAGCAAGCAATCGGGCAATGCAAATCTGCACTACAAAGAAGTATCACTTCCCACCGTTCAAAAGGGACATCCGCAAAATGTGTAAAAACCTGAAAGGCAAGAAAGGCCCTGAAGAAAAGGGAGACTAGTTATGCAGATGGGCAGGATGTAAATTGCCAACTACCTCTCTAGAGGAGTGCATTGTGTTCCCTAAAACATGGAAACAACAGAGCTACAGATCCAAGGGCACTTCCAGTCTAGGGAATATACCTTGGGAAAACTGAAAATCAATAAGACAGAGCCACCCCAAAATTTAGGGCTGCACTGCTTACAGGAACTTAAACTAGGGTACACCTTAAATATCACAGGAAAGACAAAAATGGTTCAAGAAATTGTGGTACTTACGTATGATGGAATATCCCTCAGCCATGAAATCAATGTCATAAGGCCAGTAGCAGCAAAATGATTGGATTCAGGTACGATGATTCTACGTGAAATAAGTCACAGAGAAAAAGAATCTTATCATAAGATATCCCTTTTGAAGTCCTGTAAACATGGCTACACATATAATGAGTTAGGAAAGAGAACAGAGTCTCACATTTAGAAAACATTCTTATGCCTGCTTAAGGGGAAAGGAGAGGTGGGGTGATGCATAAAACCAGAGTTTGATATTAGTACAGGTACCGTTCCAAAAACCAACTACGGATTATACAAGTCCTAAACCTTCCTCAGTGAAAGGGACTGAAAACCCCATATTTCCCGCAGAGGAATATATCTGACTAGTAAGAATCTTAAAACCTATTTATTGATATGTCTCCATAAGGGAATCAAGTGTGTCTAGACAGGCATAAACATGGCAGTGAGAATCATCTCAAACACACTATAAAAAGGAATTTCCAAAACAAAACAATAAAATAGGGAAATTCTTTACAATTCCTTCAGGGGCTCTGATGAATCCTGAAATGACCCTATCTACAAAAACAGCTAGATGTGGCATAAGGCTGGACACCTGGGACTGAGAGGATTGGTGAGATTGGATCAGCAAATGCAGACAACTTAAAGCAATAATGCGTGGCACACATTCCAAGGATCCCAACTCTCCAGGTTGAAGGGAATATTACTACAGCTATAACATATACAGGAAACCAAGAGAATGGACACACTGTGAATACAAAAGGTTTCTAAAACTCAACTAATACTCCTTCTCCTGGTGCTTCGGTTTGAATTTCCAACTGCTTTACTATCAATCTCCCAACTTGGAGAGACAGCCCCTTTAAACTCCTGGTTCTCACAGGTTGCAAATTAGGCAGAGGATGAAAGGAAAGATGGAGAACCAATGAGAGAGTAGCTGTTAGGCATTTGGAAGGGCACATGTCACTCTAATTTCCCAGGAGAAAGAAGAATTAACCAAAGTCTCAGCCACCCGCTGCGAACCAGTATAGTTCCTGAACCAAAATTTTGGACATGCGGTCAGCTCACAAAAAACGACTTGAAAAATGGAGCTCAGGGGCACGGCAATTCACAAACTGGCAGAGTAATAAAGGGCAACTATCGTCCAATAATCTGTTGAGGCAAGGCAACGAGGTGGACTTGAAAGTGAGCCAGAATATCAGGAAACAGGTTTCAAGAGGTACATTGGAATCACATTTAAAGCACAGGAAGAGGGGCACAATTTCGAAAATGATGCACTTGCCCAAAAAGTGCGTATGCATTTCCTCCTGAATATATTCAGGAGAAAACGCATACGCCCTTTTTGGCCAAGCAAGCAAGCGAGCAATGCAATTCTGCAGTACAAAGAAGTATCACTTCCCAGCGGGCAAAAGGGACATCCGCAAAATGTGTAAAAACCAGAAAGGCAAGACAGGTCCTGGAGAAGAGGAAGCCTAGTTTTGCTGATGGGCAGCATATAAATTGCCAACCGCCTCTCTGGAGGGGTGTAATGTGTTCCCTAAAACAATTAAACAACAGAGCTACAGAGCCAAGGGCACTTCTAGTCTATGGAATATACCTTGGGAAAACTGAAAATCAATAAGACAGAGCCACCCCAAAATTTAGGGCTGCAGTGCTTACAAGAACCTCAACTTGGGTACATCTTAAATATCCCAGGAAAGACAAAATTGGTTCAAGAAATTGTGGTACATACGTACGACGTAATATCCCTCAGGCGTGAAATCAATGTCATAAGGCCAGTAGCAGCAAAATGAGTGGATTCAGGTACGATGATTCTAAGTGAAATAAGTCACACAGAAAAAGAAACTTTTCATAAGATATCACTTATGAGGGTCCTGTAAACATGGCTACACATGAACTGAGTTAGGAAAGAGAACAGAATCTCACATTTAGAAAACACTCTTATGCCTGCTTAAGGGGAAAGGAGAGGAGGTGTGATGAATACAACCAGAGTTTGATATTCATACAGCTACCGTTCCAAAAACCAAATATGGAATAGACAAGACCTACACCTTCCACAGTGAAAGGGACTCAAAACCCCATATTTCCCGCAGAGGAATATATCTGACTAGTAAGAATCTTAAAACCTATGTATTGATATGTCTCCATAAGGGAATCAAGTGGGTTTAGACTGGCATAAACATGGCAGTGAGAATCAGCTGAAACCCACTATAAAAAGGAATTTCAAAAACAAAAGAAAAAACCTGGGAAATTCTTTATAATTCCTACAGAGGCTCTGATGAATCCTGGAATGGCCCTGTGTACAAGGACAGCTGGATGTGGCATAAGCCTGAACACTTGGGGCTGAGTGGTGTGTTGAGATTCAGTGCGCAAATGCAGACCCTTTAAAGCAATAATGAGTGGCACACATTCCCGGGGTCCCAACTCTCCAGGTTGAAGGGAATATTACTACAGCTATAACATGTAAGGGAAACATAGAGAATGGACACACTGTGCATATGAAAGGTTTCTAAAACTCAACTAATAGTACCTCTCATGGTGCTCCGGTTTGAATTTCCAACTGCTTTACTATCAATCTCCCAACTTGCAGAGACAGCCCCTTTAACCTCCTGGTTCGCAGAAGTTGCCAATTTGGTGAGGATGAAAGGGAAGAGGTAGTACCAATGAGAGAGTAGCTGTTAGGCATTTGGACTGGCATTTGTCACTCTAAATTCCGTTAAGGAAGAAAAATTAACCAAAGTCTCAGCAACCCGCCCGGAACCAGTATATGTCCTGAACCAGAATTGTGGATTTGCGGTCTGCTCACAAAAAACGAGTTGAACAATGGAGCTCTGAGGCACAGAAATTCACAAACTGGCAGAGTAATAAAGGGCAACTATCGTCCAACAATCTGTTGAGGGAAGGCAACGAGGTGGACTTGAAAGGGAGCCAGAATAGCAGGAAACAGAGTTCAAGAGGTACATTGGAATCGCCTTTAAAGCACAGGAAGAGGGGCACAATTTCGACCATCATGCACTTGCCCAAAAAGGGCGTATGAGTTTCCTCCTGAATATAATCAGGAGGAAACGCATACACCCTTTTTGGCCAAGCAAGCAGGCGGACAATGAAATTCTGGAGTACAAAGAAGTATCACTTCCAAGCGGTCAAAAGGGACATCTGCAAAATGTGTAAAAAACAGAAAGGCAAGACATGCCCTGGAGAACAGGGAGCCTAGTTATGCTGATGGGCAGGATGTAAATTGCCAACCGCCTCTCTGGAGGAGTGCAATGTGTTCCCTAAAACAATTAAACAACAGAGCTACAGACCCAAGGGCACTTTCAGTCTAGGGAATATACCTTGGGAAAACTGAAAATCAATAAGACAGAGCCACCCCAAAATTTAGGGCTGCACTGCTTACAAGAACCTCAACTTGGGTACACCTAAAATATCCTAGGAAAGACAAAATTGGTTCAAGAAATTTTGGTACTTACGTACGATGGATTATCCCTCAGCCATGAAATCAATGTCATAAGGCCAGTAGCAGCAAAATTAGTGGATACAGGTACGATGGTTCTAAGTGAAATAAGTCACAGAGAAAAAGAAACTTATCATAAGATATCACTTATGAAGTTCCTGTATACATGGCTACACATGAACAGAGTTAGGAAAGAGAAAAGAGCCTCTCATTTAGAAAACACTCTTATGCCTTCTTAAGGGGAAAGGAGAGGTGGGGTGATGCATAAAACCAGAGTTTGATATTCGTACAGGTACCATTCCAAAAACCAAATATGGAATAGAAAAGACCTACACCTTCTTCAGTGAAAGGGACACAAAACCCCATATTTTCCGCAGAGGAATATATCTGACTAGTAATAATTTTAAATCCTATATATTGATATGTCTCCATAAGGGAATCAAGTGTGTATAGACTGGCATTAACATGGCAGTGAGAATCAGCTCAAACCCACTATAAAAAGGAATTTCAAAAACAAAGAAAAAAAAAACCGGGAAATTCTTTACAATTCCTTCAGGGGCTCTGATGAAACCTAGAATGACCCTGTGTACAATGACAGCTGGATGTGGCATAAGGCTGGACACTTGGGACTGAGAGGATTGGTGAGATTGGGTGAGCAAATGCAGACCTTTTAAAGCAATAATGTGTGGCACACATTCCAAGGGCCCGGACTCTCCAGGTTGAAGCTAATATTACTACAGCTATAACATGTACGGGAAACCTAGAGAATGGACACACTCTGAATACGAAAGGTTTCTAGAACTCAACTAATTGTCCCTCTCCTGGTTCTCCAGCTAGAATTTCCAACTGCTTTACTATCAATCTCCCAAACTGGAGAGACAGGCCCTTTAACCTCCTGGTTCGCACAGGTTGCCAATTTGGCAGAGGATGAAAGGGAAGAGGGAGAACCAATGAGAGAGTAGCTATTAGGCATTTGGACAGGCACATGTCACTCAAATTTCCCGGCAGGAAGAAGAATTAATCAAAGTCTCAGCCACACACTGGGAAACGGTATAGGTCCTGAACCAAAATTTTGGACTTGCGGTCAGCTCACAAAAAACGAGTTGAAAAATGGAGCTCAGGGGCAGAGCAATTCACAAACTGGCAGAGTACTAAAGGGCAACTATCGTCCAAAAATCTATTGAGGGAAGGCAACGAGGCAGACTGGAAAGCGATCCAGAATAGCAGGAAACAGATTTCAAGGGGTACATTGAAATCGCATTCAAACCACAGGAAGAGGGGCACAACTTCGACAATGATGCACTTGGCCAAAAAGGTTGTATGCGTTGTCTCCTGAATATATTCAGGAGAAAACACATACGCCCTTTTTGGCCAAGCAAGCAAGCGGGCAATGCAAATCTGCACTACACCATGTATCACTCCCCACCGGTCAAAAGGGACATCCGCAAAATGTGTAAAAACCAGAAAGGCAAGACAGGCCCTGGAGAACAGACAGCCCAGTTATGCTGATGGGCGGGATGTAAATTACCAACTGCCTTTGTGGAGTAGTTCACTGTGTTCCCTAAAACAAGTAAACAAGAGAGCTACCTAACCAAGGGCACTTCCAGTCTAGGGAATATACCTTGGGAAAACTGAAAATCAATAAGACAGAGCCACCCCAAAATTGGGGCTGCACTGCTTACAGGAACCTCAACTTGGGTACACCTGAAATATCCCAGGAAAGACAAAAATGGTTTAAGACATTATATTACTTACAGACGATGGAATATCCCCTAGCCATGAAATCAATGTCATGAGGCCAGTAGCAGCAAAATGAGTGGATTCAGGTATGATCATTCTAAGTGAAATAAGTCACAGAGAAAAGGTAACTTATCATAAAATATCACTTATGAAGGTCCTGTAAACATGGCTACACATGAACTGAGTTAGGAAAGAGAACAGAGTCTCACATTTCGAAAACATTCTTATGCCTGCTTAAGGGGAAAGGAGAGGTGGGGTGATGCATAAAACCAGAGTTTGATATTAGTACAGGTACCGTTCCAAAAACCAACTACGGATTATACAAGTCCTAAACCTTCCTCAGTGAAAGGGACTGAAAACCCCATATTTCCCGCAGAGGAATATATCTGACTAGTAAGAATCTTAAAACATATTTATTGGTATGTCTCTGTAAGGGAATCAACTGTGTCTAGACAGGCATAAACATGGCAGTGAGAATCATCTCAAACACACTATAAAAAGGAATTTCAAAAACAAAACAAAAAAATAGGGAAGTTCTTTACAATTCCTTCAGGGGCTCTGATGAACCCAGGAATGACCCTATCTACAACGACAGCTGGATGTGGTGTAAGGCTGGACACTTGGGACTGAGAGGATTGGTGAGATTGGTTCAGCAAATGCAGACAACTTAAAGCAATAATGCGTGGCACACATTCCAAGGATCCCAACTCTCCAGGTTGAAGGGAATATTACTACAGTTATAACATGTACGGGAAACCAAGTGAATGGACACACTGTGAATACTAAAGGTTTCTAAAACTCAACTAATACTCCTTCTCCTGGTGCTTCGGTTTGAATTTCCAACTGCTTTACTATCAATCTCTCAACTTGGAAAGACAGCCCCTTTAAACTCCTGGTTCTCACAGGTTGCCAATTAGGCAGAGGATGAAAGGAAAGATGGAGAACCAATGAGAGAGTAGCTGTTAGGCATTTGGACGGGCACATGTCACTCTAATTTCCCGGCAGAAAGATGAATTAACCAAAGTCTCAGCCACCCGCCGGGAACCAGTATAGATCCTGAACCAAAATTTTGGACATGCGGTCAGCTCACAAAAAACGACTTGAAAAATGGAGCTCAGGGGCACGGCAATTCACAAATTGGCAGAGTAATAAAGGGCAACTATCGTCCAAAAATCTGTTGAGGCAAGGCAATGAGGTGGACTTGAAAGTGAGCCAGAATATCAGGAAACAGGTTTCAAGAGGTACATTGGAATCACATTTAAAGCACAGGAAGAGGGGCACAATTTCGACAATGATGCACTTGCCCAAAAAGGGCGTATGTGTTTCCTCCTGAATATATTCAGGAGAAAACGCATACGCCCTTCTTGGCCAAGCAAGCAAGCGAGCAATGCAATTCTGCAGTACAAAGAAGTATCACTTCCCAGTGGTCAAAAGGGACATCCGCAAAATGTGTAAATACCAGAAAGGCAAGACAGGTCCTGGAGAAGAGGGATCCTAGTTATGCTGATGGGCAGCATATAAATTGACAACCACCTCTCTGGAAGAGTGCAATGTGTTCCCTAAAACAATTAAACAACAGAGCTACAGAGCCAAGGGCACTTCCAGTCTAGGGAATATACCTTGGGAAAACTGAAAATCAATAAGACAGAGCCACCCAAAATTTAGGGATGCACTGCTTACAAGAACCTCAACTTGTGTACACCTTAAATATCCCAGGAAAGACAAAATTGGTTCAAGAAATTGTGGTACTTACGTACGACGGAATATCCCTCAGGCATGAAATCAATGTCCTAAGGCCAGTAGCAGCAAAATGAGTGGATTCAGGTACGATGATTCTAAGTGAAATAAGTCACACAGAAAAAGAAACTTTTCCTAAGATATCAGTTATGAGGGTCCTGTAAACATCGCTACACATGAACTGAGTTAGGAAAGAGAACAGAGTCTCACATTTAGAAAACACTCTTATGCCTGCTTAAGGGGAAAGGAAAGGAGGTGTGATGAATAAAACCAGAGTTTGATATTCATACAGCTACCGTTCCAAAAATCAAATATGGAATAGACAAGACCTACACCTTCCACAGTGAAAGGGACTCAAAACCCCATATTTCCCACAGAGGAATATATCTGACTAGTAAGAATCTTAAAACCTATTTATTGATATGTCTCCATAAGGGAATCAAGTGGGTTTAGACTGGCATAAACATGGCAGTGAGAATCAGCTGAAACCCACTATAAAAAGGAATTTCAAAAACAAAAGAAAAAACCTGGGAAATTCTTTATAATTCCTACAGAGGCTCTGATGAATCCTGGAATGGCCCTGTGTACAAGGACAGCTGGATGTGGCATAAGCCTGAACACTTGGGGCTGAGTGGTGTGTTGAGATTCAGTGCGCAAATGCAGACCCTTTAAAGCAATAATGAGTGGCACACATTCCCGGGGTCCCAACTCTCCAGGTTGAAGGGAATATTACTACAGCTATAACATGTAAGGGAAACATAGAGAATGGACACACTGTGCATATGAAAGGTTTCTAAAACTCAACTAATAGTACCTCTCATGGTGCTCCGGTTTGAATTTCCAACTGCTTTACTATCAATCTCCCAACTTGCAGAGACAGCCCCTTTAACCTCCTGGTTCGCAGAAGTTGCCAATTTGGTGAGGATGAAAGGGAAGAGGTAGTACCAATGAGAGAGTAGCTGTTAGGCATTTGGACTGGCATTTGTCACTCTAAATTCCGTTAAGGAAGAAAAATTAACCAAAGTCTCAGCAACCCGCCCGGAACCAGTATATGTCCTGAACCAGAATTGTGGATTTGCGGTCTGCTCACAAAAAACGAGTTGAACAATGGAGCTCTGAGGCACAGAAATTCACAAACTGGCAGAGTAATAAAGGGCAACTATCGTCCAACAATCTGTTGAGGGAAGGCAACGAGGTGGACTTGAAAGGGAGCCAGAATAGCAGGAAACAGAGTTCAAGAGGTACATTGGAATCGCCTTTAAAGCACAGGAAGAGGGGCACAATTTCGACCATCATGCACTTGCCCAAAAAGGGCGTATGAGTTTCCTCCTGAATATAATCAGGAGGAAACGCATACACCCTTTTTGGCCAAGCAAGCAGGCGGACAATGAAATTCTGGAGTACAAAGAAGTATCACTTCCAAGCGGTCAAAAGGGACATCTGCAAAATGTGTAAAAAACAGAAAGGCAAGACATGCCCTGGAGAACAGGGAGCCTAGTTATGCTGATGGGCAGGATGTAAATTGCCAACCGCCTCTCTGGAGGAGTGCAATGTGTTCCCTAAAACAATTAAACAACAGAGCTACAGACCCAAGGGCACTTTCAGTCTAGGGAATATACCTTGGGAAAACTGAAAATCAATAAGACAGAGCCACCCCAAAATTTAGGGCTGCACTGCTTACAAGAACCTCAACTTGGGTACACCTAAAATATCCTAGGAAAGACAAAATTGGTTCAAGAAATTTTGGTACTTACGTACGATGGATTATCCCTCAGCCATGAAATCAATGTCATAAGGCCAGTAGCAGCAAAATTAGTGGATACAGGTACGATGGTTCTAAGTGAAATAAGTCACAGAGAAAAAGAAACTTATCATAAGATATCACTTATGAAGTTCCTGTATACATGGCTACACATGAACAGAGTTAGGAAAGAGAAAAGAGCCTCTCATTTAGAAAACACTCTTATGCCTTCTTAAGGGGAAAGGAGAGGTGGGGTGATGCATAAAACCAGAGTTTGATATTCGTACAGGTACCATTCCAAAAACCAAATATGGAATAGAAAAGACCTACACCTTCTTCAGTGAAAGGGACACAAAACCCCATATTTTCCGCAGAGGAATATATCTGACTAGTAATAATTTTAAATCCTATATATTGATATGTCTCCATAAGGGAATCAAGTGTGTATAGACTGGCATTAACATGGCAGTGAGAATCAGCTCAAACCCACTATAAAAAGGAATTTCAAAAACAAAGAAAAAAAAAACCGGGAAATTCTTTACAATTCCTTCAGGGGCTCTGATGAAACCTAGAATGACCCTGTGTACAATGACAGCTGGATGTGGCATAAGGCTGGACACTTGGGACTGAGAGGATTGGTGAGATTGGGTGAGCAAATGCAGACCTTTTAAAGCAATAATGTGTGGCACACATTCCAAGGGCCCGGACTCTCCAGGTTGAAGCTAATATTACTACAGCTATAACATGTACGGGAAACCTAGAGAATGGACACACTCTGAATACGAAAGGTTTCTAGAACTCAACTAATTGTCCCTCTCCTGGTTCTCCAGCTAGAATTTCCAACTGCTTTACTATCAATCTCCCAAACTGGAGAGACAGGCCCTTTAACCTCCTGGTTCGCACAGGTTGCCAATTTGGCAGAGGATGAAAGGGAAGAGGGAGAACCAATGAGAGAGTAGCTATTAGGCATTTGGACAGGCACATGTCACTCAAATTTCCCGGCAGGAAGAAGAATTAATCAAAGTCTCAGCCACACACTGGGAAACGGTATAGGTCCTGAACCAAAATTTTGGACTTGCGGTCAGCTCACAAAAAACGAGTTGAAAAATGGAGCTCAGGGGCAGAGCAATTCACAAACTGGCAGAGTACTAAAGGGCAACTATCGTCCAAAAATCTATTGAGGGAAGGCAACGAGGCAGACTGGAAAGCGATCCAGAATAGCAGGAAACAGATTTCAAGGGGTACATTGAAATCGCATTCAAACCACAGGAAGAGGGGCACAACTTCGACAATGATGCACTTGGCCAAAAAGGTTGTATGCGTTGTCTCCTGAATATATTCAGGAGAAAACACATACGCCCTTTTTGGCCAAGCAAGCAAGCGGGCAATGCAAATCTGCACTACACCATGTATCACTCCCCACCGGTCAAAAGGGACATCCGCAAAATGTGTAAAAACCAGAAAGGCAAGACAGGCCCTGGAGAACAGACAGCCCAGTTATGCTGATGGGCGGGATGTAAATTACCAACTGCCTTTGTGGAGTAGTTCACTGTGTTCCCTAAAACAAGTAAACAAGAGAGCTACCTAACCAAGGGCACTTCCAGTCTAGGGAATATACCTTGGGAAAACTGAAAATCAATAAGACAGAGCCACCCCAAAATTGGGGCTGCACTGCTTACAGGAACCTCAACTTGGGTACACCTGAAATATCCCAGGAAAGACAAAAATGGTTTAAGACATTATATTACTTACAGACGATGGAATATCCCCTAGCCATGAAATCAATGTCATGAGGCCAGTAGCAGCAAAATGAGTGGATTCAGGTATGATCATTCTAAGTGAAATAAGTCACAGAGAAAAGGTAACTTATCATAAAATATCACTTATGAAGGTCCTGTAAACATGGCTACACATGAACTGAGTTAGGAAAGAGAACAGAGTCTCACATTTCGAAAACATTCTTATGCCTGCTTAAGGGGAAAGGAGAGGTGGGGTGATGCATAAAACCAGAGTTTGATATTAGTACAGGTACCGTTCCAAAAACCAACTACGGATTATACAAGTCCTAAACCTTCCTCAGTGAAAGGGACTGAAAACCCCATATTTCCCGCAGAGGAATATATCTGACTAGTAAGAATCTTAAAACATATTTATTGGTATGTCTCTGTAAGGGAATCAACTGTGTCTAGACAGGCATAAACATGGCAGTGAGAATCATCTCAAACACACTATAAAAAGGAATTTCAAAAACAAAACAAAAAAATAGGGAAGTTCTTTACAATTCCTTCAGGGGCTCTGATGAACCCAGGAATGACCCTATCTACAACGACAGCTGGATGTGGTGTAAGGCTGGACACTTGGGACTGAGAGGATTGGTGAGATTGGTTCAGCAAATGCAGACAACTTAAAGCAATAATGCGTGGCACACATTCCAAGGATCCCAACTCTCCAGGTTGAAGGGAATATTACTACAGTTATAACATGTACGGGAAACCAAGTGAATGGACACACTGTGAATACTAAAGGTTTCTAAAACTCAACTAATACTCCTTCTCCTGGTGCTTCGGTTTGAATTTCCAACTGCTTTACTATCAATCTCTCAACTTGGAAAGACAGCCCCTTTAAACTCCTGGTTCTCACAGGTTGCCAATTAGGCAGAGGATGAAAGGAAAGATGGAGAACCAATGAGAGAGTAGCTGTTAGGCATTTGGACGGGCACATGTCACTCTAATTTCCCGGCAGAAAGATGAATTAACCAAAGTCTCAGCCACCCGCCGGGAACCAGTATAGATCCTGAACCAAAATTTTGGACATGCGGTCAGCTCACAAAAAACGACTTGAAAAATGGAGCTCAGGGGCACGGCAATTCACAAATTGGCAGAGTAATAAAGGGCAACTATCGTCCAAAAATCTGTTGAGGCAAGGCAATGAGGTGGACTTGAAAGTGAGCCAGAATATCAGGAAACAGGTTTCAAGAGGTACATTGGAATCACATTTAAAGCACAGGACGAGGGGCACAATTTCGACAATGATGCACTTGCCCAAAAAGGGCGTATGTGTTTCCTCCTGAATATATTCAGGAGAAAACGCATACGCCCTTCTTGGCCAAGCAAGCAAGCGAGCAATGCAATTCTGCAGTACAAAGAAGTATCACTTCCCAGTGGTCAAAAGGGACATCCGCAAAATGTGTAAATACCAGAAAGGCAAGACAGGTCCTGGAGAAGAGGGATCCTAGTTATGCTGATGGGCAGCATATAAATTGACAACCACCTCTCTGGAAGAGTGCAATGTGTTCCCTAAAACAATTAAACAACAGAGCTACAGAGCCAAGGGCACTTCCAGTCTAGGGAATATACCTTGGGAAAACTGAAAATCAATAAGACAGAGCCACCCAAAATTTAGGGATGCACTGCTTACAAGAACCTCAACTTGTGTACACCTTAAATATCCCAGGAAAGACAAAATTGGTTCAAGAAATTGTGGTACTTACGTACGACGGAATATCCCTCAGGCATGAAATCAATGTCCTAAGGCCAGTAGCAGCAAAATGAGTGGATTCAGGTACGATGATTCTAAGTGAAATAAGTCACACAGAAAAAGAAACTTTTCCTAAGATATCAGTTATGAGGGTCCTGTAAACATCGCTACACATGAACTGAGTTAGGAAAGAGAACAGAGTCTCACATTTAGAAAACACTCTTATGCCTGCTTAAGGGGAAAGGAAAGGAGGTGTGATGAATAAAACCAGAGTTTGATATTCATACAGCTACCGTTCCAAAAATCAAATATGGAATAGACAAGACCTACACCTTCCACAGTGAAAGGGACTCAAAACCCCATATTTCCCACAGAGGAATATATCTGACTAGTAAGAATCTTAAAACCTATTTATTGATATGTCTCCATAAGGGAATCAAGTGGGTATAGACTGGCATAAGCATGGCATTGAGAATCAGCTCAAACCCACTATAAAAAGGAATTTCAAAAACAAAACAAAAAAAAAGGGAAATTGTTTACAATTCCTTCAGGGGCTCTGATGAAACCTGGAATGGCTGTAACTACAACAACAGCTGGATGTGGCATAAGGCTGGACACTTGGAACTGAGAGGATTGGTGAGATTCGGTGAGCAAATGCAGACCATTTAAAGCAATAATGCGTGGCACACATTCCAAGGGTCCCAACTCTCCAGGTTGAAGGGAATATTACCTAGCTATAACATGTACAGGAAACCTCGAGAGTGGACACAATGTGAATACAAAAGGTTTCTAAAACTCAACTAATTGTCCCTCTCCTGGTGCTCCGGTTTGAATTTCCAACTGCTTTACTATCAATCTCCCAAATTGGAGAGACAGCCCCTTTAACCTCCTGGTTCGCACAGGTTGCCAAACTGGCAGAGGATGAAAGGGAAGATGGAGAACCAATGACAGAGTAGCCCTTAGGTATTTGGACGGGCACATGTCACTCTAATTTCCCGACAGGAAGAAGAATTAAACAAAGTCTCAGCCACCCGCTGGGAAAAAGTATAGGTCCTGAAGCAAAATTGTGGATTTGCGGTCAGCTCACATAAAACGTGTTGAAAAATCGAGCTTCAGGGCACAGTAATTCAGAAACTGGCAGATTAATAAAGGAGAACTATCGTCCAAAAATCTCTTCAGGGAAAGCATTGAGGCGGACTTGAAATCAAGGTAGAATAGTAGTAAACAGATATCAAGAGGTACATTGGAATCGCCTTTAAAGCACAGGAAGAGGGGCACAACTTCGACAATGATTCACTTGTCCAAAAAGGGTGTATGCGTTTTCTCCTGAATGTATTCAGGAGAAAACGCATACACACTTTTTGGCCAAGCAAGCAAGCGGGCAATGCAAATCTGCACTACAAAAAAGTATCACTTCGCACTGGTCGAAAGGGACATCCGCAAAATGTGTAAAAACCAGAAAGGCAAGACAGGCTCTGGAGAACAGGAAGCATTGTTATGCTGATGGGTGGTATGTAAACTACCAACTTCCTCTCTGGAGGAATGCACTGTCTTCCCTGAAACAGGTAAACAACAGAGCTACAGAGCCAAGGGCACTTCCAGTGTAGGGAATATACCTTGGGAAAACTGAAAATCAATAAGACAGAGCCACACCAAAATTAGGGCTGCACTGCTTACAAGAACCTCAACTTGGGTACACCTTAAATATCCCAGGAAACACAAAAATGGTTCAAGAAATTGTGTTACTTACGTACGATGGAATATCTCTCAGACATGAAATCCATGTCATAAGGGCAGGAGCAGCAAAATGAGTGGATTCAGGTACGATGATTCTAAGTGAAATAAGTCACACAGAAAAAGAAACTCTTCATAAGATATCACTTATGACTATCCCGCACACATGGCTACACATGAACTGAGTTAGGGAAGAGAACAAAGTCTCACATTTAGAAAACACTCTTATGCCTGCTTAAGCGGGAAGGAGAGGTGGGGTGATGCATAAAACCAGAGTTTTATATTAGTACAGGTACCGTTCCAAAAACCAACTACGGAATAGACAAGACCTACACTTTCGTCAGTGAAAGGATTCAAAATCCCATATTCCTGCAGAGGAATATATCTGACTAGTAAGAATCTTAAAACCTTTGTATTGATATGTCTCCATAAGGGAATCAAGGTGTCTACACTGGCATAAACATGGCAGTGAGAATCAGCTCAATCCCACTATAAAAAGGAATTTCAAAAACAAAACAGAAAAACAGGGAAATTCTTTACATTTCTTCAGAGGCTCTGAGGAAAACAGGAATGACCCTATCTACAACGACAGCTGGATGTGGCATAAGGCTGGACACTTGGGACTGAGAGCATTGGTGAGATTGGGTCAGAAAATGCAGATCATTTAAAGCAATAATGCGTGGCACACATTCCAAGGGTCCCAACTCTCCAGGTTGTAGGGAATATTACTACAGCTATAATATGTACGGGAAACCTAGAGAATGGACACACTGTGAATACGAAAGGTTTCTAAAACTCAACTAATAGTCTGTCTCCTGGTGCTCCGGTTTCATTTTCATACTGCTTTACTATCAATCTCCCAACTTGAAGAGACAGCCCCTTTAACTTCCGGGTTCGCACAGGTTGCCAATTGGGCAGAGGATGAAAGGGAAGAGGGAGAAACAATGAGAGAATAGCTGTTAGCTATTTGGACGGGCACATGTCACTCTAATTTCCTATCAGGAAGAAGAATTAACCAAAGTCTCAGCCACCTGTCGGGAACCAGTATAGGTCCTGAACCGAAATTTTGGACTTCCGGTCATCTCACAAAAAACGAGATGGAAAATGGAGCTCAGGGGCACAGCAATTCACAAACTGGCAGCCTAATAAGGGACAACTATCATTCAAAAATCTGTTGAGGGAAGGCAAGGAGACGGACTTGAAAGCGAGCCAGAATAGCAGTAAATAGATGTCTAGAGGTACATTGGAATCAACTTTAAAGCACAGGAAGAGGGGCACAACTTCGACAATGATGCACTTTGCCAATAAAGCGTATGGGTTTTCTCCAGATTATATTCAGGAGAAAACGCATACACCCATTTTGGCCAAGCAAGCAAGCGGGCAATGCAAATCTGCTCTACAAAGAAGTATCACTTCCCACCGGTCAAAAGGGACATCCACAAAATGTGTAAAAACCAGAAAGGCAAGACAGGCACTGGAGAACAGCGAACCTAGTTATGCTGATGGGCAGGATGTAAATTGCCCACTGCCTCTATGGAGGAGTGCATGGTGTTCCCTAAAACAAGTTAAAACCAGAGCTACAGAGCCAAGGACACTTCCAGTCTAGGGAATATACTTTGGGAAAACTGAAAATCAATAAGACAGAGCCACCCCAAAATTTAGGGCTGCACTGCTTACAAGAACCTCAACTTGGGTACACCTTAATTATCCCAGGAAAGACAAAAATGTTTCAAGAAATTGTGTTACTTACGTAAGATGGAATATCCCTCAGCCATGAAATCAATGTCATAAGGCCAGTAGCAGGAAAATGAGTGGATTCAGGTACGATGATTCTAAGTGAAATAAGTCACAGAGAAAAAGAAACTTATAAGATAACACTTATGAAGGTCCTGTAAACATGGCTGGATACACATGGACTGAGTTAGGAAAGAGAACAGAGTCTTACATTTAGAAAACACTCTTGTGTCTGCTTAAGGGTGAAGGAAAGGTGGGGTGATGCATAAAACCAGAGTTTGATATTAGTACAGGTACCGTTCCAAAAACCAACTATGGAATAGACAAGACCTACACTTTCCTCAGTGAAAGGGACTCAAAACCCCATATTTCCCACAGAGGAATATATCTGACTAGTAAGTATCTTAAAACCAATCTATTGATATGTCTGTGTAAGGGAATCAAGTGTGTGTAGACTGTCATAAACATGTCACTGAGAATCGGCTCAAACCCACTATAAAAAGGAATTTCAAAAACAAAACAAAAAACAGGCATAATCTTTACAATTCCTACAGGGGCTCTGATGAAACCTGGAATGACCCAATCTAGAACGACAGCTGGATGTGGCATAAGGCAGGACACTTGGGACTGAGAGGATTGGTGAGATTCGGTGAGCAAATGCAGACCATTTAAAGCAATAATGCGTGGCACACATTCCAAGGGTCCCAACTCTTCAGGTTGAAGGGAATATTACTACAGCTATAACATGTACGGGAAACCAAGGGAATGGACACACTGTGAATATGAAAGGTTTCTAAAACTCAACTAATAGTCCCTCTCCTGGTGCTCCGGTTTGAATTTCCAACTGCTTTACTATCAATCTCCCAACTTGGAGAAATAGCCCCTTTAACGGCCTGGTTCGCACAGGTTGCAAATTTGGCAGAGGATGAAAGGGAAGATGTAGCCCTAATCAGAGAGAAGCTGTAAGTCATTTGGAGTGGCACATGTCACTCTAATTTCCTGGCAGGAAGAAGAATTAACCAAAGTCTCAGCCAACAGCCGGGAACCAGGATAGGTTCTGAACCAAAATTTTGGACTTGCGGTCAGCTCACAAAAAACGAGTTGAAAAATGGAGATCAGGGGCACAGCAATTCACAAACTGGCAGAGTAATAATGGACAACTATCGTACAAAAATCTGTTGAGAGAAGGCAGTGAGGCGGACTTGAAAGCGAGCCAGAATAGCCGGAAACATATTTCAAGAGGTACATTGGAATCACCTTTAAAGCACAGGAAGAGGGGCACAACTTCTTCAGTGATGCCCTTGGCTAAAAAGAGCATATGCGTTTTCTCCTGAATATATTCAGGAGAAAACGCATATGCCCTTTTTGGCCAAGCAAGCAAGCGGGCAATGCAAATCTGCACTACAAAGAAGTATCACATCCCACCGGTCAATAGGGATAGCCACATTTTGTGTAAAAAAACAGAAAGGGAAGACAGAACCTCGAGAACAGGGAGCCTAGTTATGCTGATGGGCAGGATGTATATTGACAACTGCCTCTCTGGAGGAATGCATTGTGTTCCCTAAAACAAGTAAACAACAGAGCTACAGAGCCAAGGGCACTTCCAGTCTAGGGAATATAACTTGGGAAAACTGAAAATCAATAAGACAGAGCCACCCCAAAATTTACGGCTGCACTGCTTGCAAGAACCTCAACTTGGGTCCACCTAAAATATCCCAGGAAAGACAAAAATGGTACAAGAAATAGTGTTACTTACGTACGATGGAATATCCCTCAGCCATGAAATCAATGTCAAAAGGCCAGTAGCACCAAAATGAGTGGATTCAGGTACGATGATTCTAAGTGAAATAAGTAACACAAAAAAAGAAACTTATCATAAGATATCACTGATGAAGATCCTGTAAACATGGCTGGATACACATGAACTGAGTTAGGAAAGAGAACAGAGTCTTACATTTAGAAAACACTCTTATGCCTGCTTAAGGGGAAAGGAGAGGTGGGGTGATGCATAAAACCAGAGTTTGATATTAGTACAGGTACCGTTCCAAAAACCAACTACGGAATAGAAAAGGCCTACACCTTCCTCAGTGAAAGGGACTCAAAAACCCATATTTCCCGCAGAGGAATATATCTGACTAGTAAGAATCTTAAAACCAATGTACTGATAAGTCTCCGTGAGGGAATCAAGTGTGTCTAGACTCGCCTAAACATGGCAGTGAGAATCCGCTCAAACCCACTATAAAAAGGAATTTCAAAAACCAAACAAAAAATAGGGAAATTGTTTACAATTCCTTCAGGGGCTCTGATGAAACCTGGAATGACCCTATCTACAACGATAGCTGGATGTGGCATAAGGCTGGACACTTGGGACTGAGAGGATTTGTGAGATTTGGTGAGCAAATGCAGACCATTTAAAGCAGTAATGCGTGGAACACATTCCAAGGGTCCCAACTCTCCAGATTGAAGGGAATATTACTACAGCTATAACATGTACGGGAAACATAGAGAATGGACACACAGTGAATACGAAAGGTTTCTAAAACTCAACTAATAGTCCCTCTCCTGGTGCTCCAGTTTGACTTTCCAACTGCTTTACTATCAATCTGCCAACTTGGAGAGACAGCCCCTTAACCTCCTGGTTCTCACAGGTTGCAAATTAGGCAGAGGATGAAAGGAAAAATGGAGAACCAATGAGAGAGTAGCTGTTAGGCATTTTGATGGGCACATGTCACTCTAATTTCCCGGCAGAAAGAAGAATTAACTAAAGTCTCAGCCACCCGCTGGGAACCAGTATAGGTCCTGAACCAAAATTTTGGACTTGTGGTCAGCTCACAAAAAACGACGTGAAAAATGGAGCTCAGGGCCACGGTAATTCACAAACTGGCAGAATAATAAAGGGCAACGATCATCCAAAAATCTGTTGAGGTAAGGCAACAAGGTGGACTTGATGTGAGCCAGAATATCAGGAAACAGATTTCAAGAGGTACATTGGAATCGCCTTTAAAGCACAGGAAGAGGGGCACAATTTCGACAATGATGCACTTGCCCTAAAAGGGCGTATACGTTTCCTCCTGAATATATTCAGGAAGAAACGCATACGCCCTTTTTGGCCAAGCAAGCAAGCGGGCAATGCAAATCTGCACTACAAAGAAGTATCACTTCCCACTGGTAAAAAGGGACAGCCGCAAAATGTGTAAAAACCGGAAAGGCAAGACACGCCATGGAGAACAGGGATCCTAGTTATGCTGATGGGCAGGATATAAATTGCCAACCGCCTCTCTGGAGGAGTGCAATATGTTGCCTAAAACAATTAAACAACAGAGCTACAGAGCCAAGAGCACTTCCAGTCTAGGGAATATACCTTGGGAAAACTGAAAATCAAAAAGACAGAGCCACCCCAAAATTTAGGGCTGCACTGCTTATAAGAACCTCAACTTTGTTACATTTTGATGACAAGTGCATGGTGCATTGTGATAACACGGGTCATGGAGCAATGTGCTGACAAGCAAATGGAGCACTCTTATGACAAGGGTCAGGGAGCATTGTGCTGAGGAAGGCATAGAATATGGTGATGACCAGTGTCAGAGAGCATTGTGATGAAAAGTTCATGGAGCATTGTGGTTACAAAGTCACAGAGACTTGTGATGACGAGGGTATGGACCATTTTTATGACAAACGTCATGAATCATTGTTATGACGACTCACGGAGCATTGTGATGACAGCGTCATGGAGCATTGTGATGACAAGGGCATGGAGCCTTGTGATGACAGGGTTATGGAGAATTTCTCTGACAAGATTTATGGACTATTGTGATGAGAGTGGGCATGGCACATTGTGATGACAAGGGCATGGAGCATTGTGATGACAAGGTCATAGAGTATTGTGAAAAGAAGTGTCAGGGAGCATTGTGATGACATATGTCATGGCACATTGTGATGACAATGGCATGGGGCATTGTGATGCCAGGTGTCATGGAGTATTGTGATGACAAAGGTAATGGAGCATTGTGTTGACAACGGCTTGGAACACCGTGATAACAAGGGTCATGAAGCATTGTGATGACAAGGGCATGGAGCATTGTGAGGACAACGGACATTGAGAATTTTGATGACAATGTCGTGAAGAATTTTGATGACAAAGGCATGGAGCTTGCTATGACAGGGGTCATATGACATTGAGATGACAATTTCATGGAAAATTTTGATGACAAGTGCATGTAACATTGTGATGAGAAGTGTCATGGAGCATTGTGATGACAAGGACGTGGAGAATTCTGATGACAAGGGACATGGAGCATTGTTATTACCAGGGAATGGAGCATTGTGATTACCAGGGAATGGAGCATTGTGGTAGCAAGACCGTGGAGCACTGTGATGAGAAGGCCATGAATAACTGATGACGAGCCTCATGGAGCACTGTAATGACAAGGGGCATGGAGCATTCTGATGACAGTTGTCATGGAGCATTGTGATGACAGGGGTCCTGGAACATTGTGATGACAGTGGTCATGGAGCATTGTGATGACAAGGGTCACGGAGCATTCTGATGATAAGCTTGTGGAGTATTGTTATGACAATCGCATGGAGCATTGTGATGAAAAGGGCATGGATCATTGTGATAAAAAAGGCATGGAGCGTTGTCATGAGAGGGTTCAAGGAGCATACTGATGACAAGTGTCAGGGAGCATTGTGATGACCAGTGTATTGAGCATTGTGATGACAAAGGTCATGGAACATTGTTATGAGAAGACCATGGAAAATTGTGATGACGAGAGTCATGGACATTTGTGATGAACAAGGTCATGGAGCATTTTGATGACAATGGCGTTGTGCATTGTGATGAGAAGGACAGGGAACATTGTGATGACAGGGTCATGGAACAATTTGATGAAAAGAGTCATGGATAATTTTGATGACAGGGGATATGGAACATTGTGATGTCAGGGGTCATGGAGCTTTGTGATGAATATGGTCATGAAGCATTTTGATGCCAGGGGTTATGGAACATTGTGATATCAGGCGTCATGGAGCATTGTGATGACAAGGGCAAGGAACACTGTGATACATGGGTCATGGAGGATTATAATGACAAGGACATGGAGCATTGTGATGGGAAGGGCATCGAGCATTGTGATGGCAAGCATCATGGAGCTTTGTGATGACAAGGGCATGGAACAATGTGATGAGAGGATTCATGGAGCATTGTGATGACAATGACATGGAGCATTGTGATGCCAATTGTCATGGAGATGTTTGACGACAAAAGTCATGGAGCATTATGATGACAAGTTCTTGGTGCATTGTGTTGTGAAGGGAAGGGAGCATTGTGATGACAGGGTCATGGAGCAATTTGATGAAAAATGTCATGGAAGATTTTGATGACAGGGGTTATGGAACATTGTGATGTCAGGGGTCATCGAACATTGTGATGATAAGTGCATGTAGCAATGTGATGACAGGGGTCATGGAACATTGTGATGACAGGGGTGAGGGAGTATTGTGATGACTTGTGATGGAACATAGTGATATCAGTTGTGAGAGAGCATTTTGTTGAGAAGTGCCTGGAGCATATTGATGACAAGGTTTATGGAGCATTGTGATGACAATGTTGTGGAGCACAGTGATGACACGCGCATGGCACATTTTGATAACATGGGTCATGGAGCAATGTGCTGAGAAGCATATGGAGCATTGTGATTACAAGGGTCATGGAGCATTGTGCTGAGAAAGGCATAGAGCATTGTGATGACAATGGTCAGAGAGCATTGTGATGAAAAGTTCATGGAGCATTGTGGTGACAAAGGTCACAGAGAATTGTGATGATGAGGGTATGGACCATTGTGATGACAAAGCTCATGAAGCACTGTGATGACTGGAGTCACCGAGCATTGTGATGACAGGGTTAATGGAGCATTGTGATGACAAGGCCGTGGAACATCATTATGACAGTGGTCATGGAGCATTGTTATGACAGGGGTAATGGAATATTGTTATGGCAATGGTATGGAGCATTGTGATGAGAAAGCCATGGAGCATTCTGATGACATGCGTCATTGAGCTGTGTGATGACAAAGGCATGGAGCATTGTGATTACAGGGGTCTTGGATCATTGTAATGACAAGGGTTATGGAGCCTTGTGATGACAAGGCCGTGGAACATTTTGATGGCAGTGGTTATGGAGCATTGTCATGACAGGGGTAATGGAGCATTGTGATTACAAGTTTATGGAGCATTGGTCTGAAACTTTTCATGGATTATTGTGATGAGAGTGGGCATGGAGCATTATGATGACAAGGGAAAGGAACACTGTCATACATGGGTCATGCAGAATTGTATTGACAAGGGCATGGAACATTGTGATGAGAAGGGAATCGTGCATTTTGATGAAAATCATCATGGAGTTTTGTGATGATAAGGACATGGAAGCAATGTGATGAGAGGCTTCAGGAAGCATTGTGACGACAATGGCATGGATCATTCTGATGCCAAGGGTCATGGAGCATTGTGCTGACAAAGGCATGGAGCTTTGTGATGACAAGGGTCACAGAGCATTATGATAAAAATTTCATGGAGCATTGTGGTGACAAATGTCACAGAGCTTTGTGTTATGAGTTCATGGACCATTGTGATGACAAATGTCATGAAGCATTGTGATGACTGGAGTCACGGAGCATTGTGATAACAGGGGTCTTGGAGCATTGTGATGAAAAGGGAATTTATCATTGTGATGAAAAAGGCATGGAGCCTTGTCATGACAGTGTTCAAGGAGCATACTGATGACAAGTGTCAGCGATCATTGTGATGCCAAGTGTATTGAGCATTGTGGTGACAAAGGTCATGGAGCATTGTGATGAGAAGACCTTGCATAATTGTGATGACGAGCGTCATGGGACATGTGATGACAAGTGTTATGGAACATTGTGATCAGAAGGGTTTGGAGCATTGTGATGACAGAGGACATGGAGCATTTTGATTTCATTGTGATGACAATAGCATGAATCATTATGATGAAGGTCATGGTTCATTGTGATGACAGTGTTCATGGAGCATTGAGATGAAAACTGGCATGGAGAATTGTGATTACACAGGTCTTGGAGCATTGTGATGACAAGGGTCATGGAGCCTTGTGATGACAAGGCCATGGAACACTGTGATGGCAGGGGTCATGGAGAATTGTTATGACAGGTGTAATGGAGCATTGTGATGACAAGGGCATGGAGCAATGTGATGAGAGTTTTCATTGAGCATTGTGATGACAATGGCATGGAGCATTGTGATGACAAGCGCATGGAGCAATGTGATGACAGGGGCATGGAACATTGGTCTGACAGTTTTCATGGATTATTGTGATTACAGTCGGCATGGAGCATTGAGATGATACGGGCATGGAGCATTGTGGTGACAAATTCACAGAGCCTTGTGTGTCGAGGGCATGGACCATTGTGAGGACAAAGTTCATGAAGCATTGTGATGACTGGAGTCACGGAGCATTGTGATGACAGTGTTCATGGAGCATTGTGATGACAAGGCCATGGAGCATTGTGATGACAGGGGCATGGAACATTGGTCTGGCATGTTTCATGGATTATTGTGATGACCGTGGGCATGGCGCATTGTGATGACAAGGACATGGAACATTGTGATGACAAGGTCATGGAATATTGTGAAGGCAGGTGTCAGGGAGCATTGTGATGACATATGTCATTGTCCATTGTGATGACAATGGCATGGAGCATTGTGATACCAAGTGTCATGGAGGATTGTGATGACAAAGGTAATGGAGCATTTTGATGACAAGGGCTTGGAACATTGTGATGACAATGGTCATGGAGCATTGTGATGGCAAGGGAATGGAGCATTGTGATGACAAGGGTCATGAAGGCTTGTGATGACAAGGCCATGGAGCCTTGTGTTGGTAAGTGTCATGAAGCATTATTATGACAGGTGTAATGGAGCATTGTGATGACAAGGACGTGGAGCACTGGTCTGAAATGTTTCATGGAATATTGTGATGAGAGTGGGCATGGAGCATTGTGATGTCAAGGGCACGGAACACTATGATACATAGGTCATGGAGGATTGTAATGATAAGGGCATGGAGCATTGTGATGAGAAGTGTATTGAGCATTGTGATGACAAGCGTCATGGAGATTTGTGATCACAAGAGCATGGAGCAATATGTGAGAGGGTTCAAGGATCATTTGATGATAATGGCATGGAGCACTCTGATGCCAATGGTCATGGAGCTTTGTAATGAAAAATCTCATGGAGCATTTTGATGACAAGGCCGTGGTGCACTGTGATGAGAAGTGCAGGGAGCATTGTGATGACAGGGTCATGGAGCAATTTGATGAAAAGTTTCATGGAACATTTTGATGAGAGGGGTTATGGAAAATTGTGATGTCAGGTGTCATGGAGCATTGTGATGAAAAGGGTCATGGAGCAGTTTGTGACAGGGATTATTGAACATTCTGATGTCAGGGGGCATGGAGCATTGTGATGAAACGGGTCATTGAGCATTTTGATGACAGGTGTCATGTAGCATTGTGATGATATGGGCATATAGCATTTTGATGACAGGGGTCATGGAACATTGTGATGGCAAGGGTGAGGGAGTACTGTGATGACTAGTGATGGAATACTGTGATATCATTGGTGAGAGAGCATTTTGATGAGAAGTGTATGGAGCATTGTGATGACAAGGATGTGGAGCATTGTGATGACAAGCACATGGCGCACTGTGATGACATGGGTTAAGAAACATTGTGCTGACAAGCGCATGGAACATTGTGATGACAAGGGTCATTGAGCATTATGCTGACAAACGCATGGAGCATTGTGATGACAAGGGTGACAGAGCATTGTGATGAAAAGTCCATGGAGCACTGTGGTGACAAAGGTCACAGAGCCTTCTGTGACGAGGTCATGGACCATTGTGATGACAAATGTCATGAAGCACTGCAATGACTGTTGTCACGGAGCATTGTGATTACAGGGTTCTTGGAGCATTGTGATGCCAAGGGCATGGATCATTGTGATGAGAAGACCATGGAGCATTCTGATGACATATGTCATGGAGCTTTGTGATGACAAGGGCAGGGAGCATTGTGATTACAGGGGTCTTAGAGCATTGTGATGAAAAGGGAATGGATCATTGTGATAAAAAAAGCATGGAGCCTTTTCACGACAGTGTTCGTGAAGCATACTAATGACAAGTGTCAGGGAGCATTGTGATGATAAGTGTATTGAGGATTGTGGTGACATAGGTCACGGAGCATTGTGATGAGAAAACCATTCATAATAGTGATGACGTGCGTCATGGGGCATTTTGATTACAAGTGTTATGGAACACTGTGATCACAAGGATTTGGAGAATTTTGGTGACAAATGTCATGGAGCATTTTGATTTCATTGTGATGACAATAGCATGAAGCATTATGATGATGTGCATGGTGCATTGTGATGACAGGCTTCATGGAGCTTTGAGATGAAAAGGGGCATGGAGCATTGTGATTACAGGGGTCTTGGAGCATTGTGATGACAAGGACATAGAGCACTGTGATGAGAAGGCCATGGAGCATTCTGATGACATGCGTCATGGACCTTTGTGACGACAAGGGCATGGAGCATTGTGATTACAGGGGTCTTGGAGCATTGTGATGACAAGGGTCATGGAGCCTTGTGATGACAAGGCCGTGGAACATTGTGATGGCAGGGCTCATGGAGCATTGTTATGACAGGTGTAATGGAGCATTGTGATGACATGGGCATGGAGCAATGTGATGAGAGATTTCATTGATCATTGTGATGACAATGGCATGGAGCATTGTGATGCAAAGGGTTTTGGAGCTTTGTGATGACAAAGTCATGGGGCATTAGGTGACAAGGGCATTGTGCATTGAGATGAGAAGGGCAGGGAGCATTGTGATGACAGGGTCATGGAGAATGTTGATGAAAAGGGTCATGGGATATTTTGATGACAGGGGTTATGGAACATTGTAATGTCAGGGGTCAAGAAGCATTGTGATGAAATGGGTCATGGAGCATTTTCTGACAGAGTTTATGGAACATTGTGATGTCAGTGGTCATGGTGCATTGTGAAGATAAGGGCATGTAGCACTGTGATGACAGGGGTCATGGAACACTGTGATGACAGGGGTGAGGGAGTATAGTGATGACTAGTGATGGAACATTATGATATATGTGGTGAGAGAGCATTTTGATGAGAAGTGCATGGAGAATTGTGATGGCAAGGGCAAGGAGCAATGTGATGACAGGGGCATGGAACATTGGTCTGACAAGTTTCATGGATTATTGTGATGACAGTGAGCTTGGAGCATTGTGATGAAAATGGCATGCAGCATTGTGGTGACAAAGGTCACAGAGCGTTGTGTGACGAGGTCATGCACCATTGTGATGACAAAGGTCATGAAGCATTGTAATAACTGGAGTCACGGAGCACTGTGATGACAGGGGTTATGGAGCATTGTGATGACAAGGGCATGGAACATTGTGATGACAAGATGATGGAGTATTTTGAAGACAGGTGTCAGGGAGCATTGTGATGACATATGTCATTGTCCATTGTGATGACAATGGCATGGAGCATTGTGATACCAAGTGTAACGGAGGATTGTGATGACAAAGGTAATGGAGCATTTTGATGACAAGGGCTTGGAACATTGTGATGACAATGGTCATGGAGCATTGTGATGGCAAGGGAATGGAGCATTGTGATGACAACGGCCATTGAGAATTTTGATGAAAACGTCGTGAAGCATTTTGATGAAAAGCACATGGAGCTTGCTATGACTGTGGTCATAGAGCATTGCGATGACAGGTGCATGGAGAATTGTGAAGACAAGATCAGGTAAAATTGTTATGAGAAGTGTTAAGGATCATTGTGATGACAAGGATGTGGAGTATTGTAATGACAAGGCATATGGAGCATTGTGATGGCAAGACCGTGGAGCATTGTGATGAGAAGACCATGGATAATTGTGATGACGAGCATCATGGAGCACTGTAATGACAAGGGGCATCTAGCATTGTGTGGACGGGGGTTATGGAGCATTGTGATGACAAGGGTCATGGAGGATACTGATGACAAGCTTGTGAAGTATTGTGATGACAATGGCATCGAGCATTGTGATGAAAGGGGCATGGAGCCTTTTCATGACACGGTTCAAGGAGCATTCTGATGAGAAGTGACAGGGAGCATTGTGATGACAAGTGTATTGAGCATTGTGATGACAAATGTCATGGAGCATTGTCATGAGAAGTCCATGGATAATTGTGATGACAGGCATCAAAGTGTGTTGTGATGACAAGTGTTATAGAACTTTGTGATCACAAGTGTTTGGAGCATTGTGATGACAGAGGTCATGGATCATTTGATTTCAAGGAGAATGGAGCATTTTGATGACAAGGGCATGAAGCAATGTGATCCCAACGTTCATGGAGGATTTTGATGACAATGGTAATGGAAAATTATTATGACAACCACATGGAGCATTGTGATGACAAGGTAATGTAGCATTTTGCTGACAAAGGCATGTAACATTGTGATGACAAGGGTCACGGAGCAATGTGATGACAAGCCTCACCGATCATTGTGATTACAGGGGACATGGAACACTGGGATGACAAGGGCATGGATCATTGTGATGACAATGATCATGGAGCATTTTGATGCCAGTGGTCATGGAGCATTGTGATGACATGGTTCATGAAACATTGTGATGAGAAGGTCATGGAGCATTGGGCTGAAAATCTTCATGGAGTATTGAGATGACAGGTGTCATAGAACATTGTGATGTCAAGGTAATGGAGAATTGTGATAACAAGGTTCTGGAGCATTGTGATGAGAAGACCATGGACCCTTGTGATGAAAAGTCTCATGGAGCATTCTGATGAAAAGGGGCATAGAGCATTGTTATTACAGGGTTCTTGGAGCATTGTCATGAAATGGCATGGAGCATTGTGATGACAGGGGCATGGAGCATTGGTCTGACAAGTTTCATGGATTATTGTGATGACAGTGGGCATGGTGCATTGTGATGACAAGGGCATGGAGCATTGTGATGACAAGGTCATGGAGAATTGTGAAGACCGGTGTCAGGGAGCATTGTGATGACATATGTCATGGTCCATTGTGATGCCAATGGCATGGAGCATTGTGATGCCAAGTGTCATGGATGATTGTGATGACAAAGGTAATAGAGCATTGTGATGACATAGGCTTGGAGCATTGTGATGACGAGGGCATGGACCATTGTGATGACAAGGGCCATTGATAATTGTGATGATAATTCTTGAAGCATTGTGATGACAACCACATGGAGCTTGCTATGACAGGGGACATGGAGCATTGCGATTAAAAGTGCTAGAGAATTGTGATGACAAAGCATATAACACTGTGAGTAGAAGTGTCATGGAGCGTAGTGATGCCAAGGACGTGGAGAATTGTGATCACCAAAGACATGGAGCACTGTGATGACCAGGGCATGCAGCATTGTGATGGCAAGACCGTGGAGCATTGTGATGAGAAGACCATGGATAATTGTGAAGATGAGTGTCATGGAGCACTGTAATGACAAGGAGCATGGAACATTGTGATGACAGGTGTTATGGAGAATTGTGATGACAGAGGTCATGGAGCAATGTGATGACAAGGGTCATGGATCATTCTGATGACAAGCTTGTGGAGTATTATGATGACAATGGCATGGAGCATTGTGATGAAAAGGGCATGGAGCATTCTGATGAAAAACGCATGGAGCCTTTTCATGACAGGTTTCAAGGAGCATTCTTAAGACAAGGGTTAGGGAGCATTGTGATGACAAGTGTATTGAGAATTGTGATGACAAAGGTCATGGAGCACTGTGATGACAAGGGCATGGTGTATTGTGATGACAGGCATCATGGAGCGTTTTGATGACAAGTGTTATGGAACATTGTGATCAAAAAGGTTTGGAGCATTGTGATGACAGGGGTCATGGAGATTTGTGATGACAAAGGGCATGGAGCATTTTGATGACTGGGAACATATGTATACATATAACTGATTAAATTTGTGGAAAAAAAAAAAAAAAAAAAAAAAAAAAAAAAAAGATTGTGGTGCATTGTGAAGAGATGGGCATGGAGCATTGTGATGACAAGGCCATGGAGCATTTTGATGACAAAGGCATGGAGCATTGTTATGACAAGTGTCATGGTGCACTGTGATGACAAGCGTCACGGAGCATTGTGATTACGGGGTCATGGAGCATTGGGATGACAAGGGCATGGATCATTGTGATGACAAGTGTCATGGAGCATTTTGATGACAAGAGTCCCGGATCATTGTGTTGTCGGAGGTCATGGAGGGTTGTGATGACATTGGTCATGGAGCATTGTGATGACAGGTGTCATGGAGTATTGTGATGATAATGTCATGGAACACTGGGCTGAAAATGCTCATGGAGTATTGTGATGACAGGAGTCATGGAGCATTGTGATGACAAGAGAAAGGAACATTGTGATAACAAGGTCCTGGAGCACTGTGATGAGAAAACCATGGAGCCTTGTGATGACATTCTCATGGAGCATTCTAATGAAAATGGGCATGGAGCATTGTGATTACAGGGGTCCTGGAGCATTCTGATGACAAGGGAATGGTGCATTGTGATGAGAAGGCCATGGAGCATTCTGAAGACATGCATCATGGAGCTTTGTGATGACAAGGGCATGGAGCATTGTGATTTCATGTGTATGGAGCCTTGTGATGACAAGGGTCATGGAGCCTTGTGATGACAAGGCTGTGGAACATTGTGATGACTGGGATCATGGAGCATTGTTATGACAGGGGTAATGGAGCATTGTGATGACAAGGCCATGGGGCATTGGTCTGAAAAGTTTCATGGATTATTGTGATGAGAGTTGGCCTGGATCATTGGGATAACAAGGGCCTGGAACACTGTGGTACAGGGTTCATGGGGGACTGTAATGACAAGGGCATGGAGCATTGTTATGAGAAGGGCATCGAACATTGTGATGACAAGCGTCATGGAGATTTGTGATGACAAGGGCATCGAGCAATGTGATGAGAAGGTTCCTGGAGCATTGTGATGACAATGACATGGAGCATTGTGATGCCAAGGGTCATTGAGCTTTGTGATGACAAAAGTTATGCAGCATTTTGATGACATGTGTTATGGAGCATTGTGAGGTCAGGGGTCATGGAGCACTGTGATTATAAGGGCATGTAGTATTGTGATGACAGGGGTCATGGAACATTGTGATGAGAAGGGTGAGGACTATTGTGATGACTAGTTATGGAACATTGTGATATCAGTGGTGACAGAGCATTTTGATGAGAAGTGCATGGAGCATTGTGATGACAAGCTGGTGGAGCATTGTGTTGACAAGCGCATGGAGCATTGTGATGACAAGTGTCTTTGCGTATTGTGCTGAAAAAGGCATGGAGCATTGTGATGACAAGTGTCATGGAGCATTGTGATGACAATGGCATGGAGCATTGTGATGAAAACACCTTGGATTATTGTTAAGACTGGTGTCAGGGAGCATTGTGATGACATATTTCACGTTCCATTGTGATGCCAATGACATGGAGCATTGTGATGCCAAGTGTCATGGAGGATTGTGATGACAAAGGTAAAGGAGCATTGTGATGACAAGAGCATGGATCATTGTGATGACAAGGGCCATAGAGAATTTTAATGACCAGGTCTTGAAACATTGTGATGACAAGTGCATGGAGCTTGCTATGACAGGGGTCCTGGAGCATTGTGATGACAAGTGCATGCAGAATTGTGATGACAAGAGCATATCACATTGTGAGGAGAAGTGTCAAGGAGCATTGAAATGACAAGGATGTGGAGAATTGTGATGACAAGGGTCATGGAGCATTGAGATGACCAGGGCATGGAGCATTGTGATGGTAAAACCCTGAAGCATTGTGATGAGAAGACCTTGGGTAATTGTGATGACGAGCATCATGGAGCACTGTACTGACAAGGGGCATGGAGCATTGTGATGACAGGTGTCAGGGAACATTGTGATGACATATGTCATTGTCCATTGTGATGACAATGGCATGGAGCATTGTGATGCCAAGGGTCATGGAGCTTTGTGAAGACAAGGACCTGGAGCATTGTGATGACAAGGGCCTGGAGCATTGTGATGACAAGTGTCATGGAGCATTGTGAGGACAAGTTTTATGGAGCATAGTGATGAAAAGGATGTAGAGCATTGTGATGAAAAGTTCATGGCACATTGTGATGTCATGGGTCATGGAGCATTGTGCTGACAAGCGCATGGAGCATTGTGATGACAAGGGACATGGAGCATTGTGATGTCCAGGTCATGGAGCATTGTGATGGCAAGACCATGATGTATATTGATGACGAGTCTCATCGAGCACTGTAATGACACGGGGCATGGAGAATTGTGATGGCAAGGGTCAAGGAACATTCTGAAGACAAGCTTGTGGAGTATTGTGATGACAATGGCATGGATCATTGTGATGAAAAGGGACATGGAGCATTGTGATTACAGGTGTCTTGGAGCATTGTGATGACAAGGGCATGGAGCATTGTGAATGAGAAGGCCATGGAGCATTCTGATGACATGCCTCATGGAGCTTTGTGATGACAAGGGCATGGAGCATTTGTCTGAAAATTTTCATGGATTATTGTGATGAGAGTGGGCATGGAGCATTGTGATGACAAGGACACGGAACACTGTGATACATGGGTCATGGAGGATTGTAATGACAAGGTCATGGAGCATTGTGATGAGAAGGGCATCGAGCATTGTGATGACAAGCGTCATGGAGCTTTGTGATGACAAGGGCATGGAGCGATGTGATGAGAGGCTTCATGAAGCATTGTGATGACAATGGCATGGAGCATTGTGATGCCAAGGGTCATGGAGCTTTGTGATGACAAAGGTCATGGAGCATTTTGATGACAAGGGAGTGGTGCATTGTGATGATAATGGCATGTAGCATTGTGATGATAGGGGTCATGGAACATTGTGATGACAGGGGTGAGGGAGTATTGTGATGACTAGTGATGGAACATTGTGATATCAGTGGTGAGAGAGCATTTTCATGAGAAGTGCATGGAGCATTGTGATGACAATGTTTATGGAGCATTGTGATGACAAGTATGTGGAGCATTGTGATGACAACCGCATGGCGCATTGTGATCACACCGGTCATGGAGCACTGTGCTGACAAGCCCATAGAGCATTGTGATGACAAGTGTCATGGAACATTGTGCTGACAAAGGCATGGAGCATTTTGATGCCAAGGGTCACAGAGCACAGTGATGAAAAGTTCATGGAGCATTGCGGTGACAAATGTCACAGAGACTTGTGATGATGAGGACATGGACCATTGTGATGACAAAGTCTTGAGGCGTTGTGATGACTGGAGTCACGGAGCATTGTGATGACAGGTGTCATGGAGCATTGTGATGAAAAGTGCATGGAGCATTGTGATGACAGGGGCATGGAGCCTCGGTCTGAATAATTTCATGGATTATTGTGATGTCAGTGGGCATTGCACAATGTGATGACAAGGGCATGGAGCACTGTGAAGAAAAGGTCATGGATTATTGTGAAGTCAGGTGTCAGGGAGCATTGTGATGACCTATGTCATGGTGCATTTTGATGACAACGGCATGGAGCATTGTGATGACAAGTGTCATGGAGGATTGTGATGACAAAGGTAATGGGGCATTGTGATGACAATGGTCATGGAGCATTGTGATGAAAAGGGCATGGAGCATTGTGATGACAAGGGCTTTTGAGAATTTTGATGACAAGGTCGTGAAGCACTGTGATGAAAAGCACATGGAGCTTGCTATGACAGGGGTCATGGAGCATTGCGATGACAAGTGCATGGAGAATGTGATTACAAGAGCATGTAACATTGTGATTTGAAGTGTCATGGACCATTGTGATGGCAAGGCAGTGGAGCATTTTGATGAGAAGCCCATGGATAATTGTGATGACGAGCGTCATGGAGAACTGTAATGACAAGGGGCTTGGAGCATTGTGATGCCAGGTTTCATGGAGCATTGTGATGACAGGGGTCATGGAGAATTTTTTTTTTTTTTTTTAGTTTCTGCTTTATAACAAAGTGAATCAGTCATACATATACATCTGTTCCCCCATCCCCTCCCTCATGCATCTCCCTCCCTCCCACCATCCCCATCCCACCCCTCCAGGCGGTCACAAAGCACCGAGCTGATCTCCCTGTGCTCTGCGGCTGCTTCCCACTATCTATCTACCTTAGGTTTGGTAGTGTATATATGTCCATGCCTCTCTTTCCCTTTGTCACAGCTTACCCTTCCCCTTCCCCATATCCTCAAGTCCATTCTCAAGTAGGTCTGTGTCTTTATTCCCGTTTTACCCCTAGGTTCTTCAGGTCATGGAGAATTGTGATGACAAGGGTCATGGAGCATTTTGATGACAAGCTTGTGGAGTATTGTGATGACAATGGCATGGAGCATTGTGATGAAAAGGGCATGGAGCATTGTGATGAAAAAGGCATAGAGCCTTTTCATGACAGGGTGCGAGAAGCATTCTGACGACAAGTGTCAGGGAGCATTGTGACGACAAGTGTATTGAGCATTGTGATGACAAAGGTCATGGAGCATTGTGATGACAAGGGCATGGATTATTGTGATGACAGGCATCATGGAGCGTTGTGATGACAAGTGTTATGGAACAATGTGATCACAAGGGTTTGGAGCACTGTGATGACAGAGGTCATGAATCATATTGATATCAAGGACCATGGAGCATTGTGATGACAAGGGTCATGGAGCATTGTGATGAAAAGATCATGGAGCATTGAGCTGAAAATGTTTATGGAGGATTCTGATGAAAGGGGTCATGGAGCATTGTGATGACAAGGTCCTGGAGCACTCTGATGAGAAGACCATGGAGCCTTGTGATGAGAAGTCTCATGGAGCATTCTGATGAAAAGGGGCATGGAGCATTGTGATTAGAGGGTTCTTGGAGCATTGTGATGACAATGCCATGGAGCACTGTGATGAAAGGGTCATTGAACTTTGTGATGACAAACTTACGGAGCATTTTGATGACATGTGTTATGGAGCATTTTGAGGTCAGTGGTCATGGAGCACTGTGATGATAAGTGCATCCAGTATTGTAATGACAGGGGTCTTGGAACACTGTGATGAAAAGGGTGAGGGAGTATTGTGATGACTAGTTATGGAACAGTGTGATATCAGTGGTGACAGAGCATTTTGATGAGAAGTGCATGGAGCATTGTGATGACAAGCTGGTGGAGCATTGTGTTGACAAGCACATGGAGCATTGTGATGACAAGTGTCTTTGCATATTGTGCTGAGAAAGGCATGGAGCATTGTGATGACAAGGGTCATGGAGCATTGTGATGAAAAGTTCATGGAGCATTGTGGTGACAGGTCACAGAGCCTTGTGGTGACGAGGGCACTGACCATTGTGATCACAAAGATCATGAAGCATTGTGATGAATGGAGTCACGGAGCATTGTGATGACAGCGGCCATGGAGCATTGGGATGTCAAGGGCATGGAGCATTGTGATGACAGGGGCATGGAGCATTTTGATGGTAAAACCCTGAAGCATAGTGATGAGAAGACCTTGGGTAATTGTGATGACGAGCATCATGGAGCACTGTACTGACAAGGGGCATGGAGCATTGTGATGACAGGTGTCAGGGAACATTGTGATGACAAAGGTCATGGAGCATTGTGATGACAAGGGCATGGAGTATTCTGATGACAAGGGCTTGGAGCATGGTGATGACAAGTGTCATGGAGCATTGTGATGACAATGTCATGGAGCATTGTGATGACAACGTCATGGATTATTGTTAAGATAGGTGTCAGGGAGCATTGTGATGACATATGTCATGTTCCATTGTGATCCCAATGACATGGAGCATTGTGATGCCAATTGTCATGGAGGATTGTGATGACAAAGGTAAAGGAGCTTTGTGATGACAAGGGCATGGATCATTGTGATGAGAAGGGCTTGGAGCATTGTGATGACAAGTGTCATGGAGCATTGTGATGACATTGTCATGCAGCATTGTGATGACAAGGGACATTGAGAATTTTTATAACAATGTCATGAAGCATTGTGATGACAAGCATATGGAGCTTGCTATGACATGGGTCAGGGAGCATTGCGATGACAAGTGCATAGAGAATTGTGATGACAAAAGCATTTACCATTGTGATGAGAAGTGTCATCGAGCATTGTGATGACAAAGAGGTGGAGAACTGTGATGACAAGGGACATGGAGAATTATGATGACCAGGGCATGGAGCAAGGTGATGGCAAGACGGTGGAGCACTGTGATGAGAAGGCCATGGATAATTGTGATGACGAGCATCATGGAGCATTATGATGACAAGAGCCGTGGAGCATTCTGACATAAGATATCACTTATGAAGGAAATGTAAACATGGCTACACATGAACAGAATTAGGAAAGAGAACAGAGTCTCACATTTAGAAAACTTACTTATGCCTGCTTAAGGGGAAAGGAGAGGTGGGGAGAAGAACAAAACCACAGTTTGATATTAGCACAGGTACAGTTGCATAATCCAAATACAGAATAGACAAGAGCTACTCCTTCCTCAGTGAACGGGACTCAAAAGCCCTATTCCCGCAGAGGAATATATCTGACTAGTAAGAATCTTAACACCTACGTATTGATATGTCTCCATAAGGGAATCAAGTGTGTCTAGAGAGGCATAAACACGTCAGTGAAAATCAGCTCATCCTCATTATATAAATGAATTTCAAAAACAAAACAAAAAAAGAGCGAAATTCTAACACAATTCCTTCAGGTGTTCTGATGAAACCTGCAATGACCCTATCTAAAATGACAGCTGGATGAGACATAAGGCTGGACACTTGGGACTGAGAGGATTGGTGAGATTGGATGAGAAAATGCAGACCGTTTAAAGCAATAATGCATGCCACCAATTCCATGGGTCCCAAGTCGACAGGTAAAAGGGAATATCACTACAGTTATAACATGTATGGGAAACGTAGAGAATGGACACACTGTGAATACGAAAGGATTCTAAAACTCAACTAATAGTCCCTATCCTGGTGCTCCAGTTTGAGTTTCCAACTGCTTTATTATCAATCTCCCAACTGGAGAGACAGCCCCTTTAACATCCTGGTTCTCACAGGTTGCCAATTTGGCATAGGATGAAAGGGAAGAGGGAGAACCAATGAGAGAGTAACTGTTAGGCATTTGGACGGGCATATGTCACTCTAATTTCCCGTCAGGAAGAAATATTAACAAAAGTCTCAGTCACCTGCCAGGAACCAGTACAGGTCCTCAACCAAAATTGTGGATTTGCTGTCAGCTTACAAAAAACGAGTTGAAAAATGGAGCTCTGGGGCACAGCAATTCAAAAAATGGCAGCGTAATGAACGACAACTATCGTCCAAAAATCTTTTGAGGGATGGCAATGAGGCGGACTTGAAAACGAGGCACAATAGCATGAAACAAATTTCAAGAGGTACTTTGGAGTCGCCTTTTAAGCACAGCAAGAGGGGCTCATTGTCGACAATGATGCACTTGGCCAAAAAATGCATATGAGATTCCTCCAGAATATATTCAGGAGAAAATGCATATGACCTTTTTAGCCAAGCAAGCAAGCGGGCAATGCAAATCTGCACTACAAAGCAGTATCAGGTCCCACTGGACAAAAGGGACATCTGCAAAATGTGTAAAAACTAGAAAGGCAACACAGGCCCTCGAGAACAGGGAGCCTAGTTATGCTAATGGGCGGGATATAAATTGCCAACTGCCTCTCTGGAAGAATGAATTGTGTTCTCCCAAAGAAGTAAACAACAGAGCTACAGAGCCAAGGGCACTTCCAGGCTAGGGAATATACCTTGGGAAAACTGAAAATCAATAAGACAGAAGCACCCCAAAATTTAGGGCTGCACTGCTAACAAAAACCTCAACTTGGGTACACCTGAAATATCCCAGGAAAGACAAAAATGGTTCAAGAAATTGTGGTACTTACGTATGACGGAATATCTCTCAGCCATGAAATCAATGTCATAAGGCCAGTAGCAACAAAATGAGTGGATTCAGGTACGATGATTCTACGTCAAATAAGTCATACAGAAATAGAAACTTATCATAAGATATCACTTATGAAGGTCCTGTAAACATGGCTACACATGAAATGAGTTAGGAAAGAGAACAGAGTCTCACATTTAGAAAACACTATTATGCCTGCTAAGTGTAAAGGAGAGGTTTGGTGATGCATAAAACCAGAGTTTGATATTAGTACAGGTACCGATCCAAAAACCCAACATGGAATATACAAGACCTACACTTTACTCAGTGAAAGGGACTCAAAACCCCATATTTCCCTCAGAGAAATATATCTGACTAGTAAGAATCTTAAAACCTATGTATTGATATATCTCTGTAATGGAATCAAGTGTGTCTAGACAGGCATAAACATGGCAGTGAGAATCAGCTCACACCCACGATAAAAAGGAATTTCAAAAACAAAACAAAAAAACAGGGAAATTCTTCACTATTCCTTCAGGGACTCTGAGGAAACCTGGAATGACCCTATCTACAACAACAGCTGGATGTGGCATAAGGCTGTACACGTGGGTCTGAGAGGATTGGTGAGCTTCGGTGAGCAAATGCAGACCATTTAAAGCAATAAAGCGTGGCACACATTCCAAGGGTCCCAACTCTCCAGGTTGAAGGCAATATTACTACAGCTATAACATGTACGGGAAACCTAGAGAATGGACACACTGTGAATATGAAAGGTTTCTAAAACTCAACTGATAGTCCCTCTCCTGGTGTTCCAGTTTTACTTTCCAACTACTTTACTACAAATCTCCCAACTTGGAGAGACAGCCCCTTTAACCACCTGGTTCGCACAGGTTGCCAATTTGGCAGAGGATGAAAGTGAAGAGGGAGAACCAATGAGAGAGTAGCTGTTAGACATTTGGATGGGCACATGTCACTCTAATTTCCTTGCACGAAGAAGAGTTAACCAAAGTCTCAGCTACCCACCGGGAACAAGTATAGTTCCTTAACCAAAATTTTGGACTTGCGGTCATCTCAGAAAAAACGAGTTCAAAAATGGAGCTCAGGGGCACAGCAATTCACAAACTGGCAGAGTAATAAAGGAAAACTATCGTCCAAAAATCTATTGAGGGAAGGCAACGAGGTGGACTTTAAAGCGAGACAGAATAGCAGGAAACAGATTTCAAGAGGTACATTGGAATCGCCTTTAAAGCACAGGAAGAGGGGCACAACTTCGACAATGATGCACTGGGCCAAAAAGGGCGTATGTGTTTTCTCCTGAATATATACAGGAGAAAACGCATACGAACATTTTGGCCAAGCATGCAAGCGGGCAATGCAAATCAGCACTACAAAGAAGTATCACTTCCCACCGGTTAAAAGGGACATCCGCAAAATGTGTAAAAACCAGAAAGGCAAGACAGGCCCTGGAGAACAGGGAGCTTAGTTATGCTGATGGGCAGGATGTAAATTGCCCACTGCCTCTATGGAGGAGTGCATTGTGTTCCCTAAAAGAAGTAAACAATAGAGCTACAGAGCCAAGGGTACTTCCAGTCTAGGGAATATACCTTGGGAATCCTGAAAATCAATAAGAGAGAGCCACACCAAAAATTTAGGGCTGCACTGCTTACATAACGTCAACTAGAGTACACCTTAAATATCCCAGGAAAGACAAAAATGGCTCAAGAAATTGTGGTACTTACGTACGATGGAATATCCCTCAGCCATGAAATCAATGTCATAAGGCCAGAAGCAGCAAAATGAGTGGTTTCAGGTACGATGATTCTAGGTGAAATATGTCACAGAGAAAAAGAAACTTATCATAAAATATCACTTATGAAGGTCCTGTTAACATGGCTACACATGAACTGAGTTAGGAAAGAGAACAGAGTCTCACATTTAGAAAACACACTTATGCCAGTTTCAGGGGGAAGGAGAGGTTGGGTGATGAATAAAACCAGAGTTTGATATTAGTACAACTACCGTGCCAAAAACCAACTATGGAATAGACAAGACCTACACCTTCCTCAGTGAAAGGAACTCAAAACCCCATATTTCCCACAGAGGAATATATCTGACTAGTAAGAATCTTAAAACCTATGTATTGATATGTCTCCGTAAGGGAATCAATTGTGTCTTAACTGGCATAAACATGGCAGTGAGAATCAGCTCAAACACACTATAAAAAGGAATTTCAAAAACAAAACAAAAAAACAGGGAAATTCTTTACAATTCCTTCAGGGGCTCTGAGGAAACCTGGAATGACCCTATCTACAAGGACAGCTGGATGTGGCATAAGGCTGGACACTTGGGACGGAGAGGATTGGTGAGATTCGGTGAGCAAATGCAGACCATTTAAAGCAATAATGCGTGGCACACATTCCAAGGGACCCATATCTCAAGGTTGAAGGGAATATTATTCCAGCTATAACATGAACGGGAAGCCTAGAGAATGGACACAATGTGAATACAAAAGGTTTCTAAAACACAACTAATTGTCCCTCTCCTGGAGCTCCGGTTTGACATTCCAACAGCTTTACTATCAATCTCCCAACTTGGAGAGACAGCCCCTTTAACCTCCTGGTTCGCACAGGTTGCCAATTTGAAGAGCATGAAAGTGAAGAGGGAGAACTAATGAGAGAGTAGCTGTTAGGCATTTGGAAGGGCACATGTCACTCTAATTTCCCAGCAGTAAGAAGAATTAACCAAAGTCTCAGCCACCAGCCGGGAACCAGTATAGGTCCTGAAGCCCAATTTTGGACTTGCGGTCAGCTCACAAAAAACGAGTTGAAAAATGGAACTCAGGGGCACAGCAATTCACAAACTGGCAGAGAAATAAAGGACAACTATCGTCCAAAAATCTGTTGAGGGAAGGTAACGAGGCGGACTTGAAAGCGAGCCAGAAATGCAGGAAACAGATTTAATGAGGTACATTGGAATCACCTTTAAATCACAGGAAGAGGGGCACAAGTTCGACAATGATGCACTTGGCCAAAAAGGGCGTATGCGTTTTCCCCTGAATATATTCAGGAGAAAAAGCATACGCCCTTTTTGGCCAAGCAAGCAAGCAGGCATTGCAAATCTGCACTACAAATAATTATCACTTCCCACCGGTCAAAAGGGACATCTGCAAAATGTGTAAAAACCAGAAATGCAAGACAGGTCCTGGAGAACAGGGAGCTTAGTTATGCTGATGGGCCGGATGTAAATTGCCAACTGCCTCTCTGGAAGAGTGCATTGTGTTCCCTAAAACAAGTAAACGACAGAGCTACAGAGCCAAGGGCACTTCCAGTCTATGGAATATACATTGGGAATCCTGAAACTCAATAAGACAGAGACACCCCAAAATTTAGGGCTGCACTTCTTACAAGAACCTCAACTTGGGTACACCTTAAATATGCCAGGAAAGACAAAAATTGTTCAAGAAATTGTGTTACTTACGTAAGATGGAATATCCCTCAGCCATGAAATCAATGTCATAAGGCCAGTAGCAGCAAAATGAGTGGATTCAGGTACGATGATTCTAAGTGAAATAAGTCACAGAGAAAAAAGAAACTTATCACAAGATATCACTTATGACGGTCCTGTAAACATGGCTACACAGGAACTGAGTTAGGAAAGAGAACAGAGCCTCACATTTAGAAAAAAGTCTTATGCCTGCTTAAGGGGGAAGGAGAGGTGGGGTGATGCATAAAACCAGAGTTTGATCGTAGTATATGTACCGTTCCAAAAACCAAATACAGAATAGACAAGACCTACACATTCCTCACTAAATGGGACTCAAAACTCCATATTTCTCACAGAGCAAAATATCTGACAAGTAAGAATCTTATAACCTATGTATTGATATGTCTCCGTAAGGGAATCAAGGGTGTCTAGACTGGCATAAACATGGCAGTGAGAATCGGCAAAAAATCAGTATAAAAAGGAAATTCAAAAACAAAACAAAAAAACAGAGAAATTCTTTACAATTGCTTCAGGGGCTCTGATGAAACCTGGAATGACCATATCTACAACGACAGCTGGATGTGGCATAAGGCTGGACACTTGGGACTGAGAGGATTGGTGAGATTCGGTGAGCAAATGCAGACCATTTAAAGCAATAATGTGTGGCACACATTCCTAGGGACCCAAATCTCCAGGTTGAAGGGAATATTACTACAGCTATAACATGTACGGGGAACCTAGATAATGGACACACTGTGAATACGAAAGGTTTCTAAAACTCAACTAATTGTCCCTCTCCTGGTGATCCGGTTTGACTTTCCAACTGCTTTACTATCAATCTCCCAACTTGGAGAGACAGACCCTTTAACCGGTTGGTTCGCACAGGTTGCCAATTTGGCAGAGGATGAAAGGGAAGAGGGAGAACCAATGAGAGAGTAGCTGTTAGGCATTTGGACGGGAACATGTCACTCTAATTTCCAGGCGGGAAGAAGAATTAACCAAAGTCTCAGCCACACGCCGGGAACCAGTATAGTTCCTGAAGCACAATTTTGGACTTGCGGTCAGCTCACAAAAAACGAGTTGAAAAATGGAGCTCAGGGGCACAGCAATTCACAAACTGGCAGAGTAATAAAGGACAACTATCGTCCAAAAATCTGTTGAGGGAAGGCAACGAGACGGACTTGAATGTGATCCAGAAATGCAGGAAACAGATTTAAAGAGGTACATTGGAATCGCCTTTAAAGCACAGGAAGTGGGGCACAACTTCGACAATGATGCACTTGGCCAAAAAGGGCGTATGCGTTTTCTCCTTAATATATTCAGGAGAAAACGCATACGCCCTTTTTTGCCAAGCAAGCAAGCGGGCAATGCAAAGCTGCACTACACAGAAGTATCACTACCCACCATTCAAAACGGACATCGCAAAATGTGTGAAAACCAGAAAGGCAAGACATGCCCTGGAGAACAGGGAGCCTAGTTATGCTGATGGGCAGGATGTAAATTGCCAACTGCCTCTCTGCAGGAGTGCATTCTGTTCGCTAAAACAAGTAAAAAACAGAGCTACAGAGTGGAGGGCACTTCCAGTCTATGGAATATATCTTGGGAGAAATGAAAATCAATAAGACAGAGCCACCCCAAAATTTAGGGCTGCTCTGCTTACAAGAACCTCAACTTCGGTACACCATAAATGTCCCAGGAAAGACAAAAATTGTTCAAGAAATTCTGGTACTTACGTACGATGGAATATCCCTCAGCCATGAAATCAATGTCATAAGGCGAGTAGCAGCAAAATGAGTGGATTCAGGTACGATGATTCTAAGTGAAATAAGTCACAGAGAAAAAAGAAACGTATCATAAGATATCACTTATGTAGGTCCTGTAAACATGGCTACACATGAACTGAGTTAGGAAACAGTACAGAGTAACGAATCTTATCATAAGTTATGACTCATAGCGGGAATGTACACATGGCTACACATGAACTGAATTACAAACACAACAGAGTCACACATTTAGAAAACAATCTTCTACCTGCTTAAGGGGAAATGCGAGGTGGGGTAATGCATAAAACCACAGTTTTAAATTAGCACAGATACCGATACATAAACCAAGTATGTAATAGACAACACCTACTCCCAGCACAATGAACTGGACTCAACACCCCCTATTCATTGCAGAGGAATATATCTGACTTTAAGAATTTTAAAACATATGTATTCTCATGTCTCCATAAAGGAATCATGTGTGTGTATAACGGCATGAACACTGCACTGAAATTCAGCTAAACCCCCCGTATAAAAATAAATTTCAAAAGCAAAATGCAAAAACAGCGAAACAGAGAGAAATTCTTAAAAATTACGTTCAGGGCGTGTGATGCAACGTGGATTGCCCAACTTTACACCCACATCTGGATGAGGCATAAGACTGGACACTTGGAGCTGACAAGATTGCTGAGGTTGTGTGAGCAAAAGAACACCACTTAGAGCAATACTTTGTGCTACCCATTCTAGTGGTCCCAACTCTCCAGGATTAAAGGAATCTTCCTACAGTTAAAAATGCATGGGAAACCCAGTGGTTGGTACACTGTGTAATCGGGAAAGTTTTCTAAAAGGTACCTCATTTTTCCCTTCATCGTGCTGGGCTTCGCCATTCCAACTGCATTACTGAAAATCTCCCCACTTGGAGTTTCAGCGGCTTTAACCTCCTGTTATGCACAGTTTGCAAATTGTGCAGAGGATGAACAGGAAGAGGGGAAACAAATGAGAGATTAGCTGTAGGTGTTTGCATGGGCACATGTCTCTCTAGTTTCACCTCAGGAAGAAGAATTAACCAAAGGCTCAGCCTGCAGCCCCGGAACCAGACTAGGGCCTAAAGCCATCCTGCAGTATTGCAGCCAGCTCACAAATAGGCGATTTGAAAAATGGAAATCAAGGGCACAGTAATTCACAAACTTGCAGAGTTACAAGGGACAACTTATCATCCAGAAATATATTGAGGTAAGGCAGTGAAGAGGATTTGAATGCAAGGCAGAATTTAAGGAAACAGATTTCAAGAGGTGGATTGGAGTCATCTTAAAAGCACATGAAAAGTGACAGAACTTCGACAATGTTGTCCTTGGCCAAAAAGGGAGTATGTGTATTTTCTTTAATATATTCAGGAAAAAAATGCATATGCCCTTTTTGGCCAAGCAAGCCATCAGGCATTGCAAATCCACACTACATAGAAGTGTCACTTACCTCCGGTCAAATGGGCCATCCGCAAATAGTGTAAAAACCACAAATACAAGACAGGCCATGGAGAAAAGGGAGCCTGCTTACGCCGATGGACAGAATGTAAATTGTCAACAGCCTCTCTGGAGAACTGTATGTTGTTTTCTAAAACAGAGGTACAGAGCATAGCACACTTCCACTCAAGGGCGTGTATTTTGGGAAAACTAAATATCCACAACACACAGCCACCCCAAAATTTATGGCTGCTATGTTTACAAGAACCTCAACTTTGGTATACTTTAAATACACCAGGAAAGGAAAAAAAAATAATGGATAAAGATGTTTTGGTACTTATATACAATGGAATGTCACTCAGACATAAAATCAATGTCATAAGGCCAATAGCAGCATAATGAGTGGCTTTAGGTATGATGATGCTAAGTGAAATGAGCCACAAAGAAAAAGAAACTTATTGTAATATATCACTTCTAAAGGGAATGTAAACATGGATACACATGAACTGAATTTCAAAAGAGAACAGAGTTACATATTTAGAAATCACACTTATGCCTCCTTAAGGGGAAAGGTGACGTGGGGTGATGCATAAAACCAGAGTTTGAAATTAGCACAGATACCATTCCATATACCAAATATCTAATAGACAAGACCTACTCCTTTCTCAATGAACTGGACACAAAACAACCTATTCACTGAAGAGGAATATGTCTGACTGCTAATAATCTTGAAACCTATGAATTTATATGTCTCCATAATGGAATCAAGTGTATGTAGATTGGCAAAAACACAGATCAATGGAACAGGACAGAAAGCTCAGAGATAAACCTACATACCTATGGCTATCTCATCTATGACAAAGGAGCTAAGGAGATACAATGGAGAAAAGACAGTCTCTTCAGTAATTGGTGCTGGGAAAACTGGACCCCTACACATAAAAGAATGGAATTAGGACACTCCATAACACCATACACAAAAATAAACTCTAAATTGATTAGAGATCTAAATATAAGACCAGACACTATAAAACACTTAGAGGAAACCATAGGCATAACACTCTATGACATAAATCACAGCAAGATCCTTTCTGACCCACCTCCTAGAGAAATGGAAATAAAACCAGAAATCAACAAATGGGACCTAATGAAACTTAAAAGCTTTTACACAGTACAGGAAAACATAAACAAGATACAAAAACAACCCTCAGAATGGGAGAAAATATTTTCAAATGAAGAAATTGACAAAGGATTAATCTCCAAACTTTACAAGCACCTCATGTAGCTCAATATCACAAAAACAAACAACCCAATTCAAAAACGGGCAGAAGACCTAAATAGACATTTCTCCAAAGAAGATATACAGATTACCAAGAAACACATGAAAGGATGCTGAACATCACTAATCATTAGATAAATGCAAATCAAAACTACTGTGAGGTATCACCTCACAGCAGTCAGAGTGGCAATCATCAAAAAAAATCTACAAAACAATAAATGCTGGAGAGGCCTTTATTGGAGAAAAGGGAACACACTTGCACTGTGGGTGGGAATGTAAATTGATATGGGCACAAGGGAGAACAGTACAGAGGTTCCTTTAATTAACTAACAATAGAAGTACCAAACGACACAACAATCCAACTACTGTGCATTTGCCTTGCGAAAACCATAATTCAAAAAGAGTTATGTACGAAAATGTTCATTTCAGCTCTATTTACAATAGCCAGGACATGGAAGCAACCTAAGTGTCCATCGACAGATGAATGGATAAAGAAGATCTGGCACATATATACAATGGAATATTACTCAGCCATAAAAAGAAGCAAAACTGACTTATTTGTACTGAGGTGGATTGACTTAGAATCTGTCCTACACAGTGAAGTAAGTCAGAAAGGGAAAAACAAATAGTGTATGATAACAGAGATATACGGAATCTAATGAAGAAAAAAAAAAAGATTTTGAAGAACTTAGTGGCAGGACAGGATTAAGGACACAGAAGTAGAGAAAGGACTTGAGGAAACCGGAAGGGGGATGGGTAGGCTGGGACGAAGTGAGAGAGTGGCATGGACATAAATACATTACCAAATGTAACACTGATAGCTACTGGGATGCTGCCACATAGAAGAGAGAGATCAGCTTGGTGCTTTGTGACCACCTAAAGGGGTGGGATATGGAGTGTGGGAGGGAGATGCAAGAGGGAGGGGATCTGGTGACATTTGTATATGTATAGCTGATTCACTGTGTTATACAGCAGAAACAAACACTCCATTGTAAAGCAATTATACTCCAATAAAGGTGTAAAAGGAAAAAAAAAAGAAAGCCCAGCGATAAACCTACACACCTATGGTCAACTAATGTATGAAAAAGTAGGCAAGACTATACAATGGAGATAAGACAGTCTCTTCAATCAGTGGTGCTGGGAAATATGGACAGCTACATGTAAAAGAATGAAATTAGAACACTCCCCAACACCATCCATAAAAATATATTCAAAATGGATTAGAGACCTTAATGTAAGACTGGACAGTATAAAACTCTGAGAGGAAAACTTATGAAGAATACTCTGACGTAAATCACAGCAAGATCTTTTTTGATCCACCTCCTATACTAATGAAATAAAAAAGAAAACTAAACAGCTGGGACCTAATGAAACGTAAAAGCTTTTGCAAAGCAAAGGAAACTACAAACAAGACGAAAAGACAACCCTCAGAATGGCAGAAAATATTTGCAAACGAATCAATGGACAATTGCTTAATCTCCAATATATATATAAACAGCTCATGCCGCTCAATATTAGTAAAACAAACAACCCAATACAAAAATGGAAGAAGATCTAAATAGACATTTATTCCAAGAAGACATAGAGATGGCCAAGACACAGAGATGAAAATCTGCTCAACATCTCTAATTATTAGAGAAATGGAAATCGAAACTACAATGAGGTATCATGTCACACCTGTTAGAATGGGCATCATCAGAAAATCTACAAACAACAAATGCTGGAGAGGGTGTGGAGAAAAGGAACCTTCTTCCACTATTGTTGGGAATGTAAATCAATACAGTCTCTATGGAGAACAGTATGGAGGTTCCTTTAAAAACTAAAAATAGAATTACCATATAATCCAGCAATCCCACTACTGCGCATATACCCAGAGAAAACCATAAATCAAAAAGACACATTCACCATAATGTTCATTGCAGCACTATTTACAATAGCCAGGTAATGAAATCAACCTAATTGCCCACAGACAGACGAATGGATAAAGATGTGGTACATATATACAATGGAATATTACTCAGCCATACATAGGAATGAAATTAGGTCATTTGTAGAGACCTTGATGGATCTAGAGACTGTCATACAGAGTGAAGTAAGTCAAAAAGAGAAAAACAAATATTGTATATTAATGCATATATGTGGAACCTAGAAAAATGGTACAGGTGAACCGGTTTGCAGGGCAGAGATAGAGACACAGATGTAGAGAACAAACATATGTACACCAAGGGGGGAATGCCATGTGAGGGTGGTTGTGGGATGAATTGGGAGACTGGGATTCACATGTGCACACTTATATGTATAAAATAGATATCCAATAAGAACCTGCTGTATAAAAGAAAGAAATATATTTAAAAAAAATAAAAATAAATAAATAACATTTAATTAAAAATAACAGAAAAAAATTATTTCCCTTCATATAGACCTCTTTATATTAATGCATTATTTCCATGTTTATATTTGTAAATTTAAAAAAAAGAGGAATAAATAAAATCTACCTTGAACCAAAAAGAAAAAAAGAAAGGAAAAAAAAAAAAACGGAACCTACCAGTTATACAGAGGAAAATTGTATCAGGGCACTTGCTCCAGTGGTAAAAATTCTTAAGTTGGTCAGAGGTGTGAAATCGTCTCCCATGCACTCACCAGCGCTCCCCCCCACAAGGAGCATCCTCATTGCAAAGCTGGGGGACTGTGTCGAGGCGTCTGTGAGTAAATGTGAGCTGAGCCCCAGTCCTGCTGCAGCTGAACTCTTCCCACCCTTTCCAGGTAAAACACCTGAATATGTACAAGAACTTGCAAGCCTAGAGGAAGGGCTGTGGAGTCACAAAAGCGACAGCACATAGGCCGACTTGGTGCCTGCAGGCCAGCCAGGATGGTCCTTGCCCCAGATGCTCTTCTGGAAGCTTTCCATTTCCCTGCCAGAGATACCCCTCCTGCCACGTACCCCACTGCTTTTTTTACTTCCTCACCTCTGCCTGGGGAGAAATTCCAGCGGCAGGTATGGGTGACACATCCTCTTCTTTAGCAGGTGGCAGCCTGGCAACTCCTGCAGAAAGTCCATCAGAGCCCCCCTCAAACTGGGCCACCCACAAAGCCACGGCCCCTCACTCCCTCCCACCACCCCAGCCCCGGCACTGCTGACGGGGCAGAGAATATGGCGCCAGGCACAGCAACAGGGTCTCTTGCTGACTGGAGAGGTGTTTATATTGACCTCAAACCAGGCACACCTAGGGAAGGCGGGCAGGCAGTGTCAGGCTGCCCAAATCAGCCAATCCTCAGCCCTCAGGGGCTCACAGTTGCAGAAAATGAACCTTGCTAAACAGGCCAGGCCCAAGGAACAGGTGTGGGCTCCTGAGAGTCAGGATAGACAAGGGACTGCAGCTGAAGCTTGTTTTCTTATCATTTTATCTGTTCTATGAGTGGAAAACAACTTCAAGAAGACCCTATCCTAATGAGAGGAACCCAGGAGCCAGGGAGAGGAGTGATGGTGGGTGGAGACAGAGGCCTGGTGCCCTGGCTGCAGTGGATGTGTCTGGAAGACCAGGCAGAGAGAGGCTGCACAGAGTGATACCCAGGGTCACAGACCTCTCAGAGCTGCTGTTTGTTAGTTCAAGTCCTGCTCTGAGGTGTTCTATGTCAGCTGTGAGTGACAGGTGAGCTGGGGGTTCTCTGCAAGGTGGGCTATGTGCACATTTCCTGTGTTTCCATCCCTGTTGGGGTACCGGCCCAGGGGAGCTCTGTATCCTGGAAAGGGCCTGACTAGGAGAGCCCCATGGGCTTCTGAGTAGTTGCACAGGTGAGCTCCATACCCTGGGAGGGACTTGACCACGAGAGCCCCGTGGGCTGTGGGGTGGGCGGCGCAGCCCAGATGAGCTCCATATCCTGGGATTGGCCTGACCACGAGAGCCCCATGGGCTGCTGGAGACCTGGTAAAGTATATCAGGACAGTCAGTGAAGCCACCGAGGATATACATCCAGTAGCTCCTATTTCCTACACCCTGCTGGTCATTCTACCATCCACCAGGCCATGGCATTCTGTATTAGACTTCAATGATGACTTCTTCTGTATTCCATTCATCTCAGAGTCACAAGAACTTTTGGCTTGTGAGTGTCAGGACACAACATGCAACAAAAGCAATAATGCTGGGCCGTCCTGCCCCAATGCTTCAAAAATCCCCACACCATCATTGGGGAAATGTCCTCTAAAGACCTAAAAGTTCTACCTCTGTAAAAGGGAACCCTCCTTCAATATGCAGATGACATTCTGATCGCCAGGCCTACTAAAGACGCCTCTGAACTACCTAGCCAAGAAAGGAGAAAAGGTGTCCAAGGAAAAGGCTCAATTATCCCAGGCTAAGGTGACATGCCTGGGCTTCATTCTCACAGATATTCGGAGAAACGCATCCCAGGATAGGGAAGAAGCCATTTGCAGCCTTACCTCTTCTAAAACTAGAAGACAGCTTAGGGGTTCCTGGGGAGGCCAAGGTTTTATGCATCTGGATCCCTAACTACAGTCTAATAGCTGGGCCTCTACATGAAACACTGACACGAAATGATGATGATTATTTTGAATAGAATCCAGAAGCAGCCATTCAAGAATGGAAAGTGCAGTCAATTCAGGCCCTTGCCCAGGAACTCCTTAATTTAGCTAAACCCTTTGACCTTTACATACCCGGTCAAATGTTAAGCGCCCTTGGAGCCGTAGTGCAAAAACTGGGACCACTTGAAATGGAGCAACACAAGAATGCCCTTCAGGTATGATAAACTATGGTCACCAAGGGCTTTGCCCACTGCCCCATCAGGCCAGGATACTGGGGTATCTAAAAAGCTGGAAATCAGCAGCCCGCAAAGCCAGCTCCCTCCTAAGGGAAAAGGAACCCACGTGGTGATCCTAACCACCCATCATGCCCTGAAGTTGCAGGGGTCGCGCTGCGGACAAAATGACCTCGAGTGAGAAGGACCTCCAACTCCATCCTCCAGAGAGACAAACGGGGGCAATGGGCCCCCAAGATGACTCGTGTACCATCACTTGACCTGGAGTTTCTCTCAGAAAACAAGTCTGTGCCCCGAAAGAGCAGACTACTGCTTGCAGGACTTACTGCACCCAGACGGGAGCTAACAAGCTTGGCGGAGGAAACGTATATCACAATTTCACCATAGAAAACCCTACAGACACCGTGGTGATCATGGCCAATATGACCGGCTGGACTGCTGGCTACTTCAAAAGGCTGTTAACTCAGTGGACGTTATGGTCCTGGATCACCACCGACCCTGGACTGTCTGGGAGTTGAGCGGGCAGGGCTTTGACACATGGTGCTGTTTGTACATTAATTCAGGGACCTAATTAAAGAAAGCACAGACTACTGGTCAGAGCATCTAGGCTGGCAAATCCGTCAGCCTAAGTTCACCGAACAAATGTGGGGTGGGGTGAAACCTGCCACAGCAGCATCTCTGTGCATCTCTTTCCAGGACCATTAAAGGTCATTAGAATCTATAACACTTCCAATGCTGGTGCTCAGGTGGACGAGCAGTGAGGCAGGAGGCCTTGGGACAATCAACCTCACCTGGAGGCTGCTGGGGAGAAGTTTTGCCCCTCCCCCTGTGTATGAGGGTTCCCACCTCAGCATGAAGCAGTTACAAAAGAGGTGTCTGCACCCTCAGCACCCAAGAATGAGGAACGGGACAAAAAGCAGAGGAGGTGTTCGTCTCCGGCAACGTTCATTAAAAATTCCTGGGAGATAAAAAGAGAATCTGGGCAATAAAATAAAGTCTAACCTGTTTTTCCTTTGTGCTTTGTCTAATTTCATGTGCTCCTGGGGTTCCGCATGCAGAGTTCCCACACCCGGCACTTCAGACCCGATTTCCTAGTGCAGAATGGCTGGGTCGACACCTCAGCTAGCGGGGTCCCATGCAGACTCTGCGAAATAGAGCCTGAGCTGCAGCCAACCCAGCCCTCGAGAGCTCCATCCCCTCCCTCCCACTGACGCTGCCAGGATCCCTACACAGCAGCCCAGCCCACAGCCCACGGGGGAGTGCACGCTCTCACCTCTCCATTCTGTTTTCAAAATATAAAGTTTCCTTTGCTTCTGAACCAAACTCAGTCTTGATCTGTTGGCTCCAATGACACTGGGCACGGAGACTCCTGTTGGGGTCCACTCTGGAGGATCAGTAACAGAAACTGAGGACATTGTAACTTCAATGAACAGATGTGTGAGCCAAACTATAGTCAACCTAGAGCAGTGTATAAGGCTCGGGTAAAATAAGATGTTTCTAAGACTTACATCTGATATTTCCATCACTTTATTATAAGCAAGTTTAGTGAAGACGTCTGTCTTATTTGTCAGGTCAACATTAGAGAAATGAAGTGATTAATTCCCAAGGATGTACATCGAATAATCTTGGCTGAAGCTTTAATCTTGTTTTGAATGCTTTTCCATTGAAAATGATACCTCGCTTTCAGCTTCCCCATTTCTGAGTAGTATAAAATCTTATAATTTATTATTACCAAAGGGGAAAGGTAGGAGAAGGGATAAATTAACAGTTTGGGATTAACACATACACACTGCTATGTATAAAACACATCATCAACAAGGAACTACTGTATAGCACAGGGAACTACACTGAATATTTTGCAATAACCTATAAGGGGAAATAATCAGAAAAAGAATAGATATTTTTATTGACATCATCTATCAATGACAGATAAAATGTAACCTAAGCAAGGCCGATGGTGAGCCCTTCTGACTCTGAAGATTTCAATCATCTAAAGTTTGGACTCTGCCTATTTCCCAAGGCCCTTAATGGACATATATGTAGCCATAGCTTAAAAATTCCCCAGTTTGGTGTTCAGGGAGGCACTGATTTGGAAAACTCCCTGGTGTTCTCCTTACATGCATGGGACCATTCCTACGGCTAAAACATGCCTGTCACACCTAGAGGATGGTACACCGTTTGATCGGAAACAGTTTGGAAAAGGCACCTCATCTCCTCATCGCCTGGTGCTCGGGTTCACCCCTCCAGCATCTTTCTTAACAATCTCCTCATTTGGGGATAACAGCACCGTCAACATCCTGTTGAACACAGTTTGGAATTTGTCCAGAGGATGAAGTGGAAGGATGAGAAAAAATTAGAGACAAATCCTAGGTGTTCGGACAGGCACATGCCACTCTAATTTCCAATCCGGAAGACAAATTCATCAAAGGCTAGAATTGCCCACGGAAACAGAATAGGGCTAAAGGAAATCCCGCTGTTTTGTGTCCAGTTTCCAAAAACACAAGTTGAAAAATGGAACTCAGGGTCACTAAAATTCATGAAACTGCAGAGTTGAAAATATCTATCGTCAAAAAATGTCTTGAGGTAAGTCACAGAAAAGGACTTGTAAGCAAGGGTGAGTGGCAGGAAACAGATTTGAAGAGGTGGAAAGGACTCCCCATTAAAGCACAAGAAAAGGGGCTGAACATCGTCAATGATGCAGTTGGCCAAAAAGGGCGTATGCATTTTTTCTGAATATATTCAAGTAAAGGCCATTCACACTTTTTATCCAACCAAACAGGTGGGCACTGGAAATCAATACTACAAAATGTATCACTTCACATCAGTCAGAAGGGCCATCCACATAAAGTGTAAACACCCGAAATGCAGGACCGGGTGAGGAGAAAAGGGAGCCCTGTGAGGCTGATAGTGGAAATGTAATTTGCCAATGGCCACTGTGGAGAAATGTATTGTGTTTGCTAAAACATCTAAAAAATGAGCTACAGAGCATAGGGCACTTGCACTCATGGGTGTATACCTTGGGAAAAACAAAAATCGACAGAAAACAGGCACCCCAACGTTTACCACCTCTCTGTTAAAAAGGGCCTCAACTTGGATATAACCTAAATGTCCCTGGAAGGATAAAATGCATAAAAGAGATCGGGTACTTATGTAGAGTGGAAGATTACTCATCCAGAAATCAATGAAATAAGGCCAGTTGTAACAACTCTGGAGGAGATACATACGATCATTCTAAGTGACGTATGTCAGAAAGAAAAGGACACATATCATAAGATGTCACTTAAAGGTGGAATCAAAAATGGCTACACATGAAATAAATTACAAAACAGAAACATAGTCAAATATGTAGAAAATAGACATAAAGCTGCTAAATGGGAAAGGTGGGGAAGGGTGAGGTATTATCCAGGAGGTTGAAATTAGCAAAGATACCATTCCAAGTACCAAATTGAATAACTGACAAGGCCTACACGGTACCTCAAAGAACTGCACTCAGCCCACTCAAGTCACTGGAAAATAATACATATGAATGGTAAGCATCTGAAAAAGAATTTATTGTTGTCTCACAGTACATGAATCAAGTGGATGCACAGCAGCAAAAAAACAGAGCTTTGAAAATCAGCTGTAACCAATATAAAACTAAATTTAAAAATATGTATAAAAAGTGAGAGAGACAAAAATACTTACAACTTTTGTTGAAGGGCTACGATGTAACATGGATTGAACACATGTAGACCCACAGCAGGATGATATATAAGGCTGGAAGCTATGCACGCTAAGACATGTTAGAGAGGCTGGGTGAGGAAATGCAGACCTTTTAAAGTAATACTGCCTGGTACCCATTCCATGGGTCCCAAATCTGCAGGTTCAAGGGAATCTTCTGACAGCGAAAACATGCCTGGAAAACCAAGATGAACGTACACCGTGTGCTCTGGAAAGGTGTCTAAAATGCACCTCATTTTTGATCTCGTGGTGCTGGGGTTCGCCATTCCAGCCACATTACTAACAATCTCCCCACTTGGAGAATCAGCACCTTTAACCTCCTGTTTCACACAGTTTGCAATTTGTGCAGAGGATAAACGGGAAGAGGGGGAAACAATGAGAGACTAGCTGTAGGAGTTTTGACAGGCACATGTCACTCTAATTTCCCATTAGGAAGAAGAATTAACCAAAGGCACAGCCTGCCTCCCCAGAACCAGAATAGGGCCAGAAGAAATACAATGGTTTGGCGGCCAGCTCACAAAAAATGCGAGTTGCAAAATGGAGCTCAGGAGCAGACAATTCAAAGACCTGCAAAGTTATAAATGATAACCAACATCCAAAAATATATTTAGGTAAGGCAACGAAGAGGATCTGAATGAGCGGCAGAATTGCAGGAAACAGATTTCAAAAGGTAGATAGTACTCACAGTTAAAGCATATGAAAAGCAGCAGAATTTCTAAAATGATGCAGTTGGGCAAAAGGGTGTATGCGTTTTTTTCGTGAATATCTTCAGAAAAAAAACACATACAGAGTTTTTGGCCAAGCAAGCAAGCGGGAAAGGCAAGTCCGCTCAACAAAGAAGTCTCAATTTCCACTGCTCAGAAAGGCCATCCAAAAAATGTGTACAAACCAGAAATGCAGGAGAGGCCATGGAGAACACGGAGCCTGGTCTTGCTGATGGGTGGGGTATAAATATCCAAGAGCCACTCTGAAGAAGTGTATGCTGTTTCCTAAAACATCTAAAATACAAAGACCCCGAGCAAAGGGGACTTCAACTCATGGGCATATGACTTGGGAAGACTAAATATCAACAAGACACAGGCACCCCAAAATTTAGGGCTGCTCTGCATACAAGAACCTCCACTTCGGTACACATAAAATATGCCAGGAAAAAGAGAAATGCATAAAGAACTTTTGGTAATTTTGTACAACGGAAAATCACTCAGACGTGATATCAATGCCATAAGTCCAGTAGCAGCATAATGAGTGGATTAAGGTATGATGATTCTAAGTGCAATAAGTCACACAGAAAAAGAATCTAATCATAAGATATCACTTATAGAGGTAATGTCAACATCACAACACATGAACTGAATTAGGAAAGAGAACAGAGTCTCACATTTAGAAAACACTCTTATGCCTGCTTCAGGGGAAAGTAGAGGTGGGGTGATGCATAAAACCAGAGTTTGATGTTAGCACAGGTACCATTCCATAAACCAAATACAGAATAGACAAGACCTACACTTTCCTCAGTGAACGGGACTCAACATCCCTATTCCACACAGAGGAATATATCTGACTAGTAAAAAATCTTAAAACCTATGTATTGATATGTCTCTGTAAGGGAATCAATTGTGTCTAGACCGACATAAACACGTCCGTGAAAATCAGTTCAACCCAATTATAAAAATGAATTTCAAAAACAAAACAAAATAACAGCGAAATTCTTACACAATTCTTTCAGGGGTTCTGATGAAACCTGGAATGACCCTATCTGCAAAGACAGCTGGATGAGACATAAGGCTGGACACCGGGGAATGAGAGGACTCGTGAGATTGGGAGAGAAAATGCAGACCCTTTAAAGTAGTAATGCATGCCACCATTCCATGTGTCCCAAATCTCCAGGTAGAAGGGAATATCACTACAGTTATAACATGTATGGGAAACCTAGAGAATGAACACACTGTTTTGGCGAAAGGTTTCTAAAAGTCTCCTAATTTCTCCTCTCCTTGTGCTCCAATTTGGCATTCCAACTGCTTTACTATCAATCTCCCAACTTTGGAGAGTCAACCCCTATAACCTCCTGGTTCACACAGTTTGCTAATTGTGCAGAGGATGAAAGGGAAGAGAGAGAACCAATCAGAGAGTAGATGAAGGCATTTGGACGGGCACATGTCACTCTAATTCCCCATTCAGGAAGAAGAATTAACCAAAGCCTCAGCCAACAGCAGGGAACCAGTATAGCCACCCCTGGAACCAGTATAGGTCCTGAAGCAATATTGTGGATTTGCAGTCAGCTCACAAAAATGGGATTTCAAAATTGGAGCTCAGGGGCACAGAAATTCACAAACCTGCAGTTATAAAGAACTACTCAATTCCAAAAATCTGTTGAGGAAAGGCAAAGAAGTGGACTTGAAAATGAGGCAGAATTGCACAAAACATATTTCAAGAGGTAAATTAGAATCGCCTTTAAAGCTCAGGAAAAGCATCACAACTTCGACAATGATGCACTTGGCCAAAAAGGGCGTATGACTTTTCTCCTGAATATATTCAGGAGAAAACGCATACGCCCTTTTTGGCCAATCAAGCAAGCACACAATGCAAATCCTCACTACAAAGAATTGTCACTTCCAACCGGTAAAAAGGGATATCTGAAAATCTGTAAAAAACACAAAGGCAAGAGAGAGATGACAAGGGCATGAAGCAATATGATCCCAAGGGTCATGGAGGATTGTGATGACAAGTGCATGGAGCACTGTGATGACAAGATTATGTAGCATTTGCTGACAAAGGCATGGAGCATTGTGATGACAAGGTGCATGGAGCACTGTGATGACAAGCCTCAAGGAGCATTGTGATTAGAGTGGTCATGGAGCATTGGGATGACAAGGGCATGGATCATTGCGATGACAAGGGTCATGGAGCATTTAGATCACAAGAGTCCCGGATCATTCTGTTGTCAGGGTTCATGGAGCATTGTGATGACAGTGGTCCTGGAGCATTGTGATGGCAGGGGTCATGGAGCATTGTGATGGCAGGGGTCATGGAGCATTGTGATGAGAAGGTCATGGAGCATTGGGCTGAAAATATTCATGGAGTATTGTGATGACTGGGGTCATGGAGCATTGTGATGACAAGGTACTGGAGCATTGTGATAAGAAGACCATGGAGCCTTGTGAGAACAAGTCTCATGGAGCATTCTGATGAAAAGGGGCATGGAGCATTGTGATTACAGGGGTCTTGGAGCATTGTGATGAGAAGCGCATGGAGCATTGGGATGAGAAGGCCATGGAGCGTTCTGATGACATGCATCACGGAGCACTGTGATGACAAGGGTATGGAGCATTGTGATTACAGGGGTCTTGGAGCACTGTGATGAAAAGGGCATGGATCATTGTGATGAAAAAGGCATGGAGCCTTGTCATGACAGGGTTCAAGGAGCATACTGACGACAAGTGTCAGGGAGCATTGTGATGACAAGGGTATTGAGCATTGTGATGACAAAGGTCATGGAGCATTGTGATGAGAAGACCATGGTTAATTGTGATGACGAGCGTCATGGGGCGTTGTGACGATAAGTGTTATGGAACATTTTCATCAGAAGGATTGGGAGCATTGTGATGACAGAGGTCATAGAGCATTTTGATGTCATTGTTATGACAAGAGAATGAAGCATTATGATGATGGGCATGGTGCATTTTGATGACAGGGTTCATGGAGCAGTGAGATGAAAAGGGGCATGGAGCATTGTGATAACAGCAGTCTTGGAGCATTGTGATGACAAGGGCATGGAGCATTGTGATTACAGGGGCCGTGGAGCATTGTGATGACAAGGGTCATGGATCCTTGTGATGACAAGGCTGTGGAACATTGTGATGGCAGGGGTCATGGAGCATTGTTATGACAGGGGTAATGGAGCTTTGTGATGACAAGGGCATGGAGCATTCATCTGAAAAATTTCATGGATTATTGTGATGAGAGGGGGAAGGAGCATTGTGATGACAAGGGCACGGAATACTGAGATACATGGGTCATGCAGGATTGTTATGACAAGCGCATGGAGCATTGTGATAAGAAAGACATCGAGCATTGTGAGGAAAAGCGTCATGGAGCTTTGTGATGACAAGGGAATGGAGCAATGTGATGATAGGGTTCATGGAGCATTGTGATGACAATGGCATGCAGCATTGTGATACCAAGGGTCATGGAGCTTTGTGATGAAAAAGGTCATGGAGCATTTTAATGACAAGTGTGTGGTGCACTTTGTTGTGAAGGGCGGGGAGCATAATGATGACAGGGTCATGGAGAAATTTGATGAAAATTGTCATGGAACATTTTGATGAATGTGGTTATGGATCGTTGTGATGTCAGCGGTCCTGGAGCATTTTGATGAAAAGGGTCATGGAGCATTTTGATCACAGGGGTTATGGAACATTGTGATGTCAGGGGTCATCGAACATTGTGATGATAAGTGCATGTAGCATTGTGATGACAGGAGTCATGGAACATTGTGATGACAGTGGTGAGGGAGTATTTTGATGAATACTGATGGAACATTGTGATATCATTGGTGAGAGATCATTTTGATGATAAGTGCATGGAGCATTGTGATGACAAGGTTTATGGAGCACTGTGATGAAAAGATTGTGGAGCACTGTGATGACAACTGCATGGCACATTGTGATGACATGGGTCATGGAGCATTGTGCTGAGAAAGGCATAGAGCATTGTGATGACATGGGTCAAATAGCATTGTGATGAAAAGTTCATGGAGCATTGTGGTGAAAAATGTCACAGAGATTAGTGATGACGAGGGCATGTACCATTGTGACGACAAAGGTCATGAAGCATTGAGATGACTGGAGTCACGGAGCATTGTGATGACAGGGGTCATGGAGCATTGTGATAACAAGGGCATGGAGCATTGTGATGACAAGTGTCATGGAGGATTTTGATGACAAAGTAATGAAGCATTGTGATGACATTCTCTTGGAGCATTGTGATGACAAGGGTCAGGGAGAATTGTACTGACAAGTGCATGGAGAATTGTGATGACAAGTGTCATGCAGCACTCTGATGACAAGCTTGTGAAGTATTTTGATGACAATGGCATGGAGCATTCTGATGACATGCGTCATGGAGCTTTGTGAAGACAAGGGCATGGAGCATTATGAGGAGAAGTGCATCGAGCGTTGTGATGACAAGCCTCATGGAGATTTGTGATGACAAATGCATGGAGCAATGTGATGAGAGGGTTCATTGAGCATTGTTATGAGAATGGAATGGAGCATTGTGATGCCAAGGGTCATGGAGCTTTGTGATGACAAAGGTCATGGAGCATTTTGATGACAAGGGCGTAGTGCATTGTGATGAGAAGTGCAGGGAGCATTGTGATGACATGGGTTATGGAGCATTGTGCTTACATGTGCATCGAGCATTGTGATGACAAATGTCATGGAGCATTGTGCTGAAAATTGCATGGAGCTTTGTGATGACAAGGGTCACAGAGCATTGTAATGAATAGTTCATGGAGCATTGTGATGACAGTCATGGAGCAATGTGATGAAATGTATCATGGAACATTTTCATGACAGGGTTTATGGAACATTGTGATGTCAGGGGTCATGGAGCATTGTGATAAAAAGTGTCATGGAGCATTTTGTGACAGGGGTTATGGAACATTATGATGTCAGGGGTCATGGAGCATTGTGAAGATATGGGCATGTAGCATTGTGATGATATGGGCATGTAGCATTTTGATGACAGGGTTCATGGAACATGGTGATGACGATGTGAGGGAGTATTTTCATGACTAGTGATGGAACATTGTGATATATGTGGTGTGAGAGCATTTAGATAAGAAGTGCATGGAAAATTGTGATTACACGTTTTATGGAGCATAGCGATGAAAAGGATGTGGAGCATTTTGATGACAAGTGCATGGCGAATTGTTATGACATGGGTCATGGAGCATTGTGCTGACAAAGGCATGTAGCATTGTGATGACAAGGCTCATAGGGTTTTGTGATGAAAAGTTCATGGAGCATTGTGGTGACAAAGGTCACAGAACCTTGTGTGATGAGAGCATAGACCATTGTGATGACAAAGGTCATGAATCATTTTGATGACTGGAGGCACGGAGCACTGTGATGACAAGGGCATGGAGCACTGTGATGACAGGGGCATGGAACATTGGTGTGACAAGTTTCATGGATAATTGTGATGACATTGTGCATGATGCATTGTGATGACAAGGGCATGGAGCATTGTGATGACAAGGTAATGGATTATTGTGAAGACAGGTGTCAGGGAGCATTTTGATGACATATGTCATTGTCCATTGCGATGACATAGGCATGGAGTGTTGTGATGCCAAGTGTCATGGAGGATAGTGATGACAAATGTAATGGAGCATTTTGATGACAAGGGCTTAGAACATCGTGATGACAAGGGTCATGGAGCATTGTGATGACAAGAGCATGGAGCATTGTGATGACAAATGTCACAGAGCCTTGTGTGACGAGGGCATGGACCATTGTGATGACAATGGTCATGAAGCATTGTGATGATTGGAGTCACGGAGCATTGTGATGACATGGGTCAGGTAGCAATGTGATGACAAGGGCATGGAGCATTGTGATAAAAGGGGCATGGAACATTGGTCTGACAAGTTTCATGGATTATTGTGATGACAGTGGTCATGGCACATTGTGATGACAAGCGCATGGAGCACTGTGATGACAAGGGTCATTGAGTATTGTGCTGACAAAGGCATGGAGCATTGTGATGACAAGGGTCATGGAGCATTGTGATGAAACGTTCATGGAGCATTGTGGTGACACAGGTCACAGAGCCTTGTGATGACGAGGGCATTGACCATTTTGATGACAAAGATCATGAAGCATTGTGGTGAATGGAGTCACGGAGCATTGTGATGACAGGGGTCATGGAGCATTGGGATGTCAAGGGCATGGAGCATTGTGATGACAGGGGCATGGAGCATTGGTCTCACAAATTTCATGGATTATTGTGATGACAGTGGGAATGGTGCATTGTGATGAAAAGAGCATGGAACATTGTGATGACAACGTCATGGATTATTGTGAAGACAGGTGTCAGGGAACAATGTGATGACATATGTCATGGTCCATTGTGATGCCAATGACATGGAGCATTGTGATGCCAAGTGTCATGGAGGATTGTGATGACAAAGGTAAAGGAGCATTGTGATGATCAGGACATGGAGCAATGCGACGGCAAGACCATGGAGCATTGTGATGAGAAGACCATTGATAATTGTGATGACGAGCATCATGGAGCTTTATGATGAAAAGAGCCATGGAGCCTTCTGACATAAGATATCACTTATGAAGGAAATGTAAACATGGCTAAACATGAACTGAATTAGGAAAGAGAACAGAGTCTCACATTTAGAAAACATACTTATGGCTGCTTAGGGGAAAGAAAGGTGGGAAGATGCAGAAATCCAGAGTTCGATATTAGCACAGGTACCGTTCAATAATCCAAATACAGAATAGACAAAACCTACACTTTCCTCAGTGAACGGGACTCAACACCCTTATTCCCCGCAGAGGAATATATCTGATTAGTAAGAATCTATTTTTTTTTTTTTTTTTTTTTGCGGTATGTGGGCCTCTCACTGTTGTGGCCTCTCCGGTTGCGGAGAACAGGCTCCGGACACGCAGGCTCAATGGCCATGGATCATGGGCCAAGCCGCTCCGCGGCATGTGGGATCCTCCCAGACCGTGGCACGAACCCGTGTCCCCTGCAGCGGCAGGTGGACTCTCAACCACTGCGCCACCAGGGAAGACCCTGATTAGTAAGAATTATAAAACCTATGTATCGATATGTCTCCGTAAGGGAATCAAGTCTGTCTAGACCGGCATAAACACGTCAGTGAAAATCAGCTCAACCTCATTATAAAAATGAATTTAAAAAACAAAACAAAAAAAACAGCGAAATTCTAACAGAATTCCTTCAGGTGTTATGATAAAACCTGTAATGACCCTATCCAAAACGACAGCAGGATGAGACATAAGGCTGGTCACTTGGGACTGAGAGGATTGGTGAAATTGGGAGAGAAAATGCATACGCTTTAAAGCAATAATGCATTCCACCAATTCCATGGGTCCCAACTCTCTAGGTAGAAGGGAATATCACTACAGTTATAACATGTACGGGAAACGTAGAGAAAGTACACACTGTTAATTCTAAAGGATTCTAAAACTCAACTAATAGTCCCTCTCCTGGTGCTCCAGTATGACATTCGAACTGCTTTACTTTAAATCTCCCAAATTGGAGAGACAGCCCCTTTAACCTCCTGGTTCACACAGGTAGCCAATTTGGCAGAGGATGAAAGGGAAGAGGGAGAACCAATGAGAGAGTAGCTGTTAGGCATTTGGACGGGCACATGTCACTCTAATTTCCCGGGAGGAAGAAGAATTAACCAAAGTCTCAGCCAGCCGCTGGCAACCAGTATAGGTCCTAAACCACAATTTTGGACTTGTGGTCAGCTCACAAAAAAAGAGTTGGAAAAAGGAGCTCAGGGGCACAGCAATTCACAAACTGGCAGAGTAATAAAGGACAACTATCATCCAAAAATCTGTTGAGGGAAGGCAACGAGGCAGACTTGAAAGTGAGCCAGAATAGCAGGAAACAGATTTCAAGAGATACATTGGAATCGCCGTTAAAGCACAGGAAGAGGGGCACAACTTCGACAATGCTGCACTTGGCCAAACAGGGCGTATGCGTTTTCTCATGAATATATTCAGGAAGAAACGCATACGCCCTGTTTGGCCAAGCAAGCAAGCGGGCAATGCAATTCGGCACTGCAAAGAAGAATCACTTCCCACCATTCAAAAGTGACATCCGCAAAATGTGGAAAAACAAGAAAGGCAAGAAAGGCCCTGGAGAACAGGGAGCCTCATTATGCTGATGGGCAGTACGTAAATTTCCAAGAGCCTCTCTGGAGGAGTGCATTGTGCTCCCTAAAACAGGTAAACAACAGAGGTACAGATCCAAGGACACTTCAAGTCCAGGGAATATACCTTGGGAAAACTGAAAATCAATCAGACAGAGCCACCCCAAAATTAGGGCTGAACTGATTTCAAGAACCTCAACTTGGGTACACCTTAAATATGCCAGAAAGACAAAAATGGTTTAAGAAATTGTATTACTTACGGACGATGGAATATCCCCCAGCCATGAAATCAATGTCATAAGGCCCGTAGCAGCAAAAGGAGAGGATTCAGGTACGATGATTCTAAGTGAAATAAGTCACAGGGAAAAAGTACCTTATCATAAAATATCACTTATGAAGGTCCTGTAAACATGGCTACACATGAAATGAGTTAGGAAAGAGAACAGAGTCTCACATTTAGAAAACACTCTTATGCCTGCTTAAGGGGGAAAGAGAGGTTGGGCGATGCATAAAATCAGAGATTGATATTACCACAAATACCGTTCCAAAAACAAAATACAGAATACACAAGACCATCACTTTCCTCAGTGAAAGGGACACAAAACCCCATATTTCCCGCAGAGGAATATATCTGACTAGTAAGAATCTTAAAACCTATGTATTGATATGTCTCCATAAGGGAATCAAGCGTGTCTAGACTGGCATAAACATGGCAGTGAGAATCAGCTCAAACCCACTATAAAAAGGAATTTCAAAAACAAAACAATAAAACAGGAAAATTCTTTACAATTCCTTCCGGGGCTCTGATGAAACTTTGAATGACCATATCTACAACGACAGCTGGATGTGGCATAAGGCTGGACACTTGGGACTGAGAGGATTGGTGAGCTTCGTTGAGCAAATGCAGACCATTTAAAGCAATAATGCATGGCACACATTCCAAGGCTCCAAACTCTCCAGGTTGAAGGGAATATTACAACTGCTATAACAAGTATGGGAAACCTAGAGAATGGACACACTGTGAATATGAAAGGTTTCTGAAACTCAACTAATAGTCCCTCTCCTGGTGCTCTGGTTTGAATTTCCAACAAATTTACTATCAATCTCCCAAACTGGAGAGACAGCCCCTTTACCCGCCTGTTTCGTACAGGTTGCCAATTTGGCAGAGGATGAAAGGGAAGAGGGAGAACCAATGAGAGAGTAGCTGTTAGGAATTTGGACGGGCACATGTCACTCTAATTTCCCGGCAGGAAGAAGAATTAACCAAAATCTCAGCCACCCGCCGGGAACCAGTATAGGTCCTGAACCAAAATTTTGGATTTGTGGTCAGCTCAGAAAAAATGAGTTGAACAATGGAGGTCAGGGGCACAGCAATTCACAAACTGGCAGAGTAAGAAAGGACAACTATTGTCCAAAAATCTGTTGAGGGAAGGCAATGAGGCGGACTTGAAAGCGGGCCAGTGTAGCAGGAAGCAGATTTCAAGAGGTACATTGGAATCGCCTTTAAAGCACAGGAAGAGGGGCACATCTTCGACAATGATGCATTTGGCCATAAAGGGCGTATGCGTTTTCTCCTGAATATATTCAGGAGAAAACACATACGCCCTTTATGGCCAAGCAAGCAAGCGGGCAATGCAACTCTGCATTACAAAGCAGTATCACTTCCCACAGGTCAAAAGGGACATCCTCAAAATGTGTAAAAACCAGAAAGGCAAGACAGGCCCTGGAGAACAGGGAGCCTAGTTATGCTGGTGGTCACGATGTAAATTGCCAACTGCCTCTCCGGAGGAGTGTGTTGTGTTCCCTCAAACAAATAAACAACAGAGCTACAGAGCCAAGTGCACTTCCAGTCTAGGGAATATTCCTTGGGAATACTGAAAATCAATAAGACAGAGCCACTCCAAAATTTAGGGCTGCACTGCTTACAAGAACCTCAATTTGGGTACACCTCAAATATCACAGGAAAGACAAAAATGGTTCAAGAGATTGTGTTACTTACATACGATGGAATATCCCTCAGCCATGAAATCAATGCGATAAGGCCACTAGCAACAATATGTTTGGATTCAGATACGATGATTCTAAGTGAAATAAGTCACAGAGAAAAAGAAACTTATCATAAGATATCACTTATGAAGTTCCTGTAAACATGGCTACACATGAACTGAGTTAGGAAAGAGAACAGAACCTCACATATAGAAAACACTCTTATGCCTGCTTAAGGGGGAAGGAGAGGTGGGGTGATGCATAAAACCAGAGTTTGATAGTAGTACAGGTACCGTTCCAAACACCAAATATGGAATAGACAATACCTACACCTTCCTCAGTGAAGGGACTCAAAACACCATATTTCCTGCAGAGGAATATATCTGACTAGTAAGAATCTTAAACCCTATGTATTGGTATGTCTCTGTAAGGGAATCAAGTGTGTCTAGACTGGCATAAACATGACAGTGAGAATCAGCTCAAACCCACTATAAAGAGGAATTTCAAAAACAAAACACATAAACAGGGAAATTCTTTACAATTCCTTCAGGGGCTCTAATGAAACCAGGAATGACCCTATCTACACCGACAGCTGGATGTGGCATAAGGCTGGACATTTCGGAATGAGAGGATTTGCGAGATTCAATGAGGAAATGCAGACCATTTAAAGCAATAATGCATGGCACACATTCCAGGGGTCCCAACTCTCAAGGTTGAAGGGAATATTACTACAGATATAACATGTACGAGAAACCTAGAGAATGGACACACTGTGAATAAGAAAGGTTTCTACAACTCAACTAAGAGTCCCTCTCCTGGTGCTCCGGTTTGAATTTCCAACTCCTTTACTATTAATCTCCCAACTTGGAGAGACAGCCTCTTTAACATCCTGGTTCGCACAGGTTGCCAATTTGGCAGAGGATGAAAGGGAAGAGGGAGAACCAATGGGAGCATAACTGTTAGGCATTTGGATGGGCACATGTCACTCTAATTTCCCGGCATGAAGAGGAATTAACCAAAGTCTCAGCCTCCCGCCGGGAACCAGTATAGGTCCTGAACCAAAATTTTGGACTTGTGGTCAGCTCACAAAAAACGAGTTGAAAAATGGAGCTCAGGGGCACAGAAATTCACAAACTGGCATAGTAATAAAGGAGAACTATCGTCCAAAAATCTGTTGAGGGAAGGCAACGAGGCGGACTTGAAAGCGAGCCAGAATAGCAAGAAACAGATTTCAAGAGGTACATTGGAATTGCCTTTAAAGCACAGGAAGTGGGGAACAATTTCGACAATGATGCACTTGGCCAAAAACGGCGTATGCGTTTTCGCCTGAATATATTCAGGAGAAAACACATACGCCGTTTTTGGCCAATCAAGCAAGTGGGCAATGCACATCTGCATTACAAAGAAGTATCACTTCCCACCGATCAAAAGGGACATCCGCAAAATGTGTAAAAACCAGAAAGGCAAGACAGGCCATGGAGAACAGGGAGCCAAGTTATGCTGATGGGTGGGATGTAAATTGCCAACTGCCTCTCTGGAGGAGGGCATTGTGTTCCCTAAAACAAGTAAACAACAGAGCTACTGAGCAAAGTGCACTTCCAGTCTAGGGAATATACCTTGGGAAAACTGAAAATCAAGAAGACAGATCCACCCCAAAATTTAGGGCTGCACTTCTTACAAGAACCTCAACTTGGGTACACCTTAAATATCCCAGGAAAGACAAAAATAGTTCAAGAAATTGTTTTACTTACGTATGATGGAATATCCCTCAGCCATGAAATCAATATCATAACGCCAGTAGCAGCAAAATGAGTGGATTCAGGTACGATGATTCTAATGAAATAAGTGACAGAGAAAAAGAACCTTATCATAAGATATGACTTATGAAGGTCCTGTAAACATGGCTACAAATGAACTGAGTTACGAATGAGAACAGAGTCTCACATTTAGAAAACACTCTTATGCCGGCTTAAGGGGGAAGGTGATGTTGGGTGGTGCACAAAACCAGAGTTTGATAGTATTAAAGGTACCGTTCCAAAAACCAAATACGGAATATAGAAGACCTACACTTTCATCAGTGAAAGGGACTCAAAACCCCATATTTCACGAAGAGGAATATATCTGCCTGGTAAGAATCTTAAAACCTATGTATTGTTATGTCTCGTAAGGGAATCAAGTGTGTCTAGACTGGCATAAACATGGCAGTGAGAATCAGTTCAAACCCACTATAAAAAGGAATTTCAAAAACAAAACAAAAAAACAGGGAAATTCTTTACAATTCCTTCATGGTCTCTGATGAAAGCTAGAATGACGCTATCTAAAACGACAGCTGGATGCGGCATAAGGCTGGACACTTGGGACTGAGAGGATTGGTGAGATTCGGTGAGCAAATGCAGAGCATTTAAAGCAATAATGCGTGGCACACATTCCAATGGTCCCAACTCTCCAGGTTGAAGGGAATATTGCTACAGCTATAACATGTATGGGAAACCTAGAGAATGGACACACAGTTAATATGAAAGGTTTCTAAAACTCAACTAATTGTCCCTCTCCTGTTGTTCCGGTGTGACTTTCCAACTGCTTTACTATCCATCTCCCAACTTGGAGAGACAGCCGTTTTAACCTCCTGGTTAGCACAGGTTGACAATTTGGCAGTGGATGAAATGGAAGAAGGAGAACCAATGAGAGAATAGCTGTTAGGCATTTGGACGGGCACATGTTACTCTAATTTCCTGGCTGGAAGAAGAATTAACCAAAGTCTCAGCCACCCGCCGGGAACCAGGATAGGTCCAGAACCAAAATTTTGGACTTGCGGCCAGCTCACAAAAAATGAGTTAAAAAATGGAGCTCAGGGGCACAGCAATTCACAAACTGGCAGAGTAATAAAGGTCAACTATCGTCCAAAAATCTGTTGAGGGAAGGCATCCATGTGGACCTCAAAGCGAGCCAGAATAGCCGGAAACAGATATGAAGACGTACAATGGAATTGCCTTTAAAGCACAGGCAGAGGGGCACAACTTCGACAATGATGCATTTGGACAAAAAGGGCATATGCGTTTTCTCCTGAATATATTCAGGAGAAAATGCATACACCCTTTTTGGCCAAGCAAGCAAGAGGGCAATGCAAATCTGCACTACAAAGAAGTATCACTTCCCACCGGTCAAAAGGGATATCCACAAAATGTGTAAAAACATGAAAGGCAAGAAAGTCCCTGAAGAACAGGGAGACTAGTTATGCTTAGGGGCAGGATGTAAATTGCCAACTGCCTCTCTGGAGGAGTGCATTGTGTTCCCTAAAACAAGTAAACAACAGAGCTACAGAGCCAAGGGCACTTCCTGTCTAGGGAATATACCTTGGGCATACTGAAAATCAATAAGACAGAGCCACTCCAAAATTTAGGGCTGCACTGCTTACAAGATCCTCAAATTGGGTACACCTTAAGTTTCCCACGAAAGCAAAAATGGTTCAAGAAACTGTTTTAGTTACGTATGATGGAATATCCCTCAGCCATGTAATAAATGTCATAAGGCCAGTAGCAGCAGAATGAGTGGATACAGGTACGATGATTCTAAGTGAAATAAGTCAGAGAGAAAAAGAAACTTATCATAAGATATCACTTATTAAGGTCCAGTAATCATGGCTACACATGAACAGAGTTAGGAAAGAGAAAAGTGCCTCTCATTTAGAAAACACTCTTATGCCTGCTTAAGGGGAAAGGAGAGGTGGGGTGATGCATAAAACCAGAGATTGATATTCGTATAGGTACCATTCCAAAAACCAAATATGGAAAAGACAAGACCTACACCTTCCTCAGTGAAAGGGAATCAAAACCCCATATTTTCCGCAGAGGAATATATCTGACTAGTAATAATCTTAAAACGTGTATATTGATATGTCCCCATAAGGGAATCAAGTGTGTCTAGACTGGCATTAACATGGCAGTGAGAATCAGCTCAAACCCACTATAAAAAGGAATTTCAAAAACAACAAAAAAAAAAACTGGGAAATTCTTTACAATTCCTTCAGGGGCTCTGAAGAAACCTAGAATGACCGTATCTACAATGACAGCTGGAAGTGGCATAAGGCTGGACACTTGGGACTGAGAGGATTGGTGAGATTGGGTGAGCAATTGCAGACCAAATAAAGCAATAATGCGTGGCACACATTCCAAGGGTACCAACTCTCCAGGTTGAAGGGAATATTACTACATCTCTAACATGTACGGGAAACCTAGAGAATGGACACACTCTGAATACGAAAGGTTTCTAGAACTCAACTAATAGTCCCTCTCTTGTTTCTCCAGCTAGAATTTCCAACTGCTTTACTATCAATCTCCCAACTTTGAGAGACAGCCCCTTTAACCTCCTGGTTCGCACAGTTTTCCAATTTGGCAGAGGATGAAAGGGAAGAGGGAGAACCAATGAGATAGTAGCTGTTAAGAATTTGGAGTGGCACATGCCACTCTAATTTCCCGGCAGGAAGAAGAATTAACCAAAGTTTCAGCCACCCGCCGGGAACCAGTATAGGTCCTGAACCAAAAGTTTGGAGTTGTGCTCAGCTCACAAAAAACGTGTTGAAAAATGCAGTTCAGGGGCACAGCAATTCACAAACTGGCAGAGTATTAAAGGACAACTATAGTCCAAAAACCTGTTGAGGGAAGGAAACCAGGTGGACTTGAAAGCGAGCCAGTATAGCAGGAAACAGATTTCAAGAGGTACATTGGAATCGCCTTTAAAGCACACGAAGAGGGCACAACTTCGACAATGATGCACTTGGACAAAAAGGGAATATGCGTTTTCTCCTGAATATATTTCGGAAAAAATGTATATGCCATTTTTGGCCAAGCAAGCAAGCGTGTAATGCAAATCTGCACTACAAAGAAGTATCACTTCTTACCGCTCAAAGAGACATCTGCAAAATGTGTAAAAACGAGAAAGGCAAGACAGGCCCTGGAGCACAGGGAGCCTAGTTATGCTGATGGGCAGGATGTAAACTGCCAACTGCCTCTCTGGAGGAGTGCATTGTGTTCCCTCAAACAAGTAAACAACAGAGCTACAGAGCCAAGGGCACTTCCAGTGTAGGGAATATACGTTGGGAAAACTGAAAATCAATAAGACAGAGCCACCCCAAAATTTAAAGCCGCACTGCTTACAAGAACCTCAACTTGGGTACACCTTAAATATCCGAGGAAAGATAAAAATGTTTCAAGAAATTGTGTTACTTACATACGATGGAATATTCCTCAGCCATGAAATTAATGTCATAAGGCCAGTAGCAGCAAAATGAGTGGATTCAGCTACGATGATTCTACGTGAAATAAGTCACAGAGAAAAAGAATCTCATCATAAGATATCACTTATGAAGGTCCTGTAAACATGGCTAAACATGAACTGAGTTAGGGAAGAGAAGAGAGTCTCACATTTAGAAAACAATCTTATGCCTGCTTAAGGGGGAAGGAGAGGTGGGGTGATGAATAAAACCAGAGTTTGATATTAGTACAGGTACCGTTCCAAAAACCAACTACGAATTATACATGTCCTACACCTTCGTCAGTGAAAGGGACTCAAAACCCCATATTTCAAGCAGAGGAATATATCTTACTAGTAAGAATCTTAAACCTTTGTATTGATATGTCTCCGTGAGGGAAGCAAGTGTGTCTAGACTGGCATAAATATGGCAGTGAGAATCAGCTCAAACCCACTATAAAAAGGAATTTCAAAAACAAAACAAAAAAAACAGGGAAAATCTTTACAATTCCTTCACGGGCTCTGATGAAACCTGGAATGACCCTATCTACAACCACAGCTGGATGTGGCATAAGCCTGGACACTAGGGACTGAGACGATTGGTGAGATTCGGTGACCAAAGGCCGACCATTTAAAGCAATAATGCGTGGCACACATTCCAAGGGACCCAAATCTCAAGGTTGAAGGGAATATTACTCCAGCTATAACATGTACGGTAAACCTAGAGAATGGACACACTGTGAATACGAAAGGTTTCTAAAACTCAACTAATAGTCCCTATCCTGGTGCTTCTGTTTGAATTTCCAACTGCTTTACTATCAATCTCCCAAGTTGGAGAGACAGCCCCTTTAACCTCCTGGTTCTCACAAGTTGCAAATTTGGCAGAGAATGAAAGGGAAGATGGAGAACCAATGAGAGAGTAGCTGTTAGGCATTTGGAGTGGCACATGTCACTCTAATTTCCTGGCAGAAAGAAGAATAAATCAAAGTCTCAGCCAACCGCCGGGAACCAGTATTTGTCCTGAACCAAAATGTTGGACTTGTGGTCAGCTCACAAAAAATGATTTGAAAAATGGAACTCAGGGGCACAGCAATTCACAAACTGGCAGAGTAATAAAGGACAACTATAGTCCAAAAATCTGTTGAGGGAAGGCAACGAGGCAGAATTGAATGCGAGCCAGAATAGCAGGAAACAGATTTCAGGAGGTACATTGGAATTGCCTTCAAAGCACATGAAGAGGGTCACAATTTCGACAATGATGCACTTGGCCAAAAAGGCTGTATGCGTTTTCTCCTGAATATATTCAGGAGAAAACGCATACGCCCTGTTTTGCCAAGCAAGCAAGCGGGCAATACAAATCTGCACTACAAAGAAGTATCCCATCCCACCGGAAAAAAGGGACATCCGCAAAATGTGTAAAAACCAGAAAGGCAAGACAGGCCCTGGAAAACAGGGAGCATAGTTATGCTGATGGTCGGGATGTACATTTCCAACTGCCTCTATCGGGGAGTGCATTGTGTTCCATAAAACAAGTAAACAACACAGCTACAGTGCCAAGGGCACTTCCAGTCTAGGGAATATACCTTGGGAAAACTGAAAATCAATAAGACATAGCCACCCCAAAATTTAGGGCTGCACTGCTTACAAGAACCTCAACTTGGGTACACCTTAAATATCCCAGGAAACACAAAAATGTTTCAAAAAATTGTGGTATTTACATACAATGTAATAATCCTCAGCCATGAAATCAATGTCATAAGGCCAGTAGCAGCAAAATGAGTGGATTCATGTACGATGATTCTAAGTGAAATAAGTCACAGAGAAAAAGAAATTTATCATAAGATATCACTTATGAAGGTCCTCTAAACATGGCTACACATGAACTGAGTTAGGAAAGAGAACAGAGCCTCACATTTAGAAAACACTCTTGTGCCTGCTTAAGGGGGAAGGAGAGGTGGAGTGATGCATAAAACCAGAGTTAGATATTAGTACAGATATCGTTCCAAAAACCAAATACGGAATAGACAAGACCTACACTTTCCTCAGTGAAAGGGACTCAAAACGCCATATTTTCCACAGAGGAATATATCTGACTGGTAAGAATCTTAAAATCTATGTATTGATATGTCTCCGTAAGGGAATCAAGTTTGTCTAGACGGGCATAAACATGGCAGTGAGAATCAGTTCAAACCCACTATAAAAAGGAATTTCAAAACAAAACAAAAACCAGGGAAATTCTTTAAAATTCCTTCAGGGGCTCTGATGAAACCTGGAATGACCCTATCCACAAGGACAGCTGGATGTGGCATAAGGTTGGACACTTGGGACTGAGAGGATTGGTGAGATTCAGTGAGCAATCCAGACCCTTTAAAGCAATAATGTGTGGCACACATTCGAAGGATGCCAACTCTCCAGGATGAAGGGAATATTACTACAGCTATAACATGTACGGGAAACCTAGAGAATGAACACCCTGTGAATACGAAAGGTTTCTAAAACTCAACTAATAATCCCTCTCCTGGTGCTCCGGTTTGACTTTCCAACTGCTTTAGTATCAATCTCCCAAATTGGAGAGACAGCCACTTTAAGATCCTGGTTCTCACAGGTGGCCAATTTGGGAGAGGATGAAAGGGAAGAGGGAGAACCAATGAGAGAGTAGCTGTTAGGCATTTGGACGGGCACATGTCATTCTAATTTCCCAGCAGAAAGAAGAATTAACCAAAGTCTCAGACACCCGCCGGGAACTAGTATAGGTCCTGAACCAAAATTTTGGACTTGTGGTCAGCTCACAAAAAGCAAGTTGAAAAACTGAGCTCAGGGGCACAGCAATTCACAAAATGGCAGAGTAATAAAGGACAACAATCGTCCGTAAATCTGTTGACGGAAGGCAACGAGGCGGACTTGAAAGCGAGCCAGAATAGCAGGAAACAGATTTCACGAGGTACATTGGAATCGCCTTTAAAGCACAGGAATAGGGGCACAACTTCGACAATGATGCAATTTGCCCACAAGTGCGTATGTGTTTTCTCCTGAATATATTCAAGAGAAAACGCATACGCGCTTTTTGGCCAAGCAAGCAAGCGGCCCAGGCAAATCTGCACTACAATGAAGTATCACATACCACTGGTCAAAAGGGACATCTGCAAAATGTGTAAAAACCAGAAAGGCAAGATAGGCCATGGAGAACAGGGAGCCTAGTTATGCTGTTGGAAAGGATATAAATTGCAAACTGCCTCTCTGGAGGAGTGCATTGTGTTCCCTAAAACAAGGAAACAACAGAGCTACAGAGCCAAGGGCAATTCCAGTCTAGGGGATATACCTGGGGAAAACTGAAAATCAATAAGACAGAGCCACCCCAAAATTTAGGGCAACACTGCTTACAAGAACCTCAACTTGGGTACACATTAAATATCCCGGGAAAGACAAAAATGTTTCAAGAAATTGTGTTACTTACGTACGATGGAATATCAGTCAGCCTTAAAATCAATGTCATAAGGCCAGTAGCTTCAAAATGAGTGGATTCAGGTACGATGATTCTAAGTGAAATAAGTCACAGAGAAAAAGAAAGTTATCATAAGATATCACTTATGAAGGTCCTGTAAACATGGCTACACATGAACTGAGTTAGGAAGGAGAACAGAGTCTCACATTTAGAAAACATTCTTATGCCTGCTTAAGGGGGAAGGAGAGGTGGGGTGATGCATAAAACCAGAGTTTGATATTAGTACAGGTACCGTTCCAAAAACCAATTACGGAATAGACAAGACCTACACTTTCCTCAGTGAAATGGACTCAAAACCCCATATTTCCCGCAGAGGTATATATCTGACTAGTAAGAAACTTAAAACCTATGTATTGATATGTCTCCATAAGGGAATGAAGTGTGTCTTGACTGCCATAAACATGGCAGTGAGAATCAGCTCAAACCCCCTATAAAAAGGAATTTCAAAAACAAAACAAAAAAACAGGGAAATTCTTTAAAATTCCTTCAGGGGCTCTGATGAAACCTGAAATGACCCTATCTACAACCACAGCTGGATGTGGCATAAGCCTGGACACTTGGGACTGAGACGATTGGTGACATTCGGTGAGCAAATGCAGACCATTTAAAGCAATAATATGTGGCACACATTCCAAGGGTCCCAACTCTCCAGGTTGAAGGTAATATTACTACAGCTATAACATGTACTGGAAATCTAGAGAATGGACACAATGAGAATATGAAAGGTTTCTAAAACTCAACTAATAATCCCTCTCCTGGTGCTCCAGTTTGAATTTCCAACTGCTTTACTATCAATCTCCCAACTTGGAAAGACAGACCCTTTAACCTCCTGGTTCGCACAGGTTGCCAATTTGGCAGAGGATGAAAGGGAAGAAGGAGAACCAATGAGAGAGTAGCTGTTAGGCATTTGGACGGGCACATGTCACTCTAATTTCCCGGAAGGAAGGAGAATTAACCAAAGTCTCAGCCACCTGCTTGGAATCAGTATAGGTCCTGAACCAAAATTTGGACTTGGGATCAGCTCACAAAAAAACGAGTTGAAAAATGGAGCTTAAGGGCACAACAATGCACAAATGTAAGAGAAATAAAGGACAACAATCGTCCAAAAATCTGTTGAGGCAAGGCAATGATGCGGACTTGAAAGCGAGCCAGAATAGCAAGAAACAGATTTCAAGAGGTACATTGGAATCGCCTTTAAAGCACAGGAATAGGGGCACAACATCGACAATGATGCACTTGGCCCAAAAGGGCGTATGAGTTTTCTCCAGAATATATTCAGGAGAAAACACATACACGCTTTTTGGCCAAGCAAGATAGCGGGGAATACAAATCTGCACTACAATGAAGTATCACATCCCACCGGTAAAAAGGGACATCCGCAAAATGTGTAAAAACCAGAAAGGCAAGATAGGACCTGGAGAACAGGGAGCCTAGTTATGCTGATGGAAAGGATGTAAATTGCAAACTGCCTCTCTGGAGGAGTGCATTGTGTTCCCTAAAACAAGGAAACAACAGAGCTACAGAGCCAAGGGCAAATCCAGTCTAGGGGATATACCTTGGGAAAACTGAAAATCAATAAGACAGAGCCACCCCAAAATTTAGGGCTACACTGCTTACAAGTACCTCAACTTGGGTACACCTTAAATATCCCAGGAAAGACAAAAATGTTACAATAAAGTGTGTTACTTATGTACGATGGAATATCAGTCAGCCATGAAATCAATGTCATAAGGCCAGTATCTTCAAAATGAGTGGATTCTGGTACGATGATTCTAAGTGAGATAAGTCACAGAGAAATAGAAATTATCATAAGATATCACTTATGAAGGTCCTGTAAACATGGCTACATATGAACAGAGTTAGGAAAGAGAACTGAGTCTCACATTTAGAAAACACTCTTATTTCTGCTTAAGGTGGAAGGAGAGGTGGGGTGATGCATAAAACCAGAGTTTGATATTAGTACAGGTACCGTTCCAAAAACCAGCTACGGAATAGACAAGACCTACACTTTCCTCAGTGAAATGGACTCAAAACCCCATATTTCCCACAGAGGTATATATCTGACTAGTAAGAATCTTAAAACCTATGTATTGATATGTCTCCATCAGGGAATCAAGTGTGTCTAGACTGGTATAAACATGGCAGTGAGAATCAGTTCAAACCCCCTATGAAAAGGAATTTCAAAAACAAAACAAAAACCAGGGAAATTCTTTACAATTCCTTCAGGGGCTCTGATGAAACCTAGAATGACCTTATCTACAATGACAGCTGGATGTGGCATAAGGCTGGACACTTGGGACTGAGAGGATTGGTGAGATTCGGAGAGAAAATGCAGACCCTTTAAAGCAATAATGCGTGGTACACATTACAAGGGTCCCAACTCTCCAGGTTGAAGGGA